>NC_090939.1:326179782-326816032 GCF_040938575.1 Ambystoma mexicanum | reverse complement strand
GCGACTGCTTGATAGTTATTTGGATCTCCCTTCTTAAATATCTGGACTATTATGGCTGATTTCCAGGACGATGGAATTTCCCTTGCCAGCAGAATGTGATTGAAAAGGAGATAACAAAAATCTGCCCATTCTTCCAGATTTTGCTTCAGCACACTGTTGCTAAGCCCATCCGGGCCAGCCACTCATGGGACATGTAGTTTTTTAATTAACGTTACAATACCATCACGGTCAAAGTTCATTGTCCACTTTCTTTGTGGTTGGGGCAGTTTTTCCTTTATTACTTTCTCTGGGTCTGTGAATAGGGAAGAAAAATGTGACATCCACCTCGCTTCTTTTACCATTAAGACCATGCTCGCCAGTTGATGGACAGTGTTGTTGTTGAGCAAAACCCATAAGTGCATTGTATTTCTTTTAACTATTATTTTTAATAATGTTTCAGCATCCGTCTGTTGTCTCAGCGCTCTAGTCGAGATAGTCCAGTTCTTATATTTTTTACGCCTTTTTTTAATAAGAGCTAATTTGTCAGGTGACTGTAAATACTTAAATTTTCTTAAGTCAGCCTGATAAGCTCTCTTCATGTCCCTCATTTCCTTATCATAAGAGTGTATAAGTTTAGACGAAGTTCTCAACTCTGTATTCGATTTAATCCAGAAGCTCATGAGCAGACCACCATATTCCAGGCTAGATTTCCCATTGTTCTTGTCTTCTCTGTATCGGGCCACAATATTAGCCACTGCACTTGAAGGAATTCTTAGACAGTTTCCTGCATAATTTACCTCCACCATTTCCTTTATTGGGTTTTCAGGCAGATGGCTGTTATCATTCCAAGATAAAGTTAAAAGGTGATGATGACTACTTTCTAGTGGTGTTACCTTCAAGGAAGTTCTTGAAGTGACTACGTTCCCAGTTACAAAGAAGTAGTCTAATCCCTCCTTCTGGCCCCCTCTCGTCCAGGTAGGATTAGCCGGGATGTCCCCATTAATCCGGCCATTCATCATATGTATATTACGATCAAGTAGTTCTGAGACCCATGTAGTTGCTTTTTTGGCAGGGGCTTCGTTCCTATTTGATATTGCATTCACAACATATTATGATCTTTGGGTCCTTTGTGTGAATAATTGTGCTAGCTATAGATGGTTTAGTGAACATAAAGTAACAAAGGTAATGCTATGTCTGCAAATATCGCCAATGCTTTCAAAGAGAAGGGGCTCTTACATGTTTTTCTGTACTCATCGGAAGTGATTTGTTTAGCACAAATAGGGGGAGAAAACACAACTGAATGTCACCCATATATAACAGCACACTTTGTATTATTAATAATATTATTATTATTATTGTTATTATTAGGGTATTTATTGAGTGCAGACCTAGCTTCGAGATGCAACAGAAAGCTTTACAATCATAGAGGGAAGAACACAGTGAGGGAAGCAGAGAACAAGGGAGCTGTTAGTTAACAGGGGAGGGTGATGTTGGGCAATTGGCAGCAAGGGATCTATAAGCAACCATGGTCGAAGACAGTGGGGAGCAGAACACTGAGTCTCAGGTAGGGTGAGGAGTGCAGATTGTGTGGACCTAGGTGTTAGGGAGGAGCCATTCCATGAAGAGCTCTTTCCTGAACTGTAGAAGCGAAGGGGCAAGTCTGATGTTGACAGGGAGGTGGTTCCAGAGTCTTGGAGCATAACAGAGAAGGCCTGTTTTCTGGTTCTTACCTTCTTGTACCGTCAGAGTTCAAGTCAGCACATTCCCTTACTTCTGGAGGATCACAGGCCTCTGGAGATGCTGAGTTTCTGAATGAGATAGCATGGGGACTTCAGGGTGACAGCCTTGTAGATGATGCAATAGGATTTGAAGATGATACAGGGTTGTAGTGGGAGCCAATGCAGTACAATGAGGGTCGGTGTGATGTGGTAGAATGTGCAGAGTCTTTTAATGAGTCTTGATGCAGCATGCAGGACAAATCTCAGAGATAGCATTGTAGTCCCCGGAAGGCCTTCCAAAAGGGCAATGACACCAGGTGGGAGAGAACCAAGGCTTGGACAGCAGAGCTGAACTTGTTTTCTGGGATGAAGGGCTTGATTATTTTCTGCAGGAGACAAAATTGGTACCAAGCCTTTTGTGTATTCCTTGCTATGTGCTCTTTGAACAGAGGTGTCTGTCAACATTGAACCCAAGGTACTTCGCACTGGTGGTCAACTGGGGCGTGAAGCCCTTCAAGTTCATAGCAGAGAGCCAAATCTGGATGTCAGGGTGTTTGGTGTATTCATATTTTTGTGTGATTTTGAAATCGCATCTAATACCCCAAAGGGCGGCCTGGCACATATTGCGACTTAATCAGGACACCATTGCACAGGTCGTCACAGATCATAGTTGGCAAAATCTATTTAGGGAATAGAAAGCTTGTAAGCACATTTCTTACTGGTAAGAAATTATAATTTTTTTGGAGAAGAAAAGAGCTAGTGAGTTCATCGGATTGGCTGCTTGATATGAAAAGAATGAATATAGAAGAAGCTGTGATTAATATAATAAACAAGCATTGTCAAAGCCAACAGTTTTACCTACACACAAGCCACCACTGTTGGCTTTGTCAGTGCTTGTTTTTAACAAGCGTTTGGTATAAGGAACAGTTATAAATCAAGTGGCTGAAGGAAAGGAAGAATTGACTAAGACATCTTTATTGCATCAGTAGCATATTTACAGCTGCAGTTAGGCCATTGGCTCTTAGCAGACTGTTTGAACATAGCGATGAGAAGCCAACGTTTGATGTTACTGCTTGATAAAATTAGCTCAAAGGGATACCATTTGGTGTGTTTTAGGGTTGTGGGGAACTCAGTGGGCATAGTGATAAACATGACCATGGTCAATCAATAGGTGGATAAATAACTAAACAAGATCCACAAGCTATCTGTCACATCATATCCCTCCCAGCTGTACTCCAATGCAATAGTTGTTTGTATGTTCACCACCTAATAGCCAAAACTAAAAAGAATACTACTGTGTAATGTTCTGCCATGTGTTGTTGATCATTCTTAGTTATTTGTCCATCGCTGCTTGAACCTTTTAATAAGAGACTTTACATGGATTACATCATTATCAAGAAAATCGCATTTAGTTGGAGTTGTGGTATGGCTTATGAGGCCTCAATTTAGAACTGGTGGTATGTTATTCAATGGACGAGTTCAGCATTAGTCAAGGAGCATTAGAACTGTTGACGTTGCGTGTTGAAACTTAGGTCCCTGGAGGCATCACATGACCAGGACACTCACACGATGAGGAATCATGGGTTTGTATGAGCAAATAAAAAGGCACTAGCACATGTGCAAGATGTTTGGCTAACCACTGGGAGATAAAATAAGACTGGACTAGAAGGTTCTGGGTCACGTGATGGGTGTCAAGAACAACTACATGGCAGGCGGACAATTGTGCACATCAAAAAATTAGTCGTTTGGGCAGACAGGACTCATATTTTTTTTTCTTTATCTAGGTTTTGGTTTTAATGCATCACTTCCTGGTTTTCTATGAAAGTCAAGGTATCAGGGGGCAAAGGATGGGTTGCTGCTGAAAGGTATAAGCAATTAAGCTGCCTGGCTTTATTGTTTTTTATATATTTATTTATTATTTAGTATTTATAAAGCGCACATCAGCCCGGGGGCATCGTGGCGCTGTTACAGACATTGAGCTTAGTTGCATGATACATACATATTTACATGTGATGGTACAGACTTACCTGTTGAAGATATAGTTTGCAGGTTGTCACGAGGCACGGTTAAATGAATAGGGTAGTTTTCAGTGTTTTGTGGAATGCTTGGAGAGAAGTCCCAGCTCTGAGTGTGTTAGAGAGGGAGTTCCATAGTCTGGGAGCAATGTGCAGAAAACCAATACCTCCAGCTTTGGCTCTGTGAATGTGTGGCATGTGTAGTTTATTGGTATGGTTGGTTCTCTTGGGGCAAGACGATGTGTCTCTAATGATGGTTTCTGAGAGGTATAGTGGTGCTGAGAGGTTGAGGCATTTATGCAATAGACTATCATTGATGTTGTTACTCTCCAAACTGTATCGTGTGGGTTTGGTTTCTCCAACACAATGTAATGGCATATTATTATTGTACATCTGTGCTTGGCATCGACACAGTATGTATGCGCTTTGTTACAAAATGCCAATAAATAAATAAATAAATTATGTAGTACACAAATAGTTTGGCTGATCTCACCCTTACTGCTAATTTCATGCATTTAAATAATTTCATTAAGGATCACTAGTCCTGAAACTGCAAGGAATATTCCGTGTTCAAGGTTTTAATAGATTTAGAAGTAAACCACAAAATCTGACATTTATAATTCAAACCTGACTCTTTCTTTACATTCAGAGGTTCTGTCGGATGTGTTTGACAAATGAAATCCTAATATAGTTGCATAGCCGGAAGAACCTTTAAGGGCGGCTGGGTTGGCATCTCATGTAAGCAGCATGCTTAGTGAGTCTGTATGGGTGCCCAATTGGATGTCATTTGATTTAGTTTTTAATCATAGACTACACTCTAGGAGATCAATTCCTCAGGGTTAAATCAAGGTTCATCTTAATTCAATGCAAATAATTATTGCACAACCCCGTGGAGTCGATTTACATCTTCCCTGATCCCATTAATAAAAGACGGAGATGTATGGCTGGACTCTCAGCAGGCCTGCCGTGGAACCTCCCTCGTACTTCCCATGTTGGATGATTACAGCGTTATTAGTTGTTTTCACACTTGGTGTATGCACTAGTGCGTATTTCCTTCTGCAAGATTAAGAACACATTTGTGAAATAAGAGTGCAGGTCGCCAAGCGGTATTGAGAACATTTTTACATTAAGTGCAGCAAAAACATAAATGCATCAAGCGCAGTTCAGACTTGGCTGAAATGAAAACAATTAATGACCAGCCACACAAGTACACACAATTTGTGTGCACCTACCTGACTTGTCTCGCGCACACATTCTTCGCGCTCTGGTGCCAGGGCCTGAAGATGTCCCCACAAGAAGAAGAAAACACTTCCGACATTGACTGCTTTGACTCCCCTGGCAGAAGTCCACCAACCCGGTATCAGGTAATAATATCGCCACATATATGGTCGCCGTAAATAATATCACCGGGAAAATATTGTGGCAATATTATTTGGGTGACCATATATATGGCGACAGGGGCAAAAAAAAGAATCTTTAAAAAAAAAAAAAAATTGGAGGTTGCGGGGGTGTCCTCCGCATGTTCCATGCAACAATGTCGCCACAAAAACGTCAATTTTTCGGCGATATTTTTGCATGGCGATATTTTTGTGGCGACATTATTACATGGAACCACCAACCCTTGAAAATCAACATTGTACCACCCCACAGTGATTCAACAATTTCCCCACAGAGGGGTACTATTGAAGTATGGCTAAATTATTTTTATGAATGGAAATATGACGTAGAAGAAGTACATTTGCATTGTGCGCTCTTGCCCTGTGCAAATGTTCTCTCCTTCTCCAGACATGTACACTTGCTTACCAATTGCACAACGCCATTTGATCCTGTGAAAATAGACTAGACGTTCCCAAAACTAGTTTGTGAAGCTTGCAATTAATCAGGTGTAAACCAACGTATGAGGTGGATGTTGTTCTTAGGAGATTCGATTCGATGCGCCTCTCCCTGTTTTAATGTAATTGATTATGTTCATGTGAGTCTGCCATTTCTTCATGAGCATGATATGGTGGGAACAACAAAATGACTCCTAAATACGATGATTGTGCTTAGTGTTGTTCAGGAGATGACACTTCATCATTTTACAGAATCGTCTCCTCTAGCTTATGTCTACTCAGCACAGTGGGGTCTTTATTGTATTAATGTATATTTACTAGTAATTTGTATCGTGCCAACTTGTGTATGAAAGTCACCATGCTATGGGCCTCCTCTGGTGACCGTACAGTCTGGTCCCAACTACCAGCATCTTACCCAACTATTAGCACATCTGTTTGCCCTGTATTAAGCTTTAGATAGCCCTTGCCATCCAGTGTTCTATTGCTGTCAAGAACTCCAGAAAGCAGGTTTTAGTCTAAGGGGATCTGAGTGTCATTAGCATAGGAGTAGAAGCAGAAGTACAAGTCATGAATGACCTGAGCGAAGGGCTGACCATGCTGGTTAAAGAGGAGCGGGAGAGTGCAGAATCAGGGGGAATACCCTACTAGAGTGGATGAACCATAGATGAAGAGCCATCCACTGCCTGCGGTCGCTCAGTAAAGAGTTTAACCATTTGAGTACTATGCCACCCAGCATCACTAGATTATGTAGCAAAGTGGCATGATCCATAGAATTGACGCCAGCAGATAACTCCACAAGTATGAGAGCAGATGTGTCATCCGCATCAGATGAAAATAGTGATTAATTCAGTACTGAGACTGGGACAGATTCCTTTCACCATGGTGGATGAACGCCTGCTTGTAATAGGTGAATCATATGTGTGTGTTCTAAAAGATTATGCAATTAAGGCAATACTGTGAATTCCAGACGTGTGTGAGCAGGGAGATACTCAAAACGTGAGTAAAATCATAGGGATGCTTTTGTGAGTAGATGCATCAGCAAAGCTATTTTCAGAAGGCTATAAGAACTGGTACAAATATGTCATGAAATGATTTTAGGCTTCAATGGAATTGGATCTAGCAGAGAGCAAGACTTAAGGTGATACAGTACAGAGGCAGCTTTTAATTCAGTTAATGTAGGAAAGGAAGACAAAATGGGTGAAATCGTAGTAGAAATATGTAAACCTTGACAATAAAGGGATAGTAAGAGTAGGTGCATTTTTTATTTGGGAATAGATTGCTTTTGTTTAATAATTTAAAAGAAAGTAGACTGATCATTCAATAATGCCTGTGAGGGAATAAAAACATTTGACTTAGAAGCTGTATATGAACGCTCTTTCCCTACTGTGAAGGCTTCCCTTTGAAAAGTTGGCATCAAGATAATGTGGTTGCTAAAGAAGAAGGATTTAGCATCCCTGAGTTTATCATGCTATTTCCTGAGGCCAGTATAAGAGATGTGTTGCATTTTGCCAGATACATTCGAAGTGCTTAATCCAACGTAACATATTTAATATTTGTTGATCAAATTGTTTTCATTGGTTGTGTCCTGAAGAGACTACACAAAGGCTGTTGGGTTCTTGAGTTATGTTGCTTACGCTTAAACTTGATTCATGGCCGAACCCTACAGCCGTTACATTTCTGAGTCTTTCTTTGATAATGTTGTTGTGCTTAATCCAACATCGTTTAATCTTGAAATCATCCATGAGGTCCAGCAGCAGGTTAAAAGCATTGGCAAATGGAGTTTTTAAGGGCCAAATTGTCATTAGTAAATTGTGCCCATGTATTAAACTCATTGGAATAGGTAGTGATAGTTGAGCTGGAGCTGTCCCACTCAGGTTTAGAATTAACGAGATGATTCCTTACAGCTTGTTTATGTGTTTTGTTACAAGAGAAAATCATTTTTGGGATGACAAATTAATAGTGTCAGGACGTTGGGGTAGCTAGATGGTAAAATATATTAGAATGTAGTCTGACCAAACTATCAGTCATGGAGGTGCAAATAAAATGTAATCATTTTGACAGAAAATGAAATCAGGTGTTTGTCCATCTGTATGAGTAGGGCCGTGTTCAATATGACATAAATCAAGCATGTCTAGGCTATCAACAATACGGAATACTGAAACATAACAACAAAGGTTGAAACAGCAGAGAACAATACGTTTTTTATAAGTGAGGCAAGATCGGCAATTAAGCTTGTGAATGCTTCAGCAAAGTGTTTGTCACAGCTTGTTGTCTTTGTTTGCTTCTTTTTTTCCAGGTGTACCTTGCATTGCTGTCTGAGACTACAAACTCTAGAAACATATACATACATGCATATATTCATTTAAATGAATGTTGTGGTTAAATTGCACTAATAAAAACCTATGAAATTCAGTAAAAGAACTTGGAAAAAGGAACATTATGATCGGAAAACCCTAGAAATGCACCAGCATGTTATGTTATGCAACCACAACTCGTGCCACTGCCATGCACAGCTAAAAGTAACACCCAGGACATCAAAAATGACATAACAAATGACAGCATTGATGACATCACAGATGCCAATATGTGCGATGCAACGTTTCTTAAAAGGGTTTTCTTTAGAATGTTGCTAGCAACATCTAAACAGTCAATGTGAGACATCTCATGAACTACTGCATATATCAGAACATATATGTATTGCAACATAAACATTCTATTGCTGTGTTAATCCAGCAATATAATAATAAATACGTACACACAAATCTGTGCACTATGCACCATTAATTAGGGTATTTTTAATCTGCTAATATTGGCCAGTACAATTATAAATCCAAGCCTCTCAGCATCTTTAGTAATGTTACACTTCGAATTAACAGTTAACACCACCAATATTACTACACACATCTGTTAGTATAAATCACATACATATGCAGAGCATCAATGGATACACATTTTAGGCACAGACAGTAAAACTGTAGTAAAAAGGACAAAGACCACGACCAGAAACTGACAATAACATTAGAGGTCATTACCATGAAAAAATAAATTCTTTGTCTTATTGTCCCATGTATGTGCACGATCAACTCAGGCTAGACCCTAATGAAAGTACCTTAAGAATAGAGCAGAATGTTAAGGTGTATGTATACAACACCTTTACAGTATGTGTATCATGTTTTAATACAGTATGAGCACATCACGTACTCTGCTTCAAAAGTGTACTGTTACTAAACAAAAATAACTGTTCTAGTTATGTGATTACATCTTTGATGTACTGCGTGTTAGTTTTAACAGTGCATGGCGGTGGCATGAGGTATGATTGCATAGCTTACCATAACCAGTGAATTCCATGAGTTTTTTGATTTTACTTGTAACCATAACGACAGTTTAACAACATTGTTTCATTGAATTTAATAGGTTCAATGGTTACACCTAAAAATCACACTGACCTCCAATATAACAGCTGCACCGTTCGCGCACAGTATAAAAGTCTGTGGACCTATCTGACAGTCGATAGCATCAACATAGCCCAAAACCAGAGGGGGCAACACAATATTTTGCACCCTTCGATTAACAAAAATATATACATAAAACAACATTACTAATATTTAGTACACCGAAATATACATCTTAATAAAATGGAACATTACAAATCTAAAACATTTTTTTTAATTTATCATATACTATTATGGAGTACACCAAACACAAAGCATAACTGTACACCTCAGACACAGGAACCCCACAGTCCAATATAATCTGTTTCAAAATAGTAAGTACACTTTACTTATGTTTGTATTATAACCATTCATTATACAAACATTACTCATACAAAATGGCCGGCGCTTTGGCGTACCGACACCTCTCTGCTTCCGTGTTTATCAACGTTGCCTTGAAACGGTCCGCAGAGCCTTATTTCAGCCTATCCAAGTCTGCCTGCAGGCAGAAGCCGGCCCTTCATTGTAAGGCCCATGTTAGAAGATGCCCTGTCTGTGCTTGTCCGGGCCGCCATAGCCCAGGAGCATGTTACTCTGTCTGACTGTGAATAGACTGCCTTCTTAACCCACAAAGCTGCCCTTACTCTGTTTTACAGCAGTGCTCACCCAAAGGCATCACAACTACAGATTTCCAGCATCTAATTCGGTATGCATCGCCACTGATCTACTCAAAACCCCAATCACATGCACCAGTGTCCCCCACAACAGCCGCGTAATGTTAAGGCCTACGTTGCATTTTCATTAACTCGTCAAATCCATGCCACCTGCCACATATCTTCTGAATATTGCTGTAATATCAAGCCATGCGACGGGCTGTATCAGGCCCTCTACTTTGTCAGACACAACGCCTGCTTTAATCAATGATTATGCACATACTGTGGGGGACTCTTTCCACTAGTCACCTGCCTGATGCAATATATGTGTATTTATTGTGCCCATTCTATTGACCTGTAAATTGTACTACCATATTTAACCTCACTGCCTGGCTCTGCCTCCACAGACCAAATTGTGTAAGCCCCTTCAGTTTGTGTAACACCAATTGGTGATCCCATGACAATAGCGCACAGCCACAATCTCATTGCCTCAAATAGTATTGCTGCGCTGTATATTATGTTTGGGAAGCATTGTATCCACACTCATCTAAACTGTAAACTCGCTAAACTGTAACTTAGTATGAATTGTAAATTGTACCTTTTGAACTGACCGCGCTAGCCCTCACTGCCCTTGCCTTGCCAATCCATGTTAGATTAATTCAACACATAACTATAACCTGGTATATGTCTCTAATCGTAACATTGCCATGCACATTATGCGGGGAAGTGCCCACCATATTCCATTGCCTACACATAGTTCTATGACATGCTAAATTACTCATTCTGCACTGCTGTTAGGGAGAAAAATTCCTCTCTGCCTTAGAGACCCCCAGCTCTTTTGCTGAACTTGGGACCCTGTACCTTTTAATTCTGTTAGTTTTCTGTGTTTATTTTCCTTGGCTATGGAGTTTTAGACAACTCCATAGGCATCATCTTTTTCTTGTGTGTCACACAGCACCCTCAGTGCAGTGACACAGGGATGTCTTTCAGACTTGCCAAGGTTTAAATACTATCTCTGGGACTGACTACTGTCACCCAGTGAATGTAAAGTTAAATTGACTTTGCTAGTCTTTTTAAATTGCTGGACACAGCACACACTGCCTCACAGCAGAGTGCTGGAGGAAACAACTAGTATTCCCTATGCCTAGAAAACTCATGTAGCCCTCAAAAGCTACCCTTTCTTCTCAGAGTGGCTGGTGGCAGTGGTATTAACATGATTTTCCTGACCGCGACCCGTTTAAACGCTCTGGTAGCTAAAATCCACTTGAGCCATGTTTTTCAAGATGGCGTCTGAGCCCCCTCTGTAAAAACAGGTTCTGATCGACTTTTTTCACCATTTCTTTTCGGAAAGGTCCTTCTAGTGTGTGTCCCCGCGTGCCAAACCAGGTTTGGTCCCTATGTTCGTTTGCCTTTGGTGGGCTTCAGTACTCAAGCCCCCCTCTGGCACCTGAGTGTCTGGGGTGGACAGGATGTGAGGGAGGTGCCCAAAACTCCCTGTGCTTAGTCTCCTAGGAGACCTGAATGCACTCTGGCGTGATCGGCTGGCTGACTGTACGGCAAGGACAGCCACCCTGCTGGGTGAGTGGCAGCCAGGCTGGACTGAATGGGAGCAAACTGTTTAAAAGCAGGTGTCTGGGATTTAGAAGGCCGAGTCAACCACTGGAACGAAAGAACCGAAGACGAGCTGAAGGAAGACGACTGCTGCAACTCCTGGACCGTTGGTTTGCCTGGTGAAGCCCTGCTGCGGGTCTGAATAACCTGAAACTCCCTCGGCAGAGAAGCCCCTTCAAGGACGACTTCTTCACTTGAGCTGGTGGTGTTAGGCAGAATCATATGCAGTACCCTTTGGGAACACCACACAATTAAGACTACAAGTGACAGCGATGGCTGAGCAGCCAGACTTATCTCAATATTAAAGTGAGCAGTATCAATAGTTACACAAAGGACAGCAATTACTATGGTTCAAACAAACACTGACTCAAGGTTTCTGAGTAAAAGAATATACATTTATTTACACATCAGTTATAAAACATTTCACTATTATCAAGCAGTTTGAAAAATCACAATCTTTATACACTACAGCACACCCAATAGATTCTGGACAAGTTAAGCTCAAAATGAAGGGTGAGCAAAATGGCCCTCCAGTCATTTTAAAGGGAGGGAAAGACAAAGTTAGACAAAAGTTGAGCAGCACCAACAGGTAATTAAGCAGGGCAATCTAGAAAAAGAACTACAGTGGGGAAACCAAATCAAGAGGCCTGGGCAAAAGTCAATGGACCAAAGTCTTTGCAGAGGATCACATAGTTCAGAGTAGTTCACGGTTAGGTCTTTGCCAAGAGTTCAGAATGGATTTGGTCAGACGAAAAATCACTTTAAAGAATAGAGAAGGACAAGCCCTCCGTTTTGCAAAAGATTTCAAGCACTTTTTACTGCGGTCGGATGGAACGAACGACCGGATTTGAACAGTATCTTAAATGGAGAAGAAGGCTATAGCTGAGGTGGATGTTCCTGGCAGGTCCTGCAGGCTCACGATTCCTGAAGCGACTGTCGGACTGACATGAATTAGGAAGAATGGAGGGCCCTGCACTGCCCAGGGAAGAAACCAGCAGCAGAGCAAAGCAACAAATAAAAGGTGCGCTCCTTAAAACCCAAGCAGGGTCCGGGCCTCCTGGCTCACTGTAGCTGTGCACAGCAAATCCGACCAGAGGAGGGCGGCCTGGCTTGCAGTTTGGCAAACTGGTTGGTCCCACCAGCTCAAGGGGAGAAGATTCCTTGCAGATCTTCCCTGTTGTCGAAGTTTGGAGATTCTAACCCATAGAAGGGCTTCACCGGGAGGTTCAGTCGTGGTAGAGGTCCTCTTCTGTCAGCTTCTCTTCGGTTCTCTCGATCCAGTGGCAACTTTGGCTTCTCAGTCCAGAGACCTGCTTTTGATACAGTTTTCCCCCATTCACACATCCTGGCTGTCAATCAAACAGCAGGGTGGCTGTCCCGGCGGGACAGTGACCACAGCCAATCACACAGAGTGCGAGATGGGTCTCCAAGGAGACCCTGTGCAGGAAGTCTCAAAACCCTCCCTCACATCCTGTCTCCCTCAGACATTCAGGCGCCTAAGGAGGGCTTCTGTGCAGAAGCCTGCCAAAGGCTGGCGAACAAAGGAACCAAACCTGGTTTGGCGCGCAGAGTAAAACACCAGAAAGACTTTCACAAAAAGAAATGGTGAATAAACCCAGCTCAAACAAAATAAAAGTAATTGTGGTCCAGCGGGTTTAAGTTCGAGGCTACTAAAATAGCCTAAAACAGTACCAAGTCTATTTAAATAGACCGCGGTAGAAAAAATACGGTAGATACCACTGCCACCAGCCAAATCTTAATGAAAAGGATACGAAATAATGTTCCATGAGAAACAGACAAAAAGGGATAACTATTAACCCTTTCCAGAACTCTATGTAAGATAGTTTGTACTGGGTCTGTGGATTTAAAAAGACTAATAAAGTCAATGGCAACTTTACATCTTCTGGGAGACAGTAGTCAGTCCCAGAAAATGGAGTTTAAAGGGGGAAGTCTGAAAAGGCCAACCCTGTGTCACTGCACTGAAGGGCCTGTGTAACACACAGTAAAAAGATGATGCCTATGGAGTAGGTGAGGCTCCACAGTCTATGAACACAAAAATGTTAAACACACACAGCAAAACACATGTAACAGTGGGAAAAAAGTCTCACACTCTTACTAGGTGAAAAAAATAAATCCTAGAAATCCAGCAAAGCTGCTGAGGCTCTCAGTAGGTAAGGGAAATTAGCCATTCTGGAGAATTCTAGCTAACACGTGGGAACAACCAACTCGCAAGCCACCTGGAAACCATCTCCATACTGGTCGAATTTTCTTCAGAGTTCTGTTGAAAACTGGATAGACAGTGAGAAGGATACCAGTGTGTGGACTTTAAGACACTCACACCTTAAACCGACGTTTTGCTAAGCTTGTGGATCTGTCCCCGTGCAGTGCAGGAACCTCCCGACGCCCTCCTTCTTGTCCCCACGACTGAGGCCCAGTAACAGCGAGATCTGCAGGAACTGCCCGGAACAATTGCATCAGCTACAGATTTTCTTCATTACAAAGGTACTGTGCAAATGCGGTTGAGCAATCCTCTCTGTCGCCGTGAAAGTTTGTGAAACTTTCCCAACTTTGGAGTCTTGTTCGCTCCTAATCCGACATGTAACTCTTTTTCATGCAAACTACTTCTAAGAACATTGGCAAAGACTTAACCGTTTACTACCAGAAATGTACTATCGTATCCAAGACACTCATCCATTGACTTTGGACCAGGCCTATTGAATTGAATTGCCACTTGAAGTGAACGGAAACTATTTGCCCTGCCTGAGAAAGTATTTGTATTTAATTCTTATAACCTGTGTCTTTTTACCCCTTTTTAAAGTTACTGAAGTGCCATTTTGCTCCCACTTCAGGAGAGCCTTACTTGTTCAGAAACGTATTGGTTTGGTACTGGAGTGCATTATAGTGTGATATTGAGCTGCTTATTGCTAGTGGAATGTTTTCTAACTGACTGTGTAAATAAATTAATATTGATTTACCAAGAAACCTTGAGTAAGTGTTTGTTTGAACCACTGTGATTGCAAGTCCTTTGTGTAACACCTTGTACTGCTCACATCTCTCTTGATATAAGCCTGGCTGCTCAGCCCTGCTACCACAAAACTGCGTAGTACAGATTTATACCAAAGGTGAGATTGTGCTCACACCTGTAGTCTTAATTGTGTGTAGTGTTCCCAAAGGGTATGGCATGTAATTCTGCCTAACAACTGCCATTCCATGTTAGGCCTTTGCCGTTAATGATAGTACATCACCAATTTGCCTGAATGTTCTCATTGACTAGGAGACCAGGAATCTGTTAGTCACCTCAACGTTATAGCAGGAACTATAAAAAAATCTCTCATACCTGATTATATAACCCAGCCTGAGTATTACTACCTCACACATGGCCATCCCATGCGAGGTAAACATAACTATGAATATGCTATCACCTTCATCCAATAATTTACTGCCCATCAAGTTCCTATCTGCTCTGCAGCCTAACAGGTCTATAACGAACTTGAAACAAGGAACTTTGGTTAGTAATCACTGCTCGCTCACACCATGACAATGGATCCAGCTCTATGCAACCAGGCCCACGCCCAAACAACCATGTCCAACAAGTATCAGAAACTCCAGGCCAGGTTCTAGACTAAAAAACAGCCTGCAGTGGCCCGCACATCCCAGATCCCCTCCTAGTACTAAGCACTCCTCCCTCCGGACAAGGGACAACCAGGCTCACCTAAAAAATAACAGTAATCCTTCCTCCAATGCCAATGCTCTTCCTACCCCAGGAACTTCCGACATAGACACATCACCCATCAAGGGTGCACTTATAAACGCTAGATCACTCCTGGCACATGCATTAGATATAGCGGATCTTATCGTAATTAATAATCTAGACTTCCTGGCTATTACAGAAACCTGGCTCCATGCAGCTGCAGGGCCAACACTATCATTAGCCATACCTGAAAACTATACAATTCTCAGAGCAGACAGAGAAGCCACCAGAGGCGGTGGAGTAGCTTTCATTGCCAAAAAACAGTTAGTCCTTAAAGAATTATGCAATCAATGACTCCCATCTGGAGAACTTCTATCCGTCAAATGTCCTCTAACTATCAAACTCACCATACTAATACACCTCATATATAGACCCCCAGGCCCAACATCGTCATTCGAGGAAGACATCTCACTGCTCCTTACTACGAACACTAAACCCAGCACCCAAATTATGCTGCTGTGTGATCTCAACCTAGGCCTTCATGGCTCCAATGATGACAATGCTACCTCACTAGCCAGTACTATCTTTCAGTTAGGCTTTTCGCACTGCATCACGAACCCAACACACAACAAAGGTAGAACCTTGGATTGGTTAGCAGAACTAAACTATGACACTAAGATTATTGCCAACACACCTTGCGCTTGGTCTGACCACCATGTTATCTCCTTTACCATTCAGGATAGCTACTGCCTAAGTTCCAACAATACACAAGCTCCACCAGTATTTACAAGAAATAATCACATCACAGTAGAGAAGTTACTGCCACTATTACAACCCATCACTAACCATTCCAAAACTACAAGCATGGACCCATTCTCACTTGTGGAGTTGTATAACCCCACCCTACTTCTGGCCCTCGACAAAGTAGCCCCTCTAAAAATGCGTAAAGCCAAACCTCAAGCTCATTTAAATAAATGGTTCACTCCTGAACTGAAATTATTACGCAGATTTAAAAGAACCTCAGAAGCTACATCGAAAAAATACCCGACAGACTTTAACAAAGAAAAGTTTAGAAAGGCCTCCAACATCTACAAAGTGTCAATCTTTCAAACTAAAAGCGACAACCATAATGATAGAATTATGAATGCTAACTCAGGCCCGAAAGCGTTATTCACAATCCTTAGAGAATTAGAGTCTCCATCACATCTAATAGAATCATGTACTGAAGACACGACTTGGTGCGCAAATATACAAACAGTGCTTCTCGACAAAATCTCTCTTCTACAAACCAAAAAAGAATCAAAAAAGCTTACCCTGCTAACTGGTACAAAACTCTCTGAGATGCACAACCGACCTTCCAAATCCTGCAAACTATTCCAATTTGCCCGGGTCACCACAACAGAACTTGAAGGCATTATATCAAGCCTGACAGTCTTTAAATATGCGGCAAAGGAGCTTACACCCTTCATCACCTCTGTAATAAATGCCTCCTTTGAAACATGCACAGTACCAACCAACTTGAAAGATGCGTGGGTCATACCCCTTCTCAAAAAACAAAGCCTTGACCCAAACACCACTACTAACTACAGGCCCATCACCACGGTACCATTCTTATTGAAAATATTGGACAGGGTAGCATATTTATAAACCCAAAAACACCTACAAACTAAAAATCTTTTAGGCCACCGACAATCAGGCTTCAGACCAGGCCACGATCAGCCCTCATTGAATCCAAATGAATGACTTAAAATATAAAGGCAACATGGCCTTCCTTCTTCTGCTTGATCCATCAGTGGCATTTGATCTCGTCAATCATCAAATTCTCACTAAACACCTTACCTCAGCAGCCTCGTTTTCTATGAATGCAACTGCATGGATACAATCATTCCTCGCTGATAGGACAACAAGGGTCTTTGCACTGACTGCATCAGCAGAACCGGACCCAGTCTATTGCGACGTACCACAGGGCTCCTGCGTGTCCCCCACATTATATAATATCTTCAATAAGTTATTATTCAACCACCTAGATGATTTGGGTGTCACCTACACAAACTATGGGGATGACACCCAAATCCTCATACCCATCACGGGCTGCTACAACACAGACACTAAACTCCTGAACAACATCTACCTAATTATTCAGGCATGGATGGCCATCCATGGCCTCTGCCTGACTGATGACAAGATGCAGCTACTCCTTATTGGATCACAAACATGCCTCAATAAGCTATACAACCAATTCAAGTCCTTCAACATCGATGGCAACATCATCAAAGTCTTGAAGGAAGTCAAAACTCTTTGCATTTACCTCAACTATACCCTCTCACTCACTAAACAAGTTAATGCAGTTGCCTCGGCTAGAGCTTACACTTCTAAATTGATTAACACCAGTCAACCTTTCCTGTCCTCTGAGAGCTGCATTACCCTAGCGAGAGCACTAATTTGATCAAACCTTGACTACTGCAATGCTCTAGGTACCAGTAAACGCAATGTGAAAAGTGCTGCAAAACAATGCACATCCCAAGAATCAACCATATATATGCAGCAAGAAGCAATGCTCATTGTCTCCCAGCCTCTCTAACTCTGCACTCAAATATCTGGTAGATAAATTCTCCAGAAATCAACCCAACAGGTCCATGCGATCTTCCTATTCACATTGCTTAAACACTCCCAGATTTAGGCTACAAAAAGCTGGAGGCAACAGCTTCCCGATATTAGCAGCCAAACTCTGGAACTCTCTGCCCACAGCTATTAGAATGGAACCTTCCTTCTGGATTTTTAGAAAAAAGGGGAAAACTTGGCTCTTTGCACAGGATCGATTAGCTACTTCTGTTACACAAAAGCAAATGTTCACCACAAAAATGCCTATTCTCTCTGTAACATACGGTTAATATTTTGACCCCATGTGTTTGTAAATTATATTGTAAATATACTGCATGCCCAAGTAATCCAAGTAATGTGCCTAGATACCTTTGGGTTAGGAGCGCTATATAAATGAATGAATGAATAAATAAATAAATAAGCAAATATCACCATTCTATATTTTGACTGAAACGGCAAGCACACTTGAGAGGCTACAGGAGTACTTTCCTAAAGATGAAATGAGTGATGACTAAATCTCCAATGGTAAACAATATTTGCTTTAAAGCAAGCAAATAATGTAATTTATAGACAACTTATTTAAATATACATTTCTTATTTTTTATACTACATAATGTAGAACAAGAAACCACACCAAAAAGCAATCATGAAGAAGCTCAACAACTTGAAACACAATCCCAATAACCAAATCTACAAAATGAAATCATGAACTAGTCTTTAAAAACAGAAGTTACTAATGACTTTAAAGAACTTGTAATATATGTTAAAAATCATGTCATTAGAAATGTTGATTTTCACTTCCCTACTTGTACCTGTCCCTCTTTCCATCAGCAATCTCCTCAATAAAATCATGAAAATATAAATAACAGACGTTTTGATGAATCTTCTCTCCCTGCTTTTCCTGATCATGACATTGTACAACCTATTTATTTTTCCCACTCTGATTCCCCATCCTTTTCTTAAATTAACGTATTGTTCATACGGAATATATTATGTATATAATTGTCAATTTTTTTAAATGTCAATTAATAGTCTGTAGACTCCACACATGTTCCTGTCTGCATACATCCATCAATGTGATGCCACCACAGTCTCCGACATTAGCGCCTAGTCCGAACATGTCCATTCTCACATGGTGCACTTTTAATTAGTTCAAGAATGGTCGGGACGTTGCTGTGCATGCTCCCATCGGGTTTCAGCTCTGTGGTCCACGGACGTCATTGCGGACGTCCCCGGACATCATCATGCGGCCGCACCTGTGAAGCATAATGACGTGTCTGCAATCGCTGTATGTGCTTTGTGGACATTTTGAAACTGTATTTTCAGCCATTCTAGGAAGTTGCAAGTTAAAATGTTACCATTCCTCACCTCCTGCAACATTCATAATACTTCTATAAACTTTTTACAACTTTTCATGCAATTTTAGTTTTGTCTCCGATGTTCGTGGACATGTGATGATATAGCAGATGCTCACGAACATCACCATTTGGCGTCTCCACGATCGATGTCTGTGCTTTGCAGACATTTTGAAACCGTATCTTCAGCCAATCTAGGAAGTTGAAAGTGTATCCTTCTACATCTCCTAGTGCCATTATTGCCTGATTTGCCAACTTTTCACAACTTTCCAAGTTGTATTTTAAACTCTGAATCCATGGACAGGAGAAAAGTTCACGGACGGTTCATCTGAAGGGGCCCATTCATTACTTTTAGTCATTCTCAATCTGGCAGAGATTGTGAGAGCACCTTGCTTTGGAGTGCTGCACAAAAACTTAAAAATGGCATCTGTCATGGCCATGCCCATCCCTCTTTCCCAGGGGCCACCACCGGCACCTGGAGGACCTGTACAGGTGAACAGGGGCACTGGAGCAGGAGAGGTGGAAGAGAAAGATGAAGATAAGGTCAAGGAGTTTCCGACTATGAGCTCTTGTAAGGAATCATGGGTGTCGTGTTTTATTTTACCTAGGAGGGGTACAAAAGTCTTGGGCTGCTTGTATGAAATGGAACCACAATCAGTTGCAGAAAACAAGTAGTACTCCTTTGGTACTACTTCTATGTCCTGCCACACCCACACATTCTACCCAGGTGCTCTGAGAAAGGGTGTTCCTATTTCAGGTAGAAGGCTCACCTCCTCTACCCCTTCTTCCGTAACTGCCACCACACATTCTACTGCTGTGGGGCAGATGATTCCTCCTTCTTCCACACATGCCATACAAGAGGCTGTTGATCCTTTCCTTTCAAGAACAACAGTTCTTTGTACGTAGTGCGATGCAGTCCTCAGCATGGGGGAGCAGCTTTGCAGTGCTTTCAAGGCTGCTGTCAAGGAGCATGAGAAGTATATATACATTTAAGATCAAACCCAACATCTTCTTCTGTCCATCTGCCCCTCCTTATCAATGGTTGGTGCACCTTCTCTCCCCCACCTAACCTCTTTGTCTCTCCCAACTGCCTTTCACAGTTAAAAGATAGAACCAAAAAATGTAATCTTATAGACTCGATCTACTTTACATTTTTACATATATTAATTTGACTCAATAAGATTCTCCAACATTTTCTTTAGCATTATGTCCTGTGCTAATTGAAATAATGGCGCTTTTGTATTCTAGAGATAAATAAAAAGTGACAGAAATAATGTTCTGTCCCAAACACTTTTCTCTAGTATACAAAAATGGTAAGTGTTTAATCCATATTCAAGGCTTTTACACTGCCATACGCATTACACAACCCAACACCATATGTTTCCTATCTTTTCTGGCCCTATTTAATTAATGGATGGTAAAAATGTCTGTAAACTAAACTGTATTAAAAAAGTGGGTATTTTAACCTCACTTTACTACTTTTTTACTTAATAAAGAGGTTGCTCTGAAAACAGCCCTTTTTTCTTGTTTTTCTTTTACAGCCTTTTTAAGTTTTTTGTTTTAATTTCTACTACTATCACATGATTTTGTACATAGTCTTCTTTCTTTATCATTTCTTTCACCAAAACTGTTTCAATCAATTCTGAACATTGGAAAGAAAAATCTAATTTCCAACATCTTTTAAATGTACTCCATCTCTTCGAGAAAAAAAAATCACTCCATCATGTTTTATATTCTCATTGTGGAAAGATACCATTCCTACATCTTGTAAAACAGCACATACAGCTTTATTGACATTCTTTCTGGCTTTTTCAATTTGTAAGACAAAACAAGTTTGATCTTCACCACATTTGCCTTTGAGCAAACTGTGAAAAAGAACCTTTGTAGCTTGAAACAGTTCAATTAGCCTTCTAAATGTATCTTACATAGCAAAATACAAGGATTTTCCAGTAACATATCCTAAACTGTTCCCGCCGCAATGTAATATAATAATATCTGTATGCTTAAAACGTACCATATTTTCACACAAGGGTAATAATACCATCCAGTTCAGTCCACAAACCCGATACCATAACACCTCCACTCCTTCACATCCAAGATTTTCTGAGATTCCAAGGTTCTGTGCAAATACCTTCAACCAATGAATCCGCAAATCTCCTAATATCCACATAGTCTGCTTCTTCAAAGCTATGCTTCTAGCACTTCACACAAACAATGAAACACATCCTACCCTGTGCTCCTCTACACTTCAACTCCTCCTCTACAACCATCAAATCTGATTTGCTAACCCCCCGATGTTGGTAAACATTTGTGACCATCCGCTGTCTCCATAGTCCTCTTTCCATGCAGGGCATCATTACAAGACTGTGATGGCACATGCGGGTCTGCAGACAATCACAGACGTCTGCGGATGTCATCGCAATGGGCAGCGCTTCTACCCTTTTTACTTTTCTCTCTGTAACACACTCTCATTGGATACTTTTGAGCAGTCACATATCCATCCACCAATCACATCCAAAAACTCTACATGTAACCCTGTTACTTACTTCTATTTGCAGATTGAAGAAGATCTACATCTAATAACATATTCTGCAGATATGTTTTCATTTTCAAAATAATTTTTTTCACAACTTTGTTTACATATATATACTAGAAAGTGTACCAGTTCATTGCCCAGTAATTCCTTCTTCAGTCCTAGTTTTAAGTTTATTTAATGAACTAAACCAATGCTTCTTTGGAGACAATATTGCTAGTATTTCCTGTAGGAGCTAGTGTGAACAAATTGCCTTTGTTTCCAACTCTGGAGCAAGCCACATAAAGCTGACCATGAGAAAAGTATGAATCCTGTACATCGGTTCCAACTACTTTGAGTTTGAGCGTTAAGATTGCGCAATCTACAGCCGAGGCAGCAGCAACCACAACATAAGTGCTGTACATGTAGGGCTGAAGCATGTAAGCTTGAAGTACTGTACCCTTATGAGTGCGACTGATACTGTTGAGATGTCATACATTCATCAGCTTCCTTGGGAAATGAAGTTTCTGTATTTATCATGAGAGATTCACCACGATGCGACCGATAACATAATTGCGGACACGACTGAAGAGAAATGCACTGTTTCTGTCACCCGCATTACTACAAAAGCACTGTATTGTGTCATCCGCATGACTTCAAAAGTTAGTGCCGCTAATGTCAGCAAGAACGCTGATAGTGTGGAAAGTTTAGGAACAATGAACTGCTGAAGTTTTCATGAACTGCTAAACTTTAGGAACAATGAACGTAGAACTACGGCAGAACTATGGCGCAAAGAGCCATATGGCAGGGGTAAGCATTGCAAACAACTTAAAAAAAAGAATCTGAAGCATGTATATTGTATACTTGTTACATTAACTACACCATGGAACCTACACACTTGCCTCTTCATCATCCACAAGGCTTTCTGGGGCCTGAGACCACAAAATGTCCAAATTTCCCTCCCTAAAAACATGCTTGCTGGAACTCTCCGCTCCTCTAACACCAGCTCTCTGCTTGTCACACGTTTCTCTAAATAGAGAGTGGGGGCAGATCCCTCTTTTACAGCTGGGGCCGCTCTCTGGAACAGCCTCCTTGCCCCTCTCAGACTTCAGCCAGACTTCCTTAAGTTCCGGGGAAACATCTCAAAACCTTGCTTTTCTCTAACCCTTTCTTTTTTTTGCTTCCCCGCTAATCACCCAACTTCCACTGAGACTGGTGGCCTGGACCTTCATGAACCTCACAGGTTGCAGGCCCTCTACCCAGTCAACATAAGCACCTTCCTTGCCTGGCGGTTGACAATCCTGCCTGGGAGTCCTCTGCCCTAGCACTTAGCCAGTGACCTCCTCCCTGGCTCCCCTTGAACTTTTTTCCTGGGCTCCCATCGCACTTATCCATACCTTGCCCTCCCTGCCCCCCCTTCCCTAACTTCAGCACTTCTCTTCACTGCACTTACATGTCCAAATGTCAGGCCTAGTAGGACCACAATTGTATATTTATCAATTGATTTTGCCATTGTTATTTACTCCCCTGTTCCCTCCCCATTTGTCTTGTGGCGCCAGAAACACAATTCTATTGTATAGGAGCCGAACAAATACTCAATAAATCAATCAATCAATCAATCAATCAATAAATAAATAAATAAATAAATAAATAAGCAAATGCCAAATTTCAGGTCTGTTGCATGTTGGGAAGTATGCTGAACATCTCGAAAAGACACAGACATATATCAAATCATTGCAAACCGCAGAAATTAGAAACATTTATATTATATACTTTTTACATTGGCTACACCAAGGTGGCAAAATTGGTTTTCTCGGAGGGCCCAATGTACCTTCAAAGCTGCATACAACTAATGTGTGGCTTGGAGCGGTTGTGGGGTGATCCCACAACATGAGCAAGGGGGCGAAGCAAGGAAAATTAAACAGAAAAAGCTTCCTGGTCATGAATACAGGGCCCTCAGACAGTAAGTACTGTGATGAGTAAGAACAACACTAGGAGTAATGAAGATTATTGGTAAGTAACCCCCCCCATATCACCCATATTAGGTTATCACCAGCAGATGTACACTTTATTTGCAAGTGCAGAGGGCTGCAACATGCATTCAGTACCACAAATTTCACTCAAATTAACACGTGTTTCCATGTTACCATCTTTGCATATTTATCTTCAACTGCTGTCCAATGCCACATTCACAGTCTCTCTCCCAGTCTCTCTCTCTCTCTCTCTCTCTCTCTCTCTCTCTCTCTCTCTCTCTTTGTCTCTCTCTCTTTATGTCTCTGTTACAATTTCTGTCTCTCTCTTTCTCTCCCTTCTTTCTCTGTCTCCTACTATGTTACTATTTATCTCTCTCTTTTTCTGTCTTTCAATCTCTTCCCATCTTCCTCTATCCCTCTATTATTCTGTCCCTTTATGCCCTCTTCCTCTCTCTCTCCCAATGTTACTATTTCTGTCTCTTTATGTCTTTCTCTCCCTCCTCCTCTTTCTTTCTCTTCCTCCCTATGTTACTATTCCTGTCTCTTGCTATCTCTCCCTTCTCTTCTCTCTACCACTTGCTCACTCTCTTAAGTCTTTCTTCATCTCCATATTTCTTCTCTCATTCCTCAACTCTTTGTTGTCCCTTTCTGTATCTGACTTACTCCCATATCTTTTCCACTTATCCCTCTCTCACATTGCCCTTCCTCTCTCCTCTCACTCTCTTACACACTCACGTATTGCTATGCCAAGGGGGTCCAGGATCATTTTGCTTAAAGGGCCGGGGTGCAGCTCTGCCACCCCCTGTAAACAACACTCCATGAGCTTGCTCCCACCTACTTCTGGGTGCCACAGTGAGCCAGAAAGAGCCTCTTTATATGTTCTTTGGTATATCCCCATAGTCAATCAATCAATTGCCGAAACCCTTATTTGCATTATGTGGGTTTGTTCTATGGTTATTGGACATTTTGTAAAGTACATAACAGCATGAAGAATTAATTTTGTACCACCCTCCCCAAGATCACGTTTGGGGTTTGGGGTTCATACAAAACACCCAAATTAACCACAGAACACAGATTCTATCCCAGTCCTGGTTTTCTTAGTTCATTGTGGCAATTGCATTCCTGGATTTCTCTGTTATAAATCCAGGACCACAGGTCCCAGAATGCAAAGACAAAAACAGGACTGGAACAACATCTGTCGAGTGCTAAGGGACTTGTTGGCATGTGTGATGTTCACTCCTTGGCCCTCTGACATGTTTATTGCTTCTATCATGGCAACAAGCTCTGCTGCTTGTTCACAATAATGGGTTGGTAGTTGCGTCTGTGTGTACACTATCAACTCCTCCCCTTTGTGTACTCTTCATCTATGCTCCACCACTGTGCAATTGAATGCCTTTGCCCTGTGGTCCGATAAATGCTGGAATTTCTGTCAATGAAAATCATGTCCTACCTTCTATCACTTCCTCCTTAACCAGGGGGTTGCCTTCACTCCTGTCTATGCATGCTATGCAGTCATGTACATAATCATCTTTCTCTATTTTCTCTGCAATGAACTCTGATGGGTTTACGGTCATGCATCTCAACACTTCTATCATTGGGTTGGTTAGTTTTATCTCATACCCTAAAGAGTGGTCAGTGTTGATCTTGTTTTCTCCAGTATTGCAAATAATTCATGTTCCACATGCAGAACTACTGGGTACCCCATAGTTATCGTGAAAACCTTCTCAATAGAAAATACAGCAGCATGTGCCTGCTCACATGGGAAATGTCCCTGCATCACAGCATCCAGTGACCCACTGTAATATGCAAGTGGCTTGTGTCCCTGTCCCTTTTTCTGTGTCAGTACTGCTGTCATTACTTTTCCATCTGAATGTGGGAACAGGTGAAACATTTCTTTATAATTGGGTTTGCTAACACTGGTGCATGTGCTAATTCATATTTTAGCTCATCAAAGCTTTCACCCATTTCAGCTGTCCATTTTCTGAGTGGTTTGTTTTTCTGTGCTTCTTTTAGTGCTTGCAACAATGGCCTGGTATATGTGGAATAATAAAAACCCATGGTCTGAAGTAATTGCACATTCCCAAGAACTGCTACATCTCTTTCACTGTTTTTGGTCATTGAGTATTATGTATGCCCTCTATGTTTTCTGGTGTTATTTTTCTCCTGTCTGCTGACCCAATCTGACCAAAGTACAACACCTCTTTTTGACAATATTGTAATGTCTCTATGTCTACTTTGTATCCCTTGCCTACCAGCAAAGTCATGTGTGTCACTGAGTCCCTTATATACTGCTCTTCTGTTGGGCTGCACACCAATAAGTCATCAACGTACTGTATTACCGTACTTGAGACCTACAAATTGCTCAAGTACATTTGTATTACTCTGTTGAAGATGCTAGGCCCTTCACAGTACCCCTGAAGTATTCTAGTGTGTTTGAATCAGGTCCCACGATACATAAAAGCAGTGAGATACCTGGAGTCTGGATGTAGTGCAATGGAGAAAAAGGAGTTTTTTAAGTCAACTGCTGTGAAACAGTGTGCTTCTGTGGGAATGCTGCAAGAAATCGTTGCAGGGTTGGGGACCAAAGTATACTCTGCCTCAATAATATTGTTGAGAGGGTGTAAGTCCTGTTTAAGATGCCCCACCCCTCCCTTTGCTTTCTTAATTAGATAAATAGTTTTGTTGCAAGGTTCTTAACTCACTTGTATTTTGCCTTGCTGCCATATTGCAATCCATGTGATATCCAATCCAACAGTGATAATGGCGGACCCGTTCTGTGGCACAGAACATACTCTGCGCGGTTAGCCGCACAACTGATGGCACCAAACAATGGCAGCAAGCGTGAGCAGAGTGTACCCCTTCCACCTTCAGTTGCAACTGAAGTGCAGAGCTTCACAAGAAAGACGTAATCTTGCACGGCTTCTCCACAGTGCTCCTGAATAGATGTTTGCTTGCTCAGAATTGTGGCATAGTACTACATTGGCTCTTCCCATTTAGCACAGAATAATATATTAAATCAAATTAACTTACAGACCTCATGAGAACGACTTGAGTCCCACATCCTTGGTGGGACACCAGCAGGGAGAGGGATACTGTCAGATCTTTGTTAGTTTCAAGACATTTTAAAGGATTGACTTTCCAAGTAGGGGGTGATCCAGGCAAGAGCATATTTGTTAAATTCAAGGTCCTGGAGGAGAGAGAAGTGTTTCCTACAGAAGCCTGATTGAAGTTAATCTGCAAGTCCATTATCCTCAAGTACTTAGTGATCTGATGAAGGATCACTGACTCAAGAACATCTTACATAATGGGAATGAGAGAAAATGGGATATAGTTTGCTGAGACGTTTGAGTCAGCAGAGGGTTTCTTCAATATGGGTAAGACAGGTGCAGATTTGGAGGAGGCATTGAAGAGTCGAGCAGAGAGAGAGGGAGGTTGAATATCTCATATATATTTGGGCAAGTGATTAAGTCTTTGATGATATGGGAAGCAAAAGGGGTGATAGGAGTGAAAGATGTGTTGGCACTGCAAAGGATTTGTGCTAATTGAATAGGAGAGGTAGGGGAAAAGTAGTTAAGTGTAGAAGAGGTAGGGGGAGGTGTTAGACAGAAGGAGTGTTGAGGAGTAAATTAGAGGAGGGCTTATAGAGAGTCACACTTTTTAGAGATTTTAGAGGAAAAGTGAGTGAAGTCATTAGAAGAAAGGGAGGAAGCAATGGATATTGGCTTGGGAGATGTGAGAAAAGATTGGAGGGTAGATGAAAGTTTGTGTGGGTGATTTTGAAGGGAAGACATAATGGTTGTGAAGTGAGGGAACATGGCTGAAGTTAGAAAGGTAAGGGAATTTGTGTAGAGTAGGAGTGGGAAAGGTGTATGCAAGTTGTTCCGGCATTAATTAAAGTTCACAGTGCATGTTTGTTTTTAGGGACTGAATTTCAGTGGTGATTCAAGGATATGGATGGGGACAGGAAGGGTTGAAAGTACAAACACAATAATGTTTGTCAAATGAAGCCATGCGTGCATAGTGAAAGTCAGGGTCAACCAGGGTCAAATCACAGTCAAGAGAAATAGTATACATAGGAAAAAAAGAGACAACAGAGAGCTCCTCACATCCTCAAGGTAAGGAGCAAGAGAGTCCTGCCTGAATTGCCTCTTAGTTAAATAAAGGTGTATCTATGGTTGACAAAAAGGAACACAACAAATTGTAGACAAATGCATATTTTTCATATTCCAAGCCAAAAATATTGGCAATTCCCAACACAATAGACTTCATACATGTGCAAATTAATGTATACAAACATAGTTATAGGGACATTTTCGGTTTCCAGTAGTTGTATTAAGTACATAAGGAATTCTTGTGGATCTTCCTGTGTGTTTATGGTGAATTCTACCATTCCTGTACATTAGTCCTATTGTTGCCTTATACCTGAGACACTGTAAATTCTGTCAGGATTATTTGTGTGCATTTCTATGATGGACAAGCCTTTGCAAACACAACTGGTCTGAGCCGTTTAAGTAAATGTTGTGAACAGTTGGTGGCCATTGGAAGAGAAGACTTCCTCTCTTGCTACATTTGCATAGTAATTTACTCCAGTTGTGTTGCTGAATTTAAATGGACCAGAGAGTTCTGCCTCTGCATCATTTGATGGGCCTACAGTTGTTTTTGGAGAAGAGACATTTGTCTTCTGTAGGACGTGTAGTGGATTTTGCATTAGGGAGTTTTGTAGTTGTATTATTTGATGGAGCAGCAGTTGGTCTTTGTTTAGTGGTATTGTTGGGAGATCTGTTATAGGATCTGTTTGTATTAGTTTTCTTTTTAAAGGTTTTCTTTTTTGCAGTACAGGATACATGTACAGTGCACATAGCCTGTTGTATTCTAGGATGCAAGGAATGTCAGCGTTGACTTTGTTTGCATCAAAGTTAACTAGGAATAGGCCATTGAGTGTACGCAGATGCGAAAGTACTACGTAACGCATACCTTCTTTAAAGACTGTGCTACCAATGTCAATCAATGCGTAATCTAAGGTTAGTATGTTTCAAAAAGGGTTGTTTGCTTTCACACTGTGCACTTAAACACCAGAAACTACTCATTCCGAGTATGGCGGTAAGGGATACTGGTCACCGTTAACGAGACCGGTGCGTAAAGTACGGTCACCGTTATTTGCAATTTCCCCATTCCCATTGAGTCCATTTGGGCTCATTTGGGAATTGGGAAGAGCCCTGGGGAATGGGTAATTACCACCCTGGTCAACTCGGAATAGGGCAGTAATGTCCCATTCACCAGGGCGGTGCCGGTACGGGTCCGGTGCCGACCAAGGCGCTAATACCGCCATTGGTTAGCGCCGGACTCGGAATGAGGCCCATAGTACTCTCATTGTGGGAAACTTGGCAGGCAACCCACACTTTGCTTTTACCTGCAGCCCATACACCCCCTATTTCACCTACTCTTAGCGCTGGCTCCCAGTCTCTATCTGGCAGTTCTTTGTCTTAATCTAGGGTTAGACCTTGCAATTTGTGAATATTGACAGCATATGCAAGAGATAGAGAGAATTGTTCTCTGCATATGTACACGTCTTTGAAAAGAAGGAGGCCTGCTATTGTGTGGCCTATATTTTTTAACTTCTGCAGGTTTTTCAAAGTAGATGTTGACAAATTGAATGTTGTTGCCATGTAAATATGTTTGGAAGCCAACAACTATACCAATTGCTCCATTGACTAAACCTTGTTATACATAAAGGTTATGCTTTACAAAGACTCTGCAGTTTAGACAGAGAGTTAATACCTTTTCTAATCCAGCTGTGTTGGAACACATGTTTCTAAGCTATTTAGTCGTGCTGTTGCTTGTTGACACATAGGGAGTGTCATTCCGTGCACTTCTAGTGTGTCTGTGAAGCTGAGTATGGGTTTCATTTCTTTTTTCAACATTGTATAATTGAATTGACTACAGCTTGCAAGGGTTGGCATTAAGGACATGCATTTTATATGTTGTTGAGATCGTTGTTCCATGACATCAGGAACAGATGTGTTTTGCCCATATAGTTCATGGATTAATGTAGTATTTAAGATGGATTTTGCACCTTTAGTAAGCAGACCAGTTCTAATGATTTTTAAAATGCTAGCATAGGTGAGGTCTGCAGGCTGATGCATTTCTTTTTTCAACATTGTATCATTGAATTGACTACAGCTTTCAAGGATTGGCATTAAGGACATGCATTTTATATGTTGTTGAGATGATTGTTCCATGACATCAGGAGCAGATGTGTTTTGCCCATATAGTTCGTGGATTAATGTAGTATTTAAAATGGATTTTGCACCTTTAGTAAGCAGAACAGTTCTAATGATTTTTAAAATGCTAGCATAGGTGAGGTCTGCAGACTGATGCATGATTTGAGTTAGTTTTCTGTAGCAAAAATGTTGCCAGAGATTGGCTGCTGAGCGTGTTACAGCATGTTTTGTGTCCTAATATTTTGAAACTGTGTTGACCATTCAGTGGTGTTAACTGTAGGAGGTCTCTGAAAACAATAACTAATTTTCCACCAAACAGTTCTTTGTAGTCGGTTTTTAAGGCTTCTTGCATTCTGAGGTGAATTAAAGCCAACATGAGGTTGGAAACCATGCTTGCTACATATATCAGGAGCACTCTAATTTGTTTCATAATTCTACATACTTCAGTAGCACCTTCTGCCGACAATTAGCAGTTTTCTAATTTGTTTTGATGTTCTACTGGGAGGGGCAGCAGTCAGTGTAAAGTTACACCTACTATATTGTAGGCTACGAAACCTTTGGGAACTGTTACAACAGCAGAAAGGTTGTTGCTTGTTAAGCCTTGTAGAAATGAGCTGAGTATTTAAATTAAGAACTTTTTGCCAGAACCAGCTTCACCACTTACAAACAGGAGCAGAGATTTATAATTCTTACAGCTACAAGTTTTAGTTTCATGGTTAAAACTATGTTCAATTTTTTCAGTGACTTCTAGATAAATGGTGAGTTGTTCATTATTTAGCTGTGATTTGAGCACAGACAAGTTCACTTTAGATTGTTTAGATTTCTACATGATAGTTTGTACCTCAGTCAGGGCTATTTCTACTTCATTTAGAATCATTGGTTCTTCATCTGGTTCTTGGCTTCCTGTAAGGAAAGGTTGACTGCCCTCAGGAGTGTGATTAACTAGTAGAGCTTCAATTTCTTCCTCATGTTGGCATTCATTGTCCAACATTACTTTGCATTATTTGAAATTGACATTTGTTATACTGCTTTCATTTGCTTTGAATGCAGCTTCAAATGAGTCATAGGGCCTCATTACACAGAAGGTGGTAAGGGTTAACAGTCACCGGTAAGGGTACCAGTAACCATTAACCCTTACCGCCTTACTATGTGTTCCCTTTGCGGGACCCGACCTTAACGCCTGGTGTAGACCAGCCGTTAAAGTTGGGTCCTGCAAAGGGATCTTGGTGCTAATTACGGTACCGCAATTTGCGGTACCGTAATTAGCTCCTTCCCCATTCCCATAATGCCCTATGGGGCAAAAATGGGAATGGAGAAGGGCCATGGAGAAAGGGGGAATTACCGTCCTGCCAACCTTGGAATGGGGTGGTAATTCCCCTTTTCTCCAAGGTGGTACTGGTATGGTACCGGCAGCAACCATGGTGCTAGCAGCACCATGGTTTACCGCCTTCCGTGTAATGAGGCCCATAGTCACCTAGAAATTCTTCTTCTTTTCTCCAAGGTTTAAAACATTGCATTAGGGCCATGTTCTCTCTGTTGCAGAGATGTAATTGATAACGTTATAATGATAACTTGATAACTTTATATGATTAATTAGGCTGGGTTTGGTAAATTGTACTAGGTTTTCTTCACAAGTTGAGACGGAATATTTGCCAGTTGTCTCATCGAGTGTGATATTTTTTTGGTCTATGTCATACAGGCACATGTTTTCCAAAGCAGTATTTCTGTTTGGGTAGTATGTGTCAATTAAATAGTTTAAAAAAAATGGTCTGGCTGTTGGGATCATTTGTGGCTATTGTTTCTATCTCTTGGTTGGATTTTAGCACTCTTTTTCAGGATGAAGTGGGGCCAAGGTTTAGCCAGACAATGTGCTCAGAGTTTCCATATAAGGCTGTACCTGTTGAATGTTCTGCAGCTTCGTAGCATCCTCATTCTCTTTTGGAGAGCATTTTTATACCGAAGCTGTACAATTATTGTGACAGTGTTTTGTAAGATGTTATGTCAACCCAGAGGTGTTTTAGCTCTGTTTTCTCAGCTTTGGTGAGATAGGTTGTGACATTTATTGCAACCGCAGTGGAATTGTCTGCAATAAATGCTATTCCAGAGGGCAATTCATGCATTGTAACCAGTGATGTACTTGGATGCTTCCTCCCTTTTAATGTTGCATGTGTTTCTTGGGGAGTTGCCGTTTACACTGTGTCTAACAGACATCAAGCTATTTACTTGTCCTTTTTTGCAAACTGGTCTAGGGAAGTCAAAGCGACATTTGGTATGGTGTTTACCTTTGTTTTATATCTATGTTGGCAGTATTTGCCACACATATGTTTTTGGAAGCGTAAGATTTGTGTAAGTAGTTCACTTTGTGTGGTTTCTGAAGGGATGTCACAGGTAATGTATTTTTCAATAAACTGTAAAACAGTGGCATCACTGTCATGGCCAAGATTGGGTGCATCTTTTATCCACAAAGGCATGTGAATGTGTGGTGATATTCTTTTCTCCAAAAGAATTGTTGAACTTCTCCAAGCCAATGGGTAGTTTTATTGCAGAGGAAGTGCAGTGAGTTCTCCTGCTGCTTTTACATCTAGTTCCTCTTTATTTTGGTTTGCATTGCGTAAGAAGTAATGAATGTTGTCCCATGTGTACTCTGTCGGATATATTTTCTGGAGTGGTTATACCTACTTCTGCGGTATTTTCTTATGGTGGTAAAAAGTGGTGTTTTACTGTGTTATAGTATCTCTTTTGATCATTTGTTGGTACACTCCCTTTTACAGTAGATAAGACTCTCCTTTCAGAATATAGTCTAACAACAGATTTTACTACCAGGGTCATTCTCTGCAAAAGGTACTGGACTTGGTACACGCAATGAGGTAACATTAATTCCACCTCCAGCATTTAATGCGCAATGCTGCTGTGTGCTCTAATAGCCAAAGTGCAAAATATGTATCACATCATAAGCAGAATATTGTATACACACATGTCAGGCACTCCTAAGACTCACTTATTAGGAAAAAAATCCACTTCGGATTTTACCACATGTGGTCAAATTAATTACCACCTATGGTAAAATAAGCCTATCCCCTGTTGGATCCCAGTCTATGTGCTAACAAAATGCATTGATATAATGAAAACACAACCCAGTTTGTTTTCAAGCCTTTTGGTTTTTATAAAATATTAAAATTAAAAGTTATACAGACGATTGCATTATGCGATACAAATTGCTTGGATATGAAAAACATGTATTCCAGTAGAGTGTGCACTCACATAAAAAATACTATTTCGAATGATGAGTTTCACTTACACACTTGTTGCCATCTGGTTAGCAACGATGGACGCTAACCTTGAATTTTTAGCAAGAGCCTGTTGTCTATCAAAACTCACTTTGTAAATGTAGCCCACATAACATGGACAAATCATACATTTTGTTAAACAGAAAGATCAATCTATTGCTGTTATTAGATGTGCCCAGGCACACTGCTCGCACCTCACTTTGATCTATTTTACCTAGAGGCTGCGGTTTTCTTGGCTTGACTGGAATTGGGAATCCCCCTCACTCCATTTGCACACACAGATAAGGACTGCCATGACTCCGGGAAGCCTGCCAGCACTGGACTCTGTCCTGCAATTCACTGTCCAGCTCATCCCAGCATTCGGAAATGTCTCTGCATGTCTTTCTCAGGAGCTTCCTGAGTGGCTGCCCAGTAACAACCACTCAAAGCCTTTTTATGACCTCTTGCTGTTACTAAAAAGAAAATGCCTCCCCTCTAGATCATACCACTGGAGTCCACGTGATCTTACTGTTGGAAAACAATAAAATACATCTCTTCCTGTGATTTACTTGTGCACACAATGGATCGTCTTTAGCAAAGCAGAACTTCATATTTATATTTCATATTTGCAGCTTGCCACACAGCTCCTAACTGCACATTTAAACCTCATTGCAGAAGAGCATTTTCCAAAATCAATTTCAGATTATTTCCATCTGGACCAATTTGCACTAATTTATATTAAGGACATGTTACATGTTACTGGGAAGGGGTTAGCATGTTAATTTAAATTATCGTATATGTTTAGTGCAAGCCAGTCAAATGTAATATCATCCTGAACCAATAAACACTTTTAAAACATGCTCTCTGTCCTGGACCCTGTGCATTTTCCATCTGGTGCACACGCCGGCTGCATGTACCACCTATGCCTTGCATATGTTTGTATTTCTATGTTTCTATATAAAGCCCACACTAACACTACATGTGCATACTAAGCTAATATACACCTGTAACTCACAGCCCCCCAGCTATTCAGAGCCCCCACCTACTGCTACAACTCTGCACAACTTAAAGTAACAAACCATGTGGGTGGTCCTAGGTTCCTTAGCATACAACGTACATCAGCGTGACATCGGAACAAGTATTATGTTGCAGCACGCATGTTTAGCAAGAGAGTTTTGATACTTGACTGCAAAACCTCATCTTTGTCTTTTATATTTTGAAGCAGTTGGGTAGCGGTCAAGTACAAAAAATGAGAGCCTGTTTTTAATGTGTGTTCAACCTCATAACAGAATTGCTATTTACTTTCAAACAGGAGGTGGGAAATGTATTCTGCATTTTGTCTGAATCTGGGTTCTACAGAATACATTCGTAAAGAGCAATATTCTGATGTACTAATTTGTGTGGATCGTTCATCATATCTTTCTCCTTTTCCTGTCAGAAAGAGTAAAGGAAAAGAATGTACTTCTACACTTTTTTCCCATATGCTAATGGGAATCCTTTGGCTTGACACATTTGATATGTTTCTAATGCATCTTCAATACTGTATTTGGAGTGTAGTGGGTGAATTGTATACTGGTCCAAAATTTTGGCTGCAGTAACAGGATCTACACTTTGAAATTGGCCAGTTGCTGGTGAATCTTGAATTATTTTGGTGGTTTCAATTAAGTTTTCCTCTATGTTTATATCTGTGTAGTATTCATTGTTTTCTTTCAGATATTGTAGGGCTTGTCTAACTTGGTTGGTGGACTGGTTGCTTCCAAATTACACCATTAACTAGTACAATCAAAGATCAATCTGTTGTCCGTTGTACTCCTACAGTTTCTACATTTTCTTTAAGATCTAATGGCGAATATATAACTTGCCATTGATGCCTTTTAGTAACTTAGATGGATGCAATTTGGCTGTTTTCGGTTGAAGGCGTAATGTAGCTTGAAATGGATGTACTGTTTTGATTGTAATGCTCTCATACAAGTTATGTTTTTGGAGAGCCTTTTAAAGTGGGAATATTTCTCAGTGATAGCATGTTCTGGCATGTCATGGCATTTGGTCATTGTTAAGGTTTGTATTGAAATATGTGCAAACTATTGAGGGGTCCGTTATTTTGTATTTATTTTCTGCTGTTAGATATAAAGTTAATTGGAATGAATCCTCATTATCCTATATTTTGTAAGCCATATCTTCTATTTGTGTGTTCTTTTTATAAAAAGTTCTGTGACAACGGACACATACTTTGTCTGGTATTCCAGCAGATGTGTTTTGAAACGTAGCTAATTCTTTTTTGTATGTGTTTGTTAGGAGGTTGGTGTTTGTCAGGTTTTCGCGAATGTTATCTGAAGTTAATGAATTTTCGAAGTCAACTTCAGTTCCAAAGTATTTGCTTTGGATGTGCTATATTTCTCAAAGGAGTTCTTTGACTGTTCCATGTAAGAAAATGTTTAAATGTTGCAGTTCTAGAGTAGGACTTATTGCAGAGTATAGCCTACCTACAAGATTCTGTATAGTGGAATGGTGTGTTGCTAACATTTTGTTGTGGTGGGCGGCGCTTTTGCAAGCAGTTCCTCTGAAATGCAGGCTTGTGAATGTCCTTGCAGTCCAGTGTGGGTGGCCACTGGACAGGAGTCCATGGTTTGTAAAGTTTTCATTCTATATTTGTATTTTAGTTTCACATAGTGATTGAGGTATTGTCGTAAAGATTTCGACAATTGTTGTTGAATACATTGAGCTGCATGTCCATTTGTACACTGGACAGTTTGTTTGGGTGAAAGGAACATTTGGTTGAATGTTTGCTGGGAAAGTTTTTTCTATTAGGGTTTCTTTTGCCATAATGGTGTCTCCTACCATTTCATACCCTCGGCCATTACTGTCTATGTCAATTTGATCTTCTTTATAAGTCTCTTCATTGAAATATGGTTCGACACTTGTTGTATGAATCTATTCACCTTCACAGAAGTTTGAAAAGGTATCTATATTAACATTGCGCATGTTTAGAAGTACTTTTTGTAATGTATTGATTCATTTAGTTAGTGTTTTCATTCTGTTTAAAATCAATATAAACAACTTTCTTGTTAGTAGAAATGAGCTGTGAATTAGAGCTTGGAGGATTAGCCTTTTGCAGTAGTTTTTGTAGTAGTGTAACATTGTTTGTAAAATACATTTTTTGGAATGCTTTACTGTGACTACATTAACATTGCTAGATATAGTGTTAGGTTCATTAGTAGGTGTGTTTTTGGTTGCACATCTTTTATTACTTTTAGTTTTTGCAAGAGGGCCTTAATTTTTGTAGTGGTGGCTGGTTTAGTTTTGTTACTGGCTCTTTTGTTTGAATGTTTTCTATACATTGTTTTACAGGTGGATGACTATATGGCTTGCTTTTAGTCTTACCTGCTCCTTTTTATTTGTTTTCTACAGAGTTGCTTTTTAGTAGGCATTTTGAAGCTGTGGAATTTAAATGCATGTACTGTGCATGGGAGTGAGGGTGTGATTGTACAGATGAATAGAGTGTTGTGTGATTGCGTAGTGGGATTATAGGTGTGGTTGGGAAGGTTGTGAGAGTCTGTATAGGTGTGATGAGCATGGGTTAGTGAGTAAGGGAGTGGTGATGTGATTGAATAAGTAGAGACATTATGATGTTTTGATGATAACAGTGGGTGTTATAATAGTTTAAAATAGTTTAAAATAGTTTAAAATAGTTTTTTTTGAATCTTTGACACTTATATTGCCATCAGGTATAACACTACTGATATTTTTCTGTTGGTTTCTTAGGATGAAATTGGTTCTTTTTCTTGTTTTCTGACTATTGCTGTTGTGTTCTGTTTGTCTTTTCTCTTGTTCGCACCCTGAGGGCTCTGGGTTAGTGGCGCAATACAAGAACTCAGATAGATAGATAGATAGATAGATAGATAGATAGATAGATAGATAGATAGATAGATAGATAGATAGATAGATAGATAGATAGATAGATAGATAGAGGTATTTAGATGGGAATATAAATAGTGACAATGTTGCTATGTAATGAATAAGAGTGAAATTAATATTGTTGATTTGAAAATAATACTCTAGGCTAATATATAGGGAAAGTACATTGTAAAAATTAGAGAGATATACATGCTATATTAATGTCCTTAATGTGTAGGATGTGAAGAGCGTTTTTTTTTCGGTAGCTGTCTTTGGCAATCTTCTTCTTTTCTGTAATTGTAAATGAAAGTTTGTGGGTATATGTGGTAACGGTGAACTCATTTTTGTAAGAGAGGTTGTTATTTATAACGGTAGGAGGAGTTGTTGGTAAAAAGAGATAATAATGTTGTGTTATGGGTGGTGTACTGAAGTGTGTTAACTATGTTGTTAGAACAATTGGAATATGAGTAGTGCTGTTTGGAACATTAGAAGGAACAGCGCAAAAATGGGGGTGATAAAAAGGTACATGTCTAGGTTATTGTGTGCTGCGATTTTAATGAAAGAAGTTCTGTGTTTGTGGTGCAATGTATTTGCAAAGTGTTTTTAAACAATACGGAAACTGTAACCTAGTGGTAATGCAATGGCGGATTGTTGTTGCAGCAGTGGTTTATAGTAGAGGTTGGGAAAGAAGAGTACTTCATTTGTAAGGTTACATTTTATATAAAGATACTTAGGCAGTATACAAATAAGTGTGAGCAGGTGGGGAATGGTGGGAGTGTAAGGGATGTAATGACAGAGGTTTGAAAGTGTGGCGTTTATATGGAATGAAATATGGAAAATGCTGAGCATTTAAAAATGTTTGTTTTTAGGAGCATTTGCATAAAAGTAAAAAAAAATCATATGTGAATTTATAGAAGCATTGTGTGTAACTTTTTTGTAAAAGAAAAGCAGGAGGAAAAGATTTGTAAAACATTCTTAAGTGGAGCTTGGTGTGTGGAAATTTACTAGGTTGCCAGTATGCATGTACTACAACATATGAAACTGCCACACAGCAAGTGCCATTTAAAAATGTTGTACAACATTTTCAATCTGCTTACAGGGTAAGTGGCAGGAACCCCGTATATATACATTTGTAAAAGAGTAGAAAAAATACTTTAACAAATATAAGCATACCTGTACTATGTCTTGTTAGATGCAGATGTTGAATCTGCAAATAGAAATCTTGGAGAGTTTTACAGTATGCAGGTGACTGCAAGTAACAGGAGATATGTACTATGAGAGTTCAAAGGTACATCTGAAGTGTTGAACTGAGATGACAGGGTCACATGTAGAGTTTTTGGATGTGATTTGTGGATGGATGTCCGATTGTTTGAAAGCAGCCAACGAGGATGTGTTACAAACATAAATGTAAAAAGGGTAAAAGGGTTGTCCTGTGCTACAGTGTCTGCAGTCACCACAGTAGTCCGCAGACACTGCACTTGCCATCCGGGTCTTTTAAGGATGCCTGGCATGGAAAGGAGACTGCAGAGAGCACGGACAGTCGTGGATGTCCGCGGACATCGGGGGCTCCACCAATCAGGTTTCGGGGGTGTGGTGTACAGGAAGAGAGGGTAGCAGGAGCTTTGTTTGGTGAGTGCAATGAAGATGACTGTGGCTATGTATTTGAGGATGCACTTGTATGGATTCTGGGAGACTCTTGGATCCACTCACTGAAGGTGTATTCTGAGCACTGTGGATTGATTGAAAATCTTGGATTTTTCTGGTCATGGTGTTTGCTCCTTACCAGAGTTTTCCTGTATGTGCCTCTGATTTGTATGCATTAAGGCTTATGATTCTACCGGTCAATATTACCAGATTACCAGATGAGAAATCCTCGACTTTGATGGTCCATGCTGCAGCCATTGCCTGTGTGTATGTATTATTAGATTGCTGTATTAACAACACTTCAATAGAATGTTTCTGTTTCAATAAATATATTTTGTGATGCATGGAGTAGTTCATGATAGGTCTTCCGAACACCCTTCATATGTTAATAGGAACATACTACGAAGAATCGTTTGTAAGGACTTGTCATCAGAATTGATGTCATATGTGATGTTATCAGTGGTGTCATCATGATGCCATTTGTGATATCATGGCTGTTAGTCTTAGCAGTGCATGTTGACGGTGAGTGTTATGGTTGCATAGCATGAGAGCATGCGTGAAAGTGTGTGTGAAAGTATATTACAATTGTGCAGTTTGGCCATACCGTCTGTGGTAAAGGCTGATATTTTTATGCAATTTTACAAAATAGTAGAAGCTTGCCCGTACTCAGCTGCAGGCTTCGAAACTGATAGCAGGGTTACTTGAAAAATATAATATCTGCAAAGAAATGAAACTGAAGAAGATGTCTACCTATGCACTGCACAGGAAGGCTAAACAAGCTGGTAAGCGAACTCAGAGGCTGACCTTTTGTCACACCAACTGCTCAAGCTGCTGTCCCTTAGAGGGATAGGATTGAAAATTCCCATGTGTCACCTGTGAAGTTTATGAGTTTTTTCCTTATGGTTGGAGCGGCCCTGGCTAGTTCTTCTGTTTCATCTAATGCTGCTCAAGTGAGCTCTGAGTCTGAGGCAGATGGGGTAACTATATTCCCCCACAATTGATAATAACAATTCTTTACTAAACTTATGTTTAAGTTTACAAAGGGAATCTCTGGGGACAGCCTTTCTTGCTTTGGGTCTAGTACTTACCACCATGGACTATGATAATATAATTGGTACCAATTTGTCAGCGTCCCCAGACTTAGAGGTGCTTTTGTCTGATTCGGCCAACTCCGACAGTGAATCAGACTCCTCATATACATCTGAGAGTGATGGTTAAGCGAATGTTGAGGCTTCTTCTCTGAGTCTGAGTGCTATCACCGCCACGGTGGATGTAGTATTTGGACTCTGTGCCAATATGGCTAAAGATTAACTAGAATTTAAGAAAATCTTGTCTAAAGTTGTAGACATTTTTCTGTAGTAACAGCTATACTTCTGTTGCTCCTAAAATCAGTATGACCGGTTGGCACTGTTATTCCACCCCTGCGTTCTCAACTTACAGTTTTCCTGCATTGTCACAAGAACCTACATGTTACATCCGATCAGAAACTGTTAGAACGAAGCCCTCTTGTCCTATCAATAAAGTTACCAGCTCTGTTCCTCTCACTGTCGCCTTCTGATTCAAACTTGATGGTCGAATCGGAAACCTTTGGTGCCGTACAAACTACAATTCGAGGAGTTGCACCTACGAACACTAAATGATTCAATGAAAATCATGCACTTATATCTGGACTGTGCACTAACAATAGTTTTCTGCTCCTGACTAATGAGCCAGATGTGGAATTACCTATTAGTTCCAAATAAGAAATTACCTCTCGTACAGCATTAGATGGGTGGCTTCAACTACCCGAGGGGAAGAGATTCCAGTCTTACATTGGTCTTACATTGCAAATATATGTTTTGGGAAAATTGATTAATTAGGTGGAACGTCTGCCCACTGTGAAGAGTCCCTTTCTCAATCGCAGTTTTCTTTTAATCCTTTTTCACAGGATCCCTTCTTTAATGGGAATTGCATTTTATAATATTGAACATGTAGAATTGCCTGAGATTGATTGCCCTCAGAACTGGGTTATAGTTGAATTTCTATTATCAGTTATTGTTGATCTTTTATATCCAAATTACAATCATTTAAGATCATTGGGTTACAATCTGATTGTATCTCGCTAGTATATGTTGTCTAAACAGCCTATGGAGATTATAGAGCTCAGCATGCAAAATATTACTGAGACCTACCCAAACCAATGTTTCCCTTCTGAAAGAGTTAGTCTATTATCCTTTGTTAAACCTATTGGAGCTAAGCTGCCTCTGGTTGGTCAGATTTAACGCTGGGTTACTAAATCACTAGGTGGATATGAAAGATGATAAGTTTCATTGTTGCACTCGTGTGAATTCTTGACTTGAAACACCAGAGGATACCATTCTTTTCTGAGTAATTCAAAGGTTCCGCAAAGAATTATGGCTGTTGCCATTTTCATTTTACAGGAGACCTGTGCTATTAATTATTGTATGATTGATAGATTTAAGGTGATTTGTAGGACTGCTAAACCCTCATTACAAGGTCGTCCAAAAACTCATCTTAAAATAAGTGAATTTATACCTGGTAAGAGCTTTCCAATTGTTCTTAGTGTGGGTATCGAGAATACATTGACATCTTCATAAAAGACCTTGCCTAGCAATCTTTATGATCCACTTGGGGGTTATGAGTCTGCGAGACTTCAATCTCATGTTGATGTCATAGGTGGCCATAAATTCCAACATTAATGTCCGCGTAGTAGGTGATTTTAACACTCATTGTGCTACTACCAAAGATTATGTAAATGAAGATGGTGATATCACCCAAGACATGATAGAGCCTGCACAAACGATCTCTTACTGGGGAAAGTCATGCATACTGTGGCAGCATTGGGCAAATGTATGATGTGAAATGTTTGGAAATGCAATATTGCAATGGTAAGAAGGCAATGAACTCATGATACAATGGCAAACATTATTCAAGATTGTATTATGTATTTACAAATATTATGTTGCAGAGTTTGATCTCTATTTTGACGCTTGAGTTTACTGATTTTAGGGACCATGATATAATAGCCAGGACCATACATTTTGACAGGCCAAAGCTTATAGCTATTTGTAATCTACCTCAGTTAATCCTAAAGGCAACCGTGTAACTTGGACAGATTCCAATTTTAGGAAATGTAACAGCCGGCTTAGTCAACATATCGTTACAAGTGAAACTTATTTGGCCAAATATGATTGTGATATTCAAAAAATATTGGATCACTCCTTGAGAATGGTGTGCTCTCTGTAAATGTACTTAACCTCTAAAAAAGGATTCTACAATATTAACATAGCTAGTGGAAAAAATTGATTATGCAAGGCACTTGGGAAAAGTCTTGAGAAATGTTAGTCTTGCTTGGACGGATGGAGGGCTCTTAGCAAGACGCTCCGTATGCGGCATAAAAACTGGCTGTAAAATTACAAATCCAACCTGAACAAAACTAACTAGTGTTTTTATTTTCAATTCATTGGAGTAACGATAGTAAAGGATTTTGGATCTATTATCAACAATGTTTAGCTGAGGTTTACTCTTTCGAGCAGATTTTCCCTTTTAGACTCCTGAATCATATTACTAGTCTATATTACGACAAAGCCATTGACGGGACTCGTATAGCTAAATATAGGTTTTCCTTAAGTTTTCACAATGGTTTTGAGATAAAGGATGTGCTTTTGGCCATTAACAGATGCAAGGCATCCCAGGCTCCTGGGCCGTACGGCCTGGCTAACGCAGCCTCAAGGCTAACCCTGTTTAGTGGGCAGGCATACTCGCTCCTTTTTTCTATCATATCATTGAAAATTTAATTATACAAGCTAGTTGGAGGGAGTCGATACAGATTCCTGTATTTAAGAAGGGTAGTCGCACTGACTCAACACATTATTGACTTTTAGCCATGTTATTTCTGAGTGGAAAGATCATTTGCTATCTTGTTCAGAAATTGCAGATGTGGGTAGATGCAATTGGATCATTAAATAAACTACAAACACCTTTCACAATATATGGGCTTTACATTATCTAATGGCTTACACATTGAGGCATCATAATAGTTGCTTGTACACATGCTAGTGCTTTTGACTCTGTGTCACATATTTTATTATGAGAAAAACTGACCAGTCGGGGCATCAATCAATTTCTATTATTTTTATTAAATCTGTATAAACTAACACATTGGTGGCAGTCTGGGTCGATTAAAGTGGCCAAGTCCCTATCTCCATCCCAACTAATTGAGGTTTGAAGCAGGGCTGCATTCTCGTACCCCTGCTTTTTAACCTCTATGTTGTGGACATAGATCAGGTATTACAAGCATGCTGAAGATTCCCAGGATGGATACAATGTGGGGGGACTTATCGAGATCTATAAAATCAGTATTATCCCTGCTATTTTGTGTTTCGCTGAATTTTTATCATTACGTTTTTTCAAATGGTTTGATCGTATGGAAGGTAAACTCCTGCAATCTATATTAGATGTACCCCAGGCTGTCCCTGTAGAAGCACTTAGGTGTGAATTAGCTGCGAATTCACTTTACACGCTGTGGTTGATCCAGCAGTAATGGGAGCCCGGAGGGCAATCGCGCTGAGGCATGGAATAAGGGTAAGCTAGTGTGAAGGGGGGTGGACCAGACTCACTAGTCTAGGCAGGGGAGGGTGTCCGAAGGCAAGTGGTAGTAAGGAGGTACTGAGGCAGACTGGTCATGGGAGAACCTTTTCCCCTTTAAGACTCAGAGGGGAAAAGGTAATCATTTGCAACAGCAGGGGGACATTAGCAAGGAAAGAGGAGGAACAAATTAAAGCCTTGCGAAGCTTCCGGGAATTTAAGGAGATCCAGCTCACGTCTGTGACAGCTGGGAGGCCATTCCAAAGGGAAGTTCCTGCCAAAGAAAGAGATCTACCCCCCACTCTCTGCTTGGAGATGCATCAGGCATTTTATTATTTATTTGTGTTTTAACTTTTTACCAACTTTTGTGTATTTAGGCACTTGGCAGGGTGTTCCTCTTGAAAGTAGATTATGCCGACTTTGTGGTCCGGGGATTCAGACCAGTAATCATGTATTACTGGAGTGCTATACATTGAGGGAACAGCATTGTAGGGGTTACCAAAATGTAATCTCTTACTCAGATCAACTATTTTCGGCCCTATGCTATGCTCAGTCTTTGGTACTTAGTGCAGCAGCACTGCATGTATAGGAGGAGATATCATTGAAGTTAAAGCTGTAATGACAATGTTATCCTGGTTTGGACCTATCCTTGTATTTTAATGATCTGATTTTAGTATTATGATATTAGAAAGAAAATGTTATATTGTTGGATCTATATTGAATGTAATAATGAAATCATGTACTGTTTATATTATGTGTATGTATGAAACATGATGACTAAAGTGCAAAGATGTAATAATAAAGCCAGTTTCACTTAAATACAAATAAAAATTAAATTAAAAAGATGTGTCGTTTTTAGCAGCGCATGCTGGGGGTGCAATTTGTGGTTGATTGCCTTGGGCATGAGGCTCGACCATGACCCCAGCCTTCGCCAATCCACCCCCATTATCCATCGCAACTAGCCTGCATCCTGGTCCAGTATCTGCTAAACCCCCAAAACGTGACCAATAGCCAGTGCTCATGGCTTGCAGTCATGGACAGTCCCCACAATTCATGGGGCATAGGCTTTGGCCTTGCTGCATGCCCCAATAGGAACATCAGAGTATACATTTGTCCTTGCCGAGGGCCAGCCCCACTGCCCAGGCATCAAAGATATATCACTATTTTTGTACATACATTTTGACACTTTGGACAAAATAAAACAAATGCTTCCAGGTCCTTGCTGAAGCTCCTTGCGCATGTTTGCCGCAAACGTGTCCAGCACTTCGAGATGTTCCTGCAAGCAGAATTATTTTTCAGATTCAAGCCTATCCCAATTTTGAAAATGTTACCACATAGCCGATCCCGGGTGGACATGCCCGCTTTAACCCCATTGCTGATCCCTGGTGGCCATGGCCAGTGAACAGACTGTCCGGGGCATTTCAATGTTCATGGTTACAGGCTATGCCTCAGGCACCAACTTTATATCACTGTTTTGTACACCTTTTCTTGCCAGGGCCAGGCCCACTGCCCACTTTAACCACATAGCTGGTCCCTGGTGGCCATGCCCACTTTAACCCCATTGGCCATCCCTGATGGCCATGGCCAGTGGCCACAAGCTATGCATTAGGCACCAAAGTTATATCCCCATTTTGTCAACCTATCCTTGCCAGGGCCAGGCTCACTGCCCTCTTTCATCACATGGCCAGTCACTGGTGGTAATGGCATTAGCCAGATTGTCCGGGGCAGCTATATCACAATTTGTTTACCAACATTTTGTCACTTTCCAAAAAATAAAACACAAGACAGATTTGCAAAAGCATGCTTTTTGGTCCTTTCCAATGCTCGGCGCACAAGTTTTCTGCAAATCTGTCCAGCACTTTCGGGCTGTAGCCGCAAGCATAATAATTTTTTCACATTCAAGCCTGTCCCGGGTTTGAAAATGTTGGACCTCCTCTACAATACATACCCCTCTTGACAAAATCCCTTGAAACTGTGTGCAAACATTCAAAGTTGTGTAGATTCGTCAAATGGCACCAAAGTTATAAGCGATTCTGTAGCAGTATGCTGGAAGCTTTCAAAATGCAGGCAGGCCACTCTGCATGGCGTGAATTATGGGGTGCTAGTAACTGCAGTAAATTAAGTCCAAGAAAACAAGTTACATAAAAACACCTTGGGAATTTCTTATTGTGCCCCAAATCTACCTGTATTTTGAGAAACTGACCTACCCAGAATCCTGTCTACATGCAAAACAAAACCTGGGTTCCTATGGATAAGAATTTGGTGAACACCAGAGTTATCAAAATACAAAGCGACCAATTTAGATTTCCTAGCCCAGGGTGATGGGGACAGTCTCTCGTGGTTTGCTCATGTCAAGAGAGAGCTTTGTAGAATATGGCAGAGCAGTCTCTGGCAAGTGCCTGACCGTATGGATTGCTGTGCTAAATTGCTTGCTAAGGAAGATTTTAAAAGCAAGTCGGAATCCAAGGTGTTGAGGTGCATTAATCATTCCTCCACGTTTAACACATATTGGGCAATAAAGCAGGAATTCGGGTTCGAAGTTTACTTAGATGACATCGGTAGCAAGCCTATGAGAGCGTTGTCCATTAAGCTTTGGTTGGGCATCCCAGCGCTGGCAAAGCTTTGTATGAGTGGAATAGTACCCACGTGCCATGTTTGCACGAAGCAGAGGGAAGGTGTGATTCACTTCCTACTGATTTGCCCGTTATATTTAGACATAAGGGGCCAGATTACAGAAACTTTGCACTGGTGCAAGTGCACAGTTTGCACGGTATTAGCACTAGGGCAAAGTTTGCCCTATTTTTAAAAACACCCTGACACATTAAAAAACCTTGCACCTCGACAAGTGCAGTTTGGCATATTAAAATAAAAGCACCAGGGCAAAAATTGGGCTAAAAAATTGGACTCAATAATCCTAAACCACAAAAGGATCATGAGTCATCGCTTCGTGCCCAAGTATTTTTGGACCTCGTCTAAATCCGTCCAGCAGTTTTTGCTGTGCAGTGCGGCACAAATTGACATTTTTGTCTATGGAAAATGAATGGCAACTAGTCCGAAAGTGTTTTTTTTGTTTTCTTAATAATTACTTTTTTTTAGAAAAATCTTTCCCAAATGTTCTAGTCTGGGAGGAGGGGCATGAGTACAATTATGTCTGCAAAATGTCAGCAAAATTCGTCCTACAAGTCAAAGGTTATTAGGGATTCATTTTTCTGAATGCTTATGGAACTCACTACACACCTTAACTATAGTTATGTTAAGTTAGAATATGTCTAAAGTGTGAGTATCACCGACTATGACATCATGGCTCTGATAACGTGCTGAGGATGATAGCCTAGCCACAGAATTTTTGAGAATTTGCAAGTGATGTTCAAAGTAAGCCAGTTGCCCAAGATAAAGGGAATAGTCCAGGGTTCCTGATGTCAGAAAAGAAACAACCAAAGACCGAAGCTGCGGGGGAAGTTAAGGGAGAACTTTGCGCAGGATCTGCTGTTTAAAATGTACCGACTGGCATACCGCACTCACTTGAGCCTGCATCGAAAGAGAGTCAAAGAGCTTCTCACCTAAGTTCTTAACCACTGGGGATGGCAGTGGAAGGGGGCCCAATTCATCGGGACAAAAATATGTGTGTGTGGTCTGCATACAACAGCTAAAACTAAAACAGTGTATCAATTTAACAAGAGACTGAATATATATGTAGACTAGAAGAGGAGAAAGAGCAGAACCTTGGGGTACACCACATGTGAGTGGCATAGAGGATGGTGTAAATGGGGAGAGAATGAGAGACTGAGAGGGATCCGAGAGAAATTACCGAAACCAGTCCAGGACCGTGCTGGATATACTTGCTGATGACAGCCTCTCCATAAGAATGCAGTGATAAATGGTGTCAAATGTGGCAGAGGTGTCAAGCAGGATCAGGGCACAAACAATTGCCTGGTCCACGATCTGGGCCAAGTCATCAACAGCAGACACCAGAGCAGATTCAGTTCCCGGCAAGGCCGGAACCCAGACTGGAAAGGGTCAAGATATCTGGGGTCTTCAAGAAATGAGCAAAGGAGAGAAGTAGCCAGTGCTTCCAAAAGTTTCAAAGGGAAAGAAAGAAGGAAATTGGGATGAAAGTTCAGGAGAACTGAAGAGTCCAGATTAGGGTTTTTAAGGAGAGGAATCATCAAAGCATGCTTGAGGTCCGAAGTATGATGGCTTTAAGAATGCAAAACGGAATTGGGCCAGCAAGGGAGATCGATTTCAGTCCCTGATTGGCTGAAATGATGTCAGAGTCCTTGAATACCGGAACGAAAGACCTGGAATGGAAGGACTGACACAGAATAATGGTAAGCGCAGTCTCAGTAGGTGAGGTCAAAGAAACAGCAATCTTCTTCCCGATGGTAACAATTTTGTCATAGAAGAATGCAGAGAGTGAGTCACAAAATATTTGCAAAGGAATCATTTGATTGGCAGACGGCAAGGATGAGAGGAATTGAACCAACTAAAAAAGTTCCTTAGACGGGTTGACAGCAACTACCGTATGAGATGAAAAATGTGAGCATTTAGCCTGAATGATAGCATGTTGATATAGTGCCATTGATTTGCGTAAGGCAAGGCAAGCTATGTAGCAGTATGAAATGTGCCACTTTCTCTCCACTTGTTTACAAGCAAGAAGAAGGCTAATGAGGGGCCACATGATTCGCAGTTGAGATCAGTGATGTTGAAATAGTCACCAGATCAGTCAGCATGCCAGAAGAAAGTGAATCCAAGAAAAATGTTGAAATATCTACACTGGAGACACTCTGCCAATTCTGCAAGGGGGCACAGGGGAGAATGGGCGCTGTAGACAAAGGATACACATTAGCAATGAAAGGAATGACAACAAGGGATCAGTCATACTTTAGTTTCAGGCACAACACGCGTACCTGGCTACGAACTATGACCAATAGGCTTATTAATTACATTTGGACGCTCTATGTATTTCCCTCACCTCCTAACACTTACTGTCTGTATCTGATTATGTCTATAACGGTATCTGTATGTATATATGTATCTGTAACTAAGCTGAAGTATTCTTATAATGTTGTGCGCCCAGCTACCTAAGGGTTAGGTGCCCCCTACAAATAAATAAACAAACAAACAAACATATTCAGACCATATAACAGGTAGACAGGGCCTTACAGTTATCTAGGAAGAAGAGGCAAATATGAGACCAAGGGTATTGCCAAGAAAGTGAGTAGGGCCCTTCACAAGTAGCGGGAGACTAAGATCAGTCAGAGATAAGATAAGGTGTTCAGTTTGCAAGTCATTAGGGTTATTAGTATGCAGATTAAAGTGCCCACATACAATAAGGGTCTCATATTGCAATCTGACACCAGTCACAATTTACAGGAGAGCCAGGTGAAAACCCAGGTCATAACCCTGAGGGCAGTAAACTAAGAAGAAATGCAGGGTGCATGAAGGGGAAATAGTAACATGGAGCAACAACAGCTCTATTTTACTAGTGTAAGTAAAAGGCTCATTGCACAGGCAAATGTGACATAGTGGATGAAAGCAATCCCTCCTCCAGGACGATGGGTGTCTCTATCAGACCTGATAATATCATAAATCAAGAGGTAGGGCATGGACTAACGATGGGGCTGAGGAGCCATTCAGCCAACTCTCAGTGACACACACTTCGTCGGGGGAGTTATCCGGTAAGAGATCATAACATGCATCAGCATCAGCCACTAAGGATGGGCATTGAAGAGTAAGCATCTTACTGGCAAAGCAAATAGAGGAGTAACAAGAATATCAGTATCAGGCTGCAGTGACCATCCAGGGGGAAATAACCTCTCTGGGGGAGCAGCATGTGTAAGCTGGTCATAAGAGTAACAAATCTTTCTAAGGGGATCAGAAGTCACCCAGAGCTCGTCTGAAGCGCAGATGAGCGTAGATGGCCCAGACTTGGGTGGGACTTCAGCAGGGAGGAGGCGTTTCCGCTGCACCTGTCTGCTGCACCTCCAGGTAGAAGGTGAACTCATATTAAAGAGCTAATTGGCAGGAGCCAATCAGCATGGAGGGACCAGGGGCATTGCAGACAGACTTGCTTGGTGCGTGGATGTCAGTAAGAAAGAAGACAGGCTTGCAGCAGGAATGGGCCTTGTGGAAGCCAGGAGGCCAGGCAACATTGCACCGCAAGTTTCCGTCATACGAGGAAATTAAACAAACATAAAATAAAGTTGGAGGAGGAATACTAAAATAACACTAAAGAAATTGAGTGCAAAAAAAAATATTCATTCACAATTTTATTTCGATGGAGAGCCACAAAACAAACAAGACATCAAATAATATACACATATAAACCCCCAGATGAATTTCCCAGATACTCAATCAGATTAGAAAACAATTTTAAATTAGGGATGGTCTAAATATCACTCAATAATGATTCAATAAATGACAATGTTCATACCAAAGCATCTTGAAATAGGACAATTAGTGGTTTTAATGGACATAAATCCTTAAAGTTCTGGGCCTGAGAGCCTCATTCAAAGGTGACTAAGTTCTATTCGAGAGTTTAACGGAGGTTGGCATTTCTTGCTAAAGTTCAATAGGCCTCAGCCAAACCATGGTCTCTAAAATCAATTCTAATAGAATCATATACATTAATCCTCCGACCATGGATCCTGGTGCATTGTGTAATTTGCTCCCTTGTGATTAATAGACAGCCCCACGCTACCCGAATCCAGTGAATGCACTTGTTTAGGATAGCACCACTGGGCTTGTGGTGGTTTGAGGCCAGTTTGTGGACCTTATGGTGCTAGAGTGACTCCCTGCCCATGATACCATGGGCCTTCTGCTGTTAGCAGATGACATGTGGGGGGCATGACCCAACCGATTGTGGCCCTTACTGCCTTAAGGGCATGGAGGTGCATCAACGGGGGGCGGAGGGGGTGGGTGAGCATGGTTTTTCAATCTGCCTTGGGCAATTCCTTGTTACCTGCTAGTTTAATTATGGAACAGATACTTGTTTCAGGATCATTGTTCGGACCATTTCCACCCTGGATGGCACTAATGTTGTTTGGACCTATTTCAAGCTTAGATGAACCAGCTTGCTCTACTTTGTCTGGGTCTCTTCCTTCATGACCCTGGCCAGTAACTTGCCCCTCCTTACACATGCTCCTACCTCTACCAACCAATTCCATCAAATGGGTAACACATTTTTTAAGAATCGAATTCTGTGCTACATTGGCAAGCACAGAACACTGAGTAAAGAGTGATTTGATGTGAGATTGGCCACGTGCTCATGGGGGAGGGAAAAGCCTAGTAGAGCTTTGTCGGGCATGAGGTCACTAGATGCTCCTGCTGATGCAACATATGTCCCCATTTCTGCCGTTCCTCTGTCCTCAGTTGCAGGGGTTTCTTCTCCTACAGGTGCCCCATTGGAAAACACCTGCAAGCAGATAGTTAACTTGGTCAGTTATGTGGGGCAGGTGGGCTTCTCAGGGGTGGACATCTTTGGCTGTGATGTATTTCACCCACTGGGGATTGTTAAATTAAAGGAGACTGTCAGATTGTAGTTAATCTCCCACTCGGAGTAGCTAGGGACCCAAACGACTGGGGCTGCAGGTTACGTAGACATGGTTCAGTTGCTGGTGGTAGAAGTCCCAGGATCAGAATAAATACCTCCCCCCAGGATCGTCCTGGGGGGAACGACCATAGTCTTGACATCGGCACAGTTGGCACAGTTCCTTAGCCTTCAATGGGTAACCATGGACATCTGACGTTTTCGAGTTTGTTAAGAGCAGTAACAGCCCCCCCCCCCCCACAGATCAAAACTGAGAGGAGCACCAAATGAGTCCCAAAAGATGGTAATTTTGCTGATGAGGTAGTGGGCATTTTCTCAGGGTCTTATAAAGTTAGCTGGATTGGACTCAGCAGGGCGTGCACTTGACAATGGATCTGTCACTATGATTTTCCTCTTTACTAATAGGATTTTCCTTTGTGTTACAGGTGCAAGCGCTGGTGCAAGGTTTGTTGCCATGTCAGCTATATCGTGAGTCTGAAGGGTTAGCATACCCAATGTGTTCGCTAAGTGTCAGGTTTGGAGTCAGTTTGAAAATAAACACACCACGAGGCCATTCCCACTTAGTTATGTGAGTCAAATAACACAGCGTAGCAAAGTAACAGGGCGGGCTTGCATTGCCTCTCAACTGGTTTCTGTTTACCCTTGCTCCAATTGCCCAGCTCTACACTGGAGATTCCACTGGAGATTTCATCGGGCATCAGGTGTAGAGATCAGGTCCCAGCAAATATCCCTTGTGGAAAGAGCTGCTTCTAACAACAGACAAGCCCTTGGAGGGGACTTCTAGTCATGTTAGCAGAACGCAAACACCTGTGTCCTTTTTCCCCCCGCAGGGTGCACCCTTGCTTGGGGGTACCGACAGTTCTTATCCTGGAGGGGGCAGGGCCTCAAAACAGCAGGAGCAAGGACAGCAAAGAAAGGCTGGATATGCTGGACACCCAAGCAGGCGCAAACACCAGCACCCTGTCCCCCGTGGGTTTTGCCCTCAAGGGGGGGGCTGCAACAATTCTTATCATGGACAGGCAGGTCCTCAAAATGGCAGGAAGGACGGCAAAGAAAGGCTATAAAGGGTGGAGACCCAAGCAGATGTAAACACCTGTGCCCTTTCCCCGGTGGGTAAACAGGAATCCAGGGGAATATGATAATATTCCGCCCACCACACTATAATATATTCACTGGAAAAATGTAAAACTTTGCCAAACCAAAGAAATTTGACAGTTATTGTAAGCTATGCAAACATACCTCAAGCCACTGCCATGCACTGCTGAGACTTACACACTGGACATCAAAGATGACATCACAAATGGAAGAAAAAACACCTGATTGTATGCTTTTTCTGGATACATTCCATCCCATCCTTATCACAGCTCACCTCCCCAGGGATTGTTTTATTTGTTTGACAAGATATCATCATCATTTCACTTTATGTCGATAGAAAGGAATTTACCATAAAAGCCATCATAAATATATAACAAAAACAAATACAGTCAATTTACAAAAAAATTAGCATTGAAAAGAAATGCATCGAATGCATGTTTTTGGAAGGTAAAGGGTTTATTTTCATTTTAATGGGTTTTAAAGGGTAGAGAAGGGGGGTTGGTGAGGACCCCCCATTAACAAAGTGCATACAAACAAAATGCATTCAATGCACTTTTTTCGATGAATTTTTTAGATGTATTGGTCTGTCGATGCCATGGATTCGATGAATGACCAGATACCGTTGACACGACCTCAAAAGTCAAAGTCCTGCATGGCCTTAAGGTGGAAAGGATGAAGGAAATAGTACAGGGATTAGATCCATCATTGCAGTTTAGTAGCTACTGGGCCCTTAAACAGGTCCAGGGCTACAAAGCCTATTTTGATCTAATGAGTCCAAAGGCAATGCGCTCTCTTTTTCTTAAAGTTTGCTTTGGCAATTTACCCTTGACTTCCGTTAAATCAAAATGGAATGCCAACGTGAGATCAGATTATTCCTTTCTGTTTCTTTGTCCCATGTATAAGGACTTTAAAAATATGTCATTGAAGCATCTTTTTTCGATGCATTTGTTTTAGATGGATTGGTCTGTCAAGGCTATGGATGTCAATGGAATGACTAGGAACCCGTGTCAATAGTCATTGGATGGGCCCAAAGCTCCTCAACGTTCGGTAGGAGCAACTCATTCTTTACGTGCATCTCCCATGGGAGTGATAATCCACCCTCCTGGGCCATTACATCTTTTAGGGCTATCTGATATTTTATAAGGTTTGCATTTTGCCATAGTGTAATCCAATACAGAAGCAACTTTGCTCTGCATATTTGTTTAATATACTGTAAATCCAGTTCCAAAAGGATCTGGAAAGTCAGGACACTTGTTGGAAGCCCCAATATATTTTTAAGAAAATGTTGTCTCCCACAGATAAATGTGCAACTTTAGTCCACCCCCATACTTCAGCGCCATAAACAGCAGCGTGTCTGGCCTGGGCTTTATTGGCCTCAAGAGCCACACAAACAGCACCACTGAGATTCAGCAAAATTGGCCAGAGAACCACCATATCTAGCCAAAGTCAGCTGTGCCTTTTTGGATTGTTCACCCTAGGAACAGTCTTCATGCACTCTTATACCCAGATAGTCATACTTTTTTACCTGCTCAATCGGTGACCCATTTAGGGCCAGATCAAGCTTCGGACACTTTTTCCCCGGACACCATTGAAAACCATGGCCTTGGTTTTATCAATGTTTATTGTCAGGCAATTTCTGTCACAAAAACTAGAAAAAATCTCCAACTGGCGCCAAAGTCCCCCCAGTGTCAGAGACAGGAGTAATGCATCACCCCCAAACATCAAAACCTGGACTTTATAATGAGCTAGTGTAGGGGCATCTGTAGGCAGAGACAGAAGCTTGCGGATGACACCATTTATAAATAAGTAGAACAGAATGGACGCCAAAACACATCCTTGTTGAACTCCTATCTCAATTCTCACTTTACTAGATAATGCCGCACCCATGTCATAATGCACCCTGGCCCTGTTCCCATGATATAGTAACATATTAGCTCTGAGAAGGGGTGGGGGAATACCCAGGTTTGACAAAATGGTCCACACTCTACCCCTAGGGACATGTCCTGAGATCAATAAAGACCGAATAAATAGCCATTTTCCTTAACATAACATACTTGTTGCAAAGCAACCAAAGCCTTAGTGACTGACCTACAGTACTGATACCTCTCTGAAACCCTGCCTGAAGGTGGTTTAATTCAGCAACCCATGTTTCCAAGTGGACCAACAATGTTTTTTTAAAGACCCCCCCTCCCGCCAACATTAAGAAGAGAGATAGGCTTATAATTGTCTGAATGGTGTCTATCCCCCTCTTGAAAACTGGTACAATGATTGCCTCGGTCCAGACATTGGTACTCGTCCGGAATTTAAGACTCAAATAGGGGACCCATATCAGGAGCTCAGTGGCAAAAAATCAACTGGGGTCATATCAGGCCCTGCAGCTTTTTCCCCCTCTTTTGGGAACACAGTGCTGTTCTGATCTCAGTCTCATTAAGAATTAGACTTCAACTGCAGGTGTTTCATCAGGAATAACCACCTCGCAGCCCCTTTTCTCTTTACACAAGTTTCCGAAGTAAGCAACCCAGTCATCTTTGGAGATCGCCCCTGTATTATATTTTGCATTGATGGTTGCCCTTTACTGACTAATTCCCAAAATGTCCTAGTTTCACTATTTTTATAGCGTGCATCAGTAGTCAGATTTGTTTGATTTCATCAGCCGTGCATACTTTGTACGTGCTTCACAGACAGGTGAAATCCACTCTGTGGAAACTTTTCTTACTTGGGCTATCACAATTGCCTCTACTCTACGACAATCAACATCGTACCAAGGGTTCTTACAAATGCCACGTTTCCCTACTGTCTTTACAGATTTTTAAGAGAACATCCCCACATTGCTCATAAATTTGCTATGCATGTGAATAATATCCTAGAAACGGTTCCATGTGATAATGCCCCTGCACAAATGTCGCCATGCAAAGGATTTGCCGAAAAATGCCTGTTTTTTCCAGAGACATTATTACATGAAACATGCGGCCGGGGGACACCCCTGAAAACCCCCAAAACTTTTTTTTTCAAGGGGAGCTCCCCCTGTCCCTAAATATATGGCCACCTATATAATTTTGCCACTACCTTTTCCCGGCAACATTATGTATGGTGACCATATATATAGGACATTATTACCCGATTCCCTAGAAATATGTTTGTGAACAAAAACAAGTGGCCCAGATATGTGATGTCATCAGTGATGTCACCAATGACATTTGTGATGCCATCTTTGATGTCCTGGATGTTAGTCTTAGCAGTACAGGTAGTGGTTGCTTAGCTTACCATAACTGGCGAATTTCTGAGGTTTCTTGTTTTTACTTATAACCATAACGTCGCTTTAACAACGTTTTTTATTTAATTTCATGGGTTTTTATTAGTGAAACTTAACCATAATATCCCTTTAACAACATTTTATCAGTGAATATACATATACATATATATTACAGGGAAGAGCAGTTTTCCGGTGGCTCATATCTTTGGAGCCGTTCGATGAATCCTCATGAAACTTTGCAAAAAATGTATACAGCCAACTCAGAATTATTTTTGCGAATGTTTGGGCAATGTCATCAAGTGGGAGGGAAACATGTAGAGTGGGCCATAAGCCATTTAAAATCTGGTTAGACATAATGGAAAATGATTTTGCTTGTGGTTACATCCCAAGCCACTGGATGGATTTGCACCAAATGTAAGCAAGGAGCTGCGGCCTGGTCCTGAAAGCGTGCTTTTGCAAATTTGGTGTTAATCCGTCCTGTAGATTATTTTTAAATGCTCAAAATGTAGTCAAAAAAATGTGTGATATCTCTGTCTGGTCCACAGACTAACTTCATTGTTCGATGTCCACAGACACCGCTGTGCCAGTCAGGGAGCCACGTAATGTTCACAGACAGATGTCATGTTGAATTTGTGAACTCCATTCCGTAGTCCGCGGACATTGCAGTAAAAACATATTAAAACATCAAAAAACACAACATTACACTTGTCTAACTAATGAAACAATCTCTGGAGTGGTGAGGGTTGATGAGGATGGGATGAAATATGTGCAGAAAAAGCCCAAAATCTGGTGTTTTTTCTTCTCTGATGTCCGTGAATATCTCAGATGTCTGGGGGCATTTCTGTGTGGTCCACGAACTTGACAAAAGTTCGAGGACATCCATGACTATTTCTGCATTACCGGGTCAGTGAAGAGCAGTTTTTGATGGCTTATAACTTTGGTACCATATAATGAAACGGCATGAAGTTTTGCAATATCATGTTATACCCCACCGCAAATGTCTTTGCAAAGTTTTGTGCTGTTTCGCCAAGAGGTGGCAAAATTAGGGGGGGTTCCATCATGTTTCATTGTCTTATAAATCTAGTGTTGTTTTACAAATCTATTTACAAGTTTGCAAAAAGATTTTAGACCCAATTTTAAATATTTTTGTAAAGTTTGGTGTGATTTTGTCAAGAGGGGGCACAATTAAAGGGGGATCCAAAAATGTTTATGTAGCTTATAACTTTGGTGCCGTTTGACGAATCTGCACAAAAGTATACACAACGATTATAGACACAACTTTGATGTTCTTGCAAAATTTTGTACTAATCTTGTCAAGTGGGGACTAAGTTATATCACTATAATTTGTATCTACATTTTGACACTTTTCAAAAAATAAAACAGCGACGGATTTGCAGCATATGTGTCTGTGTTTTATGTTTTTTAAAGTGTCATAAAGTAGGTACTGTGATGAATCCGATGGTGTCATCATTCCTTTCCTGGCGGTAACCTCCTCTCATGTGGCCTGTGGATGCCAGCTGCTACCTGATCCTGACCGTCGGGGTGGTTATATGAGGAAAGATCACATGGGGGAGACAACCTCCGGGGAGGTTTCATGACATCATCGGGTGAGACATGGTGTTCCCCTTTCCATCCTGAGGATGAACCTCCCATTCCTAATACCATTTTGGCTTTTCCCAAGACCCATAGGCCAACCTTCAAACTCTGATCTGCCTTATGAAACATATGAAATCACCTCCTCAGATTCCACATACAAATCATCCAGAACTTGGAAACCATTAAGAATACTTATCAAGGGTTTTTGTACACATTTTCAGCAAGTCACTTCCATTACCAAAATACTGGGGTGAGGAAAAGTAACGGAGCAATGCAGAGCAAAGGAGACCACAAGCACAAGGAGCTCTCTATTTGTTGGGTGCAGACACCGCTGACTGGGATATTTAAAGAGCAGAAGCAAAGAGTGGAGGTTTGCTGCTAGGAGAGCTGATCCTTTCAGTGCAGACCTGGAGATTGAAGGGCTGAATCCAGTGTGGTGGAAGCCGAAATTATCCCAGACTTGTCATTTGCCTAAAGGAATTATCCCTTACTTGCAGAACCTTTCCTCCAGGTGCTACCTGAAGAGGAGGGCAAAGTGAAAGATGGGAGGCAACTATTTCTCTAAAAACTGGGCTACTATATAGAAGAGATGTTGGTCCTGATGGTACTCCCAGATATCAAATTATGGTCCCCAAAAGCCACAAAAGAATGATGTTACAGATCGCTCACTCCCCTTTGACAGGTAGTCACTTAGGAACAGTTAATACACAAGCACAAATATTAAGTCATTTGTATTGGCCAGGGATCTATGCTGATGTGAAAAATGTTGTGCTTACTTGTGCCCTGTGCCAGAAGGCTAGTTTTCAGATGCCCCCTCCAGCCCCATTAGAACATTTGCCAATCATGAATGTGCCTTTTTCACATATGAGCATGGACATAGTTAGGCCCCATGAAACATCAAGATTAGGGAATCAATATATATATATATATATACATATATATATATATACATTCAGTAAAAAAACTTTGTTAAAGGGACGTCATGGTTAAGTTGCGCTACTAAAGACCTATGAAATTCATTAAAAAAAACTTTGTTAAAGGGACGTTATGGTTAAGTTGCGCTACTAAAAACCTATGAAATTCAGTGAAAAAACGTTGTTAAAGGGACGTTATGGTTCAAAGTAAAACAGAAAAACCCCTGAAATCCGGCAGTTATGGTAAGATAAGCAACCATAACTCGTGCTGCCACCGTGCACTGCTAACACTAACACCCAGGACATCAAAGATGACATCACAAATGTCATTGATGACATCACTGATGACATCACGTGGCTGGCTCTCCCTTTTTTTCCTTTCCTGACATATCTAGGCCACATGATTTTCTTCAGTAACAGTCTGGAACTAAAAATTGTAAATGACTATATTCGTAGACTTATCCTTCAAGTATGTTCTTAGAATAATTCCCTTATGGTCCAGTCATATCATATGAAACATATACATAGGAGAAGTCACAACCTTGAAAGACAGCAATCCTTTTTGTGCATTAAAATTATCAGTAGATTTATCAGCACTTTCTGATACTTTTGATGTTTTTTTTATTACTGTACTTTCCCTTTATATGCTCATATTTTTATATGTTGTACTCACACTATTTTCCTTAGGGTCCAGACACATCATGTGATATATATAGATAGGGTAAGTAACAGCTTTGAAACAGAGCAATCATTTCTCTGCATAAAGGTAATCAGTTAGGTTATGAACACTTTCTGCTACTATTGCTGTTTCTTTTTCCTACTTCAATTCCCTTGTATATATTCATATTTGTATGTGGTGTTGTCTCTTTGTGATTTGTGTATAATAATGCAATTATGTAATAAGTGGGTTTTATTACCTACTTATCACAAGTTTCACTGTACGCAAAACTCTAATATGAAAACAGTTATCATTTCAATATTCAACATGGCAAGCTTATGAATATTGCACCTCCATCATGTATGCTGCACACAATGCCTATGTTTCTACATGAGTACCTTAGTATACTGGATTGAAGTTAATAATAGAATGCTATTTAGATCAATGCATAGCTTAATGCACTGATAAGCACTTGATATTTATTCCAACAATCTTTGACACTTTTTTTATTAACATTACACTAAGAATCCCTTGTACAGACTTTTCATGAAAGGTAAATGCACATGTGATGTCATCAGTGATGTCATCAATGACATTTGTGATGTCATCTTTGATGTCCTGGGTGTTAGTGTTAGCAGTGCACGGTGGCCGCGCAAGTTATGGTTGCTTATCTTACCATAACTGCGAATTTCAGGTTTTTTTTCGGTTTTACTTTGAACCATAACGTCCCTTTAACAATGTTTTTTCACTGAATTTCATAGGTTTTTAGTAGCACAACTTAACCATAACGTCCCTTTAACAAAGTTTTTTTACTGAATTTCATAGGTTTTTAGTAGCGCAACTTAACCATAACATCCCTTTAACAAAGTTTTTTTACTGAATTTCATAGTTTTTTAGTAGCACAACTTAACAATAATAACTTTGACTTTATGTACATATAATATGGAACATACTGAACCCTTTCTACTGAATTTGACGGTCTGCAGACATGTTTGGACAACAGTACCACCACCTAAAAACTCTGGGGATGTATGTGTAATAGTAATATCATAACATAGGAACATTTAACAAATTCACAAAGCAGCACACATACAAAGTATATGTAGTAATACTTAAAAAATGTTACCCTTATATGTAACACACTAACCATTCATGTAAATACAATATGTTTTAAAATGGAATATACCAAAAGAAGATAAAGTGGCTTCCACCATAATTACCTCACAGACGCTCCAAAACCAACAGCAAGACCAGACGTATACACTACTGATTATATATCTCACCAGACATAGTAAGTGCACTTCTTTTTACTCATATATTTATAAACTTTCTATATTAGAAAAAAAAACATATTACTTTTTTGTTTTCTCACAGAAATGTGTAGTACTCTCGACTGGCTAGAGGAGCATTTCCCACGAGAGGAAATGTTAGAAAATAGTCCACCTAATGGTACACACTTTACTATATAAATATTATTTTGTATACATTTAACATATACATTTTTTTAAAACAGACCATACAAAAATTCCAAGCATCTCACAACAACAATCAGAGGATATCACTCTACAGCAGATTAATCAAAAAATGGATGACCTCATGCAAAATTTTATGGATTTGAAAAACTTTGTGGAAAATTATGTGAAACCCCCAACAGCACACCATTGTCCAACCTGCACTTGTCCCCCCTCACCCTATCCCACGCAGTTAACCCCAAACCCTGTCTATGGACCAAAGCGTTTCGATGAAATTTCCTTCCTTTCTTCACCTGATCCCAGTTATCTAGAAATCCCTAATTCTCCTGTTTTTATTTCTGTTTCTGCCCCACCTTCCCAGTCATAACTGTATATATATGTATGAAATAAAGTTACTTTTCTTATATTGTGTTGTAATTACTTTCAGTTCCTTGTGATAAAACCAATTTAGGTGTCCACGGACACCGCGGTTGTTCAGAAATGTTCCTAAAGAAACGAAAATGTAACTGTCCTGAGGACATTACATCTGTCCGTAATGTTCTCATGCAAGTTGAAAATGTTCTAAGATCACTCGTAGTGTCCTGAAATGTTCGTAAATAAACGAAAATGGAGGTGTCCTTAAGAACACTATGCCTATTCGTAGTGTTCGATAGCAAGCAGAAACTGTTCTAAGAACACTCGTGGTGTCCTGAATTGTTCGTAAATAAACAAAAATGGAGGTGTGCTTGAAACGCTATGTCAGTCCGTATTGTTAGCAAATAAATTAAACTGTGCTAAGAACAAACGGCTGTCCGTAACTGTTCATTTTACATGTGACGCACCTTTAATTAGTTCAGGACCCGAACAATGTCCGCAGAACATCAACATGCATGCACAAAACAATGTCCGTACATTGGGTGTCCTGCGGACGACCGCTACCTTAGCGAACATGCTCACAAAACAATTATGTGACCGCGCCCAAGCTCATCTCGTGCTCTAAATGCGGACACTGTTCGTGTCCCCGACCAGTTTAAAAGTACATTTCCAAGTAATCCACAATATTTCTCATTAAAAAATCAAATCACCATACCACAAATCCCACATACTAATCCTAACTTTCCACATAGTTTCCGTGACTTTTTGAACCTTTTTTGAAGTTCGATCTGTCTTGCGGACGGCGTGCATGTCCGCGACCCGCGCACAAGCACCCCGATATAAGACCACGCCCTAGAGCGCATTCTCATTGTGTTTCTGACTATTCCACAGAGCACACTGCATTTTGCTGCATACTTTGCAGATTTTGAGATTTCCATCTCCAAGCCTATGACATCCATGACTCGACTATTACCACATGGTGCTACATCTGCCCCAGCACCACCCCCACCCCCTCCACCACCACCATTTCCCCAAGGGCCTGAAGAGGGGAACAGGAGTGAGGATACAGAGGAGGAAGAAGAGGATGACGAGAATGAGGTAGAGGAAATCCCTACTACCTGCCGTCGGCGTGAATCTTGGGTGTGGCGGTTGTTTACCGTTCATGGAAACGGTCCTAAGTCTCATGCGAACCGTGTCACCTGTAATGAGTGCAAAATGGTACTCAGTCGCGGGAAGCATGGTTCATATAGCTTTGGGACCACTACCATGAAGCGACACCTGCGCTCATTCCACACTGGGGCCATTCGCAAGGTTGTACCTTGCAAGAAGCGTAGTAGGTTGATTGCCTCTAGTTCATCCTCCGTTCCTGATCCTGTCACCACAAGGAACACCTCTGTGGGACAGCGTCTTTCTCAAGCTGCCTCACAGGCCATACAGAATTCTGATGACCCTTACCTTTCGAGGGTCACAGTTGTTTGTGTGTACTGTGACACAGTACTCTGCAGGGGGGAGCGACTTCGGAGTGCTTTTGAGACGATCGTCTCAGAGCACCAGAAGACCTGCTCACTACCCAAATAAAACCAACTCTACATCTTCCTCTCTCAGCTCGCCCTTTCTTATCCCTTTGGTTGGTGTCCCCCTCCCTTTACCCTCCTTTCCCTCCTCTCCTAGTGTGTCGTGTATAAAAAAGAACAAAAAAAATACAAAATAACAAAAATCAAAAAAAAAAAAGGCTCTTTTCAGAAAATCCTTTCACAGTTAAAAAATAGAAGTGAAGATACATAAAGCATAGCCATTTCCATTTCGTGAAAGTCCACGGACGGTCTGTGAACAGAAAAACAATTGCATTGCTACCCTATTGAAACCAATGCATTTTTCTCTAACAGGAAGTGGTGGCTCTGAAAAGAGCCTTTGGGAGGTGTTTGAATGTAAAACATTTTAACTACGTAAGGCGTACTTCAAAACGAATGCTGTATTTCTAAAAAAGGTCGCAATGCATTTTGTACATTTCTCAGAAAAATCTGATTGACAGCATAAGTAAGATGGACTCCATCTTTGCGAAAAATGTATGTACTACGAAACAAAATGTTTTCATTGTCAAAAGAGGACATGCCAAAATCTCTTAGGAAGGCACAAACAGCCTTATTAGCATTACGCCTTGCTTTCTCCATTTGTGGACCACATGAGAAAGAACGAAGCCACACTTGTCTCTGCGCAATCCGTGAAAAAATTATTTTAGAGTTTGGAAACATGTCCATTATCTTCTGAAGTCCTTCTTTCATTGCAAATTGCAAAGAAATTCCAGACACATGTCCTAAACTGTTCCCTCCACAATGAATTACAATTATGTCTGGATGGTCCTCTATCTTCAAAGTTGCACAGAGAGGTAGCAAGTCCAACCACTTCATTCCACGCACTCCACGCACTCCAGACACATGTGGGAATCCAAGATCTATAACTACTCCACAGCTTTCTGCATGCACCTTCAACCAATGAATCCACGAGTCTCCCAAAATCCATACAATCTGTGTTTTGAAACATTCAGCCATAGCTATCTGTTCTTCTCTCTGAAAAAACAATATCTGAGAAAAGCTCTCCTAGCACAACACACTCACTAAACTTTACTTACCAATCCCTTGCTTCATCCAATCTCATTTCCATACCTCCCCTCCCCAAATTCCCCGGATGTAATACGTGGTGTCCTAGAACTACTTCGATGTCCGCTAACGTATCGTAACATGTACAGCCCTTCTACCATTTCGATTTCACTCTCTGTGCCATTCCCTCATTGGATGTAGCTAAGCAATCACATGACCATCCACCAATCAAATCCAATATCTCTACATGTAACTGCATCATCATAGAGCAGCACTACAAATGTACGGTGTCACTCTCGGAGTACAAGTCTCATACCATTGACAACCACGATCTACGAGAAATACTATACAAATCTCCAATATTTCTACTTGCAGCTTGGTCCATATCCATATACATGAACAGAAAGTACAGGAATGCATATTTTCTACAGAGTACATGAACACATTTTATAACCGACTTTTACCTTCTATAATCTGAAAAATGAATGGACGATCATTGTTTCATTGTCCTAAAATGACCTGTCACTTACAAACCTTTATATCGTTTAATTTCTTCATACACACACACACATGCAAATACTATTAAACTAACAGTTTTGAAATAAAATATATACACGACATATAATCACACAAAATAACATACACACTCTATGATCAAATCTCAAACAATAATATTTGTACAAACACATAATTGGTTTTATTTTTTTTTTGTTTATATAAGTATTTACATACATTTATATAGGACAAGCAGACTATGACATTCACTCACTGTTACGTGCAAAAGCAGGCTATGACTCACTATTACGTGGAAGAGCTTAGTTACAAGAATAGTGGTATACGTTGGTAGATTATGAATTCCACAAACCATAGTAAAGATATTTTCTTTCCTACTCTTAGTCATAATATAGTTTTAATGGTTTTCAGGAAGGCGCTGAGCATTTCAATTTAATAAAATCTATGTCTAAAATGAAAACAGTGCTATATAGCAACCAAATTACTAATTTCTTTCTTTTACAATTGCAGTGAAGCCCATTCTCCTGAACAGAAGCAGCCGATTTTGATTTACAAAGAACAACTAAGAAGCAAACTTCTCATTTTTGAAAAAAAAGTAAGTAGATTGTTACCATAATATTTGATTTATAACTCACATGCACTGTACGGTGCATTCATGGTATTTCTTGCCTAAAAATAGAGATTCTGCACCATTCTGACCAAAAATCCCCCCCGTCTTAAACAGTGATCTCCTGTCAGAATGGCCCTCAAATTCCTATTTTTCGGCACATAAATTACCCAACTCAGCCGCTAGAATGTAGATGTTGTAGAACAAACAACTGTTTTAATTGTATAGCTTTACCTATATTATTTATTCTTCTCCACACCACCGGCTTACTTTTTTCTGTCATCTGAACCCCAGTTTAGTAGCACATTAATTGAAGAATACACATCCCTAGTAGTTCAACTTCCCAATTCACAATCACACACCATTACATACATCTTTATCATCTTACTCAAAAAATCATGCACACAACACACATGCATTGCAGAAAACCCCAACCCATACCTTCTGTATTTTTTTCAACAGACTCTAAAGAATGCCCACCAAAAAGCAACTCTGTAGAAAGGGACGCAGAAGTAGAGCAAATGAAAAGAAAAGTCTCCAACATAAACACCCATCTATAGCAGAATTTGTAAAAAACGTTGAAACACAACAGCTAATACAGTCATGTTGTGAAACAGAAGAAGTTTCTAGTGCAAAAACATTGCCTCCTCTATCACAAAGTAAAACGACCCAAAAAACTATTAACAGAAAATCAACTATCACTACAAATAAAATGTCTTCTATAAATCTTGATATAGTACAAAGTAAGCATACCAAGAAAAGTATATTAGCCAAAATGTTCTGTCACAAAGTCCTTCAAAATCTGATAAAAACAGGAGAGAAACCAGGTTCAACACTTCAAACCTATTGTAGGAAAGTAATCTTAGAAGCGTTGATAGACAGTGCAATTCTTCTCAAAAGAAACGTATTTATTGTTGTGTTAAACAGAATTAAACCACTAACAAAACAAATAACTAAATTTCAAAAAAGACTTCTCAATAAACGAAATGTGAACAGAAATAACTTCTTAAATATCTGTGGAGGTGAATGGAGTCACACTACAAGCACAGAACCATACTTTAATGAAGAAGCGTACAAACAAAAGCAAACAAATACAATTGCCATACATAGCAGTGGTCGAGGTTATGAAAAAGTTAATAATACCATAATGGAACAAGAAGTACTCCTTACAAAAATATGCCCTGAAAACTTAGATTTACCCCTCCATTCGACTGAATCAGAACATCTAATTTACACATGGCCATGCACGTCAATGTGTAACATTCCCAAAAAAAAATTCAAATCTTTACGCCTATTCCTCAATCAATATGTGAAAAGCAAAGACAAAATCAAAATTAAAATACTGCAAAGTATGGATGCTTGTCCAGTACGCAAGCACACAGGACTGCAAGGACATTCGTTGGCCTGCATATCAGGAGCTACTTGCAAAACAACCTTCCATGATATCAAAAGGATATCAACACATCATGCAAGTATAAGAAATCTAGTTTATAAACTGTATTATGCAAAAAGTCCTGCTTTAGCACTAGCCAATTTAAATAACATTCTTCTACATGGTACACCAAAAGACCTACTACAAGAAATCGAGTATATACAGAACAAATATTTTCGAAATGAAACCCACTTACAAGATGAATTAGCTGTCAACCAACTTCGTAACAAATCTGCACATGGCAACCTTTCACTACACATATACAAAAAAGAAATGCTAAAATTTCAAAGCACTTCAGCTGAAGTACCAAACCACATGTGTGTATGTTGCCGCAGAACGTGTTATAAAAGTAACACAAAAACTATAGACCTTTCATACAAAATAGAAGACAATGAAGATTCTAAATGGTTTGAATTAGCTCTCTACCTTATACCAGAAAACAAATACGAAATAACTGACCCCATAATACTTTGCAGTTACTGCACTACCAAACTTGACAACAACCAAACTCCTTCACGTGCTATCTCAAATAACTTGGAATTACATCCACTACCAAAACTCCTTCAAAAACTTAATTTATATGAGAGCATCATAATTCAAACAGTTCATCCATTTCAAGCAATAATACGCCTTCAACCAAAAACTGCAAAATTACCTCCCTCTGAATTAGTGAAAGGTATTCCTGGAAAAGTAGTGTATTTACCATTAGATCTAAAAGAAAATGTGCACACTCTAGGAGTGCAACGTCCAATGCAACAATCTTTAATTATCTTGGTAAATGGTGTACCTACAAAAGACAAAAAAAATTGGCAACAACTGGTAGATTTACATAAAGTTAGAGAAGCCCTGCAATATCTCAAAGAGAATAATGATTATTACAAAGAAATTAATATCGAAGAAAACTTGAAGGATACAACTGAAATAATACAAGAGACACAAGAAAATGGTCAATTTGAGCTCCTAGATCCTGCTACAATAGCAAACACTTTAGACCATTATACAATTCACCAATTGCACTCTAATGACACCATAGAAGATGCACTGGAAACGTACCAAATGCGTCAAACAAAAGGATCACCAATCAGCATATGGGAAAAAAGTATAGAAGCACGTGCTTTTCCTCTACTCTTTCCCACTGGCAAAGGAGGAAGATACGATGATAGACCTGTTAAAATATCAGCACCAGAATATCGCTCAATACGAATGTATTCTGAAGATCCCAGATTTCGACAAAATGTGGAATACATATTCCACCTACTCTTTGAAAGTGAACTAGCAACTTTATGTTACAGAGTTGCACACATATTAAAATCAGGATCACACTTTCAAAATATGACAGCTACACAATTATTACAAAAAGTTCAACAAAAAGATGAGGTTTTACCGGCAAATCTTACAAATCTATTAGCAAATATGCGAGGTACTAAAGAGTACTGGTTTCGACGCCATGGAGTTGTACGTTGTATGATCAGAAACCTTGGCCCATCCACTTGGTTTGTTACATTAAGTTGCACAGAATATGCATGTGAAGATTTACATGCTTTCCTACGCATATCAAACGAAAACAAAACAAACATATATTAACACCTGGAGAACTTTGTTCTCAGGATCCTGTTAATGTTTCTAGATATTTTCACCATTGCTTCATTGCTATGCTACATTTTATTTGTAATAAAACTGTTCCTCCCCTTGGAGAAGTGCAACACTTCTTTTGGAGAAAAGAATACCAAGCCAGAGGAGCGCCACATGTCCACATGCTTTTATGGATTAAAGATGCTCCTAAATTTGGTCAAGACAGTGATGCCACTGTTTTACAGTTTATTGAAAAATATGTCACTTGTGAAATTCCGTCAGAATCCACAAATAGTGATCTTCATGCAAAAATCTTACAATTCCAAAGACACAAATGTGGCAAATATTGTCGTCGCAAATACAAAAACAAAGGGAAATACTACACCAAATGCCGATTTGGTTTCCCTAGACCAGTTACAAATACAGGTCAAGTGAACAACCTCATGTCTTCAGTTAGACATAGTGTTAAAGGTAAGTCACCTAAAAATACATATTGCATAAAAAGAAAAGAAGAAGAAAAATATATCAATGATTACAATGCAATCATTGCCCACTTGTGGAATGCAAACATAGATGTGCAGTACATTGCAGACATTTCTACTGCAGTTGCACGATATGTCACAGCACACTTAACCAAATCAGAAAAGACAGAGCTCCAAGACCTCTGGAATGACCTGTCATCAAAAAAACAGTGTCTCAGAAATTATACAGCTTGGGCATAAAAATGCTGTCCCATAGAGAATGTGGATCCTATGAAGCAGCTGATCGATTAACTGGTACTGCATTGTATGGCCAATCTGCAAATATAGTATGGCTAAGCCTTGGTTTAGCTAAATCTAGAAAAAGAGTTCTAAAATCATACGAATATATAGAAACAATAGCCAAACATGATCCCAACAGCCAATACATTTTAAAAAACAATGTATTGGACACATACTACCCAAACAGGAGTACCACTTTGGAAACCATGTGTCTATACCACATAGCCCAAAACTACACATACAAAAATAATATAAAACCTGATGAGCAAAACCGTAAATACAAAGTGACAAACTGTGATGGCAGCTTAGTAAAACTCACCAAACCAAATTTTATTAATCATATTAAATTGTCATTAAAGACTCAACATAAAGAAATATATTACATGTCCCTGCTACAACTCTTCAAACCATGGAGAAAAGAAGAAGAAATAATAGATACCTTTGACTCATATGAAGATGCTTTCAAAGTCAATGAAAGCAGTATAACTGATGTAAACTTTGCACAGTACAAAACAATGTTGCACAATGAACAGCAACACGAAGAGGAACTCCAGGCCCAACTAGATAAGGACACTCCTGACAGTAGTCAACCTTCTGTCACAGGAAGCCAAGAACCACTGGGAGAACCACTAATAACAAATGAGGCAGAATTAGCTATGATAGAAGTAGAAAACACCATGCGTCACTATGAAGATAAAGAAGACTTAACTACACTACAATCAAAACTAAACAAGAGCAACGTAGCATTTTTCAAGAAATAACAAAAGAAATTGCACATGGTGTGCAACATCAAAACAAAGAATGCACCTGCCAAAATTACAAACCTATACTATTGTATGTCAGTGGTGAAGCTGGTTCTGGCAAAACATTCCTAATCAAAATCATCAGTAAGTTCCTTCAACAATTGACAAACAACAAACTTTCAGCTGTTGTCACTGCCCCCACAGGTTTAGCTGCCTACAACATAGGTGGTGTCACTTTACACCGATTACTACTCCTGCCAGTAGAACACCAAAACAAGTTAGATTATTACAAACTTTCTGCAGAAGCTGCAATGGAAGTACGCAGAGTATTGAAACAAATGCAAATGCTACTAATAGATGAAGTGAGCATGGTGTCCAACCTAATGTTGGCTTTGATTCACCTCAGATTACAAGACGTTCTCAAAACAAACTATGAAGAGCTCTTTGCAAGAAAACACATCATTGTTTTCAGAGATCTTCTTCAATTGACACCTGTAAAAGATGAGCCTATTTTTAAAACATTAGGACACAAACTCTGCCGTAAAACTGTTGGCAGCATTGGAAATGTCAACCTTTGGCAACATTTCCAATACAGAGAATTAACAGAAAACATGTGCCAATCTGCAGATCTCACTTATGCCAACATCTTAAAAAGTATCAGAGTTGGTATACTTTCTAGAGAAGCAGAAGCAATATTGAAAACCCGGCACATTCATGCACTTTATGGTGATAATGCATGTGCTACAGATGTTATGGAACAATTAGCCCACAAAAATTTCAATTGTATGGCCTTAATGTCAACTCTTGCAAGCTGTTTCAAATTCAATTAAATAATGTTAAGCAAAGAAATGCAACCAATTATGGAAATTAGCGCCACAGACAAACTAGATGTACATGGAATGACACTACCAATGTGTGACCAAGCCACAGCAAGACTAAATAGTTTAGAAAAATCAATCTCAAACAAAGCAGGCTTGGAAAAGATATTAAAATTATCCTTAAATTGCAGAGTACTGCTTAAACGTAACCTTGACGTGGACCAAGGACTAGTTAATGGAGCACTGGGTACAGTTGCTGGCTTTCAAACATACCCACGTGACAACAAAATTCAGTTTGTCAATATTCTCTTTGACAAACTTTCAGAAGTAAAAAGAATAGGACGCTCAACAGCTCAATTCCTTCTCGTCAAAGACATGTATGTACGCAGAGAACAATTTTCTCTAACTCTTGCATACGCAGTCACCATTCATAAATCACAAGGTCTTACTCTAGACAAAGCAATGATAGACATTGGTAAGACAGTCTTTAAAGAAGACATGAGCTACGTAGCACTGTCACGCCTATGTACAATTGACGGTCTATTTCTAATAAACTTTGATGCAAGTAAAGTAAACGCTGATATTCCTTGCATTTTAGAATACAATAGACTTCGTTCACTATACACCCCCCATCTACAAACATATCCTGTTCCACAAAAAGGAAAATGTTCTAAAAGAAAACTAAATCAAACAGAAATGCAACAGGATGTCACTGCAAATCCTCCAAAGAGACTAAAAGAAATTAAAACTTCATCAAGTACCACAAGCAAAAAAGAACCAATTAGGGAAAGTAAACCAAGTACTTCGTCAAAGAAGGAAGACAAACTAAAAAAAATCACTCAGATACAGAACTACCTGGTTCATTTAAACTTATAAATGAAATAGGTGTAAGTTGCTACGCAAATGTAGCAATCAATATTCTATTTCAAATACCAGCAATTGTTGACAACATTTACTTACACTTTAGAGACCCATTGTGTATGCAAATGTTAGTACTTCATAGAAACGCAAAAAACAATCCTGATACCCCGTATACTGTTCATGGAATAAGACAAGAATTGGACTACTGTGCTGGAATGGTGAAATTCACTATAAACTCACAGGAAGATCCACAAGAATTTCTAATGTACTTACTATTAGTACTGGAAAACAAAAACATACCTATAAATGAAATCTTCCAGATTTCATACATGTGGAAACATACATGCACTCTCTGCAACAATGTGACACAAGAACAAATCCCCAATGAGCGCTTTGTATATATATCAATACCTAATTGTGAATCCGTTCCATTTCAGCAACTTGTACAAAATGCAAACCACGGTCGATTATGTTCTACCTACAATTCGGATAATCGCTCCACATTACTAATACAAACACATAGTAAATACGTAATACTAATGCTTCTACGTTACAATGCAGATGGTATGAAAAACAACTGCAAGCTGACTGGATTCACACATGGTCAAATATCACTTGGTAGGAAAACCTTCACAACAATAGGTATAATCTACCACGCAGGAGCCACAACCAACTCAGGGCACTACACTGCATATATAAAAAAAAATTGTGGATGGTTTGAATGTAATGATAGTACCGTTACTCTAAAGCAGAGATTACCAGCTAATCTTACAAACGGTATTCAATGTTCTTAAAACCAAAATTTGATAACTGAACTGTACTTAAACCTTAAGTACACTTGTAGTAAGAAAATATAAACTGTCACAATATTTCAAAACCTATCTAACTGCCCAAAGATTCTACAACAACTAATCAGATAAATTAATACCACTCAAAAAGAGCAAAAAATAGACAGTTAGAATATGCCAATTGGTATCTAACTGTCCCAAAATTTACAAATATGCAAACAGATAAATCAATACCACGAAATTATATCAAAACATAAACAGTTAGAATATGCCTACTGGTATCTAACTGGGCCAAAATTTTACAATATCCAAACAAATACCTAATATCTTACTGCTCACAAAAACTGAAACAATCTAATGCATAAAGCATTAGGCAGAAAGAACAAGTAAACGCGGAAAACAAACAAATAAATAAACTGTAGCATAACAGAAAAAGTTTTTTTTTTAATCCAACATGGATTTTTTTTCTCCCACAGACCCAATGATTTTGGCAACAAACACAGAAACTTTGCAAATTGCACAGTACTCTGGTTTGTGATCTACTAAATATGAGGGTTAATAAAAAGAAGAAAATGTTGATTGTACAATGTAATAAGTCATTATAAAATACTAATACTAACATGCCATTTTCTTTTATTACAGAAATGAACAAGAAAAACACTCCCGTTACTAAACCAAATAGTATGTATAACAAAATAAATACAACCATTGCACCATATCACACCCATACAAGCTTACAACATTGTTGTTTTTAAATTAATTTTTGTCCCAAAGTTAAAAGCCACTATGGGTGTGATATGCTGCAGTGGTTGTGGCCAGGGCATACACTCTTCGGTGCATGGCCAAATGGCCATGCACCCAACATTCTATACCCTGGCCACAACCACCGCAGCATATCACACCCATAGATGCAAGCATTGCAACCATTTTTATGTCCGCGGACAGGGGGAAGGTCCTAGGACACATTCAACTTGCCAGAGGACAACACAAACAGCGTCCTCAGGACACCCCCATTTTCTTTATGTACGAACATTTCAGGACACCGCGATTGTTCTTAAAACATTTTCACCTTGCCAACGAACAATACAGACAACGTCTCCAGGACACCCCCTGCAAACATTCCAAGACCCCACGAGTGTTCTTAGAACACTTTCAAGTTGACACCGAATCCATTCCGTTTATTTACGAACATTCCAGAACAGCCGTGTTGTCCGCAGACAAATCGAACTCAACAAAAGCGTCTAGCACATAAATAAAATACAACTTTGAACCTATCTCATACTCCCCCATCCCCCCCAAAGACTTCTACACACCAACACACTCTACTAAATACACATTTTGAACAAACTTTCACCGCGCTGTCTGCAGATGTCCGCAAATGCAAGATGGCGGGCGCGACAGAAAATCTGACGCACATCACACACCACGCCGCCCAATCAGCGAACACGTTGCATGTCTGCGGACATGACGCAAGCCGCTGGGCCAATCGGGGTGCTGTCCGCGGAGCGAACAGGAAAGTCTGTCCGCGAAGCGAACACAGATATCTCAAATTTTTTTGCCTTACATTTTGGTCATTTTTAAAAAAAAACTACTGGACGGATTTACACCAAATTTGCAAAAGCACGCTTTCGGGACCAGGCCGCCGCTCCTGCCGCAAATTCGGTGTAAATCCGTCCAGTGGTTCGGGCTGTAGCCGTGCGCAAAGTTTTTTCCCATTCAGTCTATGGGAAAAAAAAAAGTTTTGGGACCCCCCTATAACTTTTCCCCCCCTGGACGAATTCTCACCAAACATTGCATTCAGAGTGGGCCATATACTTTTTTTTTGCAAAGTTTGGTGAGGATTCGTCCAGGGGGAGCGAAGTTATAAGCCACCCAAAAAGTGCTCTTCCTATGGAAACACCAACTTAATCATAACTACATGGCCACTACCGTGACCATGTAATATATATATATATATATATATATATATATATATATATATATATATATATATATAAATTTAATTGTGGATTATGCAACTCCTTATCGTGAAGCATTCACATTAGACAGGTTGAGTTCCTGAAGGAGATCTTAACAGACCAGGGGACTACCATTATGAGTAAACTAATATCAGAAGTGAAGGAAATTCTGCATACAACAACTTTTAGAACCTCCATGTATCACCCACAGACTGACCGATTAGTAGAACGGTTCCATAAGACCTTAAAAGATATACTAAAGAAGTTTTTTGAGGCCGACCACAAAAACTGGGATATCATGACACGTGGGCCCTTTTTTTTGCCATCTGAAATACCCCACAATCTTCAACAGGATTCTCTCCATTTGAACTGTTATATGGTACAGAGTCACGGGATGTCCTTGACATGTTGCGGGAAAAAGCCATCTTGCACCTTACACAAACAACCCAAGGATTAAAAGTAACAAATGGCTACAGTCAGAATAATAGTTCAAACTCACATGGTCAAAGCCCAAGAAAATCAGAAAAACTACCATGATAAGAAAGCTTTGTTTAGATCCTTTTCCATTGGACGGAAGGGCCTTTCTCTCCTTATTCATCTGAGAGTAAGATGTTGTCCAAACGACATTGTCCTTATGAAGTGATAGAACACACAGGACCATATGATTTTCAGGTATCTCAACCTTACTGAAGAATTAAGACCCATATCCATCACATAAATCTCCCAAAGGAGTGTAGAGAAGACCCTTTTGAAAATGCCACAGTAGTATTGACTAGTCTGTTATGCGAAGAATCAGATCAAAACAGCCAATTCCTTACAACCTGCCTCAAAAGTGAAGACCTGTTGAACTTGCTAGAACAATTTCCTGATGTCTTCAGAGCTGAGCCAGGATGGGTTAAGGGGGTATTTCACTAAGGTCTTACTAGGCCCAGTGACATTGCGATCATGCAAGTACAGGGGAAGGGGGAAGTGGAAAAGTACAGGGGAAGGGGGACAGGGCAGTGCAGTACATGGGAAAGACAGAAACATTAATTGAATAAATAAGCAATGAGTAATAGTGCAGCCAGCTCATGGCAAGTGCAAGGGTAAGCGCAGACATCAAGTGTCAATTGCTGGTAAGAGACTGTGGGGATATGGAAAACAGTACCCAAGTGTGGGGAATGCCAGGGAGACAGTGTAAGGGTGCAATTGGCAGGGGAGGGATCCAAGGGTAGTCAGGTGACCAGTGCAGTTTGAGCCAGGAGTTCAGCAGGGGAGAGGAGGAGAGAAAGCAGAAGCAAAGAGGAAGGTTGTGAGGTGCTTCCGGAACCAGAGATGGTTCTCCTCAAGTTTCAGGGAGGCAGCAAGGCTGTTCCAGAGGGAAGCCCCAGCCGAAGAAAGAGATCTACCACCAACTCATTGCATGGAGAAGCGACTGACCCTGAGGGAGTTGGAGGCAGATGAGAGAAGAGAGAAGAGCTTGTGAAGGAAGATATTTGGGAAAGGTGTTGAAGGTATTGAGGTCCCAGGCCCCAGAAGGCCTTGTGGACAATGCAGAGGGTTTTGAACTTAATCCTCACAGCCACTGGGAGCCAGTGCAGAGATGTCAGTCCTAGGGAGATACTATCCCTGTGCTTGAGGCCAAGGACAAGTCTCACAGTCCTGTTCTGGATGAGTTGCAGAGGGCAGAGAGTAGAAGTAGGCATATTTAGAACAAGGCTGTTGCAATAGTCCAGCCTAGAGAGAACCAGAGCTCTGGACACAGTGAGTTTCTGGTGGAAGGAGTGGAAAGGACGAATACCCCTGAGGAGGTAAAGCTGGTAGTGTGACTTCTTAGAGACATCAGAGATGTGAGGAGAGAAGGAGTCAAAGAGGATTTTAGACTCACAGGTGGGAGCATAAAGTGGGCAAAGAGAGGCCGGCCAGAGAGTGACAAGAAAGGAGGGAGCCGGTGTGCCGATGAGGCGAATCTTGGTCTTACTGGCATTGAGGAAGAGATCATTGGCGGCACACCACTCCTGGATAGCAGATAGACAGTCAGAGATGAGCGAAGGACAAGAAGTGGCAGAAGGTAGCCTGAAAATGAGTTTAGTATCATCAGATTGATCTGATGAAGGGATACTGGCAAGTCCCCATTTATCCAGAGGACAAGAAGAAAACATCTTGTCCCACCCCATTGGACTATTTCAGTTGAAGGTATTACCTTTTGGACTACACAGGGCTCTGGCAACCTTTCAATGGTTGATGGATCAAGTGCTCCGGCCTTCCATGTCTTTCTGTGGGGGTTATATCAATGATATAATCATCCACATTAGGACGAGGAAAGAACATTTACACCACCTATATCTAGTTACCAGAGCATTGAGGAAAGCTTGGCTCACAGAAAATCCAAAGAAATTTCACTTGGCACAATCGGCAGTAAAATATCTTGGATTTTTTGTTGGCTATGGGTTGGTTCAACCCCAGACTGAGAAGGTAAAAACCATCCAGGAAACTCCAGTGCCAAAAAACTAAAATGATCTAAGAGCCTTTTGTCCTTTAGTAGGGTATTCTAGGCGATTCATCCCCAGTTATTCATCCATCAAGTCTTGCCTCACTGATAAATGTATGAATACAGAACCCCACAGGGTAAAGTGGAAAGACGAAGACCAACTGTATTTTAATAAACTGAAGGATATTCTGTGTAGGGATACTGTGTTGAACGTAGCAGATTTCAACAGAGTTCATTTTACAGATGGACGCTTCACACATTGGCTTAAGGGCAGTTCTTTCACAAGATCCCGATGGTAATGAACAGCCTATTCTTTACATTAGTAGAAAACTGTTCCCCCGAGAAAAGAACTATGCCACTATTAAATTGGAGGCCTTGGCAATAAAATGGCATATCTTATATACTACCTAACTGGCAGAAAATGTAAATTTGGTCACAGATCATGCTCCATTAACATGGATGAGCCTCTGCTAGGACGCCAATGCGCTGGTTCTTAGACATGCAGCCCTGTTGTTTCAAGGTAGAACACCGAAAAGGAAGAGAACAGGTCAATGTAGACTTCCTTTCCCATTTTACAATAGGTGCTGAGAGAACCAGCAGCATTAGGGTATGTGATAAAATCTGGTGATGTCATCACTCCTCTCCCAGCGGTGGCCTCCTTCCATGTGGCTAGGGGACAGCAGCCGCTACCTGATCCTGTCCCTGGGGGTAGCTATATGAGGGAGGATCACATGGACGGAAGACAACCTCTGGGGAGGTGTCATGGCATCTTCGGGTGAGGGATGGTATCCTCCTTTCCCTCCTGAGGATGAACCTCCCATCCCTAAAACCCTCATGGCATATTGTCATACATCTCCTCATCCACCTTTGAAGGGTATTGAAAACCTTTTTTGAAGACCCATAGGCCAACCTTACAACTCTTATACTTATGAAAACACCTGCTTAGATTCCACATACTAATCACTCAGGACTGCCTTGCCCTTAGGAACCATTAAGAATACTTAACCAGGGTTTTTGTGCAAATTGTCAACAAGGGACTTCCATTCCCATAACTACCAAAATACTGGGACGAGAAAGGGTAATGGAATAATGCAGAGCAACGGTGGGCACAAGGTGTGCTCTAGATGTTGGGCACAGACACTAGTGTCTAGGCCAGTTAAAGAGCAGATTCAGAGAGTGGAGGTTTGCTGTTGGTGGGATAGAGCTGCTCCTTTCGGTGCAGTCTGGAAGACTGAAGGGCTGAATCCAGTGTGGTGGAGCCGACCAGCTAGAGTGCCAAGGAGAAGGAAGCTGCCACGGGAAGAAGACACATTGTGGCAACGCCAAGAGCTGACGAGATACTCCTGGGTGTTTGTAGGTGTTGAAAGGCAGTATCAAACTTCACAGTGCCTGGAACAAAGCAGATGCACCCAGCATAAGCTGCGAGAGACAGGAAAGCTGAGAGAAGGTTGTCGCGAGAAGGAAAGCATTGAAAGACTGTCACTGGCTGGCTGCGAAGGAAAGCTGGTACGCCAACAGGAACCGGTGAGTCCTCACAAGGCCAGCACGGGCACTGGGGCATATCAGCGGCCATGCCAAATGCAAGTAATTGTGAATGAAGAAGCTGAGAGAGAAAGAGTGAGAGAGCTATTGTTAAAAAGAGAAACAAACTGCAAGTGAAAACCTTCCAAGTTTGTCATGTATATGGGAAACACGAATAGAATAATATATCAAGCAGATTCATTATCAAACAAAGAAGATTATGGGAAGCTCTGGCAGAAGAGTACACCAGGCAGTTAGAAGTGTGTGATTACAAGAAGCCCTGGCAGGAAAGTATACCAGGCAGTTACAAGAAGGTACACAAATTTAAAGGGTCCTGGGAAGGATATATCAGGACAGGCAAGTGGATTCTGTTAACCAGCAGAGAAGGAGCAAAACCTGGCAGGAGAGCATACCAGGTGCCCTAACAAGAAAAAAGTGTGAAAACACATAGGTTTGTGTATCAGCGTGTTTGCTGGACAAGAAAGGCATAAGGAACTACTACTTGTGAAAACATCAGAAAGTGAAGAGGAATCCAGGGAGCAAGGATCCTTATCCTTGAAGAATGTTTATGTTGGAGTTATTCATTCTTTTGTAACACTTTTATAAAACCACTCAAGGCCAAAGACATTCCCCTTTTCACCTTAGAATTTAGTCTATGAGAGTGGCATGGTCAGACTAGAACTTTGAACATGGGACAGTTTTGTTCTGGACATTCTGACACAGACAGATCCTTAGTTTTTGGTTTAGGTATGGAAACTCCTCTTAGAGCAGGGTCAGAGAGGCATTTTCCCAAACCCTTTTCTTCAAATAAAGGTCAAAACCATGTCTAACCAGTGTTCACGTTTCATTCCTGACTCCTCACAGTACAATATACCTTTGGTGAGTAAGGTATAGCCTTTGGACTTGGCCAGGACAGTGTGGTCACTGGCCATGGCCACCATGGACCATCAATGGGGTTAAAGCCCCAATCCCCATGGATTGTGTAGACTGGCCACGGCATCAAGCCATGAGCACTGGCCATTGGTCACATTATGAGGGTTTAGTGGACACTGCACCGGGATGCAGGCTAGGTGCAGTGGATAACGGGGACGGTGTGGTGGGACTGGGGTCATGGTCGAGCCTCATGCCCTAGGCAAGTCAACCATGACTTGTATCCTCAGCAGGCACTGCTGAAAGCAACACACCTCTTTTTTAGTTATATTTTATGTTATTAATGTATTTTCCACATTAAAATCCAACTATATACAATTCTTGTTCCAATATCATAATATTAAAACCAGATAATTAAAATCAAAGGATAGGTCCAAACCAGGATAACATTGTCATTACAGCTTTAACTTCCATTATATCTCCTTCCATACATGCGCTGCTGCTGCACTAATTACCAAGGACTGATCAGAACATATTTTGCTCCGAATTTGATCCGAAAATAGTCGACCTGAGTGAGAAATTAAATGCTGGTAACCCCTGCATTGCTGTTCCCTCAATGTATAGCACTCCAGTAATAAATGTCTACTGGTCTCAATCCCTTGACCACAAAGTCAGCATAATCTACTTTCAATAGGGACATTCTGTCAAGTGCCTTCATACTCAAAAATTGGTAAAATGTTAAAAAAACAAATAAATAATAAAATGCCTATTGAGTGAAGCGCAGGGTTTTAAAAGATACGAACAGAGAGTTCACACAGTAAATCCAGATTTATCATATTAAGAATACATTTTTTTTTCACAATTTAGATATTTTCACAAATTGATCCCAGTCCTTTGTTTTTGCCTTACGAAGATGGACGTAAGTGGAAGAGATTTCTTGAGGGGTGGGGGAGATTGTAAACCTATATTATTAAGATATGTCACAACTGTACTCTCCAAATCACGATAAATTTGATTTTGCCCATTATCTTTAGTGCCGTGCACCAAAAACCTAAGCAAGGACGAATCCCCAGGTTGGGCCCCTTGAAGTTTAATAAAAAACCATGCTGTGCTAGATCAACCACAGCGCAGAAAGTGAAGTCATGGCTAATTCACACCTAAGTGCTTCTACAGAGACCGCCTGGGGTACCCCCAACATAGATGGCAGAGGTTTACCTTCGATTCGATCAAACCATTTGAAAAAACATAATGGTAGAAGGTCAGTGCCATAGAACATAGCAGGGATAATACTGATTTTGTAGATCTCAAGAACTCCCTCCACATTTTATCACCCTTTCTGATAATAAACGGATGTACAATAGACCATTTTCTATATATTTTCTGAGTAATGAAAAACTCCTGAGTGTAAAATCGAGTAAGATGGTGTCATCGGCATATGCTAGCTATGGTATATATTCATCCCTGATGCCTGGTGGGAAGCTTTGGCATGCTCGTAATGCCTGATCCATGTCCGCAACATAGAGGTTACAAAGCAGGGGCACGAGGAAGCACCCCTGTTTCAAACCTCGATTAGTTGGGATGTAGTTAGTGGGCGTGGCCAGTTTGATCAACCCAGACTGCCACTGATGTATCAGTGTATAAAGATTTAATAAAATATTATAGAAACGGATCAATGCCCCAACTTGTCAGTTTTTCCCATAACAAAGTACCTGAAACCCAGTCGAAAGCACTGGCATAATCGACATAACATATGTGCAAGCAACTATTATGATGCGTCAGTGTGTAACCCATCAGGAAATGTAAAAGCCATATATTGTGAGAGGTAAAATTACCACTCCTAAAACATGTTTGTAGTTTACTCAATATCCAATTGCATCTGTCCACATCTACAATTTCTGAAGAAGAAGAGAGGAAAAGATCTTTCCGCTCGAACCTAACATGGCGAAAAGTTGGTAATTTTTAGGGTCAGAGAGACTACCCTTCTTAGAAACAGGAATATGTATTGACTCTCTCCAACTAGCTGGTATGATTCTATTTTTAACAAAATGATAGAAAAAAGGAACGAGTATGCCTGCCCACAAAACAGGGTTATCCTTCAGCACCGCTTTAGCAAGTCCAGGAGCTCACCATGCTTTGCATCTATTAATGGCCAAAAGCACATCCTCTATCTCAAAACCATAGAGAGAACTTAAGTTAAACCTATATTTAACTATAGGAGTCCCGTCAATAACTGTGTCGTAATATGGACTAGTGATATATTTCACCCAACACGACTCTGAAAGGGAATACAGCTTGGGAGGATAGCTCAGCGGCAATGTGCAGGTTCGATCCCCGGGTCCGTGCTTAGAAACCTCTGGGTATTAAGCGCGTTATAAATAACCTATTATATCATATCATGAAGGGTAAACGTCAGCTAAAAATAATATATAAAAGCTACAAAACATTTTACTATGTATTGAAAATAAAAAACATCAATTAGCGTTATTCAGGTTTGACTTGTTATTACACAGCCAATGTTTATGTTGCATATGGAGCATCCTGCTAAGAGCGCTCCTTTCCTTCCAAGCAAGACTAACATTTCTCATGACTTTCTGAAGTGTGTTATGTAGTAATTTGTTCCTACTAGCTATGTTGATATAGTAGAATCATTTTAAAGAGGGTAAGTAAATTTGCCTACAGCACATCATTCTCAAGGAGTGATCCAATATTTTTTTTAATATCCCAATCATACATGGTCAAATAATTTCAGTTATACCCATATGTTGACCAAGCCAGCTATTATATTTCCTAATGTGGGAATCTGTCCAAGTTACACGGTTGCCCTGAGGACTAACTGAGATAGAGAACAAATACCTGTTAATAAGCTTTGGCCTGTCAAAATTAAAGGTCCAGGATATTATGGCATGGCTGATGAGATCAGCAAACTCAAGCGTCAAAATAGAGATCAAACTCTGCAACTTAATATTTGTAAATAGATAATCCAATCTTGAACATGGTTTGGCATTGGTCCACGTGTGCAATGCCTTCTTACCAGTACAATATTGTGTTAGGCAGAATAATATGTAGTACCCTTTGGGAACACCACACACAATTAAGACTACACGTGACAGTACAAATACACATCAGTTGTAAAACAATTCACTAAAGTAAAGCAATAGAAAAATCACACTCTTAATATACTACACCCTAACTCAATAGAATCTGGACAAGTAAAACTCAAAATGAAGTGGGAGCAAAATGGCACTGCAGCAATTTAAAAGGGAGGGAAAGACAAGGTTAGACAAAAGTTGAGCAGCACCAACAAGTAAGTAAGTAGGGCAATCTAGAAAAAGTAACTACAGTGAGGAAGTCAAATCAAGAGGCCTGGGCCAAAGTCAATGGACCAAAGTCTTTGCAGTGGATCACACAGTTCAGAGTAGTTTGCGGTTAAGTCTTTGCAAAGAGTTCAGAACGAAGTTGGTCGGACGAAAAGTTACTTTAAAGAGTAGAGAAGGACAAGCCCTCGTATTGGCGAAAGGTTTAACACACTTTCACCGCAGTCGGACGGAATGAACAACCGGGTTTGAACAGTACCTTAAATGAAGAAGAATGCTGTAGCTGAGGCGGACGTTCCTGGCTGGTCCTCCAGGCTCATGGTTCCTGAAGCGACTGTCGGACTGACATGAAGTAGGAAGACTGGAGGGTCCTGCACTGCCCAGGGAAGAAACTAGCAGCAGAGCAAAGCAACACATAAAAGGTGCGCTCCTTAAAACCCCAGCAGGGTCCTACCCTCCAGGCTATCAGGTTCACTGTAGCTGTAGCTGTAGCCCCTCCCTCACATCCTGTCCCCCTCAGACATTCAGTTGCCTAAGGATGGCTTCTGTGCAGAAGACCACCAAAGGACGGCGAACAAAGGAACCAAACCTGGTTTGGCACCCAGAGTAAAACATGAGAAAGACCTTTACAAAAAGAAATGGTGAATAAACCCAGCCGGAACCAACAAAATAAATGGGGTCCAGCGAGTTTAAGTTCGAGGCTACTAACTTAGCCGAAAACAGTACAAGGCAATTTAAATACACTGCAGTAGGAAAAATAGGGTAGATACCTCTGGCACCAGCCACATTTTAAGAAAGGGGAACAAAATAGTGTTCTATGAGAAACAGACAAAAAGGGATATCTATTAATCCTTTCCAGAACTCTATGTAAGATAGTCTGTACTGGGTCTGTGAATTTGAAAAGACTAATAAAGACAATGCCAACTTTACATGTTCTGGGAGACAGTAGTCAGTCCCAGAAAATGGAGGCTGAGTTGGGAAGTCTAAAAAGACAACCCTGTGTCACTGCATTAAAGGTGCTGTGTGACACACAGTAAAAAGATGATGCCTGTGGAGTAGGTGGGGCTCCACAGTCCATGAACACATAAAAATGTTAAACACACACAGCAATACACATGTAAGAGTGGGAAAAAAGGCTCACACTCTTACCAGGTGCAAAAAATAAATCCTAGAAATCCAGCAGTAGGTAAGGGGAATGGGCCATTCTGCAGAATTCTCCCTAGCATATTGCATTTCCAAACATTTCAAATTGTACATACTTAACACATTCATCTCCACTAAGCACAACTAATCCCAGTAAGCAAGATGATTTCCAGAGGTGGTAAATGAGGCTCGATTACTACACTAAGAACATTTGGAGAGCTCTTCCCAGGTGTAAATTCAAATATTTTAAAATGAGTTTTAGTGGCTGCTGCCAGGACCCCCTTTGGATGACCTTGTTGGGAGGGTTTAGCAGTCCTATAAATCATGTTAAACCCATCAATCATAAAGTAATTAATAACCCATGTCGCCTGCAAAATTAAAATGTCAAAAGCCATAATTCCTTGGAGACCCTTCGAATTACTCAGAAAAGAACGGCATCCTCTACTGTTTAAGTCAAGAATTCACATGTGCGTGACAGTGAAATCTGTCTTCGTCCATATCCACCTAGTGAGCTAGGAACCCAGCGTTCAATCTGACCAACCAGAGGCAACTTAGCCGCAATAGGTTTTACAAAGTATAATATACAAAATCTTTCAGAAGGGAAACTTTGATTTGAGGAGGTCTCAGTAATATTTTGCATGCTGGGCTGTACAATCTCCATAGGCTGTTTAGACAACATATACTAGCGAGATACGATCAGATCGTAACTCAAGGAACTTAAATGGTTGTAATTCGGGTATAAAGGATCAACAATAACTGAGAATACTAATTCAACTATAACTCATTTCTGAGGGCAATCAATCGCAAGCAATTCTACATTTTCAACATCAGAAGTCGCATTTCCCATTAAAAAAGAGATCCTGTGAAAAAGGCTTAAAAGAAAACTGTGATTTAGAAAGGGACTCTCCACAGTAGGCAGAACTTCCACCAATTTAATCCACTCTCCCAAAACAAACGTCTGCAATGTTGACCAGAAATGGAACTACAATCTTCCCAGTCCATTTCATTGGCCACATTTGAAATAGTGGACTTGAGAATATTCAAAGGCCCACAGGACTTTATTGGATGCTGACAGTTGTGTGACTGGATAATGAAATGTGCCCTGTGCAGGGAGCACTAATGCAGTGGAATCAGTCAGAACAAATGATTGAGCAATCAGATAATCAGTTAGATGTTGGAGAACTGTAAATGTATCATTAGATCCCACAGGCACGGTGGTAGGTCACAAGACTGCAATCTCTTCCCCTCGGGTAGTTGAAGCCACTCATCTAATGCTGTACGAGAGGTAATTTCTCATTTGGAACTAATAGGTCATTCCACATCTGGCTCATTAGTCAGGAGCAGAAAACTATTGTTAGTGCACAGTCCAGATATAAGTGCATGATTTGTATTGATTAAAGCAGTGTTCATAGGTGCAACTCCTTGAATTCTACTTTGCACGGTACCAAAGGTTTCCAATTGGACCTTCAAGAGTGAAAGAAAAGGGACAGCGAGAGGCATCGAGCTGGTAACTTTATTGATAGGATAAGAGGGCTTTGTTGTAACCATTTCTGATCGGATGTTACATGTAAGTTCTTGCGACTGTCCAGGAGAACTGTAAATTGAGAGCGCTGGGGTGGAATAACAGTCCCAGTCAGTCATACTGATGTTAGGAGTTCCAGAAGGATTGCCACTAGTAAGGATTGTCTACCACTTTAGACAAGATATTCTTAATTTCTATTTATTTAGTCATGTTGGCACAAAGTCCAAAGACTGCATCCACTCTGGAGGCAATAGCGCTCAGACTAGGAGAAGAAGCCTCTTAATTCAATTCCACATCACTTTCAGATGTATATGAGGAGTCTGACTCACTGTCGGAGTTGGCCGAATCAGACAAAAGCACCTCTAAGTCTGGGGACGCTGACATGTTGGTACCAATTATGCTATCATAGTCCATGGGGGCAAGTACAGTACCCGGCGCAAGAACAGCAATCCCCAGAGATTCCCTTTGTAAACTTAAACATACGTTTAGTAAAGAATTATTATTATCAATTGTGGTGAATACTGTTACCCCATCCGCCTGATACTCAGAGCTCACTTGAGCGGCATTAGATGAAACAGAAGAACTAGCTGGGGCCGTCCCGGCCATAGGGAAAAAATGTGTAATCTTCAAAGGTGACACATGGGAATTTTCAATCTTATCTCTCTTCGCTGAAGGGACAGCAGCTTCAGCAGTAGGCATGACAATGGTCACGCTCCGAGTCTGCTTCCCAGCTTGTTTAGCCTTACTGTGCATTGCATAGGTATGCATCTTCTGCGGTTTCATTTTTTTCAAGTAACACTGCAATCGGTTGCAATGCCTGCCGCTGCTTACTGGCAAGCTTCTACTATTTGGTAAAATTTCATATATAAACCACAAATTTAACTAAACCTGTATTCGACCACCTGGACTCCCTTTACATTTCATACACAAACTACGCAGACGTTACCCAGGTCTTGGTCCCCCTCTCTGATGACCTTGCCATCTCAAAATGCTCCTATGTATTGTACAGTCCAACCAAAATGGAATTAAACATTTTAACACACGCTGGCAAGACCTATAGCCTAAACCACACCCACAAAGGTAATACTGTACTGGAACGCCCGATCCATTGCTCAATTTTACTCTTCGAATGTTGGGTATTTTAAACAATTACTCAAACAGCTATGATGCAGACAGTATGCACCACTTCCTTTGTTATAAAAGGTGCCTGCATTGTGTAGCTATGAGGAATGCTGCTGGTTCCCACTAATGAATGGTCAGGGTCCCCATTATCCATTACTGCACCGTGAGAATGCACAGCCAAAGATTCCAAGAACCTTCTCCAACTGTCTTTACTCTACTGAGGGAGAGTTTACAAACTCCACTTGTGATGTTGCCATATTTTAATGGCATTCCAGGCCAGGGGATTGGGGGTGCATTGGCTGAAGCAGGTAACTTGCCTTATTTCCATTTTGCCCCTTGCTAACACCAGAGCTGTAAGCATGAGAAGGGGGTTCTTTGAATTCAACATGTTTATAAGATGTGCCTGTACCACTTACATATATTTCATATATTTCATGCGTAAACTTTACCATTTGACAAGACTGGATGTAGAAATCTAGTCATATCATATTAATATTACAGACCAGTATAGGTGCTTCTCATAGAGTTAGAGCAGGCAATTTGTGAGAGAAACCAGATATTAGCATTGAAACCAAAATTCCTCATTCCAAACTTCTCTCATTTGTGTCCCGTTGGCAGCAGACAGCTTATGTTTTTATCACTTCCTCTAAAAGATTGTTTTCGTATGTAACCGAAAGTATACAATTAGCTGTAACAATTACCTCGAGTCCACTCAACGGTAGAGTAGACTGCTTTCTCCAAATCGTGGGCAGCAGAGATCTAAAAACACTATTAACTAACATAACATAGAAGATGACCGGTTTGAGATAACGTTCTAATCTCTGCACCCTCAAACACATCCTTATAATGTTATGGAGCCACAATGTGGGACAAAATGAGGGTGAAGGGGCATAGTTTGGTAAAAACGGACAAGGTTTCTTGAAAGGGTGGAATCTGGTGACGTTGCAGAGTCTGGCAGAGGTGGAGTAAAGTTGGGGGGGGCACATGCACTTATTTGGGTCTAGGGCACCAGACATCTAAATACACAACTGGCAGTGTGGGGATAGTGCATCATCCCTCACACTCACGTTTGGCCTATAGCCTGATCGCAAAATGTTACAGGATACCTTTTACGATGTTAATTTAAAAGCAGTGCAATATTTATCTTAAAGTTCCTTGATTTGGAGCATGTACACTCACATTTATTCAGGTTTGAGTCTTATTACGTGACACGTTTGGGGCCTCTTCCTCGGATGTAACATTTCTTTTGTGTACAACATTCCCTTCACAAATGAACAAAAGTAAAGAAATGAAGTGTCATTGATGGGACTAGAACCGTGTAAGCAGTGAAGGGTTAAGCGTTCAGGGTTCCATGTCGTGTGTTCATTTGCTTCTCCCCTGGATCACAGCTTTTGTGGTATTTCTTTGAGAACAAACTGTAAAGTATGTTTAGGACAGGTGGCGGTCCTGTGATTCTCTTTGCTGTGTAACGCCACCAACCTGCTGGGCTGCAGCAGACGCCGATTCACATGAAGAGGGAAAGGACATTTCTCACAATGGCGGCATCTTGTTCAGAAAGGGCTGGCAAAGAAGCGTTTCTTTGATAGATTGGCGGCATCTCTATGCATTTTAAAAGCCCACAATCCTGACCCAAAGGCTTACATGACACTGTACAAAAAGAATAATTAATCATTTACAAAAGGTAGGAATTAAGAGAAACAAAACGCAAAGAGGAACAATACTACATTTAGTTAAAAAAAAGAAAAAGTAACAAATTAAGGAGAAAATTCATCAAAAACAGCATACTGGTTCTGACTTCTTGAAATAACATAAACTAGCAAAAGCGAATTTCGAAAAAAAAGGTAGTTTTTAAAGCTTTCCTATTTGCCAAAGCAGACGGAAGCATCATCCCGTACCAATGTTTCTCCCTTTAGGTGGCACTAACAAGACACCTCAGAGCACGTAGCCCAGGCATCACTAGCCTCCAAGAATCCTGATTTTAGGTATCAATGGACCTTAGGAAATCTAAATCTTTCTGGGCAGGCCTGGGGCTTCCCCTTAGGCCAGTGGCTTGATTGTAATGCAGCCAATTTTGTACAGACTGTGAAAATAGTATTATTACTAATGAGGATTTCTGGATGAATACAATTAGGCAAGATGTAGACAGAGAAATTGTAGACTGAGAAATGTCTTCAATGAAAGGGAGGAATGATGGGTAGTTAATTATTTAGTCAGTAGCACCCTGGTTTCTGAGCGCATCCAATCAGTTTGCTAAAAACGTGCTCTGAATCTCATGGTCTGAACCCACTTTCTGACGAAGCTGTCTGCTGCTCACATCTACCTGTGCCCACTCCTCACTTCGCCCTCACCCTCACTGGCCCACACTTACCTGTCTGCGTTGAAGCACCACTGCATAAAACTGCACCTCATCACCATTTTATCTGGCCACCATCAACATGAAAAAGAGGTCCTCCAAATGGACCCCGACCATCCATTTCCAATGTGTTCATCTAAGGTGAGGATTTACTTCTTTGTACTAAACAACAGGTCAAGTGCTCACCACATCTTGTTGTTTCAGACAAATTCATTGCTCTAAGCACCCCTAATAGATGGATAAGGCGCAATGAACAATAATAAATCATTCCACAGGCTTCACTGGGTGGTAACAGCACCAGGACCCTGGGCCGTTACATGCCAGTGAAGCTGTATACATTAATATTGCTTACGTACCCAATGAATAGGCAAGCAGTACTGGCCGGTAAAAGCCCAGCACCACAAGGTGATAAGCTTGACCACAGAGATGGCCATCACCCAGGGATAAGGTATGTGTCCAGATGGTACACCCACTGATTTGGTGTTTGTCACCATTCAGGTGATGTGGTGCTTCACTCTTAGAGAAGACCTGGGAGCTTTGAGCTCAACATGACTAGAGCGTAAATATGGAATAAAGAAAGAGTACTCTTTCAAAAAGGAGCCCTCTCTCAATTTCCATCATGGTCAAGACACTGCAGCGGACATGTCAGAAGGAGGAAGGTGGATATACTCAAGGTAATTTTAGTTTTTTAATTATAAAGGGGAGACTTGGAGATATGTTGGTGTGGGAAACAGCAGTCTTCAGAAGACTCAGAATGCTGGCTTATTCAAAAAGATAAAGCCTGCATACTAAGCAAATAGACCTCTGAAACTGCATTTTCCTTTGTATTTTCTCTGAGTACCCTCTGATACAATGAGACTGGCCTGCAGCTGAACACCCGTTCCAAGCAAGGTTGCTGCAATGTGGAATTTGTGATACGCCCCAGGCAGCCCGGGCCAGCTCATGGCCCCCTCCTGAGAAGGTGACACTGCTGGATTTTGATCAAATCCCCAAGTCCAGAGGCTGCCTCGCAGATATGAAAGAGAAAGTATTTCGCAGCTGCAGGTACACTCCTTCCCTCTTTTCCCCAGAATGGACTTTTTTATTATTATACATGCTGTTTCATGGGTGGAGAATGGTTTTAGCCACTCCATGTGTATATAAGTATGAGCCACACTTGAAGGGGTGGGGAGGTGTGGAGCAGTGAGCAGCCCTCCCATGCACTAGTCTGTTAACATTAGATGCCATTTCTCTCTACTTCTGGTCTCCTGTGTATTATTTGTGTCTGAGTTTCCAAGGGGTTGTGGAGAGCAGGACGAGCCTGTAACAACTGCCCTGGGTGCTAATATGTATTAATGCTTGCATTTCATGAAAGCTTTTAAAGCTGCCTGCACTTCAAACCTGTGAAAAATGATCTAATCCTATTTTGTACCTCTGACCTTTGAACCTTTATACATTTTGAACTAGGTTGCTGGTGTTCAGCGCATGTGACCTTTTCTGAAAGACCTACAAAGTACATTGCATTTTTAAAGTCAGCACTGCAGTGCTCTGGAAATATGATGAACACTGCCATGCAGTGTCTACTTTATACAATTGGGAATCATGCCAGCCATGCCACTTGGGACAGTGGCAACAATAGAGCTCTTGCAATTTTGTAGTACATGAAATATAGTTACATTTAACAAAAGGGAATGAACGAACGGCTGAGCAATGTTTTAGTTTTTTATCCCGTTTCAAAACATTTCGGGTTTTGAGGCCTTTTGTTGTCATGTTGCAATGGGAAACACCCACAGAGATTCTTCATCATGTATTAGCAGGTAGAAATGAGGGGTGAGACACAGTCTGAGAGGTGACTGGTTACATTCCATGCGTGGCAGACTTGGTAAAACTCTCACAAATCGGTTAGAAAGAGGACTCGCATAATATCAAAAACGTTGCTTGGTGAATAGTTGACTGTGATAGGAATGACATCAGTGTGACCAGGATGTTGGAGGATGGAAAGCAGAGGGCATTGAGAAACACAGAGTAGGTAATGAAAGCAGCAGTGTACATTCTTCATGGGAGTGTGATGGCTTAAAGGAAGGCCAAGTGATTTAAAGAAAACATGAGAAGGGTAAACCAGTCTGTTGAGCCATTTGAATGAGTTTAAAAAAAACATATAGATAGACGGGACAGAGGACAACCAGAGTCTCTATTCATTAGGATTGTGGAAAAAGGGAACGGGAGGTCAAGAATTAGGTAAGGAGAACAGATCAAGTAGTTTAACTACAGTCGCTTAAAAGACCTGCACAGAGATCAGTATGAGGCCATGTGTGTAACAGAAAGGCCTTGGGAGGCGAAGAGTTAGGAGCAGGCTTGAATGGAGTAAGGGGTGAGATGCCCCCCAGGCTCACAGTGCTTTTACTAATAGAGCGTGTCTTTGAATAGATATAAAAGAATTAAACAGCAAACAATCTGCCTCATAACCTCAGCCAGCAAAGGACATGGTGCGAGCTCAGTCCAGCTTCAGTGAAGTAACTCAAGAGCCACTGTGAGTGGGGGTAACAATGTTTCAAATGGTCCTACTTATCCCGCACGTGTGTCTTTGTAATGAGAAGATCCCAGGCAACAGCCAAATGCACCCTATTGTTACTAGAGTGGCTACTCAGTAAGGGTCTAATGAACCGTTAGCGCGTGCTGTGAATTTTAGGCTCTTCAGAAGCCATGCAGAAGATGTGAGACCAGATGTATGATTCCAGTAATGGGAAGTGGTTTTCATATCTCTCAACTTGCAGGCTTTTGCTAGATGTCACCCACAATGGGGTCCGTTAATTCACCCACCAATCCCTCTCCATAGAGTTCAATCGGTTCTCACCCACAAATAAAAATCCTCTGTTTCCACCTGCCCTGGTGACTCAAAAGGGGGAGAAGCATGGGTTTACACGTGCTGCTGGGGTTTAGCAATAGAGTGCTGGACAAAGTGAACCAAAAGATAAGGGTCTCTCTGTCCACTAGTGAAGGCTTTCTTCTCAAGTGCCACACCCAGTCTCGTGACACTCTCAGAAAAAGTTAAAGCATGGAGGATTCAAATAAATCTTGACTGGGTGCAGCAGGCATTGGAGCTGTACGTCATTGTTTTTTTGAGTCAACGGTGGAAAAGAATGAATATTCCATATGTTTTAACAGATCATTAGTCAGGGGTTGAGCAACGCTGCGCTAGGGCCCTCTGCATTTGAACCTGCAACACATAAGTATAAAGGTAGTTCACAGGCACAACTCTGCATGGATCGCATGTAGCCTAGTTTCCGAGGGAAAGGACAATGCATTTGGAAAGTAGCTCATCCCATACTAAACCATGAGCACATCTTTGCCTCCCTTTGTTTAAAGAAAGGATTCCAGCCATCCCTTAGAGAGTGTTGCCTCGGGTTTCCCTAGCTATTCCCAGGGCTGTTTATTGGGCTGAGACAAAAGGGAAAAGGGGCATGTGACAAATGAATTGACTTCTGCCCTGCAGGAGTATAAGGGTGAGTAGAGGCTAAAACACCCACTCAAACCACACACTTCTACACACCAAGAGCCAACACAATCATAAAGGTAAAACAGGCACAGTTAAGAGATATACCTCCTTCGTCTGTTGTGGTTGCATAGGCTGAGGGAGGGCTAAACACACCAGAGGGGTGTAAATGTGGTTCAGTACCAACCCAAACAGTGAAGTATAACAGTCCAAAATAAAGGATTATCCAATCAAGGTTCTATAAAAATGTATATTTTAATCAAACACATCATGTACTGGTAAAAACCCACTCCTGTAGAAAGTACACAGAATATGGAAAGATAGAATAGATGCTGCACTCTGGGTAAAGAGACAGTGTGAGAAAGGGCAATTAAGACAACAATGCTCAGTAGATATGTTCATGAGTTTGTAAAAGAGATGCACTTGACTTAAACAGTGTCTAGGGCCCACACAAGGGCCTAGGTGGTCTGTTATCAGTCAATGGCACCTTTTTGCAGATCTTGGTGGTCTGGAAGGTGTAGTGAGTCCCAATCCAGGTGCTCAAGGGGAAGATGGGTCCTTTTCTCATTTTCCCAAACATGGGGGAGGCTGGAACAAAACTGTGCAGGTCCTTCAACACAACAAGGTCCTGCGTACCTCAGTGGCTGGCAGAGAGATAGGTTCTTGCTGCAGCAGCAGTTCACTTCTCAGGTTGCTGTTAGTCCTACTCCAGAGACTCAGGGACAAGATGAGTCCTTGTTCTCGGGATCCCAACCACAGGGAAGCTGGCACACAGCTGCAGGCGTCCTTCAAAACTTTGAGGTTCTGGCTGCCAATGTGGCTAACAGAGAAACAGGATTCTCCCAAATGGTTCCTGGGGATGGTTAGGGGACAGAGCTTGCCTCTGCCTTTAACACTTGCCTGCACCTCACAAATGGAGTACTTTAGAAAGGACTGCTCTCTCAGCAGGGTCCAGCGAAATCTTGGTAAGTGATGATCCAATGATGCTTCACAAGGATTCAAATTTGTGGTGGGAGACCCGTTCTTTTATAGTCAAAAGTCTCCAGGTGATTGGACTAAACCTAGCCTACTTTAGTCTTTGCATCCCTGTTCTTGAAATGAGCAGACTTTGCCATCGGATGTCACACCCAAAGCCCTTTGTCAGAGGAAACAAAAGAGAAAGAGTGGCAGAGAGATTTAAGATAGTGGATGTCTCCGTCCATTGAGCAGAGTTCCCTGACTACTCTAACCCCACCCCTTTTCTTCTCTCTAAGAACAAAGGCCTTTAGAAAGCAGCCCATTGGTATGAGTTCTGGATCTTTGTGAATGGGTGTGCCTTTTGTTTCCTGTTCCCATGCCAGTGTCCTGTGGAGTGGCTGTCCCTGGGAGAAGGGTGTTAAGTGCCCTTACAAAGGAACATAGAAAGGCAATCCCACCAGGCTATGTTCTTGCCAGTAGGGCAAGGTGTACCCTGTCTGGGTGAATACACAAAACCCTTCCACAGCTGAAGTGGGCCCACATTCCTGAAACATGTGCATACCAATTTAACGTGGCTGGGATAACTCTGAGAGATGCTGGCCAGCATACCCTAACTCAGGTATGGCATATGTTTACAGTTTAGCCTGACACAAGGACAGGATCTTCAGAGATATGCAGTTTTTGGAACAATGTTGCATTCTTTAAATGCAGCCCCTGTGCTGCAGAGCCTTGGATGTCACTGCAGCTGTCAAGAGTGCACCTGTGAACTCTGAGCCTGCTCTGTTACACTGGTAGAGTAGGTGCTGCATAACAGGCTACTGATTCAGCAGGGCACAAGTAAGCACTATGCTTTTGCATGTAGCTTATGAAAGGGGAATATGCTTAGCAGAGTTTCCTTTCAGAGATGGAAAGTTCATCACAGGGCAATAGAAGCTTTGTCATGGCATTTTGAACTACGCAATTTAAGCATGTTAGTAGCAATTTGATTTGATTACTCTTTGCTTTCAGTGAATTAACACACTATGCCACTTTGGGCAGATGTCCATTCTCTTCATTATAGTCCCACTTGAGGACACAGAATCCACAGTAGGCCCCATGCTAAGCAAGCATTTTCTGGCTGTATACATTTTGAAAATGGGGGAGCTGTTTGCTTGCCTTCACCTCAATTAAGCATAAGGGAAACTGAGCTCTACATATCATCTAATCAAACACCACTTGAGTCTATTGTGTTCTTATATAGCTCTTGCGTATAAGCACTTTATTAACAGAGGTTGTTTTCCAATTTAATGGTACACAATTGAATGGTCTTTCGAGTGGCGCTGTCAAAGGATTCGAACTTGCGATCTGCAAGCAGGCCGCATGTAGGAGGCAAGCACCTAACATGTGAGCTATCATTCTGAAAATCCATACTCCCCTCATTACATATGAGTAATACTGGACAGGCAATCTATTTGATTGTGAATAGACTAAGGGCCAATTCATGGAATCAGGCACAAAAAAGGCACAAGAGCCGCGCAGTGAGAAGGAATCTGCGTGAGCCGTAGCACAGAGAAATGCTTGCGCGGCACGCATATTCATGGATTCCCAGAGGCACCAGTAGCCGTTGCACAAGTAACAGCAAGCTGCACGTGTAATGCCCCCAACACGCCTCCATGCACACTAAAAAGCAAGTGAAATGCCTAACACGGCGCAAGCCTCCGTGCCATCCCAGGCCCAGCATACAGCCCCCCCAGCTAAATTGCACGGAAACACCCCGCTATCCCCGGGTGCACCCCATAGAAAGCATGCAACCTCCCATGCAAGGCCAGCCCCTACACCAGCCAAATCACACCCCAACACCTCACAATCCCCGGCCACACCACAGCGTAATCGCGTAAAAACACCCTGCTATCCTCGGGTGCACCCCATAGGAAACGCGTGCCCTCCCACACAAGGCCAGCCCCTACACCAGCCAAATCATGCGTAATCCCCGGCCGCACCCCAGCGTAACCGTGTGAAACCACCTTGCGATCCCTGGTCGCAACCCATATTAAACTCGTGCCCTCCCAAGCAAGGCCAGCCCCTACACCAGCCAAATCGTGCGACAACACCTCGCATTCCGTGGCCGCACCCCAGCGTAATCGTACAAAAACACCCCACAATCTCCGGGCACACCCCATAGAAAACACATGCCCTCCCATGCAAGGCCAGCCCCTACACCAGCCAAATCGCGTGACAACACCTTGAAATCCCCGGCCGCACCCCAGCGTAATCACGCAAAAACACCCCACTATCCCTGGGTGCACCACATAGAAAACATGTGCCCTTCCAGGCAAGGCCAGCCCCTACACCAGCCAAAGCATGCCCCAACACCTTGAAATCCCCGGACGCACCCCAGCCAAATTGTGTGTCTGCTCCTCGCAATATGCGGCATGCAGCCCCCTCCACACAGGACACCCACACCCCAACCCCCATCACCCGTGACCCCACCCTGCAGGCAGCCCCCTCCACATGGGATACCCCAGCCCGCTTCACCCGTGACCCCACCCTACAGGCAGCCTCCTCCATACGGGACACCCCAGCCCTCATCACCCATGACCATACCCTGCAGGCAGCCCCTTCCAGACAGGACATCACCTGCATGATGTACCCTGACATAGTGACACATCATCTCTCCATCGATAGTGTGTTGTGCACCTTGACTGTCGTGTTGTGACACCAGCCAGAATATCCACAGGAACATGTATCCTGCAAACCAAAATGAATGCATTCACCTGTGTCACATCCATGAGTGTGACACCTGCTCAAACACAATTGCTGTCAGCAACCATCTCCCAACATACACAGTTAACAAGGTACTGTTAAAGTGAGGCCCTGCTGGCCATGTGACAATGTCATGGCATCAATCCCCAGGGACACATTGTTCAGCAATTGCAGAATCAAAACCACCCTCAATGTGTGCCACATGGAAAACCACTGTTTAGGTGTCTCACAGCCTGAGCCTCATTGAGCTGCTATTTCTAGAAGAGGTTTCCTAATAAACACATCACCGGTCCGCCCATGTGTAAAGGACATGGCAATCTGACAGTGCACCATACACAGAGTCAGCTGCATTGGGCAGACAATGTGTAAATACAAAGAAATGCCAGTAGTGATTCCCAGTGCAAGTGGTTGACCAACACCAGAGATAATGAAAACTGTACAAACACATGCTGGTGAAGGGGAAAGCACTATATGTGTGTTACACAGCATCAAGCAAATCATGTGCCAATATCCTGAACATGTAACACTCCCACAGTCACCCCACCGACCTGCCCCAAAAACACAGTGAGGGCTAATACGCAGTGATGCTGCTTATGTGAAAGGAAATGCCATTAGACCGTGCACACCCAAACTACCTACCACTTCACACACTACCACCGGTCAGCCACACGTGTATACACACCCCACAAATAAACCCTGAAGATTACACATGCATGTAAGCAACCACACAGATGACTAGCAATGGGCAGAAACAGGGTTACTTAATGGATTACCAAACAGGCACACTGCAAAAATAACTGTGACAAACAATGACTGTGAGAGAAAAAAAATATATATTGAACAGTTGTATTATTTGCATACAGACTGTAAATAAAAGTTTGAAAGATGTCCATGTAAACATTTGAAAAATAAACATTTTCATGTGTATGAATATGTTTACAAAATAAATTATAAAAAATACCAATACAGCATGGTTAACAGGATCCCTCAAACACACACTAAAAAGGTATGTACAAAATAAAAATGGAGGATAGTCCAAAGAGTCCACTCCAAAGAAAAACATAAATAAAAGGAAATGTACATAGAAATAACTATGTACAAAAGAAATGGAGTAATGTCCAAATTTCAAGCTCTGAATAATACAAAATAATCGAAGGAAACTTACATCTACAAAACTATGTACACAGGCAGCAAGCTAGTCCTCCTCGTCGCCAATCTCACTCAATGTCTGGACCAGGGCATCATCGAGCACTGTGTCACGATCCATGCCCCTGACCCCCTCAGGTATAACAGCCCCCTGGCAGCAGTGGGCCTAAAGCCTTTCACACTGGCCCCAAAGGCGTTAAAACTCCATCAGAAACATACATGGAGTCAGTCCTGGCGCCTTTGGCGCCAGACTCATTATCAGGAATAAAGCAATACCAGTTTTGGACCTTAATCCAACATGGAGACCTATTACACAGCTCATTTCTTTAGAACCAAGCCATGAGTCTAGTATTCTGGGTGTGGTTGGGCCTGGAACAACTTGGCCTGGATCTACTTTACCTGGGCTATTTAAACCACACCCAAACAGCAGAACACGCTTCGAGTTATTCTGCACTCCTGCAGCGTAACGCTCACCGTGTCCAGCTCCTGCTCATCTGCTTCTCTGGCGGCCCGATCTTGAAGCCCTAGATCCGGATTCCATTAATAACTTGGAAGAACAAGAACAGCATCAGCAAGCAAGAACACTTACCTGTGAAGTAACCGGCCTTGAATCCATTCTGCGCTTCGCTTACTTCGCCCATCTCCGGAGTTCGTCACAACCTGCAAAGGTAAAGAAACAAGGACAGCATTAATAACAATTCTTACCTGGGCAAGCAGCGAATCCTGGCAGCACCCAGCGCTTCTCTTACCTCACCCATCTCCGGGTTTCACCGCAACCTGCAAGGGAGAAGGAACAAGGTCAGCATTAACAAAGCACTTACCTGGGCAAGCAGCGCTTCGACCGCTCATCACTCCGGAACATCACTGCCACCTGTACAAAGAAGAGAAGAGAACACAGGTTAGCAATTAACACCAATAAACAGCGCAGAGCTCCACGCATCAATAACTCACCGAGATCGCAACCATCGCTGTGAAAACAAAAAGACATTCTTAGGGAACAGCTTAGTGGAGCAAGACGCCAAGAAGACAGAGGAAACGGCGGGAAAGAAAGAGACAAAAAAAGACGGAAAAGACATTATAACTCACCTGGAAGACAGCAAGCAGAGTCGGAGTCACAGCCAGTCTGGACCTGATATAAGGGCACACAGACCAGTGAAGCAAGTAGGTCCACGGAACGCCCGCACCAAACATGCGCCCCTGTGCAGAGACGCAGGACAGAGAGTTCAACGCACAAAAACCTAAGGTGAGCAATAACCCCAAGGAAGGGGATTTGGACCAGAGGGAGGTGGGAGTCCACCCATCACAGGACCAGTATCTTAACCCTCCATTCTCCTGTTATAGGCGCTACCCAACCTCTGGCACATAACCAAGCAGAGAGGGGTCCGGGATAGCGCTTAGACCTCCATCCAGTATCGTGTGGCACCCCCGTGGATACCAGGTAAGCGTAACACTCTGCTTCCACTACCACCCAACATGCCTCTGTTGTCCCCTCAAGGGCTTGCTGGGCCACCAGCATGCCCCTCTTCATCCCCTCCGCCTCCCTGAAAGTATCTCAAGGATTGCAGCCCGCCTCCTTGCCCGACAGAGTGCAACCTCCGCCCTGGCCATTGTGACTCTCGCCTCCAGACCCCGCTGCCTCTCTGCCCTGATTCGCTGCCCGTATCACATGAACATGGAGGACATCCTTATTCTGAGGTCCACATTTGCATCCTGCCTGATGCCGGATACCTGCCCCCTTGAGATGGTATGCCCTGAGAACAATAGCCTCCTCCTGAGAGCCTGCTGCTGCGATGGCGCTTGGTGCCTGCTTTGTGCGGACAACCTGTGGGCTGATGACATTACCCGAGGGTGTCTGGCCTGTGCCCTGCTCCTGGGTGCCCTCTCTTCCTCCATTGCCAGTAGTCCTGTCGTAGCCTGCATCAGCATGGTGACCACCTCAGCTTATCCACTGTGCACTCCCAACTCATGCAGGGATGTTTGCTCCACCAGACGGGCCAACATGGGTGGGACTGGTGCACAGGTGGCCCTGGTGGTAGCTGGGCCGGAAGTTACTCGGGAGGTTGACTGGAGCACAGAGGATCAAGACGAGGAGAGGGTCGCAATAGTGGTCAGCCCATGCAGCACACTTGAGACCAGGAATGCTGCTAGCCAGATGAGTAGATACCAGACATCATTGTGATGATGTGCAAGCACCCGACAGGAAGCTCACACCTCATCACGTATGTTGCCGGTACACCTACAATACCGACCAGCAGGGGTACCACTTTGTCCCAAATGGCAACAGCCGCCTGCATTGGGCTGTCGGTCTGGGTGGAAGCATCTGACACCTGGAGCTGGGTGCAGGAAGAGGCATCCCAGCAGGTACATACAGCTGTAGGCTCTGTTCCAGGGACTGGAATTTACACAGGCACCTCCACTATGACCTGCACAGCCTCATGCTCCCGGGGCAGGAATATAGTAGTCACACCCACCTCACCACCCCCGCCTGACCCCATGGACTAGGTTACTATGGCTCCCTCCTCCTCCTCCCCTGCCATCCTGGATGCCTCCTGATCGTCTTCCCCAATGGATGGCCCCTGTGTTTTTCAATTGTCCCCCCTGCTGCCGAGGAGTCCACATCCACCTTGTCCCTCTTGGACTTCCCCTCAGCAGCTTGGGCCACATACATACACATACATATCTGTCCTTCACAACAAACAATCACATCCGGGGACATGGCCCTGTCACAACCTATCAATTGTGCATGCTACACAAACATGCATCATGGGCTCCGACACATGTCATGCACACTCATCACCTGACAGTCCTCAAGCAGTGCACTGAGTGATCACATCAGAGTCCCCTCAACACCAATCACGCAACATGACTAGGTCACATATTGAAATCCACCTGTCACATCCACCTAGGAGTGATGGCCAGTCACATAGTCACATCTTAGACACATACACATGAACACCATGCATGCACAAGAGGTTGACAACACCACCTCATCTGTCACACTTCTCACACGGGCACATCCCAGACTCATGTCACAAACCATGTGCATGTTGTGAAATGCTGCAGTACAACACACAATGCAAATGTATAACCATTGAAATCACACATGGTTCACTGAACATATGTAGTGAACTGTCTGGGGCATGCACACAGACATGCGTACAAGAGGCATACTTGCTGTAACCCCAAGGTGCACACTCCCAGCACACTCCCACCATACATGAACATGCACATGCACTGTGGAGCCCAGCAACACATGGACACTCACCTGACGAAGCCAGACGTTGCTGCAAATGACTGACCTGGGTGTGCAGCGCCAGGGTAAAACTTCTCCAGGACCTGCATGTCGGTGGTGTTCATCCGGCCCCTGCGCCCCCCTCATTTGGCACCAGCCTGGAGGAAGCACAAGTCCTTGCTGTGGGTCTTGGATTTCCGATCCTCCCAGTGCTTGTGCATGTGTTGGTAGTTACGGAATGCCGCCCCCTCTGTGTTGATGGCATCCAAGATCCGGTAACAGATCAGCTTCCATCCTTCCTTGCCGACTTGCGTTGGGGCATTGAAGAGGGCATCATAATGCCCCAGGACATGCTCCACCAGGATATCAACTTCCCTGGCAGTAAGGTTAACAGCCCTCTGCTTCACTGCCGTGGGTTTGCCACTCACTTCAGTTGATGTTGTTTGAGACATGGCAACCCCCGAGAAAGGTGTGGGTGGGCAATGTGGTCCTGGTGCTGGGCTCTGGAGAGGTGGTGATGGAATGCCACGTTGGGAGTATTTGGAATCAGCTGAGGTGGTCACAGGGCCAATGACAGGAGCACTGTCAATGGCTGGACAGAAGGCACTCAAATTGCAGGGCAGGTGGGCAGCAGGCACACACAGTGGGTAGGCAGCAGCAGATGGTGTGTAGGAGGCAGCTCAGGACAGTAGGAGGCAGGTAAAATGGCTCATAGGCAGGAGCGTGGGTCTTCTGTGTCTCTCGCGTGGGCAGCCAGAAACAGAGTGGCGGTTACTCTGCGCGTTCGAAATTAGTGTGGACACGTGAAATCAGAGGAAAGGCCTTCATCGCGTAGGTTACATGACATGCGCTGGCCTTTGGCGTTCAGATTAGGGATAAAGGAGTGCGTAGGAGAAAATTAAACCGCACGTGCAAATTGGAGTGGACGGATGGGTGCATTACAGAAAATTCTGGGGTGCCACGCAATACGTTCACTACTGTGACAGTGCAAGCTTCTTATTTTGGAGGGGCATTTGCCTCTGCACACACGCATGTGTATCGTGTACCTCCATTATTACTCGTACAGTAACTTTCCTGCTCTTCGCGTATGCATTTTTTGTGTTGCTGGGTGCCACAGCGTATCGCGTAACACTTATACTTTTTTCGGGAGTTACTGAGGTGTCGCGTACATGCATTTTTGATTTTTGGGGTGCATGTGCATTACGTGTCCTGTCTTCTTTTCACCAGGGATAATATTGAGCCTTGCTGGACCATCACAAGTATGTTTCCATCATGTACACTGCCCTCTCACTCCAATTGCCCAGGACAATTGCTTGGTGTGCCTCCCATTCTACAAGTCCATCTGTGCAATGAGTGGGAAGGGCCCAAGAGGGAAAGGTGGCAGAGTGATCGGGTCAGGGACTTGCAGCAGAAGGTTCTGGCACCACTTCCAGGGGCAGGGGAAGTGCAGAGAGAGCTGGGGTCACCCCCTAACTGGGTCAGGGAGCTGCAGGTGCAGATGCTGCCCCCATCACCCTGAGCCATGGACCTGCAGAGACAGCTGCTGTTGTCCAACCCCAGGTTCATGGACCTGCAGGGGCAGCTGCTGTCCCCACCACCCAGGGTCAGGGAGCTGCATCAGTATCTGCTGTTGCCCCCCGGTACACGGACACACATGGGCAGCTGTTGTCCATGACTCAAAGGGGAAGACACGTCCGGGTAAAGCCCCTGTCCCCAGTTCCCATGTTGAGGGACCTACAGGGGCATATACTGAGCCAACATCAGTGGGTGATGGCATGGCCCAGGCCACTGTTGGTCCAGCCCCTACTGCCCTGAGTGGTCCTAGCCACACAGGGTCTGCACCACATACCAAGAAGCAAAAGCGTGCAGAACAGGAAAAGGCTCAATCCCAATGCATGGCACAGGACACCGCCACGTTGAGGAAGAGTAGCCTCAATGATGAAGAACTCGAGATCCTTGTGTGCATGGACTACGTGTGTGAACACAACAATGACATGTGCACGCAGCCAAGGAGCACACATATGCCTGCTCAGCGTATGGTCCACTGGCAGTGAGTCACGGATGCCATCAACGCCTTGGGGATTGAGAGACGCACCGCTCGAGAGGTCATGAAGCGTTAGAATGACCTCCACCGTCGAACCAAACACACGCTGGGTGCCAACCTAGCCTCTGCCATGGTGACTGGAGGGGAGTTACCACAGGAGCAGGAGCTCACCCCACATGAAGAGGCCATGAGCGGGTTGATTCATGTGGATCAGGTGCGAGGCGTGGGAGGCATGCTAAATTATGAGGAAACTTCTGGTGATTGATGAAGCGTGTGCATCCTGAATATGTGTATGTATATTAAATAAACTAGTGTGATTGTGTAGCACTTCTGACTGCATTTGTATGACTGCCATGGGCGAACCATGTCATGGTGTACTGACTCATGCTTAGTGTACTACAGAGTGCATACAACCCATGTGCTGCACATCCATTGAACATGACTTTGGGACAGTAGTCATCACCAACCGTCAGATACAAAAAGACATTTCTGGCATGCCAACGCAACGTGGCATCTGGGTATTCTCATCAGTGATGTTAGTGACTCAGCTATGCCATTCAAGTGCTTGTGTCTGAAGCTTGTGCTACACATCATGCACTGCATGTAGTAGAAAATCCATCCACACATGTCCATAGGTGGTTTCATGCTACCCATACCTTCCATGAACACTGGTAGCGGCCTTGACATTGTGCCATGAGTGACATAGCATTTTACTACACTGTGCAAATCCCAGCCGCAGCTATGGCACTGACCCCATTGTAAAATATTTGTCAGGAGTCATCCGTGTTGACTTGCCACACTGAACACACACTCCATGGATCCATGGCCCTGTCCCTCTTGAGTGTCACTGTCCCCTCTTCCTATCTCCCAGCGCATGTCATTACTCTCTCCACATCACACCTGGGACTCCACACTCTGGGCATTTCCACATTGTGTGCACTCCCTGTGCCAGTGGTACACTGGTATTACATGTATTTGTAGTGGACTTGGCTGTGATTATGTGTGCACATGTTCTCATGTACGTTAATGGCATGTTGCTTATCCACTTGATGAGTCACAATTAGCATGTTTTAGTCTACTGTTTGCCTTGTCATGGGACAGGATGTGCATCCAAAGATAAATGTCTCTTGGCAATGTGTGCAGCATTGTGATACCTATGTACGTAGTCGATGCAATTAACATGATTCTTCATGTCTTTATATGTCCATGTGCAGGTGATGAGCCACTAGATCCAGGGGAGGAGGTAGAGGAGGAACAGGAGCCGGAACAGAGCACCAGTGGAGGATGTGTTGTGGCAGCCCATGAACATCCACTGGTGCTACAGGCCATCCGGTGTATGGCTCAGTATGTAATCAACTCGAATGAAACCAGTAGCTCTGGTGGTGAACCGGATGTCCATTCCTCTATGCTGTCGGAGGTGAGTGCATCAAGTGTTGGAGCTGTTGTAGCCCGTGCATCTGCAGGGGGTCAGGTACCCTCACAGGGCCAGTCAGTGTTGTCACATCCATCTGTGGTGGTTATGGCTGCAAGGTCATGCTCCACAGTATTGGTTTCTGGTCCTGGGACAGATGACCAAGGAATGGATACAGTCCTGCAGCCACAGACAACGGCATCACATCAAGGGCCATGCTCCCTTGGGTCAGGCCGGGGTGGGCCCCGCACATGTGGTGGACGTGTGGCAGCTGGGGAGACAGTGTGGGAGCAGTCAATGTTGCATGTTGCACAAAAACAGGGTGCTTCCTATTAGATGTTGGCTCAGGGCATGGATAGGGTGGCCAATTACATGATCCCCCAGAATCACAGGTAGCGCACCAGCTGGAGGCATTGCGGTCCACATGCCACTCACACAGGCTGCACATGGAAGCCAGCAGAAGGAGGCGACGGGCCGATCTGAGGTCTCTGCTGCCATTCCTGCGAGCCCACAGGGAAGCCCTGAGACAAGAGTTTCTGGCCTTCAGAGCTTTAATGGAAGTGCTAGAGTACCAACAGAAGATGCAACTATTGAGGCAGACCATCTCGGAGGAACATCCTGTGAGGTGTTGCAGGAAGACCTCCGAGGCTTCATGTTGCAGATGCATTCATCTAAGTCACACCTGGCCGCTGCCAACGAGGACCAGGCCAGGGCTATACCTGGTCAACCTCCAATACCACTACCACCTTCGGATTCTACACTGGAAGGTGGCCACAGCAGCGAAGGCCTCCCAATACAAGATAGCCATGCGGTCCATGAGCCCATTGTGGGAATTGATTTTTTCAACATCCACCCATGTGGGAGTGAACGTACACCCTGCCCCTCCCGCCTCCTGGGTGCCCCCCGCCATCTGGTGCGAGATGGACATTTTTATTCTTGTTTTTTAATAATTTTTTTCACCCCCCTGGCCAGATGTTGGCATATCATATTTGGTTTTGCCCTTTCCTGGTTGTGTTCTTTGTTCCTTTTTGTATTGATTGCCCTTGAAGTGTGCCATTAACTCCTCATGGACTACATGTGTGCTGTGTTGTATGTGCAGGCATGCCTAGTGAAGTCATGTGCAGGTAATTATAGGTTTTTTGTTCCGTAGCACGTGTGTGCTGTGTCAATGGTACTTCACAATGGCTGTTTTAATATGTTCTCCCATGTTGTTTCAGTAATCCCTGATGTGGCGGTGACTGCTGTCCCGGTTGAGACACCCTGCACCATTCGAAATCCGTGCTCCTCATGCCCTCCACCAGACACTGTCCTTCCTTTGACGAATTAGGAAACCCACTTACTGGTGAAGGTCATGTGGGATTTACACCAGGCAGACACAGTAATTCAGTAAGCTTTTGCACCGTGTTGCATGTTGAGTATGCTTCATTGTTGGGAATCTTTGCTGCATGAGTCGGCTGTCTTATATGTCCTTTGCATATTCACATGGCGTTAGGGTAATTCGATTATAGCTCATCTCACTGTGTAACCTACCTATGTGGATGCCTCAATGGGTGCACTGACTGTGCTGTGCAGCATGTCATTGTACATCTGGTAACCAGGCCATGGACTTCTTGATCTGTCATTTCCTTGTTATTCACTCTCTGTGTCACTCTCTCCCTCTCTCTGGTGTGATACACTGTACTCCTGTACAAATCAATATCAATGACCATTCACCCTGTGTCACTTATATTTCTCCTGCACTCTGTGTTCTATGCATATTTTCTTTCCGTGATCAATTATGATCATGTATGTGCATGTAGTTTGTCGTGTTACTCTGAATTGCATTCCATTTAGGTAAAGCATCTCCCGATGGTGTGCATCGTATGCAAGGTAGGTGAGTTCCACGGACAGGGGAGTGCATGGCATTTGCTGACACTTTGGTGGTGTTTGCATGGGAGTGGGCACTGTGGGTGTTCACTCTGGATTTACTAATCTTTTGCTCAATCACTATTGCTCGTGGCTGGCATTAATCACCCAGGGATGATTCCAATGATGATTATGGTCATGTTAATCTGATGGATTGCTGGGGCCACTGTTCACTGATTATGATAACTGTGCTTTCTGTGTGTCTGGCTTTCATGGTTGTTTGTGAGTGTGTAGCATGGTCAACGGTTTGTGGACTGAGGGAGGTACAGATGTTTGAGCTGAGGTATGCCTCATTCAACTTTTATCAGGTCTAATGAGTGACACATCTGATCCCTATCAGGGTTTTTGGGATTAGGGATGTTTCTCACATTTGCCGGGTCGAATTTATGGTTCTACTATTAGTGTGTGCCACAGCATTGTGAATCCACAAACATGTTGCTATGTCTGCTAGTATGTGGGCTATTTGGTCTTACAGCACATCAAGTTTGGTATTGTTAGTGGGTTTTCTTCCTTTTCTCAGGCATGTGGCAACCTGGTGTATGCAGCTTCTAGTGCAGCGCATCTAGGTGCATGGTAGTGCGGCATTGGAATAGATTCAGCATTACACCATTGGTATGCCGTGACAAAGAAGTCTGCATTGATCATGTTCTGGTGGTTTACAGTGTACTTTTACCATTATTTAAATGTTTATGATTTTATATGTTTGCTTGTTGTGGTTGGCTTTTGTCTTCCCTTGATGCTCCATCGGTGTGCAGTTGTACTTTATGCCATCAAGCAGGGTTCTGGCAGAGGAGCAAGAGGTGAGTGGCTGATTGATTGTGAAGACATCCACTGTATATTCTCTAAGACCTCCTTGACAGTACCTTTGTTATGCGCTAGCACCACATATGTCTTGCTAATACACATGACTGACTGAACCAACGTTATACACAACCCTCCACGCCTCGACGCACACTGACACTCATCATCATCATTATTCATTCTCCTCATTCCCTCATGTCGCCCCTGAAGTACTCAACCAAGTTGACAAGTACATGAAGGTGTCATCCTTATTGGTGTACAGCTGCTCCTACAGAACCATCATTGCAAACTTCTCTAGGTCTAATGCTCTTGATGATCTATGCATACTCACCTTTACTGGTGTTTAGTTTCAATACTCCATCAGGCATTCACTTGTGCACAACATTGCTAATATTACATATGCACAGCCTTCCTGACCACTAAAATACTGGTGAATAGCTTGATACACCGGGAGAAACTGCTAGCGAAGTTGGTCCACACACAAATGTACGCCCATTAGGGCATTCTTGGGGATGTATGTTAACACCAGTGTGCATTGAAACAGTCCGAAGCAACAGACACTGAGGTCACATGATGAAACGTGGCTTCCCTCCATTCATTATGCCATGCTGTCCTCATCATCCTTGAGGTCTCATTTGCTTTTCACACACTGATGCATTCAATCCTCATTTTGATGATCAATCAACGGACAATGGACTTGTTTATGTCATTTCAGAAAATATATTCCATGAAAACCCAATACGGTGCCCTTTCTTCTGCCCTACTTCAGCTGCCATCTGTGGCATCCTGCAGGTGTCCATTCCTTTTCCATGCATCTTTGACATGTATATTTGCCTGCTGCAACCCATATTTGAAACATTGTCATTGTGATGAATGTGCTATGATGAGGACAGAGTACTCTTCAGCACTGTTCCTAGGGACACACTGGCACCCATATTCACCATGTCTGCTACGCAGCCATCCTGGACTGTTCCCTCAAAATGACCTTGTCTTGTGCGCCATTCACAAATATGCATGTCCCGATTGACTCCACTGCAGCCTACTTCTGCATTTGACTCAGTCCTTCCTACATGTTCTCAGTCCCTGCACACTCATTCCAAGGCAGGATTGTTGCATTAATGTTCAACTACCCCCTTGTATTACTGCCACATATTAGTGTGATTGTGAAGGAGTCCGACTTGCAGGTCTTGATGCACATAGTTAATGAACACTTCCACAACATCACGCAGAGTTGCAATGTTACACATGCTGTGGTACTCTCCAGGCTACACTACTGCTACTGCCTAATGCACCAACTCCATGATTTTAATCAATACCCTGTGTAATTCATTCGGGACAAGAGTGCACATATTATGCTTGACGTCAAGACCAGGGACCACATCTGTCTGCCACTGATTGTCCTCTCCTGCTAACCGTGGCAGACAGCATCGAGTCATAGGAAGTATGCATTATGCACTGTGATTCATGAGGCCTGCGTTCTCCCTATCTGCTAATATTCATACCTCAGTGCTGTCCCTCCAGAGCCGTTTCATCATATTACTCTGACCTTCTTCAGGTGAGCCAGTTCTTGATGGAGATTTTTTGCAGGGGATCTTTATCATCAGAAGGGGCCAACCTCTGGGATACCCATCCTGCCGCCCTCTGTTTGGGGACTCATATCCTTAAGTTGCATGAACTACTCATGTGTTTCATCTTCTACTCTTCCTTCTCTCCCTCTTCCCTTGTAAGCGATCTCTCTGCTCTCTCACTCTCTCCATTCCTTTTGTCCTTGCTGCTTGATGACTGTCTGCTTGATAGACCTCAAGGTCTCACACACCCCTGTCACCCGCAGCAATTTTGTGGGGCAGTTACCTCTGTGACCTGGACTAGTACCATCATCACTGCATCTCTCTGCATTTACCCGAACATCCACTGACTGGTTGCACCTGAAACACCCCTCAACTTGTTAACACCCTCCGAATACCATACCCCTCTAAACATCTGTGCACTTGCTCCTTCTGATTTCACCATGCAGGTATGATGTCTGTCTGTTCCTCGTTCCCTGCACGGTCGCACATTCATGCACTTGATGAAACTGACACTTCATCATCATCATACATAATCACTGTTGCCACCACTGTTGATTGTGTGAAATGCACAGATGCAGACATGAGTGACTATTATGGTTTCAGTGATTCTAGGGCTCTGTACAAGTATTCTTTTTCACCCCTTTTTCCATACATCCTTGAGCTCTTTCAGAACTTGCCTTGTGCATCAGCTATTTTGGTGGATCCTTTTACATGATGTGCCATACCGTGACACAGTATGATGTTAATTTTACATGACATTTGGGATGGGTTGAGTGACACAGAGGTGAGTGAATGGAAGGTTTTGCATGTTGGTAGTGGTGTCATTCTGTTACTTGTGGTGGTAAGAGAGGAATGTCTTTTAAGTTGTAAGGGATGCACACAATTTAGCACTTCCAGGGGCACATTCTCAGGGTGGTTTTCTGGGCACTGTTGATTGGCCCATTATCATCATTGAATGACACATGAAATGTGGCATGGTCGTGTGCACTCTGCAGGGGATGGGGTTTAGGTGAAAGAAGTAGGCACAAGCTGGGTACGGGCAGCCTCTCCATGTGCCCTTTGGCCAGCCATATGCAAGCAATGTGTATGTGGGGGCACCACCATGTCCACCGGTACTCCATGCCGTGTTGCAACATTGTGCATGACACATGCTGCCACAATGATCCTGCACACTAGTGGTGGTGCATATACCAACTCACCACCAGAGTGGTCAAGGGAGTAGGAAACGTGACTTCAGCATTCTGAATGTGTGCTCCACTATGGACTGAGTTGCAATATGGGCTGTGTTGTATCTTACAAGGGGGCAGTGTGGCAGGGTTCCATATTGGCGTCATCATGGAGGTGCTCAGAGGGTAGGCACTGTTGCCTGTAGAGGTGAAAATGGTGGCATTGGTGTGTATTTGTCTGTGTGTGGCATGCATGCATGTGCAAGGGCATTTACACTCATCAATGAGCCATGTGTTGCCATGCCTCCCAGCTTCCAGAGCCCATTGTAGGGGTGACATTACGAATATGAAACTATCATGGGTGGACCCTGGATAGTTTGCACATAAAGAAGTAATGATGCCCTTGGCATCACGTACAACCTGCATGTTGATGGAATGCCAGTGCTTGCCATTGCGATATATTTGCTCTGTAGCCATTGGTTGACGTAGAGCCACATGGGTGCAATTGATGGCACAAAGCACTTTAGGGAAGTGCGTCACCCCATAAAAGTCCTGGACCATGGCCTGCCTTTCTGCAGGTGTTGTGGGCATATAGATGTGTCTGCAGACTGAGGGGCATGCAGTCATTATTGCCAAGACCTGGTGTAGGCAGCGTGACTGTGTGGTCTATGAAATGCCGCCAACTATAGCAGTTGTCCGCTGAAATGACCCAGTGGCCAAAAAATGCAGTACATTGAGCACCTTTTCCAAGGGGCTCAGTGCTTGGGAGCACAGGGCGAGTGATGTAAGGTCATCTTCCTACTCCCTGACCCGGTCCAATATGATATGAGGTGGAGACCTATACCTGGCATAGATCTGGTCATCAGGCATCCCAAAAAGGATGGTCCTAGGTAGAAAAATCCAGGCCCTGGCCATCAACCTCCTCCTGCGGTGTCCCACAATTACTGCTGCAAGAAATGGTACATTCATCGTAGCTGTATACGCACGTTTCTTGATACTGCAGGCTTTCTATGGATTTGTTTGTGTGCGCGTTGACATTTACGCCAGCTATTGCGTGGCATACGTGTTTCAGGATTTGAATGTTTTTTTCCTTGCGCTGCCGTACCCTGTTGAATTCCATGAATAAGGTTATTTAGCGCGCGTCTTGGTGCTACGATTATTTGACTGTGGGACTTCCCTCGTAAACGCCCACATTTTCGCTTGTTGTTCCCCATTCCACGTGTTCCACCCCTTTTTAGGTGACTGCGCAGACCCGTATGCCCCTTCGCTAGCAGTCTCACGCAAGGCGTTCGTGGTGTCGCAGTTACGTGTTGAACCGGCACGGATTCCTCGCAAGTCCCTGGTAAGCCCTGCACAAGTCCCCTATTTTCCACGCAAATAATTCCATGAATCGGGCCCTTAGGCTTTTAGCTACACTAATAGCAGAACTCTCGAGTTGCTTTTTTTCAAATATTCAGTACCTCATCCAGTTATGTTTCTTACTTTGGAATCTGCGACCTACCTTCAAAATAGAAAACTTGCAACTACTACCATAATGCAAAAGAGAACGACCGAATTAGATACTCATGTGTGGCATAGGGTACATTTCCTATTCCATAGTTGTTGTACCTGTTTTACATTGGGGATCGTTCTTGCAGTTGTCTTAACTTGGAAAACCCGTGCGTTTGTTTGTATATTCCCGATTGCGGGCGTGACACTCTTTTGATCTCATATTGTTCTGATGATACAGGCTGGAGAAAAACTGTATGCATGTTTGAATATGTAAGTATGTAAGGGGAAAGCAGGCACAGTGGAATTAAGTTCTGCATCAGTGGAATGGATAATGAAAGCACAATTTATGACCCACGCTAATGACTAAACAGAGAATCAACCATCATAAATATTGCACCAAGAGAAATGCTGCAATGTCCATCAGAATTACTGGGAAAGTCAACTAAACCTCGAGGGGAATTACTTTTCATTGGAATAATATTTTCAAGAAACTCGCTGTGCTCTGAGAAAGGTACAGAGTTCAGTGCAGATTAAGATCTGCCACAACATAGATGCAGTTTAATCCACATCGTTTAGTGAATAATTGACTTTTAAATGTTTTGCATATATGCATGTGCTGATGTGTTCTTTCCCCGTTCCAGAGTGCATCATACTTTCGATATGTTGTCATGTTGCTTTAGTCTGCTTTTCGTTGTTTTGGAAATCAGTTTTATTTAATACGGATCACTAGATTATCCCTTTAAAGACAACCAGGCAGAAACCAGTGTACATTGTTTGACATCTAAACATGGAATGAATGGCGATACCTGCAAACTGTGCAATCATGTAAGGTTTGATCAAAGGGCCGTGTCTTCCCCTTCCGGACTATTGTTGCGAGTAGCTTCATGGGACTGGATGAAGTATGCACTATGCAGACTTCCTACCACTACCACTGTGTGATAGACTACAGTGACTACATGAGTGCACAATGACAGGCTGCAGTGCCTCTATCACACCCAGGGCAACTCCACTTGTGAGCAGCAGTGCTCTCAGAGAGAAGTGGAACATATGATGGACTACTATAAGTGCGGGGGGAGCCCCCCTGGGGCCTGACTCTCTTTGAGACAACAAAAATAACTGACTGGCATGTTGCCTCCTATCATTTCATTAAACATGGAAAGTAATGTCACTTATTTCTAGCCAATACACCACATATTACATGGCCTGCGGTAGCAGCCATGTAGTTATGGTTAATTTGTTAATCCCATAGGAAGAGCAGTTTTTGGGCGGCTTATAACTTCGCTCCCCCTGGACGAATCCTCATCCACTCTGAATTTCTTGCAAAGTTTGGTGAGGTTTGGTCCGGGGAGGGCAAAGTTATAGGGGGGGTCCCAAAATTTCTTTTTTTCCCATAGACATAATGGGAAAAATCTTTGCTCACGCCTACAGCTCAAACCGCTGGACGGATTTCCACCAAATTTGCAGCAGGAGCGGCGGCTTAGTCCTGAAAAGCATGCTTTTGTTAATTTGGTGTAAATCCGTCGAGTACTTATTTTTTTAAATGACCAGAACGTAAGGCAAAAAAATGTGTGATATCTATGTCCGTGTTCGCTGATTGGCTGGAGAGAGGCGTGAGGTGCGTCACATTTTTTCGATGCGCCAGCCATCTTGGATCCGCAGACATCCATGGACAGCGCGGCGGCGAACAGAGGCAAAATGCAATTTTGGGGAGTGTGTTGGTGTGCAGGAGTGCTTGGGGAGGGTTGGGGAGTAAGAGATGGGTCAAATACTGTATTTCTTTAGGTAGCAGGTGCCCCTGATGTGTTTGCAATGGCTGCAGTCTTCGTGGCTGTCCACGGACCTAATAAATGCACTACTAGCTATTTTACTTTAGTATGATGTTGGTTTTGGATTGTTAGTAGAGCATTGACTGTTATTAATATCCCCTATAAACAGCCACATACCACAGTCTAAATGTTTGGTAGCATAGGTGTGTTATGCTGCAGTGGTAGTGGCCAGGGCCTAGAGTCTTGCTATTCATCTATCTGTTGGGTTTTTGCAGATTTTTTGGGGCAGTTAGATACATGTTAGCGTATTCTAATTGTATATTTCCTGTTTGATTTTTGTGGTATTTATTTATCTGTTTGCTTGTTGCAGAATCTTGGGGCAGTTAGATACCTGTTCGCGTATTCTAACTGTGTATTTCTTGTTACATTTTAGTGGTATTTATTCATCTGTTTGCTTGTTGCAGAATCTTGAGGCAGTTAGATACATGTTGGCATACTCTAATTGTGTACAGTTTTGAAGTTGAAGTTTTGCTTATGTTCATACACAGATTACATATTAAATTTTGGTTTTAAGAATATAAGTACGGGTTTACAAGATTTGCTGGTAATCTCTGCTTTAGAGTAATGGTACTATCATTACATTCGAACCATCCACAATTCTTTTTTATAAATGCAGTGTAGTGACCTGCATTGGTTGTGGCTCCTGCGTGGTGGATTATACCTATTGTTGTGAAGGGTTTCTTACCAAGTGATACTTGACCATGTGTGAATCCAGTCAGTTTACAGTTGTTTTTGGTTCCATCTGCATTGTAACGTAAAAGCATTACTATTATGTATTTACTATGTGTCTGTATTGTGGAGCGATTATCTGAATTGCGGGTAGTACATAATCTGCCATGGTTTGCATTTTGTACAAGTTGCTGAAATGGAATGGATTCATAGTTAGGTATGGATACATACACGTTAGGGATGTGTTCCTCTGCCACATGGCTGCAGAGAGTGCATGTATGTTTCCACATGTATGAAATCTGGAGGATTTCATTTATAGGTATGTTTTTGTTTTCCAGTGCTTATAGTAAGTACATTAGAAATTATTGTGTATCTTATTGTGAGTTTATAGTGAATTTGACTATTCCAGCACAGTAGTCCAAATCTTGTCTTATTCTATGAACACTGTAAGTGTTGTCAGGATTGTTGGTTTCATTTCTATGAAGGACTAACATTTGCAAACACAATTGGTCTGTACTGTGTAAGTAAATGTTGTTAATAATTGGTGGCAATTGGAATAGAATATTTATTGCTACATTTGCGTAGCAATTTACACCAGTTGTATTTGAAAATTTGAATGGACCCGATAGTTCTGTGTCGAAGTCATTTGTTCGGAGTGTGTGTTGCTTCTTTGAAGAAGTAGTTGAGTTACTTTGACCAGTAGATTCTTCTTTGGTTGTGGTACTTGAAGAACTATTAGTTTCTTTTTTTTTTCCTTTGGAGGAATTGCAGTCAGATCATGTATCGTTTCAGTTTGAAGTAGTTTTCTTTTACAACATTTTGCTTTTTGTGGAACAGGATAGGTTTTAAGATGGCGGGGTGTAGAGTGAACACAGTCTATTGTATTCTAGAATGCAAAGAATATCAGCATTTACTTTACTTGCATCAAGGTTGATTAGAAATAGCCCATCAAGTGTATGTAAGCATGATAGTGCTACATAGCTCATGCCTCCTTTAAAGACTGTGCTACCAATATCTATCAATGCTTTATCTAGAGTAAGACCTTGTGATTTGTGAATGGTAACTGTGTATGCTAGAGTTAGTCAAAATTGTTCTCTGCGTGCATACATGTCTTTGAAAAGAAGGAAGCGGGCTGTTGAGCATCCTATCCTTTTAACTTCTGATACTTTGTCAAAGAGAATATTGACAAATTGAATGTTGTTGTCACGTGGGTATGTTTGAAAGACAACATCTGTACCAAGTGCTCCATTAATTAGTCCTTGCTCCACATCAACATTGCATTTAAGCATTACTCTACAGTTTAAAGATAATTTTAATATTTTCACCAAACCTGCTGTGTTAGTCTTGTTGTGGCTTTTTGACATATGGGTAGTGTCATACCATGTGCATCCAGTTTATCTGTGGAGCAAATTTCAATTATTGGTTGCATTTCTTTTTTCAACATTGTTTCATTGAATTTTGAACAGTTTGCAAGAGTTGGCAAAAAGGACATACAATTGACATTTTTGTCTGCTAATAGTTCAATGACATGCATAGCACATGAGTTATGGCCATAGAGTGCATGGATGTGCCTTGATTTTTATATTGATTGTGCTTCTTGAGATAGTACACCATCTCTAATACTTTTTAAAATATTGGTGTATGTGAGGCCTGCAGACTGGCGCATGTTTTCTGTTAATTCTCTGTATTGGAAATGTTTCTAAAGGATGACATTCCCTATGCTGCCAAGAGTTTTACGGCACAGTTTGTGCCCTAAGGTTTGAAAAATAGGTTCACCTTTTGCTGGTGTCAATTGAAGAAGATCTCCGAAAACAATAATGTGTTTTCCTTCAAAGAGCTCTTCGTAGTCTCTTGTAATCTGAGGTGAATCAAAGCCAACATTAGGTTGGAGACCATGCTCACCTCATCTATTAGCAGCATTTCCATTTGTTTGAAAACTCTGAGTAGTTCCAGTGCAGCTTCTGTGGAAAGTTTGTAATAGTCTAATTTGTTTTGGTGTTCTACTGGAATGAGTAGTAATCAGTGTAAAGTGACACCGCCTATGTTGCAGGCAGCTAAACCTGTGGGGGTAGTTACAACAGCTGACATTTTGTTGTTTGTCAATTGTTGGAGGAACTTGCTGATGATTTTGATTAAGAATATTTTCCCTGAACCAGTTTGACCATTCACATATACCAGTATAGGTTTGTAGTCTTGGCAGGTACAGTTTTTATTTTCATGTTGCACAATTTGTTTTATTATTTCTTGGAAATGCTACAGTGCTCATTGTTCAGTTGTGATTTCAGTACAGAAAAGGCTTCTGTAGCTTGTTCATACTGACATATGGGGCCTCATTACGAGTATGGAGACAGCCATGCCCTTAAAAAGGGCATGGCTGCCTCCATACCAGGTTCCAGGACCGGGTTCCTTCAATGAGGAATTACTGGGCCATTCCAACCTCGGGGGACCCGGTAATTCCTCATTGAAAAGAAAATGTGCATTCCCATTTGAGGCCACATAGGGCTCAATGGGAATGGGGAGGGAGCTAATAACGGGCCCGTTAATAACAGGCCCGCTATTAGCTCCCTGGTCCCTTTGCGGGACGTGCTAAGGATGTCTGGTCTGACCAGACGTTCTGAGCGGGTCCCGCAATGGTACCTCGTAATAGGGCATCCCGTAATGAACGGTGCTGGTCCCGTACTGGCACCGTTCATTACGGGAGCGCCAGGGTCGTAATGAGGCCCATGGTGTTTTCTACTTCTGTCATGGCTAATTCGGCCTCATTTGCTATTAGTGGCTATCTAAGTGGTTCTTGGCTTCCTGTTACAGAAGGTTGACTACTGTCAGGAGTGTCCATTTCTAGTTGGGCCTGGAGTTCTTCTTCGTGTTGCTGTTCATTGTGCAACATTGTTTGGTACTGTGTAAAGTTTACATCTGTTATAGTACTTTCATTTGCTTTGAAAGCATCTTCAAAGGAGTCATATGTATCCAGTAACTCTTCTTCTTTTCTCCATGGTTTAAATACAGTTCTTTATGTTGAGGAGTTTTTGATGACAATTTGATATGATTAATTAAGCTGCGTTTGGTAAGTTTCACTAAGCTGCTTTCACAATTTACAAATCTGTATCTACCTTTCTTTTCATCTGGTTTAATATTATTTTTGTAAGTGAAGTTTTGGGCTACGTGGTAGAGACACATGTTTTCCAAAGTGGTGCTCCTGTTTGGGTATTATGTGTCTAGTACATTGTATTTCAAAATCTCTTGGCTGTTGTGATCATTTTTGGCTATTGTTTCTATGTCCTCATATGATTTGACAACTCTTTTTCTAGATTTAGCAGGACCAAGTCATACTATATTTTCAGATTTTCCATATAAGGCAGTACCCGTTAAATGGTCTGCAGCTTCATAGCAGCCACATTCTCTATGAGAGAGCATGTTTATGCCTAAGCTGTAAAATTTCTGTGATAGTGTTTGTCAGATGATATGTCATCCCAGAGGTCCTGAAGTTCTGTTTTCTCTGGTTTGGTTAAGTAGGCTGTGAATTATCGTGCAACTGCAGTGAAATTGTCTGCAATGTACTGCACATCTATGTTTGCATTCCATAGGAGGGCAATGATTGCATTGTAATCATTGGTGGATTTTTATTCTTCTGTTCTTTTTATGTAATATGTGTTCTTAGGTGATTTACCTTTGACACTATGGGCCTCAATACAATAATGGAGGCAGCCATGGTGCTATTAGCACCATGGCTGCCTCCATACCAGGCTCCAATACCAGGTTCCGTCAATGGGGAATTACTGGGTCATTCCAAAATTGGAGGACCCGGTAATTCCTCCTTGAAGGAACCATTCCCCATTCCCATTGAGCCCCTATAGGGCTCAATGGGAATGGGGAGGGAGGTAATAACGGGCACATTACAAATGGCCCGTTATTAGCTCCCTATTCCCCTCATGGGGAAAAGGATGTCTGGTTTTACCAGACGTCTGTTCTGGGTCCCACAAAGGGAACCTCGTAATAGGTGCTCCCGTAATGAAGTGTGCCGGTCCCGTACCAGCACCTTTCATTACAGGACCGTCAGGGTCGTAATGAGGCGCTATGTCTGATTAAAGACATGAAGTTGTTTACCTGACCTGTTGCTGAAACTGGTCCCGGGAAATCAAAGCGGCATTTGGTGTAGTATTTCCCTTTTTTAAAATATTTGCGACAACAATATTTCCCACATTTGTGTCTTTGAAATTGTAAAATGTGTGCAAGAAGGTCACTATGTGTTGTTTGTGAAGGGATTCCACAAGTGACTTATTTTTGGATGAACTGCAAAACATTGGCATCACTGTCTTGACCAAATTTAGGAGCATCTTTAATCCATAATAGCATGTGGATGTGTGGTGCTCCTCTGGCTTGGTATTCTTTTCTCCAAAGGAAGTGTTGAACTTCTCTGAGGGGAGGAACAGTCTTATTACAAATAAAGTGTAGCATAGCAATGAAGCGATGATGGAAATATTTGATACATATACAGGATCTAGAGAGCAGAGTTTTCCTGGTGTTTTTATATCTTTGTCTGTTTTGTTTTTGTTTGCTATGCATAGGAAATCATGTAAATCTTCCCATGCATATTCTGCACAACTTAATGTAACAAACCAAGTGGGTGGACCAAGGTTTCTTATCATACAGCGTACATCTCTGTGACATCGGAACCAGTATTATTTTGTAACATGCATGTTTGCTAAAAGATTTGTAATACTGGACTGTAAAACCTCATGTTTTTTTTGCACTTTTTGTAATAATTGTGTAGCTGACATGTTTTGGAAATGGGTACCTGATTTTAATGTGTGTGCAACTCTGTAGCATAGAGTTGCTAGTTCACTTTCAAAGAGAAGGTGGAATATGTATACCACGTTTTGTCTGAATCTGGGGTCATCAGAATACATTCGTAAAGAGCGATATTCTGATGCTGTTATCTGTGTGGGTCTATCATCGTATCTTCCTCCTTTTCCAGTAGTAAAGAGTAGAGGAAAGGCCTGTGCTTCTATACTTTTTTCCATATGCTGATTCGAGATCTTTTGGCTTGTCACATTTGGTACGTTTCCAGTGCATCATCTATAGTGTCTTTAGAGTGTAAAGGATGAATTGTATAATGGTCTACAATATTGGATTCTGTAGCAGGATTTAGAAGTTAAAATTGACCAGTTTCTGGTGACTCTTGAATTATTTCAATGGTTTCTCTCAGGTTTTATTCAATATTAATTTCTTTGTAGTATTCATTATTCTTTTTTACATATTCCAGGGCTTGTCTAACTTTATGTAAGGCCACGAGTTGTTGTCAATTTATTTTGTCTTTTGTAGGTACGCCATTTACCAAAATAATTAAAGATTTATCTATTGGTCGTTGCACTCCTAGAGTGTGTACATTTTCTTTGAGATCTAATGGTAAATAAACTACTCTGCCACGAATGCCTTTCACTAATTCAGAGGGAGTTAATTTTGCTGTTTTTGGTTGAAGGCGTATTATTGCTTGAAATGGGTGCACTGTTTGAATCATGATGCTCTCATATAAATTTAGTTGTTGCAGGGGTTTTGGCAGTGGGAATAATTCCAAGTTGTTTGTGATAGCACGTGAAGGTGTTTAGTTGTTGTCAAGTTTTGCAGTGCAGTAATTGCAAAGTATTAAGGGGTCAGTAATTTCGTATTTGTTTTCTGCTATAAGGTAGAGAGCTAAGCTAATTCAAACCATTTGGAATCTTCATTGTCTTCTATTTTGTACGTTATGTCTACAGTTTTTGTGCTACGTTTATAAAAAGTCCTGCAGCAACAAACACACATGCTTTAGTACTTCAGCAGCGGTACTTTTAAACTTTAGTATTTCTTTTTTGTATGTGTTTACTAGAAGGTTGCTATTTGTACAGTAGTTGCTAGTTTGTTGTAAAGCTATTGCATTTTGTAAGTGGTTTTCGCTTCCAAAATATTTTCTCTGGATATGCTCTATTTCTTTGAGTAGTTGTTTGGCTGTACCATGTAGAAGATTGTTATTTAAATTGGCTAGTGCTAAAGCAGGACTTTTAGCATAGTAGAGTTTATGGACCAGATTTCTTATAGTTGAATGATGTGTTGATATCATTTTGATATGATGGAAGGTGCTTTTACAAATAGGTCCTGAAATGCAGGCTAATGAATGTCCTTGTAGTCCTGTGTATTTGCGCACTGGACAGGCATCCATATTTTGTAGTAGTTTCATTTTTAATTTGTCTTTGCTTTTTACATACTGATTGAGGAACTGGCGTAAAGATTTGAAAGATTTTTTGGCAATGTTACACATTGATGTGCATGGCCATTTGTAGACTGGTCTTTTGGTTCAGTAGAATGGAGAGGTAATATTGTGTTTTCTGGGGATATTTTTGTGAGCAGAGTTTCTTGTTCCATAATGGTGTTATTAAGTTTTTCTTACCCTCGTCCATTGCTATGTATGGCGATTGGGTTTGTTTCTTTTGTTTATATGCTTCTTCATTAAAATATGGTTCTGTGCTCGTGGTGTGATTCTATTCACCTCCACAGATGTTTAAGAAGCCGTTTTGTTGATATTCCGTTTATTGAGAAGTCTTTTTTGTAGTTTAGTAGTTAGTTTTGTTAGTGGTTTCATTCTGTTTAAAACTAAAATAAATAACTTCCTTTTGAGAAGGATTTTGAGAAGGATTGCACTGTCTATGAGAGCTTCTAGGATTAATTTTCTACTGTAGGTTTTAAGGGTTGTGCATGATTTCTCTCCTGTTTTTATAAGGTTCTGAAGGACTCTGTGGTGGAACATTTTTTGTAAAATATTTTTTTTGGTATGGTTACTTGCCACTACATCAAGATGTATAGGTGAAGCGTTAGCAGTAGCGGTAGCTGAAGTCTTGTTAATCACTTTCTGTTTTGTTTTACATTTTGATAGAGGAGGCAACGTTTCTGTACTGGAAGCTTGTTTTGTTTCCCTTAATGACTCTATTAGCTGTTTTGTTTTGAACTTTTTGTACAAAATCTGCTAGAGATGGATGCTTATTTTGGACACTTTTATTTTGAGTTGCTTTCTACGGAGTTGCTTTTTGGTAGGCATTCTTTGGGGTCTGTTGACAAAAAAAGAAAGTGTGGGTTGGCCTGTTGTGCAGTGCATGTAGGCTTTGTGCATGAGTGTCTGAGTATGATGGTAAGGATGATTGTGGAGGTGTGTGATTGTGCAATGGGCAGCTACATCAAGTTGGGAAGGCTATTCTTATATTTGTGTGTTACTATACTGGGCTTCATATAACAATATAAAGTATGCAGCTGGTAAGGGGAAGCACTAATACATCTAATGGTAAAGGGTTAATACACTTGTTTGCTCTACAATACTAAAATGTTAGTGTGTTTGAGTAACAGTTAGAATATTATGTTAGTATTGTACTTAATTTTTGTATGGAAAGAGTAGCTTTCTTCTAAGTTCTTGTTCGTACTTCAGACGCTGATGCTTTTCAAGAGAGTGGTCTTCACTGCAATTGTAAAAGAAAGAAGTTAGTGAATATGTATTTTTATAGCACTTTTGTTAATGTAGACATTGTTGTTTTTGTTGTAGTAGTAGTGTTTTCTTATAACTGAGCATAGTATGCACATGCACTTTCCTTTGCCTATGTGCATCCTGTATATTTTATTTGAAATCTGTTAGTTGAATATGTTTTACAAATGAGTATAATAGTAAATGTATAGAGCACAATTGTTTTTTTAATGTTATGTTATTGGATGTTAAGAGATAAATGGCAGAGATTGTACAGAAAAACATGCAATGTATGCTTTTGTGAAGGTGTGGGAAATAAAGCAGAAGGATTTCATATAGAGGCAGTGGTGTTGTTTCAGCTGGGAGCCTTTCTAATGATATTGTCTGAGTGTGTGCTTGAATAAAGATGCATTTACTCATATTGGCTGCATGTAATTTTATAACACACTGGACAGCCTTTTTCATAATCATATTATTATTTCTCCCATCTTTTAATATGAAATAACATTTTTTAGATAGCTGTGTGTGTAAAAAAAATTTGGAGAGCAGACAGGTTTGCAATTGACACTTCATCATAGCAGATGGGAGAAATGACAGTAAATTCATTTTACAGTTAATACATGTTAAGTGGCAGTTACTCTGTTTATATGTATTCCTAGAAGAGCTGTACATGTACTGTGTAGAAAATATATACATATGAAAAATAATCAGGATGGAAGATCCTACAAGCGGTTGTGTGGTTCTGAATGTTTACATTTATTTCAAAACAACATAGAACATTTTTAGTGACTCAATGATTACTTTACAGTACTTTCGATAAGCACAAAAGTTAAAACAAACAGACAAAAGTAATTGTATTTTGTGGTAACACAGGTAAGTGTCAACCTCAGAGATATTGAGGTCAAAACTTCACATAGGGGCACATTCACAAATGAGGTAGGAAGGACCTACAGTTGGAAGAGGGTGCACCTGGGACGGAAAGTGGTCCCAGGCATGGTTTACACAAGGTGTACACAACAGTTTTTACAAAAACATACACAAGAGGGGGATAGTACAGTTTTGTCACAGAGGATCGACACAGGTGTGTTTCGGCCAAATAAGGCTTGATTTGAGCCTGTCTGTGTGTTGGCCTTCATCAGGATGGACACTAGTTGCGGTGTAGTCCGTAGTATCTGTGGGTAGAGAAGGGTGTAAGGATCTAGGAAGGTAGTTGACTAATTCAAGAGATTATTTAATAATGGCTGAGTGGTGCCGTGACGATACACCACATGGTGTATCAGTGTACAGCTTACCTGCTGCTGCTATAGCAGATGGGATTTTGGGGTTGAGAGGCATGCAAATGAGACTGAGCAGAGCAAGGGATTGGTTAATAAGGTTTACTGGGTGTGTTGTGTAAGGGGAGAGTTTGTCAGTAGGTCTTTTTCCTGAGAGAAGAGCAGCTAGCTATCGCTGTGTGTTTCGGAAAGCAGATTGTTTGGATTTTGGGAAATGCATGGATAAATTGGTTGGGGGTGCATGCAGATCACTGTGGAGTGGCTGCACATCTTGGATTCTCTCATGTGGAAGTGCACTGGCATGGAGTGCGTGGAATGAAGTGGCTGGATTTGGTACCTCTTTGTGCTACTTTGGTGACACAGCATCATCCTGACATTATTATAATTCATTGTGGAGGGAACAGTTTAGGACATGTGTCTGGAATCTCTTTACAATTTGCAATGAAAGAAGGACTTGGGAAAGTCATGGACATGTATCCAAACTCGAGAGTAATTTTTTCCCGTATTGCGCAGAGACAAATGTGGCTGCGTTCTTTTTCATTTGGTCCACAAATGGAGAAAGCAAGGCATGATGTCAACAAGGCTGTAGCTTTTTGAGAGATGTTGGTATGTCCTCTTTTCAGAATGAAAACATTATGTTTTGTAGCACACGCATTTTTCACAGAGATGGAGTACATCTTACTTATGCCGGCAATCAGATTTTTCTGCAAAATATACAAAATGCATTGCGACCTTTTTTGGAATTACAGCAATCAATTTTGCAGTGGGTGTGGACCATTTGAAGTTTTTGAAACACATAAAAACACCACAAATAGGCTCTTTTAGGGCCACCATTACCTCCCATAGAAAGGTGCCATGGTTCTGATAATGCAGCAGCCCCAAAAAATAAATGTCCGCTGACTGTCCACGGACTTCTAAAAAATGCACAGGGCCCTGCAGTATTTATTTGTCACTTCTATTTTTAAACTGTCAAAGGCGGCTCTGAAAAGAGCCTTTTTTTTGGTTTTTTGTTGTTTTATATATTTTTCTGTTTTTTTAACCATGACACACAAGGAAAGGAGGGGAAAGGAGGGTAAGGAAGGGACACCAACCACGGGGATAAGAAAGGGCAGGTGGAGAGAGGAAGATGTAGGGTTGGCCTTATTGAGGTAGGTCGCATATCTTCTCATGCTCCTTGACCGCAGTCTCGAAAGCACTCCAAAAGTTCTCCCGCCTGCAGAGTACTGCGTCGCAGTACATGCACAATATTGTGACCCTCGAAGGTAAGGGTCAACAGCATCATGAATGGCCTGTGAAGCAGCTGGAGGGATGCACTGTACCACAGGAGTGTCTTTTGTGGTGACAGGAGCGGAAAGAAGGATGCTGCAGAGGAACTGAAACTACTACGTTTATCGCAAGGTACAAACTTATGAATAGCCCCACCGTGGAACGACTTTAGGTGTCTCTTCATTTATGTAGTACCATAGCTATACGAACCAGGCTTGCCACGACTCAGCACCATGCGGCACTGAGTGCAGATCACCTTGTTCGCATGAACTTTTGCCTTTCCATCAACGGTGGTAAATAACCGCCACACCCAAGACCCACAATGAGTGCTAGTAGTAGGGACTTCCACTACCTCATCCTCTTCATCCCTCTCCTCTGCATCCTCATGCCTGTTCCCCTCTACAGGCCTTTCGGGACGTGGTGGGGGTGCTGATCCCGAGGCAGTAGCAGAAGAAGCAATTTGGGATGCCATCGGGAAGGTTAATAACCAGGAACCAGTAACCAAGAACAGCAACCTCCACAATTGTCCTGTTGTAAACCTTGGAAATCCAAAAGCAGAATGAGGATCAGCTCTGGGGTGTGGCCTTTAATAGGGGGGCAGGTGCACGCTTCGCGGACACCCGGGCTGTCCACGGACACCTCGAACACCAAGAAAGGGATCAAAAAGTTCCAATAAGTATGTAGATCAGCAGGGACATTGTCTGGGACATGTGCAATGGTGAACATTTACTGTAAAATACCTTAGATTGCTCAAAAATCACTTTTTAAATGTTTGGGGGCCCGGACAGTATCCGCAAATAAGGACACATGCTCAGCGTGGGTGCAGTCACATGATGACATCGCGGACATGTTCGTGAATGGCACAGCTGTCTGCAGGACACCAAATGCGCGGGGACAGTTGTGCGCATGCGCGCGGGTGTTCTACGGACAGTGTTCCGGTCCCCAAACAAATTATAAGTGCGACACACGTGTGGCGGACAGTTGCAGACAGACGCGATGTTCATAGGACCCAAGTGTGTGATGCGCATGTGCGCGGGTGTTCTACGAACAGAGTTGAAGTCCCTGAATAAAATAAATGTGTGTCAACATTTTCCAGACATGTGTTCTACGGATATATTCATTCTGGTTGCAGACATTATGAACAGGGGGGTTGTTCTTAGGACACCCCCATTTTGGGTGATTGTGGACAGGCGGACGTTTGTCTTGCTGGGGAGAGTTTGGTATTGTTGGCTGGGACATGGAGAGGGGGAACAGGTACATGTGGGACAGCGATTTCATGTTTTCTTTAATGTGGTCCTCAATAAACTGTTTTAAAAGAATTATGTTTTTCATTAACATATCCATTTTTAGTTGCATTCATTTCAGAGGATCTTCTAATGTCTCTCTTGTTATATTATACTTATTGTCTGTATGGTCCGTTAAAAAAAATATATGTTAACTACACATAAAGAAATGGTTATTAATTGGCTTATATAGAGAAATGTTGTGTCTACCATTAGTATCGCTGTCTTCACTCATTTCATCTCGTGGGAAATTTTCTTCCAGCCATTCCAAAGTACTGGACATTTCTGTGGAAAAAAAAATAATTAGTTTTAGTGTACCTAATACAGAAAATGTATAAATATATTAAATATATGAAATAAATATAGTGTAATTACAAGTTTCTTACAAGCTTTTGGTGTTACTGCTATGTAGGTATGCTCTTGTTTTTGCTGAACAGTTTCTGTGAGGTAATTCTGTTGGAGGCATATTTGTTTTTGGTATATTCCATTATGTTGGAAAAGTTATTTCAGTGGCTGGTTGGTGTCTTACATATACAGTTTCCACTTCTTATTTATTATTAAATGTAATGTATTTATGTGGTGCTTTTTGAACATGTTTGGTGTTTTTATTGTATCATACAATAAGGTAAGATACCCCATGAGTTTTTGGATAGTGTTGATGGTGACCGCATCCGTCCGCGGACATGCGCATGATCCACAGACATCAAAATCACTAGCGGGGGCATGGGGTGCAGTATTTTCTATGTTATATGTATGTAAGCTAAGGGAGTCTTAGTAAACATTGATCATATTTACATTATCTATATCTATATTCAGTGAAAAAAACTTTGTTAAAGGGACGTTATGGTTCCAAGTAAAACTGAAAAACCCTTGAAATTCGCCAGTTATGGTAAGCTAAGCAACCATAACTCGCGCCAACATCGTGCACTGCTAAGACTAACACCCAGGACATCAAAGATGACATCACACATGTCATTGATGACATCACTGATGACATCACATGTGCATTTACTTTTCATGAAAAATCTGTACAAGGGATTCTTATAGTAATGTTGATAAAAAAGTGTGGAGGATTATTGGAATAAATATCATGAGGTACGTAGTGCATTAAGTAATGCATTGATACGAATACCATTCTATTATCAGGTTCTTTCCAGTATACTAAGTTAGCTTTGTAGAAACATAGGCATTGTGTGCAACATACATGATGGATGTACAATATTATTAATCTTACCATGTTGAATAGTAAATTGATAAATGCTTTTTATTACAGTTTTGTCTACTGTGCAATATTTAGGGGCCGATTCATGGAACAAATGTGCGCCGGAATTTGAGGGGCAAACTTGTGCAAGCGTGAAAAAGCAAGCGCACGCGTGCGATTCATGGAAGGCCTTGCGTGTGTTTTCCCCAGGATGTGCGCCAAATCCGCAGGTGGCGCACACGGGCGCACACGTTACTGCAACATCCCGCACAACATGTAGCGCACACACCAAAAAGGGGGCAAAACACGCAAAATGGAGAACAACACGTGAAAATGAAGGCGTAACTGGGGAAGTACTGCTGGGAAATACACGGAACACCCACACGCGCGCGAACAACATGTATTCATGGAATCGAATACGGGAAACCCGCGCACGCCAAAAGACACGCAATGGCGTAAACACGTCTGCCACACGAAGGCAGGCGGAAGCGTCCCCACGCAGTATAAAAGTGCACGCAAACAACAAACACGTATATACAGCTACAAGGAATGTCCCATTACTTGCAGCACTGATCGTGAGACACCGCAGGAGGAGGAGAATAGCCAGGCCCCACATTTTCTGCCCAGGACCAGCCTTTTTGGGATGCCTGATGATGAGGTCTATGGCAGGTATAGGTCCACACGCGCGCGAACAACATGTATTCATGGAATCGAATACGGGAAACCCGCGCACGCCAAAAGACACGCAATGGCGTAAACACGTCTGCCACACGAAGGCAGGCGGAAGCGTCCCCACGCAGTATAAAAGTGCACGCAAACAACAAACACGTATATACAGCTACAAGGAATCTCCCATTACTTGCAGCACTGATCGTGAGACACCGCAGGAGGAGGAGAATAGCCAGGCCCCACATTTTCTGCCCAGGACCAGCCTTTTTGGGATGCCTGATGATGAGGTCTATGGCAGGTATAGGTTTCCACCTCGTATCATCCTAGACCTGGTCACTGAGTGGGAGGATGACCTCACATCACCCACCTTGTGCTCCCAAGCACTGAGTCCATTGGAAAAGGTGCTGAATGTCCAGCATTTCTTGGTCACTGGGTATTTTCAGCGGACAACTGCCATAGTTGGGGATGTCTCACAGCCCACGCAGTCACGCTGCCTACACCAGGTGTTGGCAATCTTGATTGCACGCCCCTCAGTCCGCAGGCACATATACATGCTCAGAACACCAGCAGAAAGGCAGGCCATGGTCCAGGACTTTTACAGTGTGGCACCCTTCCCCAAAGTGCTCGGTGCCATAGATTGCACCCATGTGGCCCTATGTCCACCTAGGGCCACTGAGCACATCTATCGAAACTGCAAGTACTGGCATTCCATCAACATACAGGTAGTATGCGATGCCCATGAAATCATCACCTCTGTCTATGCAAACTATCCTGGGTCTACCCATGATGGTTTCATATACAGAATGTCCACCCTGAGCCATGACCTGGAAGCTGGGAAGCATGGCAACACATGGCTCATTGGTGAGTACAAGTGTCTGTGCACATGCATGCATGTCACATACAGACAAATACACAAACCCAACTAGTGACAACCATCCTCACATCCCCAGGGGACAGTGCCTACCCTCTGAGCAACCACATGATGAAGCCAATACGGAACCCCACCACACCACCCCAGGTAAGATACAACGCTGCCCATATTGCAACCAGGGGCATAGTGGAGCACATATTCAGAGTGCTCAAGTCACGCTTCCGCTCCCTTGACTACTCTGGTGGGCAGCAACAATATGCACCGCCAGTAGTGTGCAGGATCATTGTGGCAGCATGTGTCCTACACAATGTTACAACACGGCAGGGCGTACCAGTGGACATGGTGGTGCCCCCACATCCCCAACCACAGACACTGGCACTGCTCATGGGAGGAGAAAGGGCATGTGGTGAGGCAGCCCAGACCAAGCTTGTGGCCACATTTATTACTTAAACTCCCACCCCTGCGGTGTGCAGACAGGCCTGGCACATACCAGGTGACAATTGCTGATTCATGGTCATCCCTCAGGACCTCCCTGTCTGCCTCTGCATGAGCAGCAAGTGCTTGATGCAGAGACACCATTTCAGCCTGGCGTGCCCTGTCTGAGGCCGCCATACCGCCATGCCCAGCCTGAGTGAGTGGACTGTGGACTGTGCTGCCCGCTGCTGGAGCTCCACCTGTCTAGCAGGGGGGAGCATGGATTGGGCCACACGTTCCATGCTCTGAGCAATCTTATTAATTGCTGCCCCCTGTTGTTCTGAATTGGCACACATGAATTGCTCCCACTCAGTATACCCCGGTGGCGCACGGCCACTTTGTTGCCGGACTTGACACCCGCAGGGCCCAAGGAGCCGTGGTTCTAGCTGGGTTGGCACCGCCCGCGGCTGCAGGACTACATCCCTCCGTTGACGTGATGCCCCAGGCACATCATCAACTTGTGTGGAGTGTGACCATGCGTCACGATCCACCACAGGTGGAGGTTCCAACACCGCTGGCCCCTCAGTGCAGGTGTCGCGGACAGAAGATTATCCACATCAGAATCACTCACCGTCGATGAATGGACATGACGCGCATCCAACTCAACATTGTTGTCAGAGTGATCATCCGAGCTAGACTCATTGCCAGCCCTGGACACAATGGTCTGGAGCACAAGTGGGTTCTCGTGGCCTACCACCCAACGACCCCCACTTGTGCCGGGTTGCCAATGTGATAGCAACCCCATGTCAGGATTGACATCACCATCCTCTGGCTCCATTGCGTCATGATCTGTAATGTGGAAAGAACAAACATGAGTACACATGTCAGAAGCACATAACCCACACACACATAGACATCACATCGACAGCCAACACATGAAGCAGACATGTCACACACAAATTCAATTCCGGCATGCATCCAGTGGCATTGATATGCAAACACATCCCAAAAGCAGAAATTGATGTGTGTAAATAGCAAAGCCTACATATGTAAAGAATGTAGTATACCACCTCGTCAGGCACATGTCACAGGCAGAAATGACAGATGGCAACAAAGAGATGGCACATACCATAAGCATGTCTGAACTGCAAAATGGCCACAGCTGCAAGTGAATCCAAACACACCATGACACACGTAATATGCATGTATACATGCATCACTAAACCATCATCACCAAAATAGATTCATCCATCTGCAGCTCGGCCCGTACTGGGCGTCATAGGCCATGTAGACATAGTGAATGCCACGAGCAAAGCGAGGGCATGCAACCAGGCATGAGGGACCATAACGCCCAGTACGTTCCAAGCTGCTGGCCATGAAGCCTCCAGAACAACCCTCAGGGCCTGATTGAGCACATTGTGCATTGATTGTGCCCTAAAACATTATTCAGTGTGTCAAATCATCACGGCCAGGCCCCACCAGATTAGCTAAGTGGGCCTGGGCATACACATACTGCACCACAGTGCACCTTCAGGATTGTGCCAGTTGAACATAATGGGCGGAATGCTGAAATCGTAGCAGCATTAACGTTAATCAAATACATTTTAGTCATTCAACAAACAAGCTGCAGAGAACACATGTGTAAATGAACACCTTCACACACACATAAGTGAGTAGCTGCAATGTTGCACAATGCTGAAGCTGCTTGCATATGTACATGTGAAAGTGTTCAAGAACACCCATGTTCATATACACCTGTATGGTGATTATGAACAGCAACCTATACAGCAAAGCAAGCAGCTACAATGCTGCTTGCTTCGATATATGTGAAACTGTACACATAGACACGTGAAGGCAGCTCCACAGTCATTACAACCCGATTGGCAGGCTATAATCAATCTGCGGCCTATACCAGCTGGCCGCAGATTGACCAAGCAACTTTGCTAAACACCCACTAGCGTGTTCTAATACTGAGTACATATGTCACCTGTGCCCGTGCCTTTCATGACAGTGAAGGGATGACAATCTGACCATATATGCCAGGTCACTTTGACATTGCAGCAGTGAGTAGGCATGTACAACGGTGTAACATGGCTCAGAAGTGGGTTGGTGCAGTGCAGAACATGTGTACGTTACCAACTGTCTACATCAACTAGTACATTATGATGTCAATCAATAAACATGAAGGCAGTGTAAGGGCAAGTTCAGGCAGCACGTGTAATCTGCATGCAATGGGTTGCATGGCTACAGGCAACCCCCCCCCCTTAGTGAAAATGAAGGGAGGCATTGAATGGCAGTGAAAGGTTGACCAGAGAACTGTGTAAACTGTGTATTGGCAGACAGTGTTGACTAGCTTCAATTGCATCATCTGACACACAGCAGATGAGCATGGGACAGTAAGCAGGACACATGATGAACCCTCAGTAGTACACCCATTTGTGCTGAAGCCACTACACCAGTTGAACAGAGTCAGGGGGCCTGAAACAGGGGGAGGCCTGTGACCCACACAGACTATGACACCGTAAACATGTGCGTGATGCAGGACTGTGCCAGAGTGGGCATGGAATGGATGATCAAATGCCATTAAATGTATGTCATCCTGGACACGTACTACAATGATCATCCTGCCAAAGGCACATAGGGGCGTGCATGGAATGCACATGGAGCATGAATGGGCACTCATGTCCCTGCGGAGCATCTGCCATCTGCACAGTCCGAGTGAGACACCCTGCATCAAGGACAAAGGATGTACCCCACAGTATGTGTCTGGCAGGTTGGCAGGGGGAAGTGTGCATGTACACAGGAGCATTGAACAGGCCATTGCAGTAGTTCAACATGATACCCACCAGTGCCATGGTGAAAATGGGGCGCAGGGGGGTGGAGGGGCAAGGGAGCATGCCTACATGGAGTACCCGCATGCAGGCAGAACACACATGCACATCAGTCATGCAATGACATATTCTGAGTGCTGAGTGGAAAGACACCCCAGGCTACATGCAGAAGGGCCAGTGAGCTGGAACATGGACCGGAGGAGCAGGCGGGTGACTAGCATGTGAGTAGGGTGCAAGTGTGGTGATGAGAACAGTCCCCGTCTGCTCTACATGTCCAGCATGCCACACAGCAGGCACGCATCAGTGAAGCATTGCATGACTCGCACATGACAACCATGTACACATAGCATGTAGTGGCAGTCAAGCACAACACATCACACAATCAAACCACACATGGGCTGGACAAACTCGCAACAACACTCACTGGACGAGACATCAAAATCCAGCATCTCTCCCACTCCTTCGTACAATTCTGCCGTTATGAACTCCGCAGCGATCAACTTGTGCGAAGTGAGATCTTCCTCCTCAGGTGGTGGCCCACTGCCAGTCACCCGAGTCATGGCATAATTGGAGACACGCTTTAGCTTAGCACAGCGTTGGAGGTCATCCCAACGCTTTTTGCACTCCTGAGCTGTGCACACCTCATGTCTGAATGCACTGACATACTCCGGAACATGCTTCCAGTGTTACAAACACTGGGCAGCCGTAGTGTGACAATTAGGGCCCACTAGCATATCACGGTCGTGTCCCGATACGTAGTCCACAAGGAAGTCCAGTTCCTGCTTGCAGAAAGGCTTCTTCCTCGATGTGCCGGAGGCCGGAGCCGTGTCTGGGGTCCCAGCCTCTTCTGCAGGTGCAACCTTCCTCCTCTTGGGCAGTGATCCGGACCCTGACTGGCAAATGGCACCCTGATCAGTAGGGGCAGTGGTCCTAGTGGATTGAACCGACGGAGTGGCAGGTGGAAGTAGGACGGAAGCCCTGACTTGCGTCAGTGGCTGCTGGGTGCCCTTGACTGGACCCTGCACAGCAACATCCACTGTGCCATGGTCATTAACCGAGACTGCCCTGGATAGCAGACTCACAGTAGGGGTGGTGTCAACTGCATCTGCCCATGCAGTGGCCAACACCCGGCTGCTCGGGGCAGCAGATGACAATACTGCCCCAGGGACATGTGCCTCTGTCAGGGCAGCCCTGCATGCACTTACCACGTGCCTCCTGAACACCTGGAAATCATCCTGGGACTCTTCAGGTGCCAACGCAGCATTCGCTGGCAGACCCTGAGCCTAGGTGGTGGTGGCAACAGCTGCACCTGCAGCTACCACTACCCTTGGGTCCGTGGCAGTCGATGAAATGGACTGCCGGGTCACATGGGCGCCAGTGCCAGATGCAAGAGCTGCATCTCCCGGAACCACAGCGGGTGGTGGCATGACTGCACCAACATGTGGCAGAACAACCTGCCGAAGTGGCGCACCCCTGACTCTTCCCCCTCTTCAGCCACCCTGGACACCCTGGAGTCCCCCTACTCCCTGGTCACCCCAGCCACATCCCTGACCACACCCGCCACGTGGAGGATGCCCTTCTGAGGCGCCCCTCACCTTGCGTGGCCTCCTGACCATGGCACAGATGTAGTAGTGCCAATGGGAGGTGTACACGACAATTGTCCTGGGCAATTGGGGTGAAGGGGGTGGGGTACTAGATGTTAACAGCACCCTGTGCACCTGCAAGGCTGTATGTGACCCCGGTGATAAAGTGATGGGTCACGCAATGCTCAGGCACCCCAAAACTGCAGTAAAACCATGCATGCAACCCCTGGTAGCCCACGTGTGTGGACTTAACCTCCCTCAGTACACGGTGGCACCCAGGGATACAAAAAACACATATGCGTGGGACACGCAGGCTACTATGACCTCAAAAACGGGTACTTTATACACAGGGGGACCCGCAATGGGAAAAATAGTGTGTGCAACTCACCGTCTGACTAGCCTGGTAATAAAAAACACATGTAGCCAATACCCTCGACAAAATAAGAGATACGTCCTTGATACGCTGTGAAGTAGTGATGGCACGTGAAACAACCAGAAGTAGCAACACACGCATCGGTCTCCACGAAAAGCACGTACAGCGAACTGCTGGCTCTGCTCACCTTTAACCCGTGCTGAGGGTAACGCCCGCGCGCATCACGTCACTTACGCGCTTAGGTCCTTTCCTCGATTTACACGCTTTAACACGCTGCCATTTTCCTGCCCCACAGAGCCCCGAGCCAACTCCCACAAGCCATCTGCTGCTGCCTGCCTGCCTGCTGGCCACGTGCCCTGCTCTTTGGTGCCTGCACGTCAGCCATCTGCAGGGGTCCAGTTGCAGTGACCACCCCTGCTGGAACAGAAAACTCCAGACTGCAGTTCCATCGCTCCATAGCCCAGCACCAGGGCCCAGTTGCCCACTCACACCTGCCTCAGGGGTTGCCATGTCAGGGGAAACACCATCTGAGACCACTGGCAACCCCCAGCCAGACAGGCAGAGGGCTGCCAGCTTCACAGCAGGAGAGGTTGGCATCCTGGTGGAGTAAGTCCTGGTGCATTATGATGCCCTCTTCAGAAGAACACACGCCGACAAAGATGGACGGAGGAGGATCTGGATGGACATTGTGGTTGCTATCAACGTGGAGGGGGTGGCAATCGCAACCTACCACATGTCCGTAAGCGCTGGGAGGACTTCAGGTCCAGGACCCTCAGGAAGGCCTGGCGCCTCTTGAACACAGCGGATGCAGTGAGGTGCCGGGTCCACCTTACCACCGACGACGTGAGGGTCCTGGAATGCATTAACCCAGCACTGCACCGCCAGGTCCTCGAGAGGGAGACCCGTCCGGAGTCGAGCGGTAAGTGTCCATGCGTACTTATTGTATGCAGTGCATGTTGAGGTGTGCCAGGAGTGTGCAGCTTGGACATATGTCTGGAAAGGCCCATGTATGGATGTGTATGTGCAGGGACATGACCCTGCTGCATGTGATTCCAGTCATGTGTGACGCACATCAATGGTGTATGTGTTCCAAAGCATGATGCACAACTGCATGTGGAGACGCACATATGTTAGCATTTCTGTGTATGTACTATGCCCTGGTTGGGGTGTGACTCATGGATGTGTGTTCCATCTTCATGTACGTGCCCGGTGTACATAAGCATGTTTCTGTGTTTGACATGTGTGCGACTGTGATATGCCATGGATGCATGTGACACAGACATGTAGGAACCTGATTGGCAGATGTGACATAGTTGCCGATGAATGCACTGTGACAGGTGGTGGAGATGTACAGATGCATGTCTGTCTGGTGGCGTGTGTGCATGTGTTGGGCACTCTCCATGTTGCTTGTGATGTCATGCCAACCTTCGGATGTTCATGCTGGTGTGTGTGTGTATGGATGCTGCTACCTGCTGCATGATTCCTGTTAATGTGTGCATGTGTGTGGGTTCTAATGATATGAGTGTTGGGGAGTGTGATGCCATCTGTGAAGTTTGACACTGCCACTCATGTGCAACTGTCATGTGTGTATCAGACCATTGTACAGTGCCCTGATGCCTGTGTTCTGTCTGTCCCTGTCTGCAGCGTCGACTGATGAAGAGGGCGGAGACGGTGCTGTGGAGCCCAGCGGCAGGGATCCCACCGTCAACCAGAGACGCAAGGCCCAGCTCCCCTCCCATGTAGTCATCTCTTTGGGGAGTGAGGAGTCTGGTGCCGCGTCCATGGCCGCAGCTGCCGAGGGAAGGTCCAAGAGGCAGAGTTTGGAGGCGGACTCCTCGGCAGCAGTAGGGGCAGCTGAGCCCCCACAGGGGCCTATGGAGGAAGATGGCACGGCGTCATCCAGGTTGGTGGGGGTTCGGTTGAGGAGGAGGCCGTGGAAGGCCCACGCACGGGGCCTGGAAGGGGAGATTCCACTGGTGCTAGTGGTGCAGTCCAGGGGCAGAGACAGGAGGCAGCACAGGCCGCTGCGGAGGTGCCTGTGTGTAATCCTGTCCCCGATCCTGTCACTGCATCATCCGGCACCAGGAAGGTTGCCTCCGTCCAGACCCATTTTCAGGGTGGGGATTTGCATACAACAACTGGCCTTCCTCTCCCTGCGGACGTTGCAATCTGTGACCATATTGAGCCTGTCCTAATTGGGATGGCGTTGCACCAACGTGGTATTCGGGATGATGTGCAGGGTTCTCATCTGGATAATGCAAATACCTCATTGGCCATGTCGACCTACTAGGACAGGTTGTCGGCAGTGGGTTCATCCGTGTGCTGGATCTTCTTGCGACCCTCTCCTCTACTGAACCCCCTATGCACCAGTCATCCTCCGTGCCATGAGTCGGGGCCTGCTGGCAGGTTGCCATCATTGGGGTGGGGGACATGAGTCGGGGCCTGCTGGCAGGTTACCAGCACTGGGGCTGGGGTGGAGGACATGAGTCAGGGCCTGCTGGCAGGTTGCCATCACTGGGGGTGGGGGGACATGTGTCAGAGCTCCCAAGTGCATGGTGCCATGTGGGCTGCCTGCGGGTCATGGTCACAGGTGATGCGCTGCCTGCAAGCCATGGTCAGGGGTGATGGGCTGCACAGCCCATCAACCCTGTGCATGCCCCGCAGGCAGCCCATCACCTCAGACGATGCCCCACAGGCAGCTCATCACCCCAGACCATGCCCCGCATGGTCATCAATCACATTTGTAATGTCATCTTTGATGTCCTGGGTGTTAGTCTTAGCAGTGCACGGTGGTGGCGCGAGTTATGATTGCTTAGCTTACCATAGCTTTCCATAAATGGCGAATTTCAAGGTTTTTTCGGTTTTACTTGGAACCATAACGTCCCTTTAACAAAGTTTTTTTATTGAATTTCATAGGTTTTTAGTAGCGCAACTTAACCATAACGTCCCTTTAACAAAGTTGTTTTCACTGAATAAATATATACATATATATGTTTATTGGAGGGTGCGTGGGTGGAACTGTTTGTATTGTGTGTATAGGCTTTTGAAATGTATTTTTGTTTGAAGAGGAGATATAGAATGTGTTAGAAGGGGATCTGGGTTACAATCCCAGCTCCCATTAAGACAACTGCCACACGATCCTGGGCAACTTCTTTCTCTGCCTCAGTCCACACATTGGGCAATATTGGGAGTGCATTAAACAGTAACCACTATAAGAACTAAGTGCACCATAAAAACGAAAAACCTATAGAAACTGGGGATTTCTGTTCTTCCTTTTATTATGGGGTGGTTCAGCCTGCATTTCTGCATTGAAGTGCTATTATTTTCGGCTTCAGATAGCTCACACAAATGATCTATCTGAACCATTATTGATGCTTAGGGTCTTTGTGGTACAACATGCAACCCGAAAAAGTATTCAAAACTAATAGTGGACAAGATAAGAGAGTACCACCCGAGAATGGATACCACCTGGATTGCCATTTGGTCCCAAATACAGTCCTGTGGACTAATAATATCCTTATGTACTTAATGGGGTGGAGACCTGGAAGAGCATGGCAGGTGGTTGGACTGCATTCCCATAGAAGTGTTGCCAGGGTGTGCCTTTGTAAAAAGAGCTATTGTTTCTGGCAATATGGTGCTATTTGAACTTCAAGGGCACATAGGGCAGTGATGTGGCCCATTAGAAAGTGATTTGTCGACTGATTCTGGTCAGGAGTACAGCTGGTACATTCCTCTATATGCCTACAGAAGGCGGTGAGTTGTATCTCTACTGTCTCAATAGTGTTAGTATTATTATATGTTTTACTTTTCCAGCATTATGGAATATCAAATTTAAAATTCATTCATAAAGTGGTTTGGGGCCAATGGACTGTGAGCTGGGACCACCGAAACATGGGCCATTATGTGGCACTTGCCCACCAGGACACAGTTTGTAGGTTCACTGCTATGGAGAGGGATGATTGTTGTGTTTGTTTATTTTAGATGTTTCTCGAAAACAATAGTCTTTCAATTCTTTGGAGGATAGTGAGTAGGAGTGTCAAAGAGCCTTCTCTTAAACAGTGACACATGCTTGTTCTGATTGAAATATAACTATCATGAACCTAAAACACATCAATATCATCTGGTCAGACCATCAGGCTTTCCATTTCCATATTGCAACATTTAAAAAACCTCCACGAAAAGTAGATGCTGCAGCCCCTGTCTGGACATGCTGTCTGGTACATCTAAAACAGCAATACTTGCTCCCGTGTTTAGATCCTTCTGGGACAGGAGGTCAGAAGGCCCCACGGTCTGTTACTTAGTAAATGCAAGAAGATACCATTCGTGGCTTGTTGGATAAACCCACTGTCCTGGGGTATTCCATGGATATTGCATGTGAAAGATAGCAGGGTTTAAACAGCCTATTAAACCTTGTTAAAGGAAGACAAATGAAGATATATTTGGGGGAAAAAGGATGTTTGAACTAAGGATGGGCGAGCAAGTCAAAACAGAATCGAGCCTCTCTAAACATGGGGGTTTGAAGTGGCTCGAGTCAAACAATGTGGAGCTGATGCAGCTAAAATGGCTTGAAACCCTCAAACTGGAATTCTAGCTGCTCGTATAATTACAAATATTGCGTGGATTGACTGGGCACAAATAATACTCTGCGGTAATACTGAATTCTGGGCAACTAATAGCTTAGGGAATGATGCAAAGGGGCCATCTTTTCCGGCCAGGAGCCATTATGTTGCAGGAAAAGCAAAGAGACAGAGCTCTAGGCCTTGTGTTCTTCTTACGAAAGCCATCCTTGCTGAACAGCCCATCTAGTTGAACAAATGCATTTCATTTTTGTAGTTGAATCTTTTTATTTTGCGGAAAACATATTATTTTGTTTTACTTAATTTTATTATAAATGAAAATACATCAGCGACTAGTTCATTGAGCAAGTGCGCATTCAAAAAACTGCTGACTCAGTCAGTGCCTTTTTGAATGACGTAGTATACTTAATTTCAGAATGCTATTTATAGTAGGCGTGTTTTCTTCTGTCAGTTAATGTATTGTTCATCGCATTTAAAACTAAATAGCATTTTGTTTAATCTGTTCCTTTAAGGAGTGTTATTTAACTGTATTGTACAAATGCATTTCAATTTTCCATTTAGTTTGTCCTGATGTTTTTTTAAATCTTTTTTCATTTATTTTCATAAAAAATGATACATGTTTGTGCAAGATATTTGTTGTGATCGATATCGTTCAGTTGCAGAGTGTTGTTTTCCATTTTCATTTCATTTGTATTACTTTTTCTTGTTCTTCTGAAACAGCCCTTATTTGCAGTTTCCTATTGAAACCGTTCATTCTTCTTCCTGTCCAAAGTTTAATTAATCTCTTTAGCAGGCAACTAATTTCCTTGTTCCAATTAGTCAGGAAGTAGCTGTTCTGTAAGGGAGAGGAGAGGAGATTGGGTGGGAGAGAGACAGAGGAGCTATATCACAAAGAGTTAATTGATAGAATGAGAGACAATCATCATCATCACGTGGCCAATGGAGGGGCAACAAAATGTTGAAGAAGAGAGAACAGGTGCCTACCAAAGTTCCTAAGGGGCCGCCAAAAGTCTGAAAGTGTTGCAACCACTTGTGAACATTTGTGGAGAAGGGGCGTCCACTGTAAGTGTAGCAGGTGACGCAAAAATGTCCGTAACAAAAGAGGTATCTGTAAATTAAAGGTCTGTTCCAAGTAGTGAATTTGAACACAAAGAAGGAGGACCTATGGATGAATTGCAAATAAAATATGTGGCAACGTCTGAGGCCATAGCAGAGGAAGGGAGACACTGATGCTCATTCCTCAAATGAGCAGCAGTCACTCTAAAGATAAACAGCAGGTGATCTAAGTGACCGTGACGAGGGATTGGATTTGGATGTAGATTCTGCAGATGTTGAACCCATGGAAAGTTTGGCAAAAAGTGAAACCCAGCCTATACCTAGCTGGAAGAGTAAAAACTATCCTAAGAACATGTTTTAATAAAGGAAAACCTCCAAAGGAAATCACCAGTGGAATGAAAAAAAACACACACCTTGATTGCCATTCCCTGCAACAGGGCGCATACCATCTGAAAAACCCAGAAACACGTGGAATCGTGTGCCAAGCTAAAGCACTAAACCCTCAGTATGCATCTGCAGCAGTTCATTTAGAAAACGAAACACTGCAAGATAGTATATCTGAGAGCCTGCAGCCACAGAATGCTCATGTCAGTTTTATGATTTCTGATAATGGTGCAAACATAGTGTATGCAGTGCGAAAGAGAACATTCTACCATATGGCATGTGTTGCCCATTGTTTGATTCTTCTGGCCCATGCCTTTTTGAATGATAAATGCAGCACTGTTACCTTGGTGGGAGCAGCAAAGGAAATATGTGGACATGTTCAAAATGATGTGAAGGAACAGGCAGCATTGGCCAACATTCAGGCAAAAACATCTTTTCATGTTAACAAGATGTGCCCACAAGGTGTAATTTCACTTTTGACATGTCTGAAAGAATGTTAGAGAAAAATATGGCGGTATAGTAATACACCTTGCAGCATGGAGTGGCAGACGTGCTATGCTTAATTCTATACCGTGTTTGGCATTAGAGCACCTAATATACCATCTGAGACCTTTAAAGATATTACTCAGCACGTTTTCAGGGCGAATTGCACACTAAGTGACGTTATAATACTAATATAGCAGTTAAATCAACAATCCGAGACACATCATAGTGCCATGCAAAGCAAAGGGAATGTTTCTGCCATACCCAAGCCTCACCAAATACTTAAGCATTTCAAAATTGTGAATGATTTCACTAAGCGTTAGAGACATAACATTGTAGACTAGCAATACTACTTGAGTCTTGGTTTAAGTGAGACAGCTGCCAAAGAGTCTGGAAGGTTTATCTGATAACATGCTTTGTTCTGCTGTACTTGAAGACATGGAAGATTGAGGAAATTGATTGGGATGAGCCAACTGGTAGCCAACCCACCACTTCCACCGAACATCACAAGTTAACAAGTAAGATTTCCACCTCAATTAAAACAAGCATCTTAGAAAGTACTCAACACCAGAAGCAACAAACAGTATGTGTTAAGAAAACCTGTTGGGATAAGTTATTCATGTCCCTGAAAGATGTTGCCATGGTTGTATCAAGCGAGCACCAGGGACGTCATTTCACCGAAATGCCAGGGGTAGCAGAAGTGACATATCTCTGATGACGTCACAGGAAGTGAAGGAATACCACCTTTTACCCCTAAACAAAACAGTAAGGGGCATCACATAGCATTGTTCCTGAGTACACAACGAAATATCTGGCTACGATATCACTATAATGTGATATACATTTCATACAAGAATGGATCAACATATGTATCGTTAATATCAGTCTGTATAGGCCCATATTACTAAATTACTGTGAATTCAAGCAGACCTCCAAGGCCAAATGATAATGATGTGTTATTACAAAGCACTTACGCTTAAGCGTTTTATATAGAATTAATATACATACAATTTCACCCAACCTGTGTTGGTACTCATTTAGCGTCCTCAAAAGGATGAAAGGCTGAGTTGAGGTGTTTAAGAACATACTAAACCACGGACTCACCCCCTGAAGTGTGTCTGAAACAATCCTTTAATGAGTCTAGGAATTATTGTATAGAACTCCAGAAAGACAAACTATTTGTTATTCCTATTCTTTCTTATTTAGGGTCACTGCTCAAAGTGTTACACTAGTGCAAAGCCGTTTTTATTTTTTTTAAGAGACCTAAACAAGAAATCCAGCCACTCCAGAAACAAAGAGACGCATGGCACTGGCCACAGCCAGCCCAGCAGCTTAGAAAAACAAAAATAATTATTTTCTTTTTGTTAGGGGTAGCAAGGTAGACCACAAAGGTAGCAAGGGAGAGCTGAGAGGTTGCAGCTGCCCCCAAATGACATCGCTGGTGAGCACTGTATACAGTCAACTGTTGACAGCTATCTTAGAAAAGGTGTCACAGCTTAAGACACTAATCTATTAAAATATTGTAGAGGAAAGATTGAGATCTGGCTCAGGTCATTCCAAATTAGCTTTGCAAGTTGGTGAGCTGTCCACCAAAATACAGCACGTGTATTTTTAGCACATGTGGAGATATCGTGTTGGAAACACATACTCGACTCAGTGCTGAAAATGTTCAGCGCCTTTCTTTGATGAAAAGAAATATAAAGTAATTCCCCCAATCATTTCTGCCCAAGCAAAGGGCTGACAGGGATTCAGAGTCAGACAACGCAGGTTCATGTATGCAAGCAATGCCCATATTTGAGGAGGGGGACAATCATTATTAGCACTGGCAACGGCTGATGGAAACCAAGAAACCATATTTTGTGTCTGTGAAACATTGGGAGAGGTCAACCAAGCAAACCACAGATAATTGCATATTGTTTTAACAAGTATACAGGTTTGCGTCTGTGCTAACATGGCCTTAAATTTACCATGGGCAAGCTTTCCTAGTGCCAGGACAATTTTCCATATAGTGGATTTTCTGGAAGAAAGAGCCAGAACCATTTTTCAGAAAGAAGCTTTTCTGTAATGCAAAGCCAGAGAAATTGTTCTGGGAGAGGCATTTTCTGTGAGACAAAGTAATCATAAAAACATGCATTTCCACTGAAGCCAGTCAAATGTCCGACCATACATAAAAACAACAGAGATACTCATGCTTCTCTCTCCAGTCAGTCAATTATACTTTATGAACCCCTTGAATAACTTTACTTCACTTAGATCCCATATCTGTCAACATAAAGACTGTATCTAACATTGAAGGTGTCAGAAGCATGTTGGAAAGAACAGCTTAGGACACAAGATTTTTTGGCTCCCCTTTTCAATGCAAGAGGCGACCCTTAGCAATTTTTCAAGGTTTGGCTTTTGTACATGCTTGACTAAAATTATGACCCTTAACAATTTTTCAAGTTGCATCTTTCATTCAAGGGATAGCCCTTACACTGTTTCAAGGCACCGCTTCGCTAACATAGTTGACCCTTAATAATGTTTAAAGTGCATCTTTCGCGCAAGGAATGATTCTTTACATTTTTTAAGGAGTTGTTTTGATACAAGGGATCACTATTAACAATTTTTCAAGGCATGCATTTTCAAGAGATGACCCCTGACAATTTTTCAAGGTGTGGCTTTCCTATACGTGAAGATCCTTTACTATTTTTCAAGACAGAGGTTTTGTACTACAGATCACATGTAACCATTTTTCAAGGGCCGGCTTTCATACAAGGGCTGATAGCAAATCATTTTTCAAGGTAGGCCTTCACTACAAAGAATGACCCTTAACAATTTTCAAGGCTCGTCTGTCGTACAAGGTAATGACCCCTAAGAATTTTCAATGTGTGACTCTGTCACATTGAACAACAACCCTTAAAAATGGGTGAAAGCGCCTCTTTCATACAAGCTATGCCCTTAATTTTTCAAGGCACTCCTTTCTGACAAGTGATGACAAGGCTTAACATTTCAAGGCTTTACATTCTTTCAGGTTTTAGCTTTTCCCCAAGCAATGACTCTTAACACTTTTTAAATGGCACAGCTTTGCTAGAAGGTGTGATCTGTGCAAGTAAGTAACATGTATTTAGATCCCTACACTAGCTGAATAGCCTAGCCAGACCATTGGTTTCTTTCTGGCCTTCAAAAATGTGTTGCACATGTTTATCACTCACAGTAATTTGTATGCCCCTCAGAAAAAATGGTCAGAAAATGATTAAAATGGATAACAGAAAACTTGATTACAATTTTAAAGGGGGGAGTAATCCATCATATGTGTATGTATTTGAAATACAGGGATATCAATTTCAATCAAAAAGGACTTAAATAAACACATTTACAGATGGTAGAACCATTCCCACGAAGGGTGCCTGTACATTAGCATAAACATTAGAACAAGTAATGAGCAATTTTATGAGGGTGTAAACAATTAGGACCTATACCAGGGTTAAAACCAAACAAACATATGTGACAGTGAGGTTGAGTGCAGAGGAGGACCGGAGGGAACGAGATGGTTAGTGAAGTGAGATACAATGAGACAGGTACTGAGAAGGAAGACCGCTGATAGCTTTGCAGACTAGTAGAACAAATTTGAAAAGAAAGCGGTTGTGCATGAAAGCCAAGCAGCATGTTGTCAGTAGGTAGAAGTAGGGTAGCATCAGAGCAGGTTGTAGAGTGCAGGTAGTAAAGTTGAGGTCTTTGTCTAGAGGCAGGAAGGAGAAGGGAGGAAGGCCAATGTGTAGAATTGAGCAGTAGTCCAGTTTGCAGTGGTAGTGATGTATTATTTTAGTCATAGGTTGCTGTCAAAGAGAACCCCAACATTTCGAGCAATGGGTGAAGAAGGAAGAAGGTCAGATAGGAAGGAGATAGGTGAGGGGAGGGAGGGATAGCATTTAAAGCTGTCAGAAAGATCACTTCTGTTTTCTAAGAGTTCCACATGAGGCAGCAGAGAGCTATCCAGTGACAAATTACAGTAAAACAGTTCATAATCATTTCCAAGAGGGCTGGGGGACCACCCTCCCTCACTTACCTTTTATGTGTCCGCCTCCTTCTGACCCTGTGGTATCATTTCTGTCCTTCCTACGCGGGTCGTATCCGACACTGAGGGTCTGCTTTTCTACTTTCTTTCTTTTTTTTTCCTGTCCCCCGCCTCCAATCATCTGAAAGCTGCTCCCCTGCTACCTCCAAAGGCCATCACTACCAAACATGGGGAGCAGGGGAAACCCCTCAACCTCTACTCCCAATGTGATTAACACATTTTATCGATTTTATTCGATTGAATGGTATTGGCCGAATTCGGCCAGATGTACAATTCAATCAATTAACATTGATCAAATTGGTAATACCTGCTGAGGTGAAGGAAGGGAAAGGAGAAAAACATATGTGTTTCATCAGAAAAAAGGTGATAGTGAAATCAGAAGTATGCGATAAGTCTTCCTTGCGGAGAGGTATAGAGGGTGAAAAGCAGAGTTACAAGGACTGCTCCTTCAAGGATGCCCACAGGGAGAGGGGTGGGGTCAGAGGTTTCCGAATGCCAAAAGATTTTAAAGGATCGCATGTCTAGGTAGGAGGTGATCCAGGCAAAAGCAGATTTGTGAAACCCAAGGTCCTGGAGAGTGAGTAGCAGAGCGAGGTGGTTGGGATGGAAGAATATAGAAGATAGTTTGACGTGGTGAGCATTAGCGAGAAAGTTGGTGATATGCTTTAGTGAAGTTTTGGTAGAGTGTTTTCTAAAGACACCAGATCGAAGTGGATCTCTGAGGCCATTATCCTTATTCAGAATTTATGAATAACGGGGAAGGAGAGAAACTGGGCAAAGTATTCAGAAATTGAGTCAGCAGAGGGTTTCTTCTATGGGTTTAGACAGTTGCAGATTTGGAGGAGGCAGGGAAGAGTCCAGTGGAGAGACAGATGTTAGAGAGCTCAGAGAGCCTGGGGCAAGTGATTGAAACAAAGTATCTGGCTATTTGGGGAGAATAATTGTCAATAGGAGCGCACGATGGGTTGGCACAGTAAGGTTTGTGTGGTAATACAATTGGAGAGGTAGGGGAGAAATTTTTGCACATAGAAGAGATAGGAGGAAAGGTGGTGAACAGAAGGAGGGTTGGGGAGGGAGAAAGATGAGGGATGCAAGGATGTCATTAATTGTAGAGGTTTTAGAGGAAATGTAGTGAGCAAAGTCATTAGCAGAAATGGAGAAGATGATGATTATTGGCTTTGGAAGTGGAAGCAAAGATTGGAGGGTAGATACAAGTGTTTGCGGGTTGATTGCAAAGGTAGGAGATTAGGCTTGTGAAGTATGAGGATTTGACAGAGTACAGTGCAGAGACTAGGGCAGCAAGAGAATTTGTGTAGGCTAGGAGTAGGGAAAATGTCTGTAACTCATAAATAATGGCGCATGTTTGCTTTGAGGGTCTGAATTTCATAGGGGATCCAAGGCTGAGGATAGGGATGGGAAGGTGTGAATGTGCGAGCAACCTAAAATTGGTCAAATGGAGTCATATGCGCATAGTGAAAGTAAGAGAAAGCATGGTCAATGCAAGAGGCATTAATAGGAGAAAGAGACAGGAAAGAGGTCCTCACATCATCAAAGTAAGGGGCAAGAAAGACCTTCCTGAATTTCCTCTTAGTCATTGAAGTTGGGAGATGAAGACTGTAACGTGGAAGGACTGAGATGTTAGAGTGAACAATGGAGTGATAATAGGGAGAGGGGTCAATGTAGAAGCCAGAGGAGGAGAGTGAATTAGAGAAAGACACAATCAAGAGAGTTCCCAGCAGAGTGGGTAGCCTAGTCATGGGGGGAATAGAGGGAGTGTTCAGATAGGAGGGATTTCAGTTCAAGACACGTGGCTACAGTGGGCTTGGTAACATTAAAGACCCCCAGCATGACAATGGGGATGTCGGTAAAAAGTGACTCAAGGTGAAGGGTCAGATCAGGGAAGAAGTAGTTGGGAGGTCTAGGGTGTTGATAGAGAGCCAGAACAGAGCACCGGAGTATCTTATTTAAGGGGTGTGGTTACAGGGGGTAAAGAGGAAGATGGGGAGTCCAGAGACTGATGTAGATGTTACACCAACTTGAGGCTGAAAGCTATGAGGGAAGGGGGGTGAGTAGAAGGATGTAAGTGCAAAATCAAGATGCATGATGGTGGGTAGAAGAAATAGGCAAGTCAAGACAATGAAGAAAAGGTGAATTCCAAGATAGAGGGAGGATAGGTAGATGAACAGAAATGGAAGGGGTGGTTGACTGGCTGAGAAGAAGCGATTTAAGTTCTGAGTTGGGCTATAGGTAACCACTAGACAGTTAACATACCCAAACCATCAATGATCCTTTGTACTGTGATGTAACAAGAGATCTGCAGTGAATGGATAGTCAATGGGTGGAAGGATCCCTATGCATGGGAGCAGAATTTAGAAAAAGGGGGAGCCTGGAGAAGTCCTGGCTTGAGCAGGGGTTCTGGCCATATTCCCTTTTTCAGCTATAACAGGACCAAATTAGGAGCTGCCTAAATACTTGAAGAAACATCTGTTTTAAGGGATGTGTATATGTTCTTTATTTTCTAACTAGAGGCTGTAGAAATCTCCTTCTCCTTCAACTTCTCTTCTCTCAACCGACTCTCATTCTCTTTCCATGTTCCCACCACAACATTCTAAACTCTAACCATACATGGTATTAAGGTACAATTAAAATACAGCCCTTTGTTGCTTTTGGCCCTTGGCTGTAGACGCCTGGGCTGAATGTCCAGGGGAGACTGAATAAGGGAGGTAGTGTGTCACATGTCCCTCTGAGAGCACAGTGTTCCGGATGGCTTGCAAGCAGAGTCATGGGTATTATAGGCCCATAGAGCTTAATTTTGTAGGCAGGACACTGAGTCAATTATTTCTTTGTGAGTAGTGCTAAGGATAAATCTCCTCCACTGGGAGATTATCCAGCAGACACCGCCATTCGATTTTCCATACAAGAACATTTCGGTGCAGCATACAGGGAAGTGTTTTGCTTGAGTCAGGACGAAAAACATTAAAATTAGATACTAAAAATCTATTTTTGTGGTAGTGCATTTTGATAAAGGAGCAGAGTCCTCGGAGCATGCCATGCCAATAGTGGAGCAGTAAGAAGGATTTAAAGTGATTACAGTGTATGCACCTGGACTTCAAGAACTGATTGAATCATTCATTAATCAACATTGGAAGAGTTATCACCATGTACATTTTGAGCAGATATCTATGTGATCCAGAATCATTGATCTACAGAAGTTGGACATACACTGCACCTCAAGAGTGGTTTGTCAGCTCTTATACATACAAATGTTAAATGGGTGCTCCACTAATCTCTAATGTATCAATTACTTCTTCACAGACCCCATATTGTTCAATGGGGATGATGAACAATGTGGGGGAAATAATTGTGCCTTATGGGACCACAGTGTATGTTGGCATCAGTGGTTATTTAGATGTGTCCACAGGCATAGACCGGGTAGGGCCTGAGTGTGCAAGGCACACCCACAGCAGCGGTGTGTGGGCATTTACAGAAGTTAATGTCACTGTGGTAGTCCCACCTACATTAGCTTTAGGCCCCACTTGTTAGACAATCCTGGCTACGCCTCTGGATGTGTCTACCAACACACTCTGGAACAGGTGTGCAACATCAGCATACTCTATCAGGAAAAAAGCATCCTTGTTCATGGACTGTCTCAGACTTACAGGATGCTTATTATGCAAGTTTTTATTGTAATGCTTTTTGCTGCCATTCATTAAGTGGGAGTGTAAAACTGGGTGTCAGTGTGCTACCTGCCTATAACACAGGAAAAAGCTACATACTGTTGATCTCCCAAGATCCCTAAACAACCACCTAGCCCCATTTCTTCTATAATGGTCAAGGGATCAACAGACAACTAAGGTCTCAAGGAATAACTATCAAAAAAATTTGTTTACAACAAATATAGGCTTGGGGTTGAATTGACTCAGTAAATGACTGAAATATCTTTAAAATTAGCAATTCCAGCTCCCTTGAAGACTATTTGGTCAGTCCAACCCCCACTTCGCTAAGCCTCTGCCTCTTGTGGGTCAAACAAAGGTCACTCACTATCAATGGGGTTTTATGTTTTCCATGCACTTCTTTGCTGGCTTGCTTGATTATTTTTCCTCCTGCAGTCTCCTTTCTAACACCACACACTTTTTTCAGTCCTTTATGTTCACTCTGCGTTCTACTTTCTGGGTGTTTGCCTTTCTTGTCTAGCACTGCTACTGATAAGCTTGGCATGGGTGTTGGGGGTTGAGGGAGGTGGGAGGAGATTGGTGTTTTGTACACTACAAAATTAATCACATTTAAACTTGAACAAATGCAATGACAATAATTTGTGAGTGATTGCGAACATGTAATACATGCATAGAGGCAATTGCATAGGAATGTGTTTAAAAGACATTTTCAATGAGGTCTTGCCCCACAAGACGGCCCTTCCTGCTTTCCTCACACTCACTGTGTGGCTGCACTTGATCAACAGCATGTGTGTCTTTGTCCTGTAAATACTATGGGCATCCCTCCCTAAGCCCCCCCCCCAGTTCCCTATGAAGAGATTCACCCTTCCTCCCAAAACTTTGAGGGAGATTATAAAAGCCTCTATGGATGCATACTTCTGTGAAGCTCAAAATAGAATGTACAGTGTGGCCAGCCCTTACCCTTTGCTGATGCAGGGAAACTACTTCATGGCCCCACAGCAGAGAGAAGACCTGATCAGTTGTTGCAAAAGGCCCAATCACACCGCTCTGTCTTGGGGCATCCATCGAGCACAACCGCTCAACATAGCCAAGCCAGGATTTCAAAGACCTTAGGTGATGCAAACAATTAAGCAACGTCTCATTGCTTGATAATAAAATGCCAAGAGCTTCCTGCCATTCAATATGTCCTTAATCGTGCAAGTATTTTGAACATATGTGCACAAATCCCGACACTACGGAACTTGACTACATCTGATATTGATTTAGTAGAATTTAAAAGTTCTTCTAACTTATCAGAGGCTAGAATTTATGTGCGATCTGGACTTGTTGCTAACATTCTGTGGCAAGCAAGAAGGGCTATATTTGATATAGGGTTTGTTTTATCTCAAGCTGCTGAACAAGTGCCTTCTCAAACAACAAAAACCTCAATCAATAATTACAATCCCAATTTGAATGTAGCCTCTACAACATATTCCCAAGCGATACACACGTATGGTCAGAATTCAAAACAACAAGTGAGTCAAAGTTATATTATCCACATGACTTCCTGGAATACGAGAGGATACTCTCATTTTATTCTCCTCAAAATACCTTGGGAGAGCAAGACATGATATTTCAAGAAACCTGGTATATTATGTCCTACCCCTGCTCCCTAGTTTCAAGTTGTGAAAGTCTTGCGAGGTACCACCACTTTTGCTATTATAAACATATATTGGAGCAAGTATTCACTGACAGTAAAACAGTTTTTAACTATTTATCTGTCATTCTTAACACATTACTCCTGGACATAGCATTGTCTTATACCTTTATAATGGGCGATTTGAACCTACATTTACTCTCAGGGAATGCCGTGGAATCTGCAGATGCTGAAATAAAGTGGTCTCTTATGATGACAGAAAGAGGACTTGCAATGCTTAATGGTGCTATAGCGGGTGATGTTCCTCCTCGCTTTACGTGGAGCAGAGGCTCACAACAATCAATTCTTGATTATATTTATGTGAACACTAAAGCCTTGAACCATATAGTCTCCCTTAAGGTGATTGACACAGAGCTTAGTGACCACAATATGTTGCAGGTTTGTCACCGACTGCCATTGTCCCTGAATAAAGCTCAGAAGAACATTCATATTTCGTACACAATTGTCAATATTAGAGGCACACGCCTACATTGGAAGCCTCGGAAATTGTCGCAACTAAGAGATCGCATTGAGCAGACTTGTATGTCTCCTTGTGAAGATGGATCTGATTGCTATGTTCATTTTATGCAACAATTCAGGGAATATAAATTACCCAATGCAAGGCTTATAAGTAAGCATCGCCATGTTTTTGACTTAGAAGTCCAACAGTACAAATCAAAATTGAGGCATATGCTTCGTAATCTCAAATATCATGATGAAGCTGAAAAGGTCCTAATGACTAAACAACTGAAATTGACCTATAAAATGTGGCTAAAAGATCGGCGGGCGATCCAGTACCGCCGTGACAATGAACATATGTTCCAACAGATTCTATGAAAATCAACAAGTGGTATTTGGGACTGTCTGAATAAGGGCACTTAAAATTACCAGGGAGCCATGCAATCAATGCAATCTCTAAGGAGATATGGCAATGCAACTTTGGCAAACTTTACAATTCTCCCTACTCCTTTCAATTGGAATGGCCTATTCTTGGACAAGAGTCAATGTGCACCTTCCCAATAGAGATTGAAGACATTCTTTGCTGCATCGCAACTCTAAGTAGATCAAGAGCAATTGGCCCTGATGGTCTGCATAATGGTACCTTTTTTGGTAGGGCGTATCCCACAATCATGGAAGAAGGCCATCATTCTACCAATTTTCAAAAAGGGCAATAGAAGTGAACCCAAATCAAATTGACCTATCGCCCTTTTGGATTGCCCTGGGAACATTTTTGCACGTCTGGTTCTGAAGGAATTTAATCGATGGCTTGACATAAGCAAATTACATGATCCCTTTCAAACAGGTTTTTTGTCAGGCATTGGTACGGCCATAAACATTATTACTGTGTCCAGTATTCAATCTCAAGCCACACAACGCAATCAACCACTTTATCTTGCGTTTATAGATTTCCGTATGGCATTTGATGCAGTGCCCCGAGAACTATTGTTCAAGAAATTATTGGACAAAGGTTGCCCATGGAACACCTTAAAATGGATAATTGATTTTCATTCTGCAACCAACCTCAATTCAAGTTAACTTATCAAATGATGGCATGTTGCAAATCCGATACAAACTACTCGTGGCCTGAAACAGGGTTGTTTGCTAGCCTCAGCCTTGTTTAATGTTTTCATCTCTGACATTGGCAAACAATTTTTGAACATCAAAGCGGACCCTCCGATAATTAATGGCAACCAAGTCAGATTTCTTCTTTATGCGGACAACATGGTCTTATTTTCGAAAACCCCAAAAGGCCTTCAAGAACTTTTGAGTGCTTTGAATGATTATAGCATTAAGAACTGTATTACGATAAATGTAATGAAGAGTAAAATCATCCAATGTGGTAATGCAAGACAATGCACAGACAAGCTCCATTGGCCCTTGCAGAATGTGTCCTTGAGCTCTGTTTCCACGTACATTGATCTAGGCACATTAATAACAAATCAAACAGGCGTTGCTAAATATGAAACTCATATCAAAGGCAAATCAGACACAGCAGTCTCACAAGCTCGCATTATAAAAATTATATATTGCAAATTTTCAATCATGCCATTACTTATTTATTATAGGCAAAAAATGGTCCCTGTAATCCTCTATGGTTCGTAAGCTTTCATAGGAAAATCTTAACAATTCTGGACCAAATTAGAAGGCAAATACTGGAAAGCAGCTCTTAATTTACCCATCTCTGAATTCATTTGTCTCATGAACTAGGCCTGCTATCCTTATAGGCCTTATACAAATGGAAGTTGTGTAGCCATTACCGCAAATGTATTATGGCCATGTCAACCTCAGGACTTTTAGGTGTACTTGCAGAATACTTGTTAAACTCATTAGATACCTTTCCCACCAAATGGCGTTCGCAAGTTCAAAAGATAGTCGATGATACAGGATTCTCTCTAAAGTTATTATATGAAAATCCTTATAAAGCAAAGACTCGTCTGTGGGAATTAGATTGGATCAAGACAAGAACAGCATGTTTCATGTATCAGAAGTTTAAGAATAATCCATTTGCTTTGAAACGTTATGGGTACACAGAAAGTTACCTTGTTAAATTTCCTAATTCACATCAGAGAAATGAGTACCTACGTTTCTGTCTCAATTTATGGCCTACACATGAATTATCTTTTATACGCAAACTACTCCCAAAAATACATGCTCAATGCCGGTTTTGTAATTTGATGATGGAGATTTGATGATGGAGACTCTTCAACATCTATGTAATGAAAGTCCTATGCTAAGTTCTTTCAATCCATCTATCTTAAACCCCTCTTCGAGGGCTATTATAATTTATCCCAGCAGAGAGCATGGGAGTTATTGTTTCATGCTGAAAGGAAAGAAGTTAGATATTCAATGCTTAATTTCCTTCACTGTTTAGGTTTGTCGAATGGGCATGAATCTAAATTCAGTCATTAGTCCCATTAGGGCCAGCTTGAAACATAAATGTTGCTCAGCTTAATCTGGCCAAATTCATATGCACTTCATTGTTGAATGTATTTTCTTTCCTGATATATGTGTTATTTTTTAACTTGTTTTCACACTTGTGTTATTATTAACTGACTTAGTGAATTTCTCATATATGAAATTGTATGAATATCTATCATTATTGATTTTATTGGAATAAGAGAATGCAAATTTAACATGTTATTTTTTACTTGTTTTAACACTTCTGTTATTATTAACTGACTTAGTGAGTTTCTTATATATGAAATTGTATAAATATATATCATTATTTATTTTATTGGAATAAGAGAATGTAAAGTTAATTTTAAATATTTTTGTTTTCTTGATTAAATCAACTTTGAATAAAAAAAAAAGGATATATTTTGACACCCGGTGGCAGGGGGACATGTTGCCTGATGCACATGTTGTGCAGCATGGCACAGACTATAAATATTTTCCCCACCTTCTCTTGCCTATACATCAGACAATCTCTGATCAGATGAGATCCTGGAAATGTCCCTTCAGTAGTCCGAAGGTTTGCTCAATGCACAGCCAGGTTCTCATATGTGGACAGTTCTGGTTACCTTGCAATTTTTATTCATTATTGTATCTCATACATAACGAGATTTTCACGCTGAGTGCAATTTTTTCAGTGATAATTTTATTAATTAGTTGTAGTGTAGACACATAGGGCCTCATTACGACCAAGTCGGAATGGGTTTAACGGCGCCGGTAAAGGTGCCGGTGCTGTTAAACCCATTCCACCCTATTACGAGGTTCCCTTGCCGGACCTGCTCTGGACGTCTGGTCAGAGCAGACGTCCTTTGTGGGTCCCGCAAGGGGATCAGGGAGCTAACAACGGGCCTGTTATAGACACGTGCACTTTTACTCTACTATCCATCACTGTTACACTGCAGACAGCAGTGCGCATGCGTCAGTATCAAATTCTGCTTCACTGCAGAGCCCATGCACAGCGTTAGAATGTGACGATAGTATGGCAGCGGTACATATATATCAAGCCACAACAAGGGAGGGTTGAGACCAGTCACTTGAACTTCGGCCATGCAGTACGACCGAGAGCAACAGGTAAGCGCCATCGGCACCCAATTAACCATTTACGATGCCTCTTGATTCATCCGGAATTACAGTGACACTTCCCGGTGCACTTCAGAAGCCATTATGTTGCTACCGCCTTTATGCTAATGCCACTCGGGCAGCCGTTCTTTCCTTACTTTATTACATTGTGCACCCACGCGGATGCCCACACGGGCGCACACAACTTCACTTGTGCACGCTGGTTACAAGACCGCATCGCTAACCGCAATAAAAGCTTTTTAATTTCCATGATCCCGTGCAGCACTAACGGTTGTTTCACATCCCTTCCACAAACACTGGCAGCCTTGGTAAACTCACGCAGACTCCCGTTTCACCCCTGTCACGCTCCATGACAGAAAATGTTCCCATCTGTTAGTCTCATGCCAATCACAAACACGTGTATTTCCAAGGCCATCCAACAACACATGGTCACGGCCACCCACAATAGAGGAACAAAACCCTCACCTCTGTTTTTAACAAATGCAATTGGGTTTTTACAGGAATTTCCGCCACGCCCAATACAAAAATGCGTGGACCTGTGTAATTTCATACCAGGATAAACAGGGCAACCCAACACGCCTATTGGAAGTCCCTCCAGACTCTCCATGAGGCCAAGCATTATCCTAAACATCCCACTCCCCATTGCACTGTTAACAACCAGCCATTTCGGCAGAAGGCACCTACAGCACACATAGAGGTAAGGCACCTACCGCCCACCCCACTTCCGAACTGACACGGGTAAACTTAGCAACCATACACATACTGAACCCCAATATACTAGCCTTGAATCTGCTATCCTTATTCCATAGCTCTGGACAACTACAGACCCAAATCTTGGAGAGACACATATCTATTCAATTCGTTTGAGACACATTCTGGGGCAGCATCCCCCACCGTCTCAACACCAATTCCTGGTAAGACCCAGCTGCATGCTTACTCAATCATTTACCCAACCTCTAATTCGCTTGTTTTTCTCTTTTTTCTTCCACCCTTTCTCTCCTCCTGCCTATTTTTGGGTATCCCCGCAATAATGTAAATCCATGTACATTTCATAACTTCTGACTAACTAAACACAACCAGATATGTGTATCCCCCACAATAATGTAAATCCATGTGCCTTTCATACAATGTAACTTATTACTAACTAAACGCAACCAACTATGTGTTACCAATGAATATATGGAAATATACACTTCCACTGTTTCCCCTATTGTCACTCACTCACTCACTCACCTTGCTGCATACATGTCACCTTAACAACAAATGTAATCAATGTGTAAATGAACTTCAGTGACAATTGATTTTAAACATCAGCTTTGATAAGGACCCTTCGGTCAGCTGACCACATTTAGACTATGGGCCTCATTACGACTTTGGAGGCAGCCATAGGGCTCAATGGGAATGGGGAGGGAGCTAACAACGGGCCTGTTAATAACGGGCCTGTTGTTAGCTTCCTGGTGCCCTCGCGGGACCCGCTCTAAAAAAAACAGACGTCCAGAGCGGGTCCCGCGAGGGAACCTGGTAATAGTTCGGAATGGGATTAACGGCACTGGCACCATTACCAGCGACGTTAAACCCATTCCGCCCACCTCGTAATGAGGCCCTATGTGTATACAATACAACTAATTAATACAAATATCACTGAATACACCGCACTAGCATGAAAATCTCGTTATGTATGAGATACAATAATAACTAAAATTGCAAGGTAACCAGGACTGTCCATGTTTTCCTTACCAGAGGTGTGGGTTCACCTCTACCGATCTGTGACCTTGCAGAGATATATCCAGATCATTAGATCTAAAAAATGAGCGCAGCACGGGAGTGTTCATATCTAGAGCCCAGCCTTTCTCTCTACCCCGGTCCTCATAAGTGTCTCATTTTAGGCCACCTCCAGTGGTATGTGTCGATTGTGGACGGGTGTCATAAGCCAGGGCAGCTGTGGGTATATAGGTCAGCTGTAAGGGCAAAGGGTGCAGGTGTCAGCAACAGAACTATGAGGATGTGTGGCATTGGTTCATGACATGTTGATCAGCACTCTGTAAATGGTGCATTTGTAACATCATGAGTGTATATCTATGTGTCATATACCACAGGGTGACATGGGCAATGTCACCTCGGGATTCACGCTTTCACACATTAATCAACCACCAAATGTAACAGTCATACATTGTCACAGAATTAACAATGTACATGTTGTCTGTGGTAGCCTTTTGCTGGGCTTCTGTGCATGTGTGCATGTGTGCATGTGCCCTGAGGGGCATACAGCTCTTATTGTGCATTGTTTTTGTGTTAGCGTTCCTGCTCTTGTGGAATTACAATCATGGTTTTCAGTGTACAAGGCACCACTCTCTGTCAGCGTTGAGCTATCATTGTGTACTGGTAAACTGTGCTGTTGCCTGTGTAGGTATGGTTTCCCCATGCATTGTGGTACCTTTAGTTCACTCTTATTGGATGTCTTACTTGCTATTACATTATACATTACTGTCATGCTACAGTATTGTTCGGCAGGGTGTTGCCTGCAGGAAGGTGGCTCTTATGTGTGGTGTGAGAGGGCAGGCCCTGCATGCACAGCGCTGTGAGCAGGCATGTATTGATTTGTTAATGTAATCAGTGCCCCCTTCTATACCCATTTCACTTGTGCTACATGTATGTAATGTGTGATGGTACTTCTACTCACCCAATGTCCATGTCCATTACCCTCGGTGGGTCTCCAAGTAGGCAGACAGTGTGCTGTACTGCAGGACTGTGGCATTATCAGTGGTGCTTGGGAAGTGGGAGCAGCAGTATGTGACTGTGAGGTCTGCATTATAGGTCCCTATACAGTCAGGGAATGCTACTGCTTTCTGTTTCTGTACAATTCTTCTATTGCCCGGTGGGCACCAAGCCACATGCATGCAGTCCAGAGCTGTATTTTGTTGGGGAGAAGGTCTGCAGCGTAACATTGTGCCTTTGTGGCATTTATCTGTGCCATGGTTTTGGGCAAGGAAATGTGCTGAGGTGCATGCCGCAGGAGTTCATCAAGCACCTGGTCAAGCACGATGGAAAAGGTGTACTGCAACATAACATGCAGCATGCTCACCGTGTGCAGGTAGGTGCATGTGTCAAGGAGGTGCAGCACCAAGTTCGGATATTGATTCTGCTGTGAATGTCATCCTTGTGTAGCTCAGAAATAGTCTCCCTGTTGAGCCACTACAGTTTTATCAGCTGGCCATTTGGTAACGCCCAGGTTGATGGCTTGACCCGCAGAATGGCCACTGACCTTCCATGGGATCTACTCTGTGTTTCTGCTCTAGGTGGTTTGTCCTACTACTGTTCCTGCCTCTGCATCACAATGTACAGAAGGAGGTGTTGTATTTCAATGTTAGCTAGTGGTGGCATGGTGTTGGCAAGTGTGTTTGGGGAAGGTGTGGGCCTCATGTACCCTTTTTTAGTGCATTGAATGCACCTCTGGCTTTATTTGACTTGCCTTTTTGCATTGACCCCTTTTGGGTGGAGGTAACTACACTGTGTTTTTGTTAGAAATAGTTCCCATTTTCAGTGGTGTTTCAGTGGTATTTCAACTTGTAGTATGGCAAAATAATCATTTTGAATGATGGCGTAAATCCTGCTGGAGGAATTACTATCAGGCTAATTCTGCAGGTTTTCAGCAGTAATTTTGCTGACAGTAATTTCACCATCAGAATTAATGTGCAGTTTCTGGGAATTCCTAATTCAGAGGAGTGGTAAAGGTGGCAGTAATTGCCTTACCGCAAATTGTACCATTTACCGCCAAACTTGAATGAGGCCTACTGTTTCCAGAATATGCAATTTCTCTGCAACATCAAATAACCTTTTAAAAGGGGTAGTACCTCTAAGATGTGTGCAAACCTGCAAGGAAATAACACAAATTCACTGGCATATCATAATTTAGACTCACCAACCTTGACCTTTTTATTTGCCAAAAGATGCTAGGTTTTTTGTGATAGTTTTGAGCAGGAAATGTATCTCTATGAAAGGGGTCTCACTTACCCAGATGCAACTAGACTTTTCCAAAAATAATTCATCCCATTGTATGGAAGCCAGTCTCCATCCATCCCCCTCAACAACATATATTTCCTACTAACATGGTTTGAGCTATCTCTTATTTTCTGAAACATTGCAGCTGGGTGGGCTTCTGGGACCATATTAACCAATGTATTCCTAACTCTATTCAGACATGTAAAGGTATCTATGGGGCGCTCAGAAGGAATTGGGTTAGCTGTCAAGGAGCTTTCACTTGCCGGACATCATGATGAACCAACCAGTCCCAAATGCACCCTGCCCAAGGAGCAGGCAACATCTGACCAGACCGGCCACAAATCCCTACAATTGGCCTGCAAAACTTGAAAAACAGAATAGCATCCTCTGACAGTTGCAGCTGCTATATTTCTATAGCCCTCTCCACATCTACAGTTTCATAGGAATTCCAGATGTCTGTGATAAATCTTGTAGTTAGGCCTGATTGTTTACATCTTCTTGTATCCTGAGAAGTTGATTATTCAAGAAACCTCTGCACAGGTGAAATCCAACCCTAGTGCTTTTCCAGCTGAGAAGCAAAGTGTACACCTGGGACCTGCTACAGCCTGACCTGCATTGCCTACTCTTCAGTGGCACAGAGCAGCTTCAGAGGTCACAGGTGCACATTTGACAGCTGTAGTGACAGTCAAGTCTCTGCAGCACGGGGGCTGCATTTAGGACATGAACTTGTGTATGCTGTCCTGGTGGCACATATCACTTTGTATATAAGTCATATCTGAGTTTAAGGTATGGTGGCTAGCATCTTTCATAGTGATCTAAACGACATCGACTTGACATCACACATGTGTCAGCCATGTGATCTCAGTTCACCTGTGGAAGCGTTTTGTGTATTCTATCCCATACAGATTGTCCTTGTTGCTGCTAACAAGACTGTAGCCTTGGGGGTTACCTCTCTTTGGTCCTTTGTAAGGACATGTAATGCTCTCCTCCAGAGCAACTGCCAACCCACAGGAAGCTTCCCTGAGAAGAGGAATCAAAGGGCACATCATTCACAAAAGGCATAGCGCCACAGCAGGGTGCTACACACAAAAGGGTGTTTGATCCTACTGAGAAGGCAATGGGTGGGTTTAGTGTAGACAGAGGGTGCTCTTTACAGCTGGAGGAAGGTTCCACTGTCTTGTTTCTCTCTACCTCTATCTTTCCATCCTGTTGCCTCCACTTCCTTTAGCACAAAGCACTTTGAGTGGGATGCCAGAAGGCAAAGTCCACTTGCCCTTACAACTGGGATTTGGCCCCTGAACAAGCTACCTTTAGACTGATCACATGTGAGCTTTTGCCTTTAAAATAAGCTGTTTCACAATCCTTCTCTGATCCACTCTTGAACAAAGACCTTTTGGGAGAGTTGATTTCTCCAAGGTCCTCCCTCCACCAGAGAGGTGAAGACTGAGTGCCCAAGGCAGAGGCTAGCTCTGTCTCCTAACCATTCCCAGGTACTAATAGGGGTTAACTGCTGTTGGGGCAATACCTGCCTCTTTGCCAGCCACAACAGTACCCAGTACCTCAACATGTTGAGGGACACCTGCAGTTTTGGGCCAGCATTCCCTGTGTGTGGGAGCTTGAGAACAAGGATTACAACTTATCCTTGAATCCCTGACATGGGACTAACAGCAGCCAAGATTTAAGGCATCTAGGATCCCCTGTGGTTTTGCCACCAAACCAATGTAAACCATGGGTTGAGTCCGTTCAACTGCTCTGAGCCTTCAGAGCTGCCTTTGGCATTCACCCGCTCTTCGAACCTCAGAAAGGCACATTTAAACCTGTTCACCACCTCAACATGCAAGCTGAGCATGTCATCGCCCCAGCTTGAACTTGAAGCTTATCATTTAACCCACCGCCTTTGAATCACCTCTTAGATCCACCAGAATCTTCACTGCCAATCTTCTTTGACTGTTGATCACACCCCGGTGGACCCTTCAAACCGCAACCATCGAATGCTGCACCGAAGCTGCTCGACTCAAAATGTGCATCTGGTCACCAGCCCTCCCTATCCAAATTATTTTAGCATTGACTTCTAACGCCACAAGCTCCTGTTTGACCTCTACTAGTCACGCTTACCATCTAGAACAACATGACGGCTGTACCCGATCCACTGAACTACATGTTTGAAACTGTTCACCGCTGTACCCTGATAGCTGACTGTGTTGTTGCCTCAGCTCGAATTACAACCTCTTTATTGCACCTTCCGCCTTCAAAACGCAGCCCACCCTGCAAGCATCTTCACTGTCAATCTTCAAAGCAAATCGAACCAATGCTGGTGGATCGAGTCATGACCCTCAGACCTGCATGAAACCACTTGAACTGGACTGTGCATCCAGTCTCCTCAGCATCGATTTGATGGTCAAACCAACCCGGGTGGCCTCACAATCTACCCTTCTGCAAGTATCACCTTCGAAATGCAGTGCGCTCATGTTTGACACCTGCTCAACACCATTCCCTGTCTAGAACAATGTGACCGCTGCACTCGAACCTCATCAATACTGCACAGAGAGCACCAAGAAGCCTGGTTAGACACCATTGAACCATCAACAACTGTCAAAAGTGTTATAGAGTGCTAACTGCCCACTTGGTACACCTTTGGGCCCTACATAGTGATAAGGTCACCATTTAGCAATGGAACATATCCTTTTCACAAACATCATGATCTCTACTTGCCTTACACCCTGATTTGTTAACCAGAGTGCTACATCTTTCAATCTGAACATATTCTGTGTTCTTACATCAAAGCTGGATTTTGTGCAGTGTCGTATTTAGTTATTTTTGCAGATGGTGTGTTTTTTTAAAGTATTTCAATAAAAAAACGATTAGTCATTCTGTTTGTTTTGGACTGTTATATTATTGCTGTTTGGGTTGCTACTGGTGGGCTTCTGGTGCATCCTCTGACAAACTGGCCTGCCGCCTGCTCCAAAGGCAATACCGGCTCCTTGTCCACACTAAGAAAAGAGCACATATCCAAGACTGTGTCTCTGCGGCATCTAACAACTCGGCCGAACTCTCTAAAATCTGCAAGGAGCTGTCCAACCCTGCTGCAGTCTCTACCTCTCCTGTCGCTTCCCAGGCCCTCTGATTGGCGTTTGCCTCTCATTTCATCTCAAAAACCCAGGACATCCTGTCCACCCTCTCGTCCTCTCCTCCTCCTCCCCTTCTATCTCCGCTACCTCTGGACCCCCTGCAGCTGCCTCTCCTCCCTCTTTCTCATCTTTTCCTCTTTTCTCCACTGATGTGATTTCCAGACAAGGTGATCTATGAAAGTCTCCTCAAAACAGGTTCTTCCCTGTCTGTCCAAAACCCTCAAGGACCACATATACACCTTTGCTCCTGCTCTGGCCAACTTCTACAACCACTTCTTCACCTCTGTAGCCTTCCCCTCCCCTGTGAAGCACTCTCTTGTGCATCCTCTTCTCAAGAAACCCACAGCCGACCCCTCTTGCCCGGCGAGCTATCACCCGATCTCTATCACTCCTTTTCTGGGCAACCTCCTGGAAAAGCTGGCCATCTCCCAGCTTAATCTTCACACCAATTCTGTTGGTTGTCTCCATGACCATCAGTCTAGCTTCAGAGTTGCCAGAAGCATGGAAACTGCTCTCCTGAACACCCGTGAAGACCTTCTCTCCAACCTTGATTCTAATGTCCCATCCTTCCTCATCCTACTCGATCTTTCTTCTGCATTTGACACGCTCAACCATGTCATCCTAACCTGGATATCACTGATCAGGCCCTGGCCTGGCTGGCCTCGTTCCTCTCCAACTGACCCTCCCAGGTTCAACTTCCGTCCTTCCTTTCCTCTATCTCAAGTTCTACCTGTGGTGTTCCCCAGGGGTCTAACCTCTCTCCCTGGCTTTTCAACCAATACCTGGCACCACTCGCCCACTACATGGTTGCTCTCTGCTCAAACTTCCAATGTTATGCAGATGACCCCAACTTGTTTTCCAGCTCCCCTCTGCCACCTCTTCTCCCTCTCTCATCTCCGACTGTCTGCAATCCAGGTGTGGTGCGCCACCAACGACCTCTTTCTTAATGCCAGTAAGACAGAGATCCTCCTCATCGGTTCACCTGCACCTTCCTTTCCTGTCACTCACTGGCCAGACTCCCTTGGTCCTCTCCCTGCTCCCACTTGCGAGGCTAGGAACCTCTGGGTCATCGTATGTATCTCAAAAATTCTAACTACCAACTGCACCTCCTCAGAGGTATTCTTCCTTTCCTCTCCTTCCCCCAGAAACTCACTGTCTCCAGAGCTCTGATTCTCTCTAGGCTGGACTATTGCAACAGCCTCTTTCTAAATCTTCCTGCAACCACTATCTGCCCCCTGAAGCTCATCCAGAACAGGACTGCGAGACTTGTCCATGGCCTCAAGCCCTGGGATCGTATCTCTCCAGCCCTGAAATCTCTTCATTGGCTCCCAGCGGCTGCAAGGATTAAATTTAAGACCCTTTGCATTGTCCACAAGGCTTTCTGGGGCCTGGGCCCACAATACCTACAGCTCTCCCTCCATAAATACCTTCCTACTCAAGCTCTTTGCTCCTTCACCTCCACCTCCCTCAGGGTCAGTCACTTCTCCAAGCATCGAGTTGGGAGTAGATTCCTTTTCTCGGCTGGGGCCTCCCTCTGGAACAGCCTCCTTGCGTCTCTAAGACTTGAGGAGAACCATCTTCGGTTCCAGAAGCACCTCAAGACCTTCCTCTTTGCTTCTACCTTCGCTATTCCTCTCCCCTGCTAATCTGTCTGCTTTGGCACTAGGCACCAGGTTTCCCTCTTATTTCGGGCCCAGATACCTGCCGTTGCAGCCACACACCGCACTGCCTCCAGGTAACCCTTGCACACAGTCGCCTTCCAGCATTTATCAAACACCTGTTGTCTATACCTTATTCGTGCACATGCCACCTGCTGGCCGCACTAACTATTGTTGTTCTATCATGTGTTCAGCACTTTCCCCTGCCCCTCACACTTTCCCCCTTCCCTCTCCCCTGCACTTGCGCATTCTCAATGTAACTGAGCCTAGAAAGATTGTTGTTTTGTTCTCCCTTGTTTCCCCTACCTTGCCTCGTCGTGCTCTGAAACACCTGTGTATGGGCACGATACAATTAAAATATATCATATTGAATCACATTCACACCCTACTTGCGAATGTAGCCTTCACTTGGCCCACATTACCACAAAAGGCAAAGGAGGTATATCTCTTAGGTATAGTCTGTCATTCCAGTTAATTTCTGCAATTGGGATAGCAGTATACTATGATTCATGGGATCTAAAGCATCTGATCGATTCAGCATGATCAATAGAGGCAATTGACCAGAGTCTGCCGTGGCAAAGATGTCATCCCATACCATAACTGATACTGACTCAGTACTGTGTCTAGGGTGAGAACACCATTGTGTGAGAAAATAGCTATTGGTATAAAGGGTGTATGCTGGTTTGGCACTTTCCCTGGCACTTGGGGATTGATACATATATACATATATTCAAGGAAAAAACTTTAGTTGCAGGGATGTTAAGGTGAGAACGTAATGCAACAAAACCCCTGAAATCCAGCTAAAGCCACTTTAACATGGCACCACTTGTGCAGCCTATGACCACAATGATGACATTGCAGATGACATCACTAATTACATTACAACAGTAACTGGCATTAAGCATGGCCTTCAGCCATGGTCAGTGTGCATGGCCAAATATATCTTAACACATGCATGGGTACTAGTCATGGCCGTCAGTTATGGACAGTGGTCACAACCTTCACCCATGTGCACTGAATATTTTAAAACACTAACAGACTACCAACCATAGATGTAGGCCTTTACCAGTAGATACAGCTTTCAACCACGTCCACAGTATATTATATACACTGGTCAGGCACAAGCCATGGACTTTAGCCAGTGGCCACTATCTTTGCTGTGTCCAGTATATATTCTAACATATAAATTGGCCACTAGCCGTTACCTCTAACGTTGAACAGTTTTTACATCTTTTGGCCATATCCACTGTATATTTTAAAATAATAAAATGTATATTTTAAAATAATAAAATGCAATAAGCGATGGCCCACTGCATATTATGTATTATACAACACTTACCAGCCACTACCTCTAGCCTTCGCCCATGCCCACTGTACATTATATCCACTAATCAGCCACTAGGCATGGTCTACAACACATACTAGACTGTTCTGACTGTATATTCTAACATATTAATGAGCACTAGCTATGACCTTTAGCCAAGGCCACTGACTATAGCTATCAATGTTGCCCATTGTTCATTTTACATTGATGGACCACTAGGCATGACTTTTAACCATGCACATTGGTATTTTTAACAGTAACTGGCCAACAGCTATGGCCTTCGGTGCTGGCCAGTGACCCTAGCCTTTGTCATGGCTAAGTCCATGGCCTAAATTGTTATTAAGGTAATCAAACTTTTCATGAGCTAACTTGTAAATGATGTTATGTTTAATTCCTTTATTGATGTAATCAGTTATATTTAATGTAATTTATGTTGTTACCAGTGATGGTATCAGTGATGTGATTTGTAATGTCATCAGTGTTCTGATACAACATGTAATTAGTGATGTCATCATTGTGGTCATAGGCTGCGCAACAGGGGTGCAAAGTTAAGGTGGCTTTAGATGAATTTCAGGGGTTTTTATCTGTTAAGTTCTCACCTTAACCTCCCTGCAACTAAAGATTGTTCCTTGAATTTCAAGGTTTCGTTACAATGTATTGCTCACCTAAACGTCCCTGATGATAAAAACGTTTTTCCTTGAATTGCAATGGGTGTTGTTATTCTTTAGATTTCCAAAATGCTTCCATACCACTAGCATGGTCATTGGATTGCAGACTTTCAGAGCTCACAATGTTTTTAGGCAATGTGCAGTGAGATTAGGTTATTTGCCATGGACCACACACTTTAGTTAAGCAGCCTGCTCGAAGTGGTGCACCCCTTTTTGGCACTGTCATTTTACTGCATGCCGATTTGGCATGGCCATTCTGCCACAGCGCCCATTTCGACACACCCTTTTTTGGCCAGAAGCCATTCCGGCACTGTTATTTTGGCACAAGGGATGTTTGGATGTGGCTGACATTGCAGCCACGTCTAAAAGCCCTTATGCCAAATAAGATCACAGGACTGTATTGCAACAAACCTCACCACTCCCAGTTGTGTCGATTTTCTTTTAATTAAATTAAAAAATATATAGAGCCTTGAAACCTGGTCTGGCAGAGCTCAAGGCCCAGCAGTTAACCACTAGGCCACTACGGCTTTGTGCTTCACAATGCATACATTTCATACTTAGCTTATCATTTAATATATTCAATAATAGAAAGCCAGGTATGGAACGTGTGAGAGTCCAAACAATATCATAATTGTAGCATAATGGTTAGGTGCTGTGTCTCAAACTCCTGGCAGGGTTCTCTGATGGCAGTGATCAGCATAAATGTGAATTCTTTTTATTTCATTGTTTTCTGTTTTATAATGTTGTCCAGAGACGTGTACTCCTGTTTTTGAATATATGTGCAATGTAAGGGGGAATGTGTGGTGTGAGGGTGTGCATGCCATCTGAGAGGGTGTGCATGCAATGTGTGTGTGTTTGATATGTGCGTGTGTGTGTGTACATGGTGTGAAGGTGTGTGTGAGGGATTGTGCGTGCAGTGTGCCTTTGCTCCATGAAGCGATTGTTAGTGGGTGCACACGCTGTACACTTGTGTGTGTATGTGACCACTGTGACACGTAGAGTGTGAGTTTTCAGTGTCAGTGTGTTTATGTGTGGGTGTGTGCGTGTGTGGGTGTGTGCATGTCTCCATGTCATTCTGAAGATGCTCATCCAGTTCTTGTTTTTTTATGTATTTTGGTTTGTCCATCAATTGTCCAGTACTACAAGTCCCGAAATGCAAAGTAAAAGGAAATCTGAATGATCATCTTCCACGTAACAAGGGACATGTGGCATATAATAATATATACAAGACACATAACATGGCTAGATTCATGATTTCTCCTGCATGTAGGGGGTCTGTAGGTTGTTGAGGGGATCTGTAAGTTGTTGAAGGAGGAGGTACGTAGTGTAAAATCAGAGGAGGGGGAAACAAGTAAAATATGTTTTTTTCAGCTGGGGAAAGTGAGAATAAGGGGCTGGAGATCAGTGGTGTCTACTTGCCCCTGCCATTTTCAAAGTCTAAAAGTAGTGCAATATATTAAAGGAATAATGGGACTGTGTGGCAAGCCCTTCCCTTGAGCTGCAAAGAAAGTCTTGTTTTCGCTGGCTCACGTGCAAAGGAAGACGCACATCTATTATTAACCCATTGGTAGTGCAACTCAAAAAGACCTTCTTAAAATCATGCCGTGATTGGGTGAACGTTTCCAGGAAGGAGGCCACGTGGATCAAAGGCATGCCTGTTAATACTACGTAGTTCAGAATACAGAGTGTTTACCAAATGACACTGTTTTACGTTATTTTAAAAAAGTCTTGAACCCTGGTTTGCCAGAGCTCAAGGACCAGCATTCAACCACTATGTCACAATGGATGTGTGCTTCACAGTGCATAGATGTAATTCTTAGCCTACAATTTACTATGTCCAATTGTAAAAGGCTAAGTATGAAACTTGTGGTAATTCAATAATATCATTGTAGCATAATTGTTAACTGTTGCATCTCAAGCTCCTAAAGGCCAGGATTCTCAAAGGCAGCGTTCAGCACAAATGTGTTTTTATTTCGTTTTTTCAGTTTTACATATTCCCCAGGGACTGTGTAATGCATGTTCCATTCTGTTTTATAATGTTGCAGTAAATAAATATGTTACATGTTTTACATGCTTAATTCTGCAAAGACGGTGTAATACATGTCCCATCCTGTTTTATAATGTTGCAGTAGATAAAGGTTTTTCACGTTTAATCCATATTACAAAATACAAAGGGTCTGCCGCTTCATGCCAATTGCAACCTCTCGCACCAAAACATCCTTGTGCCCAGAGGTACAAAAAGCAAAGTGCCTGCACGTTCATAACTCGCAATTGCAAACTCTCGCGCCAAACCATCCTTGCGCTGAGAGGTCCTTTACGCCCATGCTGGCTGCGTCTAACTGGGTGTGCCTAAACGAGACCTGCAGCAAAATGGTTGCGCCATAGCGGCTTGCGCCTAAGTGGTTGCACCAAAATGTCCTGCCCCGTGGTCCATGCCCCTTGTTTTTGGACCGGTCTCTTGGTGACTGTTGTGATACATTGCACAACCCCACCTAACCACATTTAAGCTGCACTGAAACAGGAGCAATATGACCGGCTGCAAGAATAACCTATGCCCAGGTAATTTCTGCACTCGTAGCGAAAATCAAAAGGTGGCACCCATGAATTTCACCCCCAATGTCACTGTAGCTGTACAAATATCTATTCTTGTATTATGTATAAAAGATTGCAAGCTTTGAGAACTTACAATGTTTTTAGTTAATGCCTTGTGTGATTAAATTATTTGCAGAGGATCACACACTTTAGTAAAGCAGCGTGATACAAGCCCCGTGTATTATGGCCGTCGTACATCGCACAACCCCACCTAACCGCATTTAAGCAGCACCTAAAAGGGAAAAAAATGACCAGCTGCAAAAATATTATATGTCCAGGTACTTTTGCCCCCATAGCGAAAATGAAAAGCTGGCACCCATGAATATATGCACAGTAAGTGAACATATACCTTAAAGTGATATATACAAATGTAGTTCAAGTGATATATACAAATGTAGTTCAATAGACCTACTCCTTAGATGAAAGTGTACAAGACAAAATAGTATAAACTTTAAAAAAAGTAATGAACACCAGAAAAATAAACTGAGAAAGGAAATGTTCCAATAAATATGCTGGCAAAGTATAAAAGGTGCTCACCTTTTAAACCCAGCAACCTGTAGTGAAATATTTCATGGGAAACAAAACCCCTTAATGAAACAAGTGCTTATGGTCTTGTGGGTAAGCTTCTGCACTGGGAACATGACAACATGAGTAAAATTCTGGTAGCCAAATACTTGAGCAAGCTTACCAACCTCCAAAAAATCCAAAGGGATGTGTCTGCCCTCTGAAAAAAGTTACTCTGTCCACCTACATGTGTCATTTACTGGTACCATGAAAAGCAGCCACATTCAGGGAAAAATTACTTCACCAGTATCCATGATTGCAAACACTCTTGCCAAAGTGTGGGCAAATATGCATGACTTACTTGCCCTCTCATCATTTCGCCTCCTCACCCACATCTCTGGCTTTCAACAATACTCTGCTTTATGAAGCTGACTTTAAAGTATGCATACCATAGTGTCACTCCAATATATAAATCCTTATAGAACTATGTTAGGCAAAAAGAGTGGCATTATTCCTCCATCTTGACTACCAGAATACAATTCAGTAAAAGGCAAATAAAATGGTCTCTGAGTGCAAAACTTTCAAGATATGACAGTAGCATGGTTTTAAGAAAAAGAATGCTGATGCCGTTTGTTATGAGATATTTAAAACTAAGAAAACAAACAGCTTTCAGCGCGATGGCATTTGCATTTTTTCTACCTGCAAATCGCTTTTTTCCTGCGTTTCATTTTCCCACATCCTCTACAATAACCTCGAATATCTCTTGCATCAAAAGAAATGCAAGATGGTGGCTTGCAAAAAAAACAGTTTTCAGGTAAATCCCTGAGCTATATCTATCTATTTTTGAGAAGGGGGCCCCACCTTCTCCATCAAATATTAAAATAACTATTGCACGGAATAACCCCAAACCATGCATGGATCACGAGTCAATGCTTCGTTCCAAAGTTGTTTTGGAGCTGATCCAAATTCGTCCAGGGTTTGGGGCTGTGCGCTTTGGCAAATAATTACCTTGTTTATCGATGGGAAAATGAATGGGAAGTAGGTCGCACTTTTGGAAAAAAATTATGTTTTTGTCTTCTTAATAACTTTTTTATTTTTTAACAAATCTTTGGGAAACTTTGCAGTCGAGGGAGGAGGAGTCACTTTTTTAAATTCCCGTCAAATCCATTACTCGAATCAAAAGTTATTAACAATAGAATTTTGAGCTGTCCCTATGGGAGTCCGACTCACCTTAACTATAGGGCAGATATCGCTGTCCAATAATATATATGCCAGAAGAATGATCAATAGCACATTCTGTGTTGTCTGAATTACTGTCATATTTTGGTGATCTAAAACACCAAGTTCTGCCTGGAAAGTATTTCGGGATTTATTTATTTTTTATCTGATTTTTAGAAAAATTGTGATGTAAAAGTTGTAAAGTTCGTAGTCTATGAAAAGGGAGAACGTCTGCCCATATTAAAAAAAAAGAAACAGTCAGCTTTGTCTCTACCATTGCTTGTTTTTATGGACAGTCCAATTTGCTGGAATGTGGCTTGTGAACTCTTACAACAAGGTTGACCGAACAAGAAGATATGGCAAAAAGAATGATACACGCTGTCTGAAATAACGGTTATGTAGGTTGTCAATGGTAACAGGAGGCCAAACATGATCCAGTGAGAGGCAAGTGAGAAGCCTGCACTCAGAGGAGGCTTCACCTAGTTACCATGACAGCAGGACAGGGCTCCTCCCAGAACGCTCTCCCACCATGCATACTGGTGGTCAGCAAATTCCTCTGTCGCTACATCAATATTAATGTGCCCAAGAAAAAGGAACAACAACATTCCAGATTGAGATGGGGAATTAAACCACGGGTTCGCGAGCCTTGCTTTGCAGCATTGCGTGGGGTGGCATGTTTCCTACAAATATCTCGAATTCCATCACTTCTATACACGGATTGCAAATTCAAATTCAGTTTCCAAAACATCTTTTCAATTTTTGCGCTCACCCCCAGAAGGGATAATAACAGTAAAGACATATCATATATCATTAAAGTGACTTCCGAACCTATTTTTGTTTCCTTTTGGAACACAAGCCAGTATTAAAATGGTAATACATAAAAAAAAGTCTGACTAAATGAAACAAAACGCAGCTGCGAGATATTTCAAGCATTGGGATGAGGGACTTGCTAAATCTTTCAGCGAACCAATGGTGGGACTCTGCCGCCATCTTGTGGTCCATTTTTGCACAATCACTTGTATAGAAATTCTAAAATGTATTTATATATTTAAATTTCATGCAGAGTTTAAATTAGGTATTGAGCACGAAAAACGCTTTTCATTGTAAAACTTTTTTTTAATGCAGTCTTCATCTTTTTAACAGAGTTGGAAAAAAGATGATAAGAGGGGAACTGCAGAGAAATACGCGCCTATTTCTGAATCAATTCTGTGTATCAGTTGCAGGCATGCCCGCCTCCTCCAAAATGTATTTTTTTTTATTGAAGCACTGGAATACATTTAAATGCTCTGGACGTGTAACAGCACCAGTCAAACAATGCGTTTTATCATTTTTTTTAAAACTCCATTAAAATTGTAGACATTCTTTTCCCGACTGGTAATTTTCTCTGTGCATCTTTAAGGGGAGCTGGGAGATGGAAATAAAAGAAATGGGGCCATGCAATCACAGTTTGCAGATTGCCGTGTAAAGAGTGCCTGATGAGGAGGGGTGCATATCTCAGACATCAGCATACAGGAACAGCTATTTCATTTGACTGTGTACATATTCCTGTGAATATCTGCTGCTCAGCTGAGTCAATTTGCCAGCAATGCAAAGCAAACGTAGCAGCTTAATGTGATAACGTCTGGGGTAAATGGGCGAGTGACTTCGACCATATTAATCTGTCCATCACAATCACCAAAACAATATTATTTGACCTCATTTCGACTATTGAAATGGAAGCATTCAATATATTAAGCATCTCCCCACCAGTATTGGTGAATGCAGGGTGCAGAATGCGAAGTGAAGACGAAATGCATCTGGGCCAAGGCAAAAAACAAACTATTAAAATGAACTGCCATTTTCTAAGGTGAAGCATGAGACTGCCACCTTACAGTGATCCAAAATCTGCTCAAATGAATTTGTAACTCTAACGTTTTTATACATATATATGTTCCACTCTCTATCCCCTGGCCCTCCATCCTTGAGTACTAACCCTGTGATTCACAGAACATGTTCCTATGGGATTGCGCCATTATAAAACACCTCCATGAATCAGGCTTGTTTCTGGGCTCCCCACAAGCTGTAACTGCTTGTATGCCATAATCTCTTTTTGAAGATCCTCACGCCTCCACTCCTGACATAGCCCCTCAGCCCCTCAGCCCCAGCCCCACAGCTTGAAGACCACTGCTCTAAGGGGAGGCCAAACGTGTAACCATCCATGACTCCAATGCTGTGCTAAAGAGCATACATTAAGGATTTCTATGATTGGGGCCTGATTCGGAGCTCGTGCTAAATGTAGTGTGTTGGAGGGGAAATGCTGTGCTTTCCAGGAACAAAAGCTACTTAAATCTATTGTTAAGATAGAAACATGCGTGCCAGTGGCACAGTGAGCATTCCCTAAAAGACTGCCACTTTTCCATTTTAAGAAAGTTGTCTTAAGCTTTCATTAAACTAGAATGGTGTGCTGCTGTCTAGTAAATGCTATTTTCATCAAGGGAAAAGTGTGCAACAGCGTTTAACGGCACCTCACAGGTGCCCTATTTTAACTTCTCTTTTTGATGTGCTAAAGCAGTGTTTTTGAAAGCAAATTCCCTCGCAGTGACTACACTGCATTTCTCCTGGTTGCTAAGGCTGTTGTCAAGCAGTAAATAAGCCATATGTAAAAGTTGTGGTTTTGATGCCAGACCACCACATTACAACTTTATCAGAATATGGTGCTTTTAAAGCAAAGTGTTCATCCTTCATAGATGAACAGTTTCCTATTTGTGCATGCTCCTCAGAATTGGGCCTTGAATTGGCACTAACTTGAATATCTATAGTGTTAAGTATCAGACTCCTCCCACATCTAAGCACTGTACTAACAGGTCGTAAAGTTGCTCATTTTAATGGAACTCAATTTATTGACCTTGAGAGGGCAGGTTTATAGACAATATTGTGCTCAGGGTGAAACAAACCTGAATGTGAAACCCCCATATCGCTCCTATACAGCTGCATCCCAAAGTACTCTCCCTCAAACATCATTGAATTAATAAGATAGTGTTTTATTGTGTTCTTAAAAATAATAAGTAGCCAACAACTTAAACAGTATTGTAAACAGTAATTAATTTTCATTATACCATTTTTATGTCAATTAATGTCTAAATGAAGGGCACTCTCCTAGATGTTACTGCTGCAAAAGTGTCTATTCCTCCTGGGTATTCTTTATATCAAACAAGTTTACTCTCAGTTGAAAGTATAGAAAAAGACCAGAGCTCTCTTCTGCTAGGGAACAAACGACTCGTTCGCTCCAGGGGAGGAATGGAAGAGCGGTGTGGAAGCGAGGGAAGGTGATAGGCAGTGGGAAATAAGTGACTAGAAGTTACTTTAAAGCGCTATAGAGAAAGCCAAGAAAAGTAAGTAGGCTGTCAGGTGAAACATACACGTGACCTTATCATGTGTGTACCCAGACCAGGGGTCTGCGGTCTGTGGCTCTCAAGGTGTTTTGTACTACCACTACCATCAGCACTAGTCAGCATAGTTCATTGTGAGTGAAAATAGGAGTCATAGGGCCTCATTACGAGCATGGGGGTAGCTGTGCCTGTATGGCAGGCCCGGCTACCGCCATGCTCGCTACCGGCACCACCTCCCGCAATTGGGCAATAACTGGCCCATTACGAGATGAATGGGCCGGTAATTGCCCATTCGCAGGTGGTGGTATTGCCGGGCTCCTGATCCCCATTCTGCCCGATAGGGCAGAATGGGGATGGGTAGCTTGGATGCGCGAGCACCGTTGATAACGGTGCCGGCGGCATTACGAGTTATGCTCGCGGGTGCGGCACAGCCCACCAGGTAAGACCTGGTGAGCTCTCAGGAACCCGCGATCAGAACTCGTAATGCGGCGGGACGGTATGAACGGTGCCGGTGCTTTACCGGCACCATTCATACCGTCACTGCCACCCTTATGATGAGGCCCATAGTCCAATACATCGGAATTGCAGCAGGTTGAACACCCCTCACCTAAACAAATTAGCAATATATGCCAAATGGTGTGTGCATGAGCATGTTATGGAAAAACCTGACATATGGTGAGAGTACCTGAGTGGAGGATGCCAATAACTATAAAATGGCAGGAGGACTTTGGCAAATGCTGGCAATAGCTGCCTAATGATGTGAGTACCTGGGCATAAAATGCGAACAACTGGCATATGGTTGCACACCAGGCGTATAGCACATGTGTAACATGTTAATTTCGGGAATGAGATGATGCCATGCAACAGAGGTTCAAAACCAGGGGGTAACGAGGCACTTCAGCCTTAAGATCGATAATTCGAGTAGCACGAGTGAGTAATAATAACACTGATTACTACAGTGCTTAGAAGCACCTGTCTACATGAAACTCTATAACATTCACCAAATTGTTATTATATTATGCAACTACAAGGTTAACTTATTGAATTACCTACTACATTTTGCAAGTTGCTGTTGTCTGGTGACAGAAGCCAGTAATTCGTATTAGTACATGCAGTGGGTCGAGTGAAGCGAGGTATTGTTGCTGTATGGGAACAATATCCATAATATGATATGATTATGTGAACATATCCTGGCAAACGATGTCAACTTAGACATGAAATTGTAACACTAGGAAACTGTGAGGGCACATGGGCATGTGATCTCAAAACCTAGAGTACCAGCAATACAAACATTTTCACTACAAGCAAGTGAAAACTGTTGGCTTCGTTAATGCTTGTTTTCAATCTTTGAATATACAATAAATAACACACATGCATACACACATCTGTACGCACAGGGCATTGCTCCTGCACACATACAATGCCAAAAGATGGCAGCTATTCGCTTAACAGGAAACCCAGCAGGATTCTTCTGCTCTAAACGATTGCCTTGCCATTTTTACAAGCTATGGCCATTTTGCATAAAACCTGAAGAGCAGGAGCAAACACAATGTATAACAATATTGTTTTTCTGCTACGTAATCACCCAATTGTTTAGTTTATCTCCCATAAAACAGCATAGGGTGGTATGTGAGGAATTGCCTATGGCAAGGGTTTAGAAGCCCTGGATATTTTAATTGTTAAAAAATAATATAATGTTGTGGGTAATTCCATCTCAGAAAGTGTGGTCTGCTAACCAGGCCCCTTTTCATAAAACTCCACGCCAAAAGCATAGTGTATGCATTTGCCCCACTGCAGCTGTCTCCTGACAGAGCTGCAGGGCTTGTTCTCCAGAGGCACAGAGCAGTCTCACTGGACAGTGGCACAAGGCTCCTGCAGGCAGAGGCTGCAGTACCATCAACACTTCTGATTCAAAATACAGTCATGATTAGTATAAACTATCGCCTGGTGGCAGGGTTATCTTGAAATATAAGCCATACCTAGGTTTTGGTATGGTGGGTGATAATTTTTAAAGCCACCTCAAATTGGATTCACACCAGTGTCAACTCTGTGAGTTTGAAACAGGTTTTAGGGTTACATGGACCCAGACAGCTTGCCTGCCTGCAGTCCAGTGAATGAGACAAAAGGCAGGATACCAGACTCTGTTGACTCTCTGGGAGGATTGCAAGCTCCTCCCTTCAAATATATGTCATCACTGTGCCGCCCGTAACTGCGCCAATGAAAATGTCAACGCCAATTACAGTGTTGCACAGTGATCAGATAGATCAATTTTCCCCCTGCAATACACCAACCCCCCAACCCACTTACCTTTACTCCAGCGCACTTCTGTGTGTGCCGCTGACTCCCTTCTACCACTGCAATGTAATTTCCTCCCACTTACGTGGGGTGGTGCTGACACAGTGGAGTCCTTTTTTTAAATTGTTTTTTTTCCTGTCCCCTGCTTACCACAAGGGTAAGCAGGGGACACCCCCACAACCCTCAACTCCCCTTACTCTGACCAAGGAGAGCGAGAAACACCCCTGCAACCCCTGCTCCACTTGGGTGCAGTAATAGGATTTCAGCATTCTCTAAAATGCTGACGGTGCAGTAAAAGTGCAGTCAGCATTTGAGAGGCACAGTGATGGTACGATTCTCTTCATTCCAGATCCAGTAACTCACACCAACATATCTACTGAGAACCTGACTTCAAAGAGCAATTGCATACCAGAGTCCTGCCTCACATTAGGAGGTGGCCTCTCAGAGGACCTTTTAAGCTGCAGGTTGATGAAGAGGTGGATATAGGGCAGTCAGAGAACACAAATGAGCTTGAGGAAGGCTCCTCCATCGTGTTTTGCAGTGGGCTTTATTTGTGTCTTCCTGTCCTCTCCACTACCTCTGGAAAACGGCACTATGTTGTGGCATTCTGTGAGAAGTTGTAGTGTTTTAATAATTCAATCAATGAGTCACAATATTAATGTAAAACTAAAGTTAAAACAGGGCCACTCATCTTCAGTAAAGTGGACTATCTGTTGCATGTGTGAATAATTCATTCTTAGGAGCTGGAATTGACCTGCCACTCTATTTCCTGGCAAGGCAGCCTCTCTCTTTACCTCTTCCAGAAGCAGAGAATCCAAACTGTATTTGTCGTTCTTTCATTTGGTGATAAGGTAGGTGTAGGTGTACATATTAAACATATTGCTGGCTTGTATTTTAGATACATACACCAAGACAATGGTTCGTCTTTTTTATTGGTGCTTCATGACTTTTACAGCTACTTCTATATTTAAAGGGATATTTACATAAAAAGGGAAATAGTAGCGCTTCCTTTCTCTAACTTTTTGAATTAGAAATTTTACACTTTCAGTTAGTTTATTATAGTATTTCAAAGTGAAAAGGGCGTTTTTTTCTTGACTTGCCCCCATGCAAGGTTTATATGGCAAAGGTACACCCAGTCAAGCCAGCATATGTCAGGGGCATTGGCTCCAAATGCTAGTATAGCTGCTATGAGGGCCCAGAAGTAAGGCTCGGACACAAGGGTGGTATATTTTTGGGTATAAACTTATATTGATTAAGAAAGTTTGGGGAAAAGGCCTCTCCATCCCTTAATCTAAGCCGGGTTTCCCTGCCTCAAGAGAACTGGTGAAAATAGTCAGGATTTCCTAAACTAAAGGGCTGTCCCAGTCACGTCGCCAAAACCTATTTCCGTCCCTCACTCTATAAACTAACGAAATGGTGCAAGGATCATCACACTCTAAAGTAAACATAGTGTTCATCAAGCCAACATAAATGTTGGAGGCCAGACAGGCTTCCAAAAGGATTAAAAAAAAGAATGTTCAAGAAATAGTGTCCCAATCAGGGGTTGTTCCTTTCCCCTACACTTCAAAAGGAATAAATGTTTTTACACTCTCTTCTCAGATAACACCAAAATAGATTCACAGTTTTATTTCCCAATTCCAGGAGTATCAAACCATTTATGTCCAAACTCTCAAATGGGTGGGGGTCCCAGACTCACAATATACTGTAGCGCTTGGTTTACTCTCCTGCCAAGCAATGGGCCCTTCACATGCTGTCTTTCTTTCTCTCACCCTTGAACTGCTTGGTTTATTCACCTGCCAAGCAATAGGCCATTGTAATTGCACTGTTGTATTATCCTATCAGGTTTCACCTTTGCACAACACGATATACTCAGAGTTTAGATATACCATTGAACCACTTTTCCATGTCCCGTTCACCACAGTGCACCATACCTCTCTAGAGCCATCTAGAGCACTCTTTTGGCATTACATCCCTTCTGTTTCATTTCATATCTCCACCCGTGCTATCCATTTTGTACGCTTTAACATCTCAGAGCTTTTGAGTTGTATTGGGGATCATTGCATCATTCCAACAGTTTATTTCAATATTATCACTTGTTTTTGCAACGTTTATACTTGGTTATTTTTTTATTTCATTTGTATATCTTTAATCCTTTTGGACTACTTTACATTTAGATTTGATGCATTTATTTCCACGATTACCATGACATATTTAGTAACTGTCTAAATGGCCAATTAATTTATTACATGAAAAATGGCACTGCAACGGGTGATGTGATGACGGCATCCCGTTGCGATGCACACCAATTTGCAGAGGATGGCGAGATACCTTGTAGGGTTCTAGAAACACCATATTGGTGAGTGACTGAACTTAAACAAATTGAACACACAGAATAACCTTATACCCACTCATTTTATGGACGGGATTTGGCCTAGTATGACTGAATCTCACCATCTCTTCATTTGTCATTTTGCAGGCCCTTGAGTTTACAGGTTAACACTGAATTAGTGTGTTAGAGACTTCTTTTTTACTTTACTTCTCTCACTGGACAGAATCCTAGGTAAGGACATTTTGTATATGAAACCTAACCGCAATTGTGATTACTGACATGTAACTTCTGATGTGATTAGATCTTGACTGAACCATTTGTGGAGTCCCACAGGGATCCTCCCTATCCCTGCTACTGTTTAACTTATACCACTGTTGGAAATTCTGATGCGATATGGGTTGAATTTTGACTCATACGCGGATGACACACAGATTTTAATTTGAGTTACCAACGTTGAGGAAGCACTTAATCGACTAGGCCAGTGCCTGGAAGTAATGAGTGGCTGGATGTTGAAAAACTATGTACAGCTCAATGCTTCAAAGACTGAGCTTATTCAGTTAGGGCCAAGGCATTTGGTGAATATTGCAAAGAACCTACCTATTCCTCTGCTCTTGGGCAAAGATCTTAAGTTCACATCTAAAATAAAAAATCGGGGCTGCATCTGGCAGGAGGACCTTGAGGTTGCAGCCCAGGTTGGAGCCAAGATTAAAGCGGTGCACTTTGTTCTGAGACTGACCTGACCATCTGATCTGTGTTTTTCAATTGGTGTTGCTCTGGTGCGAGGCTCTGGTGCTATTCGACTGCTTTTTCTCATTCTGCTGTGTCTCCACCAATCACTCCTTCTTGCTCTGGGTTTTGCTTGCACAGCGTTGTTTCTCTCAGCAGCGGCTCCACCAACCACACAGTGCCTCTCGGGTTGCAGTCCTCGTGGTATGCACCTCCCAAGATCATGTGATGCCCGGAGGGGCCCCCCAACAGAATGACGGATAGTCCTTCACCAGACTGCTGTCTTACTTCTGTCCTGATCCATGCATGGCAGCCCGCAGTTTGCCGGGCTGACATCTCTGCGGCTCAGTTTTCCAGCTGACAGCTTCCAGTCTCCGGTCACAGCTAGCTAGAGGGTTTCTGCTTGGCTTCTCAGCTGTAGAAGATGTAAACTCCTGCATTGGAACAGGGCATTCTGTGGGACCAATCAGATGCAATGTAGAACTAGATTGCTCACTTCAGTTTGTCTGAGTGATCTTCATGCTTGTAGTGCTCATTTTCATCTCAGTACCTTGTTTTAAAAATGATAAGTCAATGCTGGTTTGCCCTTTTCTCTGCAGGAATGGGCTTGTTGGATTAGTGCTACAATAGTACACATCAATAGCATCAGGGCAGGTGGGGGGGATCTAACGGCTGAAAAAGGGGTAACAGGTCTTTCAGTGGACTTATACTGCATTTCCAGAGAAGATAATTGTCCCCAATACCATAAGGGTCTTCCCTTCCCAGGTGATCCTCCCACTGTGCACTGCCCCCAGGGGGATTATTGTACTGTGGATGCACCACCCTGGCCCCTTCGGAAAGGTCTCTCCCTAAAGGAGAAGGGATGATATCCTCAGATTCGTCACACCGCATATGACGATTTGCTGCGATCTATGTCACTAAGAGTGAGCTGATAATAATATCCCTGAAGAGCGAGCTAGGCACTATGTTTCTCATGAATTGGTTGGGCACTATAACCCAGAGAAGTAAACTGGACACTATATTCCTCAGTGGAGTGAAAGAAGTGAGTTGGGCACCAAATCCTTGAGACTGTGGTTGTGCCAAAGAAGTATGCTGGGTGCCATGATCTTGAAGCTGCATTTTGGGAGAACAGATGCAGGCTGGGCACTATATCCCTGAGACTGTTTTACAAGGAGAGAATCATGCTGTGCGACACATGCCTGAGACTATGTTTTGGGACCTAAGAAGTGTACTGCTGGGCTCTATATTCCTGATATTGTTTCAAGAGCCATTTTACACCCTAAAGCCCTTATAAAATGTTGTGAGCAGAGATCCAGGCAGAGACCAGAACCGGTCTTAGAAAGAAAAACCATATGCACTCTTAATCAATCCCCTCTTAGACCTATAATAGAGATTTATCTGCGAGAGGAACACCATATTCAGTTGTGGACGTGATCAAAGTTCATTTGTAAGCTTGCTCTATTCCTGTCCTGTGACCCATCTTACACAGGAACATATATTGTACCAACACACAGGCCCAACACACGTGCAGGAGGAAGAATGTAGGGAGAGTTCCAGATCCATCACACATTAACTTCATGAACCTCTGTAATGTATCCCTTGGTGACACTTGTTGCCTTGGCAATTTCAAGATAATAACAAACTTAGCAGTAGGAATTCATCCCATCCCGACAAGAAGACAAGTGTTGAAAATATATTCCTGTAAAATACATGTTGTTGGTTCACCACAACCTTCATATAGACTTATCTTTGAATTCTAAATAAATATGTAAATAGACGTTATCACCTGGAGCGGTGGAAGCAACCAATCAGGTTGCTTTGATAGTGGGCTGAATCCCTAATGGTTTCTTCCCCTGCCCCGCCATCTTCCCCCACCCTCCCTTCCCTTCATGTCAAATGTCCTGTCCCTTCCAGCCCCACCTACCTTTTTACATAAGTGACAGCGGGCTGCTGCTGCTCCGTCTCCCTCCTGGCCACCATGGAAATCGAAAGGGGGCTGCGTATGGTGCCCCACCTTCCTGATCCCTTGCGGCCATGTTTAGTGAGCCTTTTGTTTCAATGAACAGGATGCCTCGTGGTGTCCCATTCATTGTAACAAAATACTTAGCTCTTAGCACCCCACATTGCAAACCCAGGGTGCAAATAGCCATGACCACCCATTCCACAGGCACCGGGACCCTCATGAAAGACCCTTGCTATGCTCTGACCTTTTAGCTCAGGACCTTTGATGTTATCACCCGTTCCAGCCCGTGGAATGGGTGATTATGGCTTAATTGTTAGTAGATTAGCAGCTGTAAGTTTGTCACAATTTTAGTGAGGAAAATGTTGTACTGGTCCTGTGTCATCAGAAAATACCAATAGATGAATGATTTTCATGGTGTCAGTCCATGGCGTGTGGCAAGTAGTATTGATGTAATTTTTTTTACTTTCTATGGTCCTTAGAACATTCACTCTGAAGTCAATGTTGTCTACAAAATGTACTATCCATATGATTAAATCTCAATGTGCTTTTATTTGGATGTTCCACTGGGAATAAAACCTATCAATATGAAGTTTGAGCAAGTGCTACTTTATTTTGACTTGTAAAATATGATGATGTAACAGGACTGAACTGCTGAAATGTTCTCACCCTTTATAATATATAATTATATAGTGTCCCTCAGTAGGTCACTAATTGTAAACAACATCATCTTTGCTGATATCATCTTCACTGTCAGTCTGCTAAAGACGGCACAGTGCAAGGATCTTTATCACACATTTCATTATTGCCTCCACAACCGCACCTCTGTGTAAAAGGTTGGTTGTTTGCTCAACATTTTCATGGTTACTGCATTGATTGGCCCACGTCGGGCACAAATCAAGTTGGGCCAGGAGTATACCGGGATCAGGATTGACGGCAGTCTTATTAACGTCATGCAGAAAGTTAAAACCTTGGGCACTTTCATGGAAACCAGTTTAGACTGTGAAGCTTATGTTGCAGCAATTAGCACTAGCACCAACTATCATCTTAAAGTGCTCAGGCAGGTCGCACCACTAGTCTCAGTTGAAAACCGTATTAAACTTGTGAGAGCTGTCACCTTACCACGGGTAGACTACTGTAATGCCCTTCTAGGCCGTGCAGGTAAAGCCCAAATTCAAGATCTACAAAAAATCCAAAATAAAGCTATCCGCATCATTTTTCAAATGAGGCGTTCTGAACCCACTACTGCAGCCAGAAAAAAACTGCACTGGCTTCCCGTGGAAAACAGAATTCAATTTAAACTGATGACAATATGTCATAAATGCATCTTTGGAAATGCTCCTGCTTACCTAAAGGATGTCATTGGTATCTACCAGCCTAAAAGGAATCTTAGGTCGGCTGAAGGCTATTTTTTGGTACAGCACCGGGTGAAACGCTCACGAGGTTCTGGAAGGGCTTTCCACACTCAGGGAGCTAAGGCATGGAATGCACTGCCTGCATCCCTGCGTAAGACTGAAGATCTTCTTGCCTTCTGAAAACAATTAAAAACGTACCTTTTTAATCAGTGTTAGTGCAAACCTCAGCGGTAATCTTTTTGCTCACTATATTCTGTTCTCTCGGCGCCTGGATGCCTACGGGCTTTGGCGCGGTATAAGCACAATAACATAACATAACATCGATTCATCATGCATGAAAATCGTATCAACTGCAGAATGGAGTAATGATAATTGGTGTTGTTGGAATTGTTTGTTCACTGTTTGTGGTGGTCATGGTGAGATTGACTCCAAGATTTCAGTCAGTTTACTTGTATAGTACAATGCTGTGGACTGTGATTCATTTTTGCAATGACGTTCTTGATAACAAGTCACCACACTTCGATCAGGTGTGACCTCTACAAATTCTAATTATCTGCAGCACAGTACAGCTACCTTTCACAGGCTTCAGTGGTACATATATTCCTCCATTATCAGAAATGGGGAATAGAACTCCTTAGGTCTGCTGCCTCAAGCAAGGGAACTCCATTATATATGATTATAGTCTATAGGGGAACCTCAAGCCAGCTATGCACTGCTGCAAGAGTTTGTGGGGAGTTTTGGAATGCATAAGTAGTCCAAGAGCAAGGTAAAGTGGAAGTTCACGTGTGCGTCTTAACATTACTGAGGTAAAGTTTCTTTCTGTTAAGCACTCACATGTAAGGGTTTGTGACAACGCAGCAGCCTTCTTGTTCAAATATGCATTTTCATCCTGAAAGCTATCGAGCATTCTTCTTCAACCTGTACACCATTTGAAAAAGGACAACACGACTTTTGGTTTCCCTTTTGCAATTTTGTCCTGCATGATGGAACTTTTGAATTTTCACTACTCACCTCCATTAGTGGTTTTCTGTAGTAATGTATCAGCCTGATATAGAGCCTTCATATTTGAATGTATTTTGGAACTTGCTTCTGTATGTGAAAGCACAACATCATTAACTGCTTCCAGAGAAACATGCTGTCTTTGGTTGTGGAGACAGGATTTCTGAAAAATATACATCCTTGTCCAACATATGGTTTTCAGGGAATTTTTGGATATCCTATCTTCCTCTTTAAAACATGTGCTGCTCAGCATCTGTCATTGTGACAGACTTGCGTTACTAAAGGGCATCTAATAAAGACTTAATTACTTTTACCAGACTAGCATATTCTTGCACATTCAGTGGTATTTCTGAAGGTTTCTCTGCACTTCAGCAAGATAATACTCATTATGACTTTGCCAGTGTATCAATAACGTGCCAGCAATTATGTTTACCAGCATGTTATACCACTGGAAAAGCACAAGTTTGCCGGTGGGGCACCTGATTTACCTCCAGCTAATAGCTGGAGGTAAGTCAAGCACCTTACCAAAAAAAATCACTGGCATTACCGGCACCGGTTTTACCGGTGCTGGTAATACTGGCAAATCCCCCATGGAGACCAATGGGACTCCATGGAATGGGGATTTACAACTGTTGCTGGCACTTGTAAACCAGTCGTAATACTGCTAGACTGAGTGCCAGTAACAGTAGCACAGTTTGGTGGTATCTGGGTGGATTTACCGCCCAGAAACCACAAACGGCATGTTTACCTTTTCGATTGATGCACCCACTCAGCATCCGTTTCCGTTAGCTATTTTCATTCAACTATAAAGCAGCATCATACATCTTCAGTGCAAACTGTGTGCAATTGATGCCCTCTATCTTCAGGTCTTTTGCAAAATAAGCAGCCATTTTCTGTAATTGGATATCAGTGCTTTGGCATCTTGTACATGGAAGTGCCTTCATGCACCCTGAGCTCTCACCAGTATCTTCATGTTCTGCCAGTTGTTTTTTGTATTGGGCCTGTAGTCTATCAAGATCAATCACTTTTGTGTGTGCACTTCTTCTTCCACAGGACAGGTGCCATTATGCATTACATTGGTTTATTTTCTACAGCTGTATTTTTTAAGTATTCTCCATTTGGACAACAATAGTTGATCTTTTTGAGCTACACCGTCAATAACTTCAGTTAAACTGTTGTACCTGAAAGAGATAATTAAAATGAATTAATGAAAAACAAAATGAAAAAGTGAAGGTATAACACTAGTGTTCTAATAGCATTTCTGTATTATAAATACAGAGACTTTTGGGACACCATTGACTACAAAGTAACTGTTGCTAGGACTACCTTTTAGGGCCTGACACTATCTTTCAATTGAGGTTTAGAAACTGAAACTGTCCATAAAATAACAGATATTGAAGATTCTATGTATGTCATTGGTAGCCATCTTGATGACATCATCAATCCTACATGCCATGTACAAAAGAGTGACACTATGGAAATTATTCAATTATAGCTAGTTTCCCATAACTCAAAACCAGTCCCAGCTTTTCTTCACCAAAACTGCCCCAGAGCATATTTGTTCTACATATGCTTTGGTACTATGTGGCATTTCTAAGATTTATGTCATGGACCACACTGGCAAACCCAGGAACTTCATTTCACCAAAATGCTAACGGTTGCGGAAGTGACATCACACAACCCTTGACCTCTGATGACATCACAGGAAGTGAAGTTACATCACGGGAAGTGATGGAGCACGACCTTTCACCCCTTGACAATACAGGAAGTGACATCACATAGCATTGTTCCTAAGTGCACCACGAAAAATATGGTTATGATATCACTGCAGTGTGCTATACATTTCATAAAAGAATGGATCACCATATGTATCGTTAAAATCAGTGTGTATAGGGCCATATTAACAAATTACTGTGAATGCAATCAGACGTCCAAGGTCAAATGATAATGATATGTTATTAAACAGCATTTATGCTTAAGTGCTTTACATAGAACAAATATACATACAATATTACCCAACCTGTGTTTGTGCTCATTTACCAACCTTAGAAGGATGAAAGGCTGAGTTGCCTTTGCCAGGATTCAAACCTGCAACCTGCAGATCACAAACACATCGCGGCAGCAAGCGCTCAACCCACTACACTATCTTACCGGATATAGCAACATTAGCAATTACATGTCTGAATGTTCTCGAAGTCAGAAAGCAAATTACACTCTGGAGTGGATACCTTTAAACTGGTAACTGAGATTTGTCAGCAGGCCAGTTCATATGCAGGTCTGGTGCAAAGTTGACCACATGTCAAGCCTGCGTGGATCTATTTTTCAGGCTTCAGAGTTTGGCAAAATACATACCATTAGAAGGGTTAATAACTGTGTATTAAAGATAAAGCAGCGCACTCACACAGAATCCCGTACTCTGGGCACTCATTACCTCATACATGCAAACAAACATCCTGAACAGCATGCCATGGAGACACGAAAGATAGACACATTACAACAAAGCATTAATTGTGGCACAATAAAATCAAGGTCCATTTTATGTGCTATGGTCAAACATATCTACACTGTTCACAAGCTTTTAGGCACAAGTATGTTGTCAAGTGACAAGGACACCGAGATGGAATGTCTTGTGATTGCTCTGAGCTGGGGATAAATCTGCTGCGATTTTGCCAATTTTCTGTGCCATGCGCTATTACCGCCAACAGTAGTAGCGCCGAAAATTCCCCATTGGGCCCAATGGGGAATTCCTGAATGGGCCCAATGGGGAATGGGGAATTACTGTTCCGCCAAACCTGTGATCCGGCGCCAATAGTGCTGGGGGTTTGGCAGTAATGCTAATAGCCCTGGCGGTATCCAGGCGGTAGTACAGCCCAACTCGTGATGAGGCCCATAGTCTGAAATGAATGCTTATTCTACTCAAAATGCTTTTTGGATGTTCATGTCTGCATTATGAATTTGAGGTGTTTAAGAAAAGACTAAATCGGTGATTCACTTCCTGAAGTGTGTCTGAAATAAACCTTTAATGACTTTAGCAATTATTTTATAGAATTCCAGAAAGACAAATTATTTTTTATTCCTATTCTTTCTGATTTAGGGTCACTGCTCAAAGTGTCACACTTGTGGAACACCCTTTTTTTAAGAGGCCTGAACAAGAAAGCCAGCCACTCTAGAAATAAAGAACCACATGGCACTGGCCAAAGCTCAGGAGCTTAATTTAGGGATAGCAAGGGAGAACACATGCGTAGCAAAGGTGATGACAGGCAAACACCCAAATGAAGTCCCTGGGCAAACCACAGGTGGGTGTTAGTTGCACTGGTAATTAAAACATTGATGGCAAAGCATTTAATCTTTGGTTTTATCCCTCTGAGTGCGACACAGATTGCAATTCATAAATATGAGCTGTATTCTTTCTCTACACAATCACCAACCAAAACATGGATTTAAATTGTTTCAAAAAGAAAGAGGTGATGGCTGGAAGGCTTAGAATGAATCTTAACCTCTGGCATTGCTCTGGGCAACCCTCCAGACCATCGTTCTTCGCCTGCCAAGCCATTACAGAAGCGGAAAGACCATATGCAAATCAGGCTTGGCCCCACCCCAAAAGTGCCAGTCCAGCCCAAACTGCCAGGTCACATCCCTTCTGCACGAGACCAAGAGCATGCCCAAACATGTTTACATTATTTCAACCATGTTTACATTACTCATATTACTATTATTATTGACAACTCTCAGGACTCACTTCCACCAACCACAATAAGAAAACTAGCCGTATTTTTATTCTGGTTCATTACATTATTTTGAATTTAAGCTGTAAATATATAAGGAACCACAGTTAGAACAATGATGAAAATCAATAATGGATGCACTTGCAAAAGCCACAGGTGTGCATCTGAATATGTTGCCATGCCCCATGTTTGATTGCAAACACACCCCCAACAGTAGATGCCACTAAACTGTCTATGGAGGATGAATGTGAAAGCATCTCTACAATCTCCACCAAGTCAAAAGCAGCACAATTTGCTGTTGAAGAGGCAGCAATTATGTACTACGAGTGCATTGAGATGAATTGTATGCTTTTACAATGGAAGTTGGCTCCAGATAAGCCACACATGGCCAAATTTACATCTGAGGTGAATGATCCTATGTCCCAATAATGGGAACTGGCATTCAATTTAACAGGCAACACGTTAGCAGTGCTAGTAGAATATAAAGAGAGTTGTTTAATTACCAGTAGTGGGAGGAAAATGTGTGCCCTAGAACAGATGAAGGGGTACGTGGAATCACAAGTGGTAGTTGCCAAATGCAGAACTTATCAGTGCATGTCAAAAGACAATCTGGCCGATTCATGGAATTAATGTGCACTGAAATTTTCCGCGCAAGCGTGAGAAAGCGTGCGAATCACAGTGCCAGTGCAAAAATCGCAGCGAAACCCACGCACAGCGATTCATGGAAGTCCGTGCATGCTAAGCACACAGCGTAAGCGCACATAGCGCGGCGCACGCAACAAAAGTAGGCGTAACACGGGGCGTGACACGCGGATTGGGGAACAACGCGTGAAAATGTGGGCATCACGGGGAAAGTACAGGAGGCAAGTGCGCGGAACACCCACACGCTCGCCTACAACACGTATTCATGGAATCGAATAGGGAAAACCAGTGCACAAGCAAAGACACGCACAGGCCTAAACACGTCCGCCACACGAAGGCAGGTGGTAGCATCCCTGCGCATGAAAAAGATGTGCGCTAACAAAAAGCACGTACATACAACTATGATGAATGTCCCATACTGTGTCCCTCTAGGACAAACGACATGCAAAGGGGTACGCGACAAACACGGACACCCGCTGTGTGAAAAATAGCGTGTGCGTGTATTTCAGGGGTGCGCAATAAGTTACACACACGCGATAGGCCTTGGGCGAGCGGGGTACTTGTATAACTGGGGTGCGCGTGAAGTCTCACACGCGATTGGATCTGGGTATGTGTATTTCTGGGGTTCGCGTGAAGTTTCACACGCGATTGGCCCTGTGCGAGTGGGGAACGTGTATTTCTGGGTTTCGCGTGAAGTTTCACACGCGATAGGCCTTGGGCGAGCGGGGTACTTGTATAACTGGGGTTCGCGTGAAGATTCACACGCGATTGGATCCAGGTACGTGTATTTAGGGGGTGCACGGGAAGTTTCACACGCGATAGGCCCTGTGCGAGTGGGGTACGTGTATTTCTGGGGTACGCGTGGAGTTTCATACGCGATTGGCCCTGTGCGAGTGGGGTACGTGTATTCCTGGGGTTCGCGGTAAGTCTCACATGCGATTTCAGCAGGGTACGTGGATTTCGGGGGTGCCGGGGAGTCCTACACGTGAATTGGCAGTGTGGGTCCTCCCAGGTGTTCCCTCTACACCCTCCACGGCCCCTGCAGGCAGCCCACACCACAGGGGACTACCCTGCACCCCTGGTCATGTCCTGCAGGCAGCCCATCCACCATGGGCATGCCCCCCAGCCAAGCCACATGTCAGCTTGCTCTACTGATAACCAACGCATGACCCCCTGCACCCCCACCCCCCCAGAAGTGCAGGGCACCTGCCAGCAGGCCCCCATTCATGTCCCCCTGCACCCCCACCCCCTCAGCAGTGCAGGGCACCTGCCAGCAGGCCCCCACTCATGTCCCACTCATGTCCCCCAGCACCCCACCCCCCAGCAGTGCAGGGCACCTGCCAGCAGGCCCCCACACATGTCCCCTTGCACCCCCATCCACCGGCAGTGCAGGGCACCTGCCAGCAGGCCCCCACACATGTCCCCCAGCACCCCCACCCCCCAACAGTGCAGGGCACCTGCCAGCAGGCCCCCACTCATGTCCCACTCATTCCCCCTGCACCCGCAGCCCCCAGCAGTGCAGGGCACCTGCCAGCAAGCTCCCACTCATGTCCCACACATGTCCCCTTGCACCCCCACCCCCCAGCAGTGCAAGGCACCTGCCAGCAGGCCCCCACTCATGTCCCACACATGTCCCCCAGCACCCCCACTCGCCAGCAGTGCAGGGCACCTGCCAGCAGGCCCCCACTCATGTCCCACTCATGTCCTCCAGCACCCCCACCCCCCAGCAGTGCAGGGCACCTGCCAGCAGGCCCCCACACATGTCCCCCGGCACCCCCACCCCCCAGCAGTGCAGGGCACCTGCCAGCAGGCCCCCACTCATGTCCCCCAGCCCCCCCACCCCCTAGCATTGACAGGCACCTGCCAGCAGGCCCCGACACATGTCCCCCAGCACCCCAACCCCCCAGCAGTGCAGGGCACCTGCCAGCAGGCCCCCACACATGTCCCCCAGCACCCCCACTGCGCAGCAGTGCAGGGCACCTGCCAGCAGGCCCCCACTCATGTCCCCCAGGCCCCCCACCCCCCCAGCATTGACAGGCACCTGCCAGCAGGCCCCGACACATGTCCCCCAGCACCCCCACCCCCCAGCAGTGCAGGGCACCTGCCAGCAGGCCCCCACTCATGTCCCACTCATGTCCCCCTGCATCCCCACCCCCAGGAGTGCAGGGCACCTGCCATCAGGCCCCCACTCATGTCCCACACATGTCCCCTTGCACCCCCACCCCCCAGCAGTGCAGGGCACCTGCCAGCAGGCCGCCACTCATGTCCCACACATGTCCCCCAGCACCCTCACCCCCCAGCAGTGCAGGGCACCTGCCAGCAGGCCCCCACTCATGTCCCACTCATGTCCCCCAGCACCCCCACCCCCCAGCAGTGCAGGGCACCTGCCAGCAGGCCCCCACACATGTCCCCCAGCACCCCCACCCCCAGCAGTGCAGGGCACCTGCCAGCAGGCCCCCACTCATGTCCCACTCATGTCCCCCTCACCCCCACCCCCAGCAGTGCAGGGCACCTGCCAGCAGGTCCCCACTCATGTCCCACACATGTCCCCTTGCACCCCCACCCCCCAGCAGTGCAGGGCACCTGCCAGCAGGCCCCCACTCATGTCCCACACATGTCCCCTTGCACCCCCAACCCCCAGCAGTGCAGGGCACCTGCCAGAAGGCCCCCACTCATGTCCCACACATGTCCCCCAGCACCCCCACCCCCAGCAGTGCAGGGCACCTGCCAGCAGGCCCCCACTCATGTCCCCCAGCACCCCCACCCCCCAGCAGTGCAGGGCACCTGCCAGCAGGCCCCCACACATGTCCCCCAGCGCCCCCACCCCCCAGCAGTGCAGGGCATCTGCCAGCAGGCCCCCACACATGTCCCCCTGCACCCCCACCGCCCAGCAGTGCAGGGCACATGCCAGCAGGCCCCCACTCATGTCCCCCGGCACCACCACCCCTCAGCAGTGCAGGACACCTGCCAGCAGGCCCCCACTCATGTCCCCCAGCCCCCCCACCCCCCGGCATTGACAGGCACCTGCCAGCAGGCCCCCACTCATGTCCCGCTCATGTTCCCCTGCACCCCCACCCCCCAGCAGTGCAGGGCACCTGCCAGCAAGCCCCCACTCATGTCCCACACATGTCCCCTTGTATCCCCACCCCCCAGCAGTGCAGGGCACCTGCCAGCAGGCCCCCACTCATGTCCCACTCATGTCCCCTTGCACCCCCACCCCCCATCAGTGCAGCGCACCTACCAGCAGGCCCCCACTCATGTCCCACACATGTCCCCTTGCACCCCCACCCCCCAGCAGTGCAGGGCACCTGCCAGAAGGCCCCCACTCATGTCCCACACATGTCCCCCAGCACCCCCACCCCCCAGCAGTGCAGGGCACCTGCCAGCAGGTCCCCACTCATGTCCCCCAGCACCCCACCCCCCAGCAGTGTAGGGCACCTGCCAGCAGGCCCCCACACATGTCCCCCTGCGCCCCCACCGCCCAGCAGTGCAGGGCACCTGCCAGCAGGCCCCCACTCATGTCCCCCTGCACCCCCAACCCCCAGCAGTGCAGGGCACCTGCCAGCAGGCCCCCACTCATGTCCCCCAGCCACCCCCACCCCCCGGCATTGACAGGCACCTGCCAGCAGTCCCCGACACATGTCCCTCAGCACCCCCACCCCCCAGCAGTGCAGGGCACCTGCCAGCAGGCCCCCACTCATGTCCCACTTATGTCCCCCTGCACCCCCACCCCCCAGCAGTGCAGGGCACCTGCCAGCAGGCCCCCACTCATTTCCCACACATGTCCCCTTGTATCCCCACCCCCAGCAGTGCAGGGCACCTGCCAGCAGGCCCCCACTCATGTCCCACTCATGTCCCCCTGTACCCCCACCCCCAGCAGTGCAGGGCACCTGCCAGCTGGCCCCCACTCATGTCCCCCAGCCCGCCCACCCCCCCAGCAGTGCAGGGCACCTGCCAGCATGCCCCCACACATGTCCCCCAGCACCCCCACCCCCAGCAGTGAAATGCCGATCTCATGACACAAACCAAAAGTCAACTATGTACATCAACACATGTCCGTCACACACATACACTGGTTGGCATTGCTTGTGTAAACCCACATTTTCACATGCATCAACCCAATGAGCAAATCCCACACATGGAACTAAAAAATTAAAATGTATTATGTACATAAAATCAAAAATGAAATGAAAGCATACCAAAATATGAAACATGAAATGAAAAGCATGTGAAAAAGATGATTGAATGAACATGATAACCAATCCAAAAACATTAGAAAGAAAAACAGTCCAAAGTCACCCTCCAACAATGCAAATACAAAGGAAATGTAAAAAAAATCTCCATTGCTTCATGTTCATAATAATAAAAAAAAGAGAAATCAATCCATAGTCCAACTATTTACAATCCATTGTCCGGAAAAAATAAATCCATTACTCCATGTCCATAATGCAAAAAAAAATGAAAAATGAATACATGATGAAACTATATACAATCCATTGTCCAAGGATGTAAAGGGTCCATGATCCCAACCAAACAAATGAAACCTACCTAACAAACTACCTAAAAATATTACTATATACAAATTTGTGTGGCATTGTCCATTGACCACAAATAAAAGGAAAACGAAAAGGAAACCTAACTCTAAAAACTATTTACAAGGGCAGCGGGCTAGTCCGATGGCTCATTTTTGGATGTCCCGGGCCAGGGCATCATCGAACTCCTGCTCAATGTCCTGGAGGCGGTCCTCTTCCATGGCCCCGAGGGTTCGCAGGGATGACGACATGTTCTCCTCCAACTCCCTGCGAATTGCCTCGAGGCACTCGGCCCGCCTCAGGGCCCTCCGCATGGAGTTCTCCACCTTGACTATCGTGAGCCTTTGCCTCTTCTGCCCGCTGCCGCTCCGCATCTATAGCATGGCCTAACTGCTGCCACAAGGAAAACACTTCCAGTCCTGGGTCCTCCTGCCCTCTGGCCCATGCCTGCCCCTCTGATGTAGAAGGCCCCGAGCCATGATGGCTCCCACCTTGTTGCTGCTGCTGCTGTGCCTCTGCCTGTGCCCTGGCTCTTGCTGCCTGCACATCCTCCTCTGGCTGGGGTGCAGTTGTTGAGGTGGCCACCCCTGCTGGATGTCTGACTCCCGACTGAGGCAGGGATGTGTCCTCCACCAGCCTGGCCGCAGGGTCAGAGGCAGCTCCACAGGGTACCCAGGTGATACATGGGTGGGAAGATGGCATGGAGGACGACTGGGGCATAGGGGGTTCAGATGAGGAGGGGGTCAGAACAAGGTCCATAAAATGGAGGAATCTGGCCCTGGTGAGCTGTCCCAGTAGGTCAACGCGGTCAACGAGCCAATCAAGAAGACATGCAGTCTCCTCATGAAAAGACTGCAGGTCACCTCGCATGGCCTGTTGACGCAACGCCACCCCACCCAGGACAGGCTCAAGCCAGTCTCGGATAGCCACGTCCGCAGGGAGAGGAAGGCCAGTTGTTGTAAGCGGATCCCCTCCCGGAAAACGGGTCTGGACGTAGGCATCCCTGCTGGTGCGGGATGAGCCAGTCACAGGATCAGGGACAGGATTACACACAGGCACCTCCATGGTGGCCTGTGCTGCCTCCTGTCCCTGCCCCTGCACTGCACCACTAGCACCAGTGGAATCTCCACCTCCAGACCCCGTGTCTGACACCTTGCACAGCCTCCTCCTCCACCAAACCCCCTACCAACCTGGATGACTCCGTGCCATCTTCCTCCGTCGCACCCTGTGGGGTCTCAGCTGCCCCTTCTGCTGCCGAGGAGTCCAACTCCAACCTCCGCCTCTTGGACCTTCCCTCGGCAGCTGCGGCCTGGGACGCGGCACCGGACTCCTCACTCCCCGACAAGATGACAACCTGGGAGGGGAGCCGGGCCTTGCGTCTCCGGCTGGCGGGACGATCCCTGCCGCTGTGCTCCACAGCACCCTCTCCGCCCTCTTCTTCAGTTGATGCTGTAGACAGGGAGAGATAAAACACAGGCATCAGGGCACTGTACAATGGACTGATACACACATGACAGTTGCACATGAGTGGAATTGTTTAACTACAGACACAGCATCACCCTCCACGACACACATGTCATTCTAACTCACAAACATGAACATTTCAACAGCAATATTGCACCAGGCAGCACCATCCATACACATACAACAGCATGAACAGCCAATGGTCAGCCTGACATCATATGAAACACAAGGAGTGCACTAGACATGCACACATGCCACCACACTTACATGCATGTCTACATCTCCTCCACCTGTTGCAGTGATGAGATCGCCATACATGTCACATCTGCCATTCATCCTTCTACATATCAGTGTCACGTGCATCCATGTTGCATCACAGTTGCACACTTGTCAGATACACATACATGCACATGTACACAGTGCAGATACATGGAGCTGGAACCAACATCCATGTGTGACACCACAACCTTGACAACTTATATACACAGTCATTCAAACATGTGTGCTCACACATCTGCATTTGGCCTGCATGCTTACCCACACATACTCCATCCATGTGTCACACACATGAGAGGACTCGCATGTGTCAGCCTCACGGCCCTGTACATACACATCCATACATGGCCCTACAAAACCACATGTGGAACCTGCACACTACTGGCACACCACCACACGCACAGCTTACAATCAGTTTGCATTTACACTTACCGCTCGACTCCAGACGGGTCTGCCTCCGAAGGATCTGGGCGTGGAGCGCTGGGCCTACGTGTTCCAGGACCCTTATCTGGAGTGACATTCGTGATGACGTGCGTGCTTCCCGGGGGGAGCACGCACGTCATCACGAAGAGCACCGTGCCAACGTGGCCCAGTTGGGAGTGTCCATGGTCAGGGGTTTTGTACATGTGTCGGCCACTCTGGCAGCCTTCTCCTCCTCTGTGGAGACTATGCGCCAGTCGTTCTCCATGCCGACTTCCGGCCCAGATGCCACCAGGGCCCCCTGTGGACCTGCCCTGACCAACGCAGCCAGCTCGGTGGGGATCCCATTCCTGCCACAGTCGGGAGTCGGTGGTCCAGCAGGAGTGGACACCCCAGCAACTGGATCCCAGCAGATGGAGGATATGCCGGCATCATCGAGCAGGGCATGTGCACGATGGCGTCAGTGGATTCCATCAGCCTGGATGCTGTCGTGCTGGCAGAGGCAGTTGCGTCGGAGGCAGCAGCAGGCTAAACGTGGGAGGCATCATGGCTCGGGGCCATCTACATCAGAAGGGCAGGCATCGGCCGGAGGGCAGGAGGACCCTGGAATGGGAGTGTCTTCTGTGTGGCAGTGGTTGGGCCAGTGGATAGGTGCGGAGCGGCGGCGGGTGGAGGAGGCACAGCTCACAATGGTCAGGGCGGAGAACTCCATGCGCAGGGTGCTGAGGCGGGCTGAGTGCCTCGAGGGAATTTGCAGGGAGTTGGAGGTGGACATGGCGTTATCCCTGCGAGACCTCGGGGCCAGTGAACAGGCCCGCCTCCAAGACATTGAACAGGAGTTCGATGATGCCCTGGCCCATGACATCAACAAGTGAGCCGTTGGACTTGCCCGCCGCCATTGTATATAGTTCACTAGTGTTAAGTTTCATTTCTTTTTTCTTTCAATTGGGGCATGAACTATGCCCCACATGTTTGTATAGAGTTAGTAATTGGGTAGGTTTTATTGTAGGTTTCATTTATGTCGTTGGGCTCATGGACCCTGGATTTGCTATTTGTACATAGTTTTACAGTGGATTTTTCTCCTTCACCTTATTTTTTTTTTCACCAAGGAGCAATGGATATTACGCTTTTCTTTCCCTTTGGATTGCTTTGTTGGACGGTGACTTTGGACATATTTTCATTTGGATTAATTTGGATTCTCATTTTATTTATTTATCATTTTTTGGGACATGCTGCATTTTGATTATTATTGGCATTATTGTGTGTTTTGATTTCATTCCCTTCATTTTGACTTGAATACATTTTTGTTTCTTACTTCAATGTGTGTTCTTCTCTCATTGGTTTCATGCATGTCACAATGTGGGTTTTCTCAGTCATGTGTTGCCATTGTGTGGGTCTGACAGACTTGTACTCATGCGCATACTGCTTATTTGTGATCTATCATGTAATGGGGATTTCAATTTGGAGTGGATGTAAAGCTTGATTGGGTGTTTGGACTGGGGTGGCGTGGGGTGGGATTTGGGTGGCCATAAGAGCCAGGGATATGGATTGTGATGATGTGTTGGCTGGGGGACATGTGTCGGGGCCTGCTGGCAGGTGCCCCTCACTGCTGGGGGGTGCTGGGGGACATGAGTGGGGGCCTGCTGGCAGGTTCCCCTCACTGCTGGGGGGTGGGGGTGCTGGAGGACATGTGTCGGGGCCTGCTGGCAGGTGCCTGTCAATGATGGGGGAGTGGGGGATGGGGGACATGAGTGGGGGCCTGCTGGCAGGTGCCCCTCACTGCTGGGGGGTGGGGGTGCTGGGAGACATGAGTTGGTGATCATATCGCAACTTGACATGTGGCTTGGCTGGGGTCATGCCCATGGTGGATGGGCTGCCTGTGGGACATGACCAGGGGTGCAGGGTAGTCCCTGTGGTGTGGGCTGCCTGCAGGGGCTGTGGAGGGGGTAGAGGGGACACCTGGGATGACCCACACTGCCAATTCACGTGTAGGACTCCCCGCGCACCCCCAAAATATGCGTTCCCCGCTCTGACAGCAAAATCGCGTGTGAAACTTCATGCGCAGCCCAGTAATACACGTACCATGCTCCAATCGCGTGTGAAACTTCCCGCGCACCCCCGAAATACACGTACCCAGGCCAATCGCGTGTAAAACTTCCAGCGCACCCCTGAAATACACGTACCCAGCCCAATCGCGTGTGAAACTTCCCGCGCACCCCTGAAATACACATACCCAGCCCAATCGCGTGTGAAACTTCCCACGCACCCCTGAAATACACGTACCCAGGCCAATCATGTGTGAAACTTCCCACGCACCCCTGAAATACACGTACCCAGGCCAATCGCGTGTGAAACTTACCACGTACCCCTGAAATTTCCTTAGCCAGGCCAATCGCGTGTGAAACTTACGGCGCACCCCTGAAATACACGTACCCAGGCCAATCGCGTGTGAAACTTCCCGCGCACCCCTGAAATACACATACCCAGGCCAATCGCGTGTGAAACTTCCCGCGCACCCCTGAAATACACGTACCCATGCCAATCGCGTGTGAAATTTACTGCGCATCCCTGAAATAAATGTACCCAGGCCAATCACGTGTGAATCTTCCCGCGCACCCCTGAAATACACATACCCAGGCCTATCGCGTGTGAAACTTCCCGCGCACCCCTGAAATACACGTATCGAGCCCAATCGCGTGTCAAACTTCCCACGCAACCCTGAAATACACCTACCCAGGCCAATCGCATGTGAAACTTACCGCGCACCCCTGAAATACACGTACCCAGGCCAAACGCGTGTGAAACTTCCCACGCACCCCTGAAATACACGTACCCAGGCCAATTGCGTGTGAAACTTCCCGCGCACCCCTGAAATACACATACCCAAGCCAATCGCATGTGAAACTTCCCGCGCACCCCCGTAATACACGTACCCCACTCGCACAGGCCTTTTCGCGTGTGAAAGTTCCTGCGAACCCCGTAATACACGTACACTGCCGAAATCGCGTGTGAAACTTCCCGCGAACCCCAGTAATACACGTACCCCACTCGAACAGTCCCTTTCGCGTGTGAAACTTCACGTGCACCCCAGTAATACACGTTCCCCGCTTGCCGTTTGGTGTTTGGCAGCCCTGTAAACTGGTCCAGGGTTAGCGCAGCCTTTTGCGCTGAATTGGGAATTTTGATGGCTTTTCCTTGCACAAGGGCGTTCTTGGGGGCGTAACTGGCATTGCTGCAGGGTCGCTGCGCCACTCTGTGCCACGGCTGGTTTTGGAGGCTAAAATCCATGAATACGCTGTGCGCAGAAATTGATTTTAGCGCACGCGGCTGGTGAAGACATTAGCACGCGCACACTGTGCGCCAGCCGCGTGCGCCTATTTTGTGCGAAATTCTATGAATTACCATGTGTGTCTATTTGGGGCAAAGAGTGTGAATGCTGATAGCCACCGAGGGAGGGGGAGGATTTGTAGTGTGACATCTACATAAAGGCATTTTGTGATGTGTGGTCTCAATATTTGGCTAAAGATGATATGGGGAGGAGTAGTCTGTGATGATATCTGAATACCGAAATGCCACTCACTTCATACACACTGCTGAGCCAGTAAATATAAAAGAAGATCCATTTCAGAGGTTGCCCCACACTCCCCAATACCCTTTGATGCCTGAGGCAGAGACAGGTATCACCCCAGTCATTGAATTGTCATTGGGCCAAGGAATTATAGTGCCAACCAGTAGCCTGTGTAATACTCAGATGTTTCCCGTGAAGAAACCAAAGGAGGTTTATAATTTTGTTCAAGACTTAAGGGCTTTCAGTCCTGTGAAGGTACCTTCCTTCCTAGTGGTGCCAAAACAAGCTACCATATTAAGCTTCATCACGGCCTTGGTGGTATCCCAACAGTAATACAGCCTGGATACTGCCAACACAAATAGCGCTACTGCTACTCGGTCCAACACAAATTCACAAGTAATGATAAGGCTGTAATTCACGATTTCTTAAAGAGTCCATAGGACTCTATTGGGATTTTTGGTGCTATAGCACTGATAATAGTGCGGAAAATGGGCGGAACGCTGGAGATTTACCTCCAGCAAAAAGCTGGAAGTAAAACACCAAACTTTCCACCCAACTCATGATTTGGCCAACCCTTAAATGCAGGAGTAATAGCATTACTGCCACATTTAAGGACTGCCACCCAACTCGTGATGAGGCCCAATTGTCTTGTATTCTGCCAGAAGCCACGCATTTCACAGTGGTTGATCTGTGCTCAGCTTTTTTCTCAGTCCAATAGACTAAAGACATTAAGCATTTTCTCATAGAGGTCCTCTATACATGGAACAGTTTTCCCAAGCGGTATACAGTGTCCCCAACCCTCTTTTCACAACAGTTAAAAAAAGGTCTGGATGATAACAAGATGGTCTGGTGATTGCCTCCACATCATATAAGACTTGTAGGAAAGACCCCAAAGTCATGATAAAAGCATTGGGGTAGAAAGTGCATAAGGCGTTGAAGAAGAAGCTACAGTTAAGTGTCTGGACAGTACATTATCTGAGTCATGATATTATGGGGGGCTATCAGCTAATATCCGCTTTGCTGAAAGAGACAGTTTACAACATCCCCGAGTCTCAGACAGTGACGAAAATGCATGTTTTTTTGGGGGCAATCGGTAACTGCCGGCAATACATACCAGAATATGCAGAAATTGTTAAACCACTTCAGGGACACATATGTTTAAATACTGTAGAACCATTGCAATGGATGACAGAGGTAGAAGAGGCCTTTACTAAGATTAAGCCGCAATTAGCAGAAGCACCTTCTTTGGGACTACCTGATTATAAGAAAGGATTTACTTTGTATTGTCATGGGAGGAACGGTTTTGCCCTGGTTGTCCTTACCCAGAAACACGGAATTCATCATAGACCCGTAGCCGATTATAGTAAGGAATTGGATCCAGTTGCAGTTGGGATGGCACCCTGCTTACGATCGGTGGCAGCTGCTGCATTGGCAGTGGAACAGAGTGAAAATGTAGTGTCATTATTATCATTAAAAACAAAGACAACGCACACGTCGGTATCAAGAGCCAGTAATTATGAGATGCTTTAATTGACCTTGACAAACATCACCCTGACTAAATGTTCTGTTTTGAATCCAGGGTCCGTGTTGTGTACCTCACAGGAGGGAGAGTCTCGCGACACCACCCCTCATGATTTTGTGTCAGCAACTGACTGTCTGGTGATGCCCTGTACATATCTCTCTGACGAGCCTCTGCCCTATTCAGACCTTCAGTTTTTTGTGGATGTTTTGTGCTTCAGAAATCAAAGTGAGCATAAGGTTGCAGTGGGCATGGTATGTGCCCCAGAAGAGGTTGTGGAGAGTGGAAGGTTATGGGGGAACCATTGTGAAGTCAAACCACCCAACATTCAGTTACATTACAGGTTTGGTGGTATCTTGACAGTCACACCACAGAGATACCGCCAAATGGTATTACTGTTACCACTACTTGGTGTGGCTTTATTACCACCAGTGGTATTACCACCAGCGGTATCACCACCAGATTGCAAGTGGCAGTAGGTTGTTGTGTTAGTCCCCATTAATTGGAGTCCATAGGGCTCACTGGGGATTTCAGATATATTACCAGTGGCAATATTACCACAAGTGGTAATACTGCTGATTTGGTATTTTTCTGTGAGAGGTGATATTGAAAATGGGGGTTATGTTTATGTGTCCAATAAGGCTGTCTAACCATGGAATGATGGCACTATGGCACCCAGAGCTAAACCTGCTTATAGAAATGTAGAACTGTCATGAGGTCACTAGTCATACATGCAAAAAGACTCACTGTGCTAGCATGATCCAGTCACATCTTTCACCCAAGGTTGAATTGATTACCTAAAAGCTGAGACAACTCAAGCAGTGATAAAGCCACCCCAGTCATGGGGCAGAGGTATGGGACAGAGGCATGTTGCCACTGGTAGGGTTGAGGCTTCGCATATTGCATGTGCATGTATCCTTCACATAATTTTGAGAGGCATGTATAGTGTCCCAGCTAGGCAAAAATCTTCAGGTTGAGAAAAAAAACCTATTAGGTTTGCGCAGCAGAAGATGCATGTATTGTTTTAGTTAGGTTTGACACATATTAGATATTCACATGTTTAACAGGAAAAACATCCAGTGAAGATTAAACACTTTCGCTTTAAGGGCAGGATCCCTTAAGTATAGCCGGCACACACTAAGCGTGCGTGTGAAGTGGGGAGGGCAAAGTGTTTTGGGGTTGCACCAGTGATTGTATGGTCTGCTGCTGAGCTCCGTTTTACCAGGAAAAACATCCTGTGAATATTTGGACACTTTTGTTTTAAGGACAGGAGCACAGTACAGGGTGCACATGCAAAGCATCTGCACGAACTGTGGAGTGCAAAGTGTTTTGGTGTTGGTGTGCTTTGCGAGCCATGGGGTGCCCTGAGGAGCACGCAGTGAAAAGCGGTGGAGCCTGTGGAACTGTTGCAACATAGACTGGTGAGAAATTACTTTCTGTGAAAAGCAAAGCGCAAGGGTTTTCTTGACCCTCAGTGCGCGCGAGAAATTACTTTTTGGCTGTACGCCATAGATATCTTTTTTCCTTCGCGCCCCTCCTGTGATGTACTCGTTATCAACTGAAGAAGCCCTGCACAAACGGTAAGAAAAGTTGGAAGTGGCTAACATAGTCACCGCAGCTTGACTTCCCCCAGTGGCAATAGGTAGCTTTGGAACTTTTGAAGCTCTTTTACTTATTGGTGTTGTCTGTTAACTCATAATGGGAGCACCATCCTCATCTTTGAACTCCATTTTTTACATTCTCATTTAAAGGGAGAGCACAGTGAGTGCTGTGTGCCTCGAGAACTGGGGATTGCTGCATGGAAAAGAGTTACATGGCGACTGACATTGTGACTGCATCATCAGTATTGCTATGCATATGTATGACCTTAGAAGCAACCAAGGAAGGGGACCGCCAAAGTTTGATGCAGCCTTCTTTTAGATATTCACATGTTGCAATACAGAAAGAGCAACAAATGTATTAATGCTGTGGTTGCAAAGGTTATAGATAGGGCAGTATTGGAGGAACAGTGTTTAGTTGTCATATTAATAGTTATGGTCTGTAGTGAGGTGTGCAGGAAGAGCTGAAACAGGTGAAAGATGGAGTCAGACAGGTACTGTGGTAGAAGCAAGATCAGTGTGTTAACATGGCCGAAGCATCACCATATTGGGTGTTAAGGTCTAATATATCAGGACTAGAATAGAACACATATCCTGATGTGTAGCTGCAGCTCTGTTTAGCTCAGCTCCAAAAACAAATCCCCTTTCCCGGTTCCCAGGGGAGAAGCCGAGGTCAGAGGCACCTGTGGTGCAAAGATAAACTCTAATTGTATCCAGCTGCAGTGATGGGAACAGAATGCAAGGATAGGATGAAGCTGGAAGGGATGTGCCCATTGAAGAACAAATTCATGAGAATAGGGCATAAGGTTTTGCAATGCCAATGGGGAAGGAGAATAATTAGAGCACTACTGCCAACATACAATCCCCTTTGAATGACAAGTACATGTACAACCAAAGCAATTGAATCCCTGAAATTCAGACTCAAGAGAGGTGCCCTAGTCACATCATTTTGAGCACATGGGGTTTGAAGGAGATAAGGTGGGAGCCACATCTGGAACTTTCTTTGATTTGGGATAGGAGGAGCAGAGGTGATGCCAATAAATTTAGTACAAGGTCAGGGGGAGCAGCTTGGGTGCTCCACAGTGCCTGGTATAATGAGAAGGCCTATAATCTTATGAAACCAGAGTTGGCCTCGCCAGCTCACTTTGATCACGTCTAAATCGGAGGGGTGCACATCACATGGCAATCTCGATTCAATAATGTGTCAATAAGCTCAAACCACCATTCCCGTCCTGGCATTCAATAGTGATAATATAATGGACCACGTGTCATGGGGAATGGGTTTAGATAACGTGTGGGAGTAGCAATTGGGCCAGGGACTATAAGGGGGTATTAGTATGTTGTATAGGAGGTAGCCAATGAGGGTGGTGGAATAACATTGTAATCTATGTATTCAGATTTTGCGGTTTATCGCTATATAACCTGTAACTTCTACCTGTATGTCAGTTCGATTCTAGGGGTCGGTCCTTTTGCATTTGAATAAACCTTGTTTTCTCTTGCAAAGAGGTACAGTGATTATTTGGCCTTTTGGATTATTTTTACTGTTCGGATTTTGGGTTGTTATTTTCTTTAGAACACATACCATGCCATAGTATACAGAGCCCAGTTGCATCTCATGGGAATGAACGATGCACCACAATGAAGCCATGAAACACTATTGACATCGGTCACATAACATGCATGAGTTGCCACAAACCAAACAGCAGACTTAGCTTGTATGACTACCATGCACAACACACCCCAAAAGTTGCATCAAATGTCCTCTATAATACCCCAGGCATAATTGATACCATTCAGGCAAGTTCTATTCTTTAATTTATCCCAAAATACGTAATGTACATGCCATGCAAAGGATAAGAAACCATGCTGGCAGTAGTCCTGATGCGTCTCTTTCATTCACAATAACAATCTCCCTCCCTGCATGTCCTCATATCCAAAGGCAGCCTTATTGATGGCTGTGCAGAGGCCCAGTTATTTCATGTCCTCCAGTGACAACGCAGCTCTACCATTTCAACACTTCCTATGAGGCTGTACCGCTCTTATGGGACTGAACTCCTTTCATTTGGATATACTTCCTGCCCTCCCAGCCTCACATTGGTAATCTGTCCCTTCCAACCCCCTCTCAGTTCTGCCCAATAGCCTGCACCTTCTTCCAGTACTACTCCCTAAGTGCCACTGCCATTCCCAGTGCATGGGTCAGTGCTGGATACCATGCCGCCATGCCATGTCTCCCAACGTCAGTTCCCTCAATACCTCTATGCACGCATTTGCATCCCTTGATGCCTCCTTGTCTGGCAACATTGTGCCATGATCTGGCTTTGCAGCCACCTTTACTGTTACCTAAATCATGGATCCCCTCTTTGCTGTCACTAGACCAAATGCACCCAAAGTGAGTTCTGCACTGGTACACTCACAGCCCTCCCTGTCTCCAGTACATACCTATTGTGTTTGTCACAAAGCAGTGTCCTCTACCATGCATTTTACAGGAATTACTTTTAATCTTTCACTCCTTGACAGGCTTTCCTCAGATACTGCATGGCCCCAACCATTGAAAGTAATTTGTGATGATGATATAATCCTATTCTTATTGATTGTATGTTGATATGTCATCTAACAGACTTCGGTTAAGGCTCCCGTGGCTAACAACTCTGTGCACTCCTCATCTCCTGCACCTTCAAAGGTAGTACATTTCTGGCACAGTTTAGCACATTCACAAATGTGGAGGACTTCAAAAAGAATGTGCACAGCCCATACACATTTGCAAATGTGCCAGTCGTCAGGACGGTTTCCAAGCAATGCTGACAACTATCCATTACAGGAGGTTTTGCTGAATCCTCAGCGCACAGCATTGAATCTATTTTCATGAGAATAGATGTGAATTATCTCAAATGTTGATACTCCATCATCGGTATATTTCAGTAATTTAGAGGCCGATTCATGGAACAAATGTGCGCCGAAAATCGCACGTGTGCGCGTGCGAATCATGGAAGGCCCTGCGCGTATTTCCCCCGGGGAGTGCGCCAAATCCGTGCGTGGCGAACAAGGGTGCACACGTCATTGCAACATCCAGAACACTGTGCGCAAGACGTACAGCGGAAGCGCACAACGTTAGCGCACACACCAAAAAGGGGGCGGAACACAGGGCACAACGCACGGAATGGGGAACAACACATGAAAATAAGGGCGTAACTGGGGATGTACCGCTGGGAAGTACACGGAACACCCACACGCACGCGAACCACACGTATTCATGGAATCGAATAGGGGAAACCTGCGCACGTCCAAAGACACGCACAGGCCTAACCACATCCGCCACACTAAGGCAGGTGGTAGCGTCCCTGCGCATTACAAAAGTGTGCGCAAACAAAAAACACGTATATACAGCAACGATGAATGTCCCATTCTGTGGCCCCCTAGGAGAAATAACATGTCACGCAACGCACAGGCATCCCAGAAAAGCAAGAAAAAGAGATAAGTGCCCCCTGTTGCCCACGTGCGTGTAATAAAACACACACAGTACGCTGAGGCAGCCAGGAGCCCAAAAAATACGTACACGATCAACACGCAGGCTAGTATGCCCGTAAAAAAAGGGGTACACGACAAACATGAACACCCGCAGTGGGAAAAATAGCGTGTGCAACTCACCATCTGCCTTGCATGTAGAAGAAGAACACATAGCCAACACCCAACCGCTGTCAAGCAATCGCGTGTGAACCCCAACGCCTGGAAAACACATGCACCGCTTCCCATGAAAAGCACATACAGAGCGATGGAAACCCACGTGGGATCTTCAACCCGTGCCAGGGGAACGCCTGCGTGTGTCACTTCACAGACGCGCTTATGCGCTCAGGGCCTTTCCTCGAATTACACGCTGACGTGCAGTTTTTTCACGTGCCAAATCACTCTGTATCAAGCTGGCCATGCGACAACACATGGAAGACCACGCTCCTGCCCAGAAGGCAAATTTCCTGCCCCCCAGTGCCCCGAGCATGCTCTTACCTGCCATCTGCTGCTGCCTGCCTGCTGGCCACATGCCCTGCTATTTGGTGCCCGCACGTCAGCCATCTGCAGGGGGCCAGTTGCTGTGATCACCCCTGCTGGAACAGAAGACTCCCAACTGAAGTTCCATCGCTCCACAGCCCAGTCCCAGGACCCAGTTGCCCACCCACACCTGCCTCGGGGGTTGCCATGTGTGACACAACACCATCTGGCACCAGTGGCAACCCCCCAGCAGAGAGGCAGAGGGCTGCCAGCTTCACTGCCAATGAAGTTGGCATCCTGGTGGAGAAAGTCCTGGGGCATTATGATGCCCTCTTTGGAAGTTCACGCGATGACAATGAAGGATGGAAGAGGATCTGGAAGGACATCGTGGCTGCCATCAACATGGAGGGGGTGGCAACCCGTGACATGCAACACGTCCGGAAGCGCTGGGAGGACTTCAGGTCCAGGACCCTCAACAAGGCCCGGCGCCTCTTGAAGGCAAAGCATGCAGAGGGGTGCTGGGTCCGCCTTACCAACATCCAGATGAGGGTCCTGGAATACATACACCCAGCGTTCCACCTCCAAATCCTTCAGAGTCAGACCCGTCCGGAGTCGAGCGGTAAGTGACCATGCGTACTGATTGGACGCTGTGCATGTCGAGGTGTGGCAGGAGTGTGCAGGTTGGACATATGTCTTGGAAGGCCCATGTATGGATGTGTATGTATAGGGACATGAGCCTGCCGCATGTGAGTCCAGTCGTGTGTGAGGCATATCAATGGTGTATGTGTTTGAATGCATGTTGCCCAAATGCATGTGTCGGTACACACATGTTTGAAATTATGTGTATGTACTGTGGCATGGTTGTGGTGTGACCAATGGATGTTGGTTCCATCTTCATGTATATGCACAATGTAAATGTGCGTGTGTGTGTATTTGACATGTGTGCCACTGTGATACACCATGGATGCATGTGACACCGACATGTAGGAGGCTGATTGGCAGATGTGACATGGATGCCAATGATTTAACTGCGACAGGTGGTGGAGATGCACAGATGCATGCATGCCTGGTGGCGTGTGTGCATGTGTTTGGCACTCCCCGTATTGCATGTGACGTCAGGCTAACCTTCGGATGCTCATGCTGTTGTATGTGTATGGATGGTGCTGCCTGCTGCAACATTCCTGTTAATTTGCGCATGTGTGTGGGTTCAAATGATAAGTGTGTTGGGGAATGTGATGCCATGTGTGAAGTTTGACACTGCCGCTCATGGACAACTGTCATGTGTGTATCAGACCATTGTACAGTCCCTGATGCCTGTGTTCTGTCTCTCCCTGTCTGCAGCGTCAACTGATGAAGAGGGCGGAGACGGTGCTGTGGAGCACAGCGGCAGGGATCCCACCGCCAGCCAAGACGCAAGACCCAGCTCCCCTCCCATGTTGTCATCTCGTCGGGGAGTGAAGGGTCTGGTGCCACGTCTGCGGCCGCAGCTGCTGAGTGTAGGTCCAAGAGGCGGAGTTCGGAGGTGGACTCCTCGGCAGCAGAAAGGGCAGCTGAGACCCCACAGGGGTCTATGGGGAAAGATGGCACTGAGTCATTCACGTTGGTGGAGGGTTTTGATGAGGAGGAGGCCATGGAAGGGCCACACATGGGGACTGGAGGGGGGATTGCACTGGTGCTAGTGGTGCAGTCCAGGGGCAGGGACAGGAGGCAGCACAGGCGGCCGCGGAGGTGCCTGCATGTAATCCTGTCCCCGATCCTGTGACTGCATCATCCCGCACCAGCAGGGATGCCTTCGTCCAGACCCGTTTTAAGCAAGGGGATCCACTAACAACAACTGGCCCTCCTCTACCTGCAGACGTGGCAATCCGGGACCGTGTTGAGCCTGTCCTGGCTGGGGTGGTGTTGCGTCAGCGTGGCATCCGGGATGACATGCAGGGTTCTCGTGAGGACTCTGCAAGTTATTTCGGATGCCTCATTCACATAGTCGACCTACTAGGACGGGTCACCAGTGCTGGGTACCTCCGTGTGCTGGACATTCTACCGATCCCCTCCTCAACTGAACCCCCTATGCGCCAGTCATCCTCTGTGCCATCTTCCTGCCCAAGTATTACCTGGGCACCCTGTGGAGCTGCCTCTGACCCAGAGGCCAGGCTGGTTGAGGACACATCCCTGCCACAGTCGGGAGTCGGAGGTCCAGCAGGGGTGGCCACCACAACAGCTGGACCCCAGCAGGAGGAGGACGCGCAGGCATCATCAGGCAGGGCACGTGCACGGCAGCAGCAGGCTCAAGGTAGGAGCGATGATGACTCAGGGCCATCAACATCAGAGGGGCAGGCATCGGCCAGAGGGCAGGAGGACCCTGGATTGGGAGTGTCTTCCGTGTGGCAGTGGTTGGGCCAGCAAATAGATGCGGAGCGGCAGCGGGCGTAAGAGGCACGTCTCACTATGGTCATGCACAGGGCATTGAGGCGGCTGAGTGCCTCAAGGAAATTCGCTGGGAGTTGGAGGTGGACATGGCTTTATCCCTACGAGACCTCAGAGCCAGGGAATAGGCCCGCCTCAAGGTTGTTGAAGTGGAGTTCGATGATGCCCTGGCCTGGGACATCAACAAGTGAGCCATTGGACTTGCCTGCCGCCTTTGTAAATAGTTCTGTAGGTGTAAGTTTCCTTTCTATTTTTTTTCCTTTGGGGCGCATGGCCTATGCCCCACCTTTTTGTATATAGTTATTAATTAGGTAGGCTTTTTGGTAGGTTTTATTTGGATTGTTGGGCTCATGGACCCTGGATTTTTACATTGTACATAGTTCTGGACTGGATTTCACTTCATTATTTTCTTTTTTTCCATGGAGGAATGGTTTTCTTTTTTTTGGAACTTTGGATTTGCTTTAATGGACGAACATTTTGGAGCCATTTTAATTTGGATTTAATTTGATTCAGCATTCCCATTTTTTCATTCATTTTGGACATCAAGGCTTTTGTTTTTTATTTCTTATCTTGTGTGATTTTTTTCATTCATTTGACATTCTAACATTTGAATTTCATGCTTCATGTGTGCGGTAGTCTCTCATTGGTTTCGTGCATGTCACGATGTTGGTTTTCACATTCACGTGCCCCCATTGTGTGTGTCTGACAGACATGTATTGATGTGCATACTTGTCATTTGGGATCTATCATGACATGGGGATTTCAATATGGAGAGGATGGAATGCTTGGTTGGGTGTTTGGACTGGGGTGCCATGGGGTGGGATTTGGGTGGCCATAAGGACCATGGGTCTGGAGTGTGATGACATGTCGGGTGGGGGGACATGAGTCGGGGCCTGCTGGCAGGTGCCCGTCACTGCTGGGTGGGTGGGGGTTCAGGGGACATGAGTCGGGGCCTGCTGGCAGGTGCCCGTCAGTGCTGGCTGGGTGGGGGTGCAGGGGGACATGAGTCGGGGCCTGCTGGCAGGTGCCAGCCACTGCTGGGTGGGTGGGGGTGCAGGGGGACATGAGTCGGGGCCTGCTGGCAGGCACCCATCACTGCTGGGTGGGTGGTGGTGCAGGGGGACATGAGTCAGGGCTCACAAGTGAGCTCACAAGTGCATGGTGCCATGTGGGCTGCCTGCAGGGCATGGGAGGGTTGTAGGGTAGTCCCCTGTGGTGTGGGCTGCCTGCAGGGCATGGGGAGGGGGGAAACCGCACACCCGGGAGGGACCACAATGCCAAATTGCATGTAGAGGTTCCTGCACACCCCCCAATACACGTTCCCCGCTCGCCTAAGGCCTATCGTGTGTGAAACTCCCCGCGTACCCCCAAATACACGTTCCCCAATCACCAAAGGCCTATTGCGTGTGAAACTCCCCACGCACCCCCCAAATACACGTTCCCCGCACGCCCAAGGCCTATCGCATGTGAAACTCCCTGTGCACCCCCAAATACACGTTCCTCGCTCGCCCAAGGCCTATCGAGTGTGAAACACCCCGCGCACCCCTCAAATACATGTTTGCCACTCGCCCAAGGCCTATCGCGTGAAAAAACTTCCTGCAAACCCCCCAAATACACACAGGCACCACATCCACCCTGGGCATGCCCCACAGGCCGCCCACGCCACACAGGGGTGCTTTTTCTACGCAATTTACCTGGCGCGAGCTGGGTACGTGTATTCCAAGGGGTGCGTGGGGAGTTTTTACGCGATGGGCCTGGCACGAGTGGGTTACATGTATTCTGGGGCATGCATGGGGAGTTTTACATGCGATGGGCGTGGCGCGAGCCGGGTACGTGTATTCTGGAGCGTGTGTGGGGAGTTTTACACGCCTTTATTCGCTGGCGCGAGCAGGGTACGTATATTCCGAGGGCTGCGCGGGGAGTTTTACACACATTTTCGCTGGCGCGAGCGGGGTACGTGTATTCTGAGGGTTGCACAGGGAGTTTTACATGCGTTTTTGCTGACACGAGCGGTGTACGTGTATTCTGGGGCGTGCACGGGGAGTTTTACACCTGTTTTTGTGGTTGCGGGGCAGTATGCTGGTCCACTAGCCTTTGCGCCAGGTACTGCATTTGTGCGATTTCTTTGGCACACAGGGCGGGGTTTGGGGCGTAACTGGCGCTGCTGCAGGGTCGCTACGCCACTCTGCACCACGGCTGCTTATGGATGTTTTAATCCATGAATACGCTGTTCGCCTAAATGGGTTTTGGCGCACACAGCTGGCGCTGACTGCCGCACGCGCACTCTGTGCGCCAGCCGCGTGCGCCACTTGTGCGCTGATTTCTATGAATTACCCCCTTACTCTCAGTTTAAAAAATCACTGCATTGGTATGAAGTGACTCAACATATCCACACCAAAATTGCCTGCTTGCACATGCTTACCTAGCAGTCAGTCTTAGTAGTAGACTTTTAGAAGTTCCTTCAAACCTCTTATTTCAATCCCCCTTTCAAACTTAAAACGAAGGGGGCATAAGTGTGTACAGTTCAGGTCTGAAAAGTTGGAATCCACTAACCTTTGAGCTTTGCTGTGATGCTTCCACTACCATCTTTCAGGCCACACTGAAGTTGTTCCTATTCCAGTAATGTGCTGATAAAGTCACCACTTCCAAGAGACCCTTAGGAGCATATGTGCCCTATGCATGTTCTAAATCAATCAGCCAATCGGCTTGGTTATTAAAATGTGCCAAATGGACTAAATGCAAATAGTAAACAATTCCATAAATGCATGATTAAATACATTCTATATATAATATAGAACACAAACCTTAACCACTTTACACAATCTATTACTGGGATTGACTTCCCTTTGCCATGTACCATTTGACTGATTTAATTTACACAATATCCACTCAAAGTCATATAAAATAATACATCATGTCAATAACAATGTGTGGGTCACAATCACACTGTCAACATATGTCTGGACAACATCTAACCATTAGTCTCCCCAAATGTACATCAGGACAACGTCCTTTACAGCAACAGTGTGCAGTAATTTTGAATCCCTGACCCATAAAAAAACAATGCCAACAGAATTGTTGAACACAAGTGTAATGAACCCTGGTGTCTGATCACATTAACACACTGCCACCCTTTAGCACTGGTAATACATTTCTGAATTAATGTTAGTATGCAGGTACAACACCCTAAGCGTGAAGCGAAGTCAAAGTTGCGGAAATTCTATTAGCATGAAGATTTGGTTGTGTTTAGTAACAGTATTTCTGTCATTTCTGTCAGGTCACTAAATGAGACTCCTGCTTCTGCCACAGCCCAGCCCTCCCAGAGGCTGCTACCCCTGGACTATTCGGACTACCATGACTCTTACCACATTCTGCATTGGTTAGTTTTCCCTCTCATATACTCATCTGAATGCTGTTACCATACACACCCTCACCATCTCACTTCCATTTTTATTTCCTTAACCACTGGGCCCTTTTTTAAATTGGAGTTGGGTGTGTTTTTGCATTTAACTGGAAGGTCAAACTTGGGTGTGTTTTTGCATTTAACTGGAAAGTCAAACTTGGGTGTGTTTTTGCATTTGAATTGGAAGTTCAGACTTGGGTGTGTTTTTGCATTTAACTGGAAAGACAACCTTCGGTGTGTTTTTGCATTTAAATTGGAAAGTCAAACTTGGGGGTGTTTTTGTATTTAACTGGCAAGTCCAACGTGGGTGTGTTTTTTGTATTTAAATTGGAATGTCAAACTTGGATGTGTTTTTGCATTTGGATTGGAAAGTCAAACTTGGGTGTGTTTTTGCATTTAACTGGAAAGTGAAACTTGGGTGTGTTTTAGCATTTAAATTGGAAAGTCAAACGTGGGTGTGTTTTGCATTTAACTATGGCCACTGATTGTTACCTGCTAGCCCAGTGACTGCTTTATACCGCTGTACTTGCTAACTCCTCCCTCTGCCTCCTCTCTTCTCACTCATGGCACTTTCTGTTTCGCCCATCTATTCCAACTGCTTCGCTATCAACTATCCTTCCTTTCTCACTAAGTCTGAAAAGAAGAAGTTCAAAAAGGATATCTTGGCCTCAAACCCTGGTCTCCCTATCGCTGATACCTATACCAGCCCCTCTTCCATGCAGACCCTCACCGACATCCTCTTTGTTGTTCCTTCGCAAGATCTATGGACACACCATATGATCTCGGTGCTCTGTCCTGCCTCCTCCTCTCCCATTAATGGTGGCACTCGCTGGGAAGTCCTCATGGCCTCATTCGACTCCTCCAGAGTCATCCTTAATATCTACCTAAACGGCACTGTCATGGTCCAAGGTCCTCAGGCCAATCTCCTCCTCTTTGATAGGCGGTTCCCTCACCTCATCAACTTCCCTTCATCTCCGGCTGTCCCCTCCTCTCTTTCCTTGGCTACCTCGCCCACTCTTCACTCCACCTCTGCCCCTCTTCAGACCAACTCCACAACTCTGCAGGGCATACCTCTGATTTGTACCCCTCCCTGGAAGGTCTTCAAGGCCGGCAACCTTTTTCACCTTGCCACTCTCAACTCCTGCTCTGCTGTCAAACACTCCTCTGACATCTGCCACCTCCTTGAAGAACTAGACCTTGATGTCCTCGGTCTTACAGAGACATGGTTCACTGCCAGCTCTGTCATGAGCTTTGACACTCTCCTTCCTGATGGTTACAAGATCCTCTCTGCACCCAGATCCACCCAGGCCCGGACGGGGTTGTAGCCCTGATCTTTCCAGAATGGATTCCTGCCACCATCATTCCCACTCAGATTCACTCCTCCTTTGAATGCCTTGTCTGCAGGCTCTCAATCTCTCCTAGCCACTCTCTTACTGTTGCTACTCTCTACCGGCCCCTTGGGCAAATCACCTCTTTTCTTTCTGAGTGGGCTGACCTCTACTCCTCCCTCCTGGCCTCTACCACTCAACTCCTCCTCCCTGGTGACCTCAACATCCACCTAGATTCTGCCTGTCCCTCATCTCTGCTCTTTCGCGACCTTTGCAATTCCCTCTCACTCTCTATCCTCCTCTGTGGCCTGACGCACTCTGCTGGACACACACTCGATGTCCTGATCTCCTCAGGCCTCCCCCTTTCTATCCCTCTGACCACTCCTCTATCCTGGAGTGACCATTGCCTTCTCTCCTCGCATCTCTCACTCTCTTCTCCCCAAGCCAAGCTCACACCTACACTGCCACCTACCTTCTCGGACATCCGTCCTATGAAGCGTGTGTCAGTTGAGGCTTTCGCTGCCACCTTCTCTCCCCGCTCTCCTCCTCTGGCTGACTCACACCCCGACACAACCCTTTCCCTTCTCTACTCTTCCATTTCTGTTACTCTTGATGCTCTTGCCCCTGTCATGAGGATCCACCTGAAGTCCAAAGCAAAGTGTAATTCCTGGTATGACTCCGACCTTGCTACACTTAAACGTAAGAGTAGGGTGGCTGAGAGGAAATGGAGGGCTTCTTGTTCATCCTCTGACAAACTGGCCTGTCGCCAGCTCCGAAGGCAATACAGACTCTCTGTTTGCACCAAAAAGAGAGTCCACATTCAAGCCCGTGTCTCTGCGGCATCTAACAACTCGGCCGAACGCTTTAAAATCTTCCACCCAGGCCCACTGCAATGACCTTGCCTCTCACTTTATCTCACTTTATCTCCAAAACCCAGGACATCTTGGCCAACCTCTCCTCTCCTCCCTGTTCCCCGTCAGTCTGCACTTTCTAACCGTCCTTTAACCATCCCCCCTCCCTCCTTCTCTTCCTTTCCTCTCTTCTCCCCTGATGAGGTCGCTAGACAAGTCCGATCTATGAAAGCCTCATCAAAACAGGTTAATCCCTGTTCCTCTAAAACCATCAAGGACCACATTGACACCCTGCCCCAGCCTTTGCTGATTTCTGCAACCATTCCTTTGCCTCAGGATCCTTCTCCTCCCCTCTGAAACACTCCCTTGTGCATCCTCTGCTCAAGAAACCCTCTCAGGATCCTTCCTGTCCTGCTAACTATCACCCAATCTCCATTACTCCCTTTCTGGGCAAACTCCTGGAAAAGCTGGCCATCTCCCAGCTTAACCTTCATTCTGATTCTATTGGCTGTCTCCATGACCACCAGTCTGGTTTCAGAGCGGCTAGAAGTACGGAAACTGCTCTCCTGAACATCCTTGAAGATCTGCTCTCCAACCTTGACTCTAACATTCCATCTGTCCTCATCCTACTCGATCTCTCTTCTGCCTTTGACACGGTAAACCATACCATCCTGCTCAACCGTCTCAGGGAGAACCTGGGTATCACTGATCAGGCTCTGGCCTGGCTGACCTCTTTCCTTTCTGATCGACCTTCCCAAGTCCAACTGGGGTCCTTCCTATTATCTACTTCCTCTCTACCTGTGGTGTTCCCCAGGGGTCTAACCTCTCGCCCTGGCTTTTCAACCAATACCTGGCAACTCTCGCCCACTGCATTGCCACTCTATGCTCACATTTCCAGTGCTACGCTGATGACACTCAACTCATTTTCAGGCTGCCCTCGGCCACCTCCTCTCCCTCACTTATCTCGGATTGCCTAACTGCCATTCAAGATTGGTGTGCTGCCAATGATCTTTGCCAGAATGACAGCAAGACTGAGAACCTCCTCATCGGCACACCTTCTCCATCCCTTCCCCCTCTCTCTGGCCGGCCTAGCTTGGCCCTCCTCCCATCCCCACCTGCGAGGCTAAGAACCTCGGGGTCATCTTTAACTGCACACTTTCCTTCTCCACCCACATCTCGGATGTCTCTAAAAAGTCAAACTTCCTACTGCACCTCCTCAGAGGTACTCTTCCTTTCCTCTCCTTCCCCCAGAAGCTCACTGTCTCCCAAGCTCCTATTCTCTCTAAGTTGGACTATTGTAACAGCCTTTTTCTAAAGTTACCTGCCTCTACTCTTCGCCCTCTTCAACTAATCCAGAACAGGACTGCGAGACTTGTCCTTGGCCTCAAGCCCTCGGATCGTATCTCTCCAGCTCTGAAATCTCTCCATTGGCTCCCAGTGGTTGCAAGGATTAAAATAAAACCCTCTGCATTGTCCACAAGGCTTTCTGGGGCCTGGGCCCAAAATACCTTCAGCTATCCCTCTGCAAATACCTCCCCTCTCGAGCCCTTCGCTCCTCTACCTTTAACTCCCTTAGGGTCAGTCGGTTTTCAAATAAACGAGCTGGGGGGAGATCTCTGTCTTTGGCTGGGGCCTCCCTCTGGAATAGCCTCCCTGCCACTCTAAAACTTGAGGAGAACCATCTCCGTTTCCGGAAGCACCTCAAGTCCTTCCTCTTTGCATCTACCTTTGCTCCCCCTCTGCCTTGCTGATCTGCCCTCTTGGCACTGTGCACCTGGCCACCCTCTGTGCCCCGTGCCCAGGTACCGGCTCACCCTGCCACCCTTCTGCACTGGCTCCTGGCCATCCCTCGCACTGGGGACTGTACCTGTAACCCCCACAGTCCCCCACACCCCATTTTTCTTCTTTGATGCACTTATCAGACTTATCCAGTTCTGCTGCCATGAACACAGCTCTTGCCACTTGCTGACCGCACTCCCTCTGTATTGCTTCATCATCTAGTTATTTGTATTTATTATTATTTATCTGTTCTCCTCTGCTCTGCACTTTCCACTCTCCCCCTTCCATGCACTTTTCCCCTTTCCCTTTCCAATGTCACTGGGCCTAGTAAGATCGTTGTTTTGTTTCTCCCCTGTTTCCCCTCCCTTGCCTTGTCGCGCTCTGAAACACATGTGTACGAGCGCGATGCAAATAAAATATCATATCAATATCATATCATTTGTCACAGCATTTTAGGCCACTTTCGAATTGGATTTAGTTTAGGAACATTCTAGAGAGCACTAGGCTACTGAGCATGTGATGGAATGTGGGGCAGCAAATAATATTGTTGAAGGTTCCATTAGCATAAGGGCCTCTTACCACATTAGCCAGAGTCCTGCCATTTTCAACCAGTCCCTGTAAAAAGTGTGCAGATTTCCGTGATTTAGGACACTAGACCACAGCTCAGAGCTTCTGTCGTCCCTTCTAATTAAACGTTCTTCCTGCTTTCCCCAGTGAGCGTTTAGGATGAAGGATAAGTTGCAAAACACAGATTAGTAACTGTTTCAGGGCCGATCTGTGTTCCGTACCTTTGAGTGAAATGTAGAATATTGGATTGTGCTCTGGATGATAGATGAGTGCAATAGTTGTGAAGGACATATTTTGGTGTTAACTAAGCCTTGGGTGGAGACACTGACAAATTGTTAAACTACATTGTGGTCATACTGCACCCTAAGGAGTGTTGGAACCACCTGGTATGTAATAGAATGGCTTGGGTAGCACGAATACATATGGGAAATGAATGTCCAAAGAGTGGAGCCTCAGTTACATTTTTATGAAGCCACCTGGTTCCCAAGAGGTAGCCAGAATGATGTGTGCTACTAATAGCAACATGTTTCAAAACAGGAGTTGCAAAAAGTATTGTAGAGTATATTGCTACATGGCCTGAGAACACTCTGGATTGCCAAACTGGCTGAGCTCATGGAGTGGATATTACTGTGTCTAATGTGCTGACTTTACTGGTAACGCTCACTGAATTATTGGATCTTTTGGTGGGACTGTATCAGAAGTTACATGAACCTGCTTTGACCAGTGAGGAAACACCACCTTAGTAAATGTAACATGTGTACATGCCAATCAGGGTAGAGTATTTTCTGCTGACTGCACACTTGAATCATCCAGTGCTGCTTCTAGCCAATTCTACATGTTTTCCAACGAGGCACTGATGAACCAACGATGCACTGATGAAAAGTGATGAAGTGTTCTGTAAATGGCGCCACCATTGCAAAGACATATTGGCCCTCATTACGACCCTGGCGGAAAGTGACTGACCTGACCGCCATAGCGTAAATAGCGTTTCCGCCATTGCACGACGGAGCAAAGTGCGGCTAATTCCGACCCATCGGGCACGAGCACTACGCCATGGCGGAAGTGCAAAGTCAGCGATGGCGGAAATGTGCCCAAAACGCCCCTCACCGCCGCCGTACGGCGCCCTAGGTGTAATTCCGCCACCCATCTTAGCGGTCACCGCAATGAGCGGCAATCGGAAAGTACGGTGACCGTAAATATACGGAAACGGAAGTAAAAACATGGTCCCGGAACGGGAAACAGCACGCCGTACACCTATAAAATCAGAATTCCCACACAACCATAAAAAATACTACCCTGAGACTCATCCCAACCCGTCATCCACCCTAGTGAAAGCAATAAAAATGGGAAAAGTAGCGAAAAAAGCGTGCGACCGCAAGCGGCAGGTCCACTTCTCCCCTGAGGAACTCACCGTGCTCACAGAGACCCTCCAGGAGAATGCTGCCGTCGTCTTCTCGACGCAAATGACCAGGACAGCACTTGTGAACAAGAAGGCCATATGGGCCCTGGTGGCACAGCGGGTAAGTGCGGTGGGGACCGCACCCCGCAACCCACAGCAATGCAGAAAGCGATGGGACGACTTGCGGATACGCGTACGGAGCATACTATCCGCCAACCGTAACATTGCCACAGCTACCGGGGGAGGATCGGAATCACCCATCAAGTTGACCCCCTGGGAAGAAATCTGTGTCTCCACCATTGGAATGGAGAGTATAGAGGGAGTCGGAGGGATGGAGAAAGGAGTGCAGACATCCGAAGAATCAGGTAGGTGGGCCAAATAAAACAATGCTAAATCCACAATGTCCAATCATGTGAAGTACCATGTGTCCACATAGTGCAACAGTAACACATGTCCAGGAGAACGTCCACATACATTGGCCTGATAGCGCACTTTAAAACTCACATTAAATACATAAATAATTAAAAATCCTAAAAACACCCTCTACACGTGCAGCAGGCACACCCTAACTGCAGGCTGCAAAACAACTGCATCCTCAATCCACACAAAAATGAAACCACCTCCAAGGCCCCGACCCAAATCACCCTCAGGTACCACCCCAATGCATGTGATACATTGCCATTCCAATTTCCACAGACCCATTAATAACGCTCGCCCTCCTTTACTCCACCACAGGGTCCGATTCAAACGACGAGCTCCAGGACACCCCTACCAGCACACCTGCAAAGAGGGCCAAGACCAATGGCCAAAGACCCTCCACCTCAGCTGCACGGATCAAGACACGGCAGCAGCACAAATCAAGTGGCAGCACACAGGAGGGAACTTCAACAGGCACCCCAGCAGCCAGAATGCCCACAACAGCACCACCACAGGTCCCCCCAATGGATGCCACAGAAGGCACTGCTTCTGGTGGCAGCAGCACCATAGGTGACACTGCATTAATGGCAGCATGCTCCGACACAGAAAACGGGGATGTCGAAGTAAGATCCATCCATGACCTGTCTCAATCCCCCTGTTTGTTTCATCCCATACACCATGAGGATACCACGCAGGGGCACCCACAAGACGACGACTGGCCATCCCCCACAAGCCCTGTGGCAAGGCAACATGAGGTGACCAGCCCCTCTGTGACACCACCGCAAATGGCCATGGCACAGCAGAGGCAACAGTCCCTCGACCAGGTGATCGTGCAACAGCAGCAACTGGCCACGCTCCTCAAGGACCATGCTGATGAATGTGGGGGTACTAAGGCAGCCATGAAACATCAACTGAGATACTTAGGGCAGAAATGGAGAGAAGTACAGAGACACTAAGGGCACAAATGGAGAGAAGCACCGAGAGCCTGAGGGGGGGAACTGCATGCGACGTCCAAAGACGTATGTGCTGAACTTGCCGCTGTGCGCCGTGTGCTCACTGAGCTCTCACAAACCCTTAGGGACATGCATGGACGTGAGCAGGCAGAGACATCATCCGTTGCAAGTTCCGTCCAGGGCAGCCCCCAACGTAGATCTGGGAGGAACCTGCGCTCCACAGGCAGGGGTGCCCCTGATACCCGGAGAGGGGGCTTGCAATAGCGTCTGCCCACTGACAATGAGCATCTTCGGACACTGGTGTTCGGGGGGGAGGTAGGAGGGTGGAGGGGGTGTGTTGGGCTCACTTGGGTGGCGGGTCGATGGGGTGTGTAACATAATTTCACATATGCTATAAACAATGCACGATCATCCAATGAAATGTGTGGACATTGATTTTTGTATACGAGGCCTTTATAGGCGTACAGTCCATATTGTGCATGTTCCAGACACACACAGTGCCACAAGTCCCGTGTCCATGTATCAGCCACCAGGCGTGAGTGCTAGAAGCATGAATCTATGAGAATCTGACGAATGTCACGGCCCTCCTGTGCCTCGCGGACTCCTCGAGGTGCTGCCACATCCCCACCCTCATCATGACCATCTTCAGGTGCTTGCAGTTCTGCGTCAGGGGGCATGGGCACATTTCTACGTACGCACATGTTGTGTAGCATGACACATGCCATGACCATCTTGGCAACCTTCTCATGGCGGTACAGGAGTGCCCCGCCAGACCTGCTGAGGCAGCGGAAACGAGTCTTCAGTAGGCCGAATGCCTGTTCTATGACTACACGGGTACGTGAGTGGACATGGTTGTAGTTCTCCTCATGCTGGTTCTGTGGGTTCCGGAGTGGTGTAAGGAGCCATCTCTTCAGTGGATACCCGGCATCACCTGTATGTGGACAATAAAGGATGTTTGTGGAATGACATTGCTACGTACGCACCCCCTCCCTTCCTGCCAGGTCATTGCCGCATCAGATACCCCACATTATTATGCATGAAATGAGACTCACCGAGTAGCCAGGATCTGTTCCCTGCGTGTCGCTCCATGTAGCGTGGTATTGTAGAGTTCCTCAAGACCATAGAATCATGGGTTGATCCAGGAAATCGGGCACAACAATGTGTAATGATCCTGTTGGAGTCACACACCATTTGTACATTAAGAGAATGAAATTGTTTTCGGTTGCGGTACTGGGCCTCCATGGCATGTGGGACGACCAATTCCACATGGGTGCAGTCGATGGCACCAATGCAACCCGGTATGCCGCCAAGTGCATGGAATCCCACTTTTGTGTTCGTAATTTCCTGCTCCGAGCGTGGTAGAGAGATGTAGTCGTCTGCGTGCTTCAGGAGGGCATCGAGCACTTGCAATAGTGTCCGTGAGAACACTGGCTGTGAAATGCCATGCAACTGTCCGACTGTGTGCTGGTAGGTGCCTGTGGCCAGGAAGTGGAGTACAGACACCACCTTCAGTAGGGGTGGGATGGCGGTTGGGCTATCTATCATGCTGACAAGGTCAGCCTGTGTCATGTCCACAATGGCGGTTATGGTGTCCCGGTCCAAACGGTAGAGGGTGTGGATCTGCTCAGCAGTGAGGTTGAACGGATGTGCTCGGAGGCGTGGGATTGCGGGCTGCCTGCGTGGTGGTAGTGGCTGTGCTGGCGGGCCTTGCTGGCCCTGCCTTGCCCTCCTCCTCCTCCTGCGTCTCCTCTGTGCGGCCAGTTGTTGTAGTAGTTGGTGTTCGTCTTCTTCTTGAAGTTGGAGTACTTGCAGTGCTATCAGGTCCCCCAGGGCCAACATCGCTAGTCCTGCCGGTAGCATTTTGGAGTGGGTGTGGTTGTGGGAGGGGGTTGGGTGTGCAATTTATGTGTTTTCAGACTGTATAGCCTCCACCTGTGGTGATTCATTCCACCTGTGCAAGCTGCAATCCCCTTTGGGCGAGCACGTCCCGCACACAACGCTGCAATTCGACGAATGGCATCTTGCTATTACAATCATGTATTTGATCCCGATGGCAGTGAAATATTGGTTCATATGTTCATTCTGCTATGGTCCCATTGTTTCACATACTATCTTTGCAGTCGCGAACAAACTTGTGAAGGGTCAGTGGAATGTAGTACTCGATTAACGGTGGACCCTCATGCAGCACTGTACCGAGGTTCACCGACGGGCGGGGCGTCCCATTTGTGAGTGAAGCCAGTTGCCATTTTCACACACTGCCGCACTACATGGATGAATTTGTGATTTCAAGCGGTCACAGATGCCTTTTCGACGTGATGTTGCAAATGAGGAATTCGAAGGACGGCGCTTTCGGTTTTCAGCTAGCGGCGAGGAGATGCCCACAGGTCTGACTGCAAATATAACGTTCTATTGTTCAATGTCCTTGGGACAGGGGCCATTGCGAGAATGCAATGATTGATATGAATAGTATGGGATGCGCAATAGCGTAGTGGACGATGAGGCCGGACGTTCCCAAATACATGTTACTTCACAACACTGGAATTACGGGCTGGAGCACAGTGGATTTTGCAGACTGCATTACGCACAGACTCAATGGAAATTTCACATGTTATGTGAGTAAATAATCAGGCGTTTTCATACCGGGATGAGGGAATGATGTATGGATGCATGGACAGATGATTTAATTGAGAGTTTGCCATGTACAGGGCTTTTTGGAATCTATCCACCTCCCCTGCGCTATGTGATGCAGAGCTGCCATAGTGGGACCATCGTCTATCTGCCCTTGTTGAACCCTCCCAGTCTCAACGCGCCTTCAAACACTTGTGTCTATGCACGTTTCTATTCCCATCTAATGGAATCTGTTTTGACAGACGCATGCACACATACACTCGTTAGTAATAGTGTTTTCTCCTCGATTTTTATAGTTATGATTCGCAAGTGATTTTTTGGTGGGAATAATCCTTTGGAGTGGGCTAGCATGCATATGGCTGTAGATTTAGTGTGATCATTGAAGTGAGTAATACAAATGAAGTTCTGATGCCCATACTATTCTTTTTCATTTCATTTGGGTGACAGGTATCTCCTCCCCTTTTGCCGCTGCCATCTGTATGCCACTCCTGCAGATGGCTTTTACTCCCGACACCTGCTGCTTCGTGTTAATCAGTGGAGCACCATTACGATCTTATGGGACGATCGCCAATGGGCCACATGCCCTTACGCAGTACTAGTGGCTAGGAGCAACATATCGACCTTTCAGCTGGACTAGTGCCTACCTAATGGGACGGCCCTGCGGTTCTAGGCGCTTCCATGTTGCCTTTTTGAACGTGAATGTAGCCCCTGTGTACCATGAAGGAACAGGGCGTCACACAAGAAGAGGCTGGTCATTTATTGCGGATGCAGCCCACAATAATGAAATATATTTTGGAGTTCATGACCTAATGGCTGTATGGGCTTGGTGATTTTGTTGTGCATTAAATTTCTATTCTGATATTAACCGTGTAGCGTTCTTCTTTGCAAGTAATGTAGCATATTCCTATTTGTGGAGCGATGTATTGTGAGAAGATCTGCATTGGGTTCCGTCTTCTGGGTATAGTTGCGTGGTACTGTACTGGGCGCGTTTGCCTACGGAGCCCAGTGTGGTCACGGATAGGGGCTACCATTATGACCGTTTTAATGATGTCATGCTCAGGGGCGGGGGATTAGCTTTTGTGTAACAGATGCCGGTCAGCCAGGTGGATTGGTGGAATGATGTGATTATCAGAATATGGCTGGTCACAGGTGCCTGTGTTTGCGTGCGTTTCTTGGAGGGAGACTGAGGTCATGTCCATTTGAATAGCTTCTGTATTCGTGCCATCTGTGCCCTGCAGCTCCCATTGGCCCCTCTTGAGATGACCCTGGCTGCTCAGTCACTCTGCCAACTTGTGTGGTACATGCTTATGCTCATGGTTGGTTTGTTTAATGGCAGGAGTACAGGGCTGGTGCAGTCTCACTCAGGATACTGCTTTGAATGTTGCCTTACACTGGTGTCAGTCGATGGGGGGGGTCTGTTTTTGTTTGTGCCATTTTTCTGTTCATGTTGCTGGACTTGAACCTTCACATGCCTGTGCTGCATCAGTGCGGCAATGGTGCCATGGCAAATATGGATGGCCACTCACAAGGCACTTGGAGCCCCTAGATTCATTTGTTCGTTGGCATGCATGGGTGACTTGTACATTTCACTGGTTGCATTGTGTGACTTCATTGCACCTACGAGGAGTTGTGCAATGTGGCCAGGGAGTGGTGTACAGGCACTCAGTAGGGCCGTTTACGGTTGGTTCGCGATGCCGTACTTCTCACCATGGCGGAATGGTACTTTCCGCCATGCTTGATGGCGTTAGGTACATGTCCGCTAGGGTCAGAATTTGCGTACCGTTGCGCCATGGTGGTAATTACGGTTTGGCATGGCGCGCGTGCGCATACTTGGTGCAGTTAGCGTTGGCGTTCACTACGGTGTCGCTAATGGCATCGTACTTTACGGTGACGGGTCATAATCGCACCGAGCGCTATTCGATGGCGGTATTGCATTTCCGCCATCGTTTTTCGATTTCCGCCAGGGTCGTAATGAGGGCCATTGTCTGAAGCTCATATAGAGATAGAAACATTAAAAACAAACCCAGATGCAGCAAAACGTAAACTGTGCGACTGGGATTGGATCGAGACAGAAACAGACAAAAATCTCTATAAGCTTCATGCCGATTTACTAGGAGATATAAGATCTGTTAACACACTACCAAAATATCTGAGCAAATTCCCCTGCCCTATGCAGTTAGAACTTTTTTTAACGTTTCAGACTAAACATACTTCCAACAAATGAAATTCTGCAAACCTGAGGGAAAAGTGATGATGGAACCGAAAAGTGCAGACTGTGGGGAGCACCATCAGAAACATTGAAACATCTAGTTTTAGTCTGTCCTGAACTCAAGGAAGTTCGGACGAATCATCGCAGTATTGATGAATGGTGGGAATACCTATAACAAGGAGAAACCTCAAAACAATAATAGCCTTGACAGCATATCAGGATTGCATTCCATATTCCCTCGAAATTTAGCAGATCTGCTGCTAATATCCGTGTAGCAACTGTGCTGACTTATATAATCTAACAAAGAGTCTCTTCCTTTTGTTAATGTGTTGAAATTGTAGAAAGCAACAGTGACTTGGACAATAGCTAAATTGCTATACACCGTGTTTTGCTTTTATGGACATATTTTATTCTGTGTTTTGTTTTCTTGCATTTTGTCTTTTTCGGTTTCTTCCATTTTCCCTTTCTTTCCTTTTTTTCTTTTTCTTCTTTTCTAATATTATATAAAATTGGGATGTGAGATATTTTTCCTTTTTGTAAAGGTTGAATGTATTTAACCATATACAAATAAAAAATAAAAAAAATAATCATTTGTAGGTGGCTGCACTTAGGATGCTCACGGGTAATGTACTTACCAATAGGGCATACTAATGTATATTATGTTAAACTTCCTATATAGGTTGGAGCCAATAGGGAATGTAGAATTAACATATACTTTATACCTGTAATGTATTCAAATGTTGTGGTTTTTTGCCTTTTAATACTGTAACTCAATGTGGGCAGGTCGAGTGTGCTTCCAGCTGTAAGGAGCTGACTGACCCTCCTGGCTGTAATTTGCATGGATTAAAGCGGTTTTTCTGGCAGATCGTGCACTCCATTATTGCTTCTTTAGATACATTTTTCCAATCATGTGTTGGGCCTATTGTACATTTTTGGTCACCCTGACATGATTTCCAGTGCCTCCCGAAGATGCAGAGGGTCCTCAGGCTGAAGGTCACAGGCCACTGAGCCCTGCCTCCCGAGAGCAGTTTCTGTGCACACAAATTGATGGGTGAGCAGATGCCATGTTACTGTGAATGTCTGGCAGGTCCCAGGAGTGTGGACTGCTTGGCTGGGCTTTGCAGGCAGTTTGCGGGGAACACGCCTTCAGGGGACCTCAGAGAACACATAGAACGTGAAACAATGTTGTTATGATATGATATGACATCATATGATATGGCATTTATAACGTGCCTATACACAAGTGTTTCAAGGCACGACGAGGCAGGGGGTTAGGGGCGAACAAAGGGAGGACAGACAATGATCCTACTAGGCCAGGTGTCATTCAGATCACGCAAGTGCATGGGAAGGGGGGAAAGGAAGTGCGCAGGGGGACGGGAGTGGGGAAAGAGCAGTACATAGGAAGTGGAATAATAAGACACGTAAACAGCCAGCTGGTGGCAAGTGCAAGGAAGTGCATACGTAAGTGTTGGTAAGGGGACTGAAGGGATACAGAAAAAATGGTCCCCAAGTGCAGGGGTTGCCAGGGAGGCAGTGCAGGTGGGTAATTAACGGGGCCTAGGCCAGAGATCAGAAAGGGTGGCCAGGTAACCAGTGCAATTTCCGTCAGGAATTCAGCAAGGGAGGGGAAGAGAGAAAGCAGAAGCAAAGAGGAAGGTTTTGAGGTGTTTCCAGAACCGGATATGGTTCTCCTCGAGTTTCAGGGAGGCAGGAAGGCTGTTGCAGAGAGAGGCCCCTGCCGAAGAGAGTGATCTGCCACCAACTCGTTGCTTGGAGAAGCGACTGACCCTAAGGGAGTTGGAGGCAGATATTGATATGTGTTGATATTGTTTGTTATTGCTTGTAAATTGCTCTTGTGATGGAAGGGAAAGCTCCTCAAAGATGATCAAAGACAACATTGGGTCTCATTACAAGGTTGCCAGTCTGGTAACAACGGTACCAATAAGCTTGCCGGTACCGTTGTTCCCGGAATGGCAAACTATGAGTTCTGCTTGCGGGTGCATTTCTGGCCACCAGGCCTGACCTGGTGGGCGGACCGGCACCCGCGAACAGACCTACACGGTAGCACCGGCACCGTTATTACCGGCACCCGGCAATGGGCAATTACTGGGTCCAGTGGGACAGGAATGCCTCGGTAATTGATCATTGCCCGGTGCCGGTAAATTCATGACTCCAGCAGCAGCCATGCCAGTATTTACTGGCATGGCTACTGCCGGACTCATAGTGAGGCCCATTGTGTGTTATTGCATGAGTTCTTCAACTAGTATTGAGGTGAAGCTCCCACACCACAGGGAACTATGGCATTATATATAGTAGTAAAAGTGAAGAATGAATGTGGGGAAACTCCTCTTAACTGGAGAAAGACAGCGCTGTATACAAAAGTGATGTTGATATCCCTGAGCTCTAAAAGTGGAGTTTGAGGAGGGGTTAGTTACCTCGCTGTGAGGCAAGGAGGCAGAGGAAGGATCTACATTGTGTATATGAATATGTTTTTCTTGCAGGTATCAGTAGCCGGTGTTTACATAAAGGTATTGTTTGTTAGGTATTGTAAGCACAGTGTGAAAGTGGTTGTGGGTAAGGAGCTTTTGGTCATTATGTGTAAGTGATGCCTTTTTAGGGTCAGGTGTTTTTATATTTGTGTGAGTAATTGGTTTATTGGTGTTTTGTGAGTTTTTTTAAAAAAAAGGTGCAGCAGGTCTGGTGTCTGTGGGGTTTTTGTTGTTTTGGAACCTCGTGTTATTATGGGCAGCCCGTTGGAGCATATGTGCAGAACACTTCCACAATACAAAGAGAACATCCTAAAGTACCACAAAGAGTGGGTTCAGGGAACTGTGGGCAAATTGTTCAAACCTTGCCCGAGGAGGGCACACATGATGAAAATGTATTAGAGCATATACATAAACATTTGTAGTCAGCTTATAAAGGGAAAAAGTTTAAAAATAGGCAGTGTATACTTGAATTGTGGAAAAGGTTTGAAGAGGACGAGAATGCCCCTGATGACAGTACGGTGGGAACTTATCAAGTACACATACAGGTCAATGCCTTGCCCCCTAATGGTCCTTTCCAGCCCATCGCAGAGTACACCTGCCCCTGATTTTTCCCCAACTGACAAAAAGGGAACATCAGGGGAACCAGCTTGTAGGGAATTACTGGTGGCATTGCAGAAGGCGCAGGAAAATCTAGTGAAAGCAGCACAGGGACAAGGGGAGCGGTAGTGCGCAGCGATATATGTTCAGCCGAATGGAGGGCAGGACAGTTTCTCTTCATGATTGACAGTAAAGCTATCAAAGATCTTAGGGTAGACCCAAATGAGGAATCCCCCTATTCTAGGTGTGGTCCAGATGGCCTGTAAAATGGGAACGAATGCTGTGATAGTGTAGAATATAAGTCAGTATATACTCCAGAGGAAGCAGAGAATAATGACGGTGAGTGGGAGACAGATGAATAGGAGGAAGTAATACCGTAGGGCCACAAGCTCAGGCCATGGCTCAGGTGAATTATCCTATTTAAGGGTAGGAAGCAAGACTCCCAGAATACAAAACAAGGAGCACAGTTCCAATTGCTACAGAAGGGACCAGGGAGAGCACATTATGTGCCCTGGCCCTAAGGATAACTTAATAAGTTATTTGCCCTTCCACACAGCGGGAGCAGGCTAGTGGATGTATGGCCTTGAGAAACAGACAGCAGAGATAACGTTCACGATAGGGGACATGACCAGCTTGTTCGTCACCCTGTAAGCAGATGAGGTATGGAGGAAGGCAGGCAATAAAGGAGTGAAATTGAGCAGTAATACCCACAATGGTGCACCATTTAACAACTGCCGAGCACATGTATGGAAAGCATTGATAGACAGATACCCAGACACCTCTGACATTAACTCTGTCATGATATGATGTGATGTGGCATTTATAACACGCCTGTACACACATTTTTCTAGGCCCCAGAAGACAACGAGGGGGAATGAAGGGAGGACCAAATAACAATCTTACTAGGCCTTGTGTCATTCAGACAACCCAAGTGGGGGGGGGGGGAAAGGGGAGAAGTGCCAGGGGGAGGGGAAGGGCAGTTAGCTCACAAGTGAAGCTAAGAGGTGGCTCATAAGTGCAGGGAGGAGGGACGGCAGGGTTGCAGATACAGACCCTGAAGTGCTGAGGAGCCCGGAGGCAGTGTGAGGGCAACTGATCATGCAGGAGCGTGGGCCCAGGTTCAGGGGTGACCAGATAACCAGGGCGCAGAGCAGTCAGGTGCATCATCAAGGGAAGAATAAGAAAAAAAAATGGAAGCAGAAAGGAAGGTCTTGAGTTGCTTCCCGAACCTGAGGTGGTTCGGCTCAAAATTGAGAGAGGAAAGGAGACATTTCCAGAGGCAGGCCCCAGCTGAGGAGATAGATCTGCCCCCAACTCTGCTTGGAGAAGCGTCTGACCCTCAGAGAGTTGATGGTGGATGAGCAGAGAACTCGAAAAGGAAGATGTTTTGGAAGAGGAAGTTGGGGGTAGAGTGGTCCCAGGCCCCAGAAAGCCTTGTGGACAATGCAGAGGGTCTTGAAGTTGATCCTTTCAGCCACGGGGAGTCAATGAAGACATTTCAGAGCTGGGGAGATACGATCCCTGGGCTTGAGGCCAAGGACAAGTCTTGCAGTCATGTTCTGGATAAGTTGTAAAGGTCGAAGAGTAGAGGCAGGAAGATTTAGAAAGAGGCTGTTGCAAGATTCCAGCCTAGAGAGGACAAGAGCTCTGGAGACACTGAGCATCTGGGGGAAAGTGAAAAATGGAAGAATTTCTCTGAGGAGGGGCAGCTGATAGTTTGACTTCTTAGAGACATCAGAGATGTGAGGAGAGAAGGAGAGGGTGGAGTCGAAGATGACACCAGGGTTCTTAGCCTCATAGCAAGGAGCAGGAAGAGGGCCCAAAGTGGGCAGTCAGAGACTGAGAGGAAAGCAGGGAGCTGTTGTCCCAATGAGGAGTATCTCAGAATGGCTTCCTCGCTCCAGGACTGTTCTTCCCATCTTGTTTCCCTCTACCTTTTTGTATTTCTCTGGGCCATTTGAATACGGTGAAACACTAGACCGTTAATTCCAGTTCTCTAGAGTCATCATCATACTCCTGATCCTCTTCTTTATCACAGTAGTCATGGTAGAGGTACATGGGAAGAATTTAGTCTTTCCTGGGTTGTTAGCCTGCTCTATCATATTAAGTTGTTTAGCCTTCCAATAACAGATTTTAACACTGCCTTGGGAAAGTGAGGGAGACCTTGATTTGGGGAAGGAGGGAGGGTCTACTAAGGCAGCGGGATACTGTGTTCTCTGGGAATGCTCATCCCTAATCCCATAAGGGATTTCCTCTCCCATGTGATGCTCCCCCAATGCAAGACCACCAGGAGGACTATTGTACTGTGGATGCACCATCCTGGCCCAATGGAAAAGGTCTCCCCAAAGAGAAGAAGGGACGACATCCTCAGATTCATCACAAAAGGGATGGCCTGAAATAAAGACACACATAGTACACTATTGCAGAGTGAGGCAACAAAAGGGGAAGGAGCGAACAGAGAAGGAGAGAGTAGAGCAAACACAGAAGGCAGAAGCAAATCTAGTACAGAAGATGCTAGCTAAGTTCAGTATGGATGGAGCAGTGATTACACAATGGAAGTGCAGCAGAACCCCCTGCAGGAATGGACAGAAGGGCCAGGAGATGGCATATAGGGGATGGAAGATTTCCAGAATGAAAGGGGTAGTTACCAAAGAGGTAGAGGAGGTGGATGGGGAAGAATGAAACCTAGATTTGTAGTGCAGTGTTGGTGGTCTTGTGGAAAGATAGAACACTTTGCACGAGAATGAAGGAGTAAGCCTCCCCTGTCCTACAACAACCCCAATGGTCAACATATTGGCTCACTTAACACTCACCATCACATATGCAAACCCCTGTTATCCCAACTGCCCCAGGTCCAATGCAGCCACAGCAGTTTCAATACCCTGCAACACACATACAGCAGTCACCAGCTCAGCCCTCTGATAAAAAACCTGTATCACAGGGCACGGTAACTCAGTACAAAGGGGCGAGTGTGATAGGGGACACTCCTTTTCTGCTCCCAGGCACAGATGTTTACCCACATTAGGACAACCCACGGAGAGATCAGTAACTTCAGACCCACAAGAGGAACCCAAGTAGGAATGAAGATAGGGCATCGAACATGTTCTTTTTGGTTGACACAGGAGCTACCCAGTCCTGCATTAAGGAAGGGAAGTTTCATCTGTCAGGAAAAATAATGCACATGCAGGGATTCGTTGGGACTGTTGTATCTGTTCCTTTCACTAAAGATTTACCAATCATATAGGCACCTTTATTGTATCACGAGATACCCCAGTTATCCTCCTTGGCATGGATATCATGAACAGGTTGAACATGACCATTTCATTAACTGAGGATGACATAATGCATTCTACCCCAGGCATACACCATGCTAGTGCCACTTTGGTAACAAATGCACTCTCTGGCCACAGCACACTTCAGGGCATGTCACTGCACCCAGATGTGTTCTACTGTGGCATAGGAGTTCTGTTAGGTTGGGTTCCTGGGATTGAGAACAAAGCACTACGCAGACCCACAGAATTTCTATTCAGACCTGCTGTCCGCCAGGAGTTAGCACCAGACACCATCATCGCACTAGATTTAGATGTAGTGATCACTAAGGCAGACATAATAATGCTGTCTGGCACAGAGGAGAATGACATTGAATGGTGTACAGTTCTATGTTTTGTTTGACCCAGCACAGCAATTGCGAGAGTTGTCTGATGAGCAATTGTTCGGAGACATTGATGAGCTCGTGTTTCAAATTGGCAAACCTGTCAGATAATTATCAAGCAGAGAGAAGTATCCGTACCGTGCTCCTTGCTAAGACACTGCCACCACATCTGAGGAAAGATTTAGAGAAGGTGCCCAAAGAGTTTTAGACTAGTAGCCCCCACGATGTTGGTGTCTTAAAAGGGAAAGGGACCATGTGCATCAAACTGACATAAGGGGGTAGTGTTGCTCTGGGTCAGGCAGTACCCTGAAGAGGGGTGGTCGAATTCCACCCCTGCTACCCCTCCCATAAGACACATGGGCCGGAAGAAGAACCGGAGATACCATGACCGCCCATGCCATTTTGCACCAAATCCTAGTGCTCCTATTATAGACAAGTATGTCGAGAGGTACCCACTCAGTCAACCATACAGCCCAGGAGCAGTGTAAACGCTACCTAAAATGGACGAGGAGCCTTAAACTGCAACTAAGGAGACCTCAATTGACCGTATCGACTAAAGTGCTAAGAAGCTGTGCTACTGATGTCGTTAGAGACACCACGACATAGCAGCATTAGACAGGAAGCACACGTGCCATCTGCACATCGGAACCCAAAACATGCACCCGAATACACGAAGAACACATGCAGAACCGTTTTATAAATCAGAGGACAGGTACATATACATAACTGCCTTTGCTTTTATTATTTTGTCATCAGCTTTACTGCAACAGTGCAGAAACCACAAGAAGCAAGAGATCCCGAGCAAGCTCCAGATGCATACATGCAAATAACCTATAGAACTGCAGGAGCACCTATGGGACCTGACAGAACCAATGTGTTACTAGCATATGGAGAACTATAGAATAACTCGAACATGTAGAAGTCATGTCATGGTTTAGGAAAATCACAGTAGGCCACAAACATCTCAGTAAGAGCTGAGCTGAGCTGAATTCAGCCTGAACAGAAGAGCAACCGTGTGGGACAGAGCCGGCTGCCAAGGCCACCAAGATACAAGCAATATTCCATTCCCTGAATGGCAGTAATACCAGCTGCAATAAATGGGAATAAATCCACAGAAACTGGAGTAATTCGGAGCTCCAGAAGCCCAGAGATTAGTATGATTGTTTTGTTCTAGTGTATCTGTTCACTCTGTGTTTGACGCCTGTCATATACTTGCAGTAGCGACAGTAGTAACTGCATTAACGTTTGTCTTACTATACCATCCTGTAAATACAGGCTTCTGTTTTGTTCTGACCATGCAAATTATGTTTGCTTATGTGTTTTGTCTTTGATGCGATGTTCATTATGTAAAAATAGAAATTCAAAAATCTTTTCAAATATAAACATTTTTGGAATTCTTTGAGTGTGACTCTATACACTTATATTTGCTGTTTTGGGAATGGGAATAGAAAGGAGGAGGATACATAGTAAGATTGTCTTCCAACCCATTCATTTTTGTTATAGTAACTTTAGCCTTCCTGGGCAGAATAGGGTTGCTTCCACCAGGAGCTCTTTGATATCAATTAGCGAGCGCAGCCCGTGGTTGTGGGCATTTTTTTTACGAATTATCAATTCAACCATTTTTTACCTTACCTGCTCCGATCACTCGGACTAGAGACTCCACTTAGATGGAGAACATCAACATCGTGTCTTACACGGATGAATATTTTAAGAAAATACTGGGGGCCACTTAGACCCTTAGTAATGCAGAAGGCGTAATTACACGAGGCCTTTCAGAAGATCAGCTTGAGACTCTTAACAAAAAAGAAAAAGAAAATCATAAGGACTTAAATGCATGGAAAGTTCATGCTTGAATATTTAAAAGCTGGAATTATTCTGGAGGGATTACAAGTTCACAACGTCCCAAGAGTCTTCACTGATAATCCTAAATTTACTAAAAACTTCAGTGGAGTAGACAATAAGTGCAACAGGGACTGGCTAATTCTGGTAATAGACACAGCAAAAGAAGAGTGCGACAAACAAGGCACAGAACCTGCTGAACTCGAGAAGCCATTCCTCGAGGACAAATCCATCAAGGAGGCAAAAGGAAAATTGGAAAAGCTAGAGATTGAAGTCGAGAAATTTAGAAACATCACTATAGATAGAAAGTTCATAAAATTCAAAAAAGATCTGGCCAGTTACTCAGAAGAAAGAACTTATCCATATCTGCGAAGCACGTACTACACCGACCTCCAACAAAACCAAAGATACAACTGCAGAAACAGGGGTGTAAATTTCTCCGGCACCTCCTCCAGCGGTAGTGGGAGCAATCCAAGCCTACCCGGCACATCCGGACAATCACAACCATTCTTTCAGCCACAGCAACCGTTTTTTCCCAGAGGGGGGCAGAGAGGGAGGCCCAAGAGAAGACCCACGCAATCGAATCAGCAGATGCGCACCAGGCAATGGTACCAAAACCAGGGGCAGCAGGCGAGATACCCATCTTCAACATATCCAAACGCTTAATCACTGCAGCCGAAGAAAGACTCCTTGGCAAGGTTTATCGTTTGTACTTGCCCAAAAAGCACAACCTTTTGAAACGGAACTGGAATTACGTAGATTTTTCAGAACCATCCGCCTCAAATTTTTCTTTGATGTCTACCTTCCATCCAATCAAGGACCCATTGAAAGATTTGAGCGTGAGAAAAAAGACAACATTACAGGCTTAAAACCCAAATCTACTTTCTATCCTCCTCCTCACACCATTCCCTGTGAGTTTGAGGCTTTTGAGAAAACGGTGTTGAAAACAGTGATGACTGGATTCCATAAGCAGAATTTTTACAAAGACAATTTAGAGCAAGAGGAAAGAAGTGCTTTACAGACCCTATGCCTAGATACCAGCATAACCATAAAACCGGCTGACAAAGGCGGTGGTATAGTCATCATGGATACTTCATATTATGACAAGGAATGCTTATGCTAGCTCGACAATCAAAAAGCTTATAGACCCTGAATCACAACCCGACCTCCGTCCTGCAAGAAGAAATCAAAAGCCCAACAGCTCACGCAGTGAAGGAAGGCTGGATCTGTGAGGATGAACCACGTTTCCTCAACAAAACACCCCCCCCCGTACTCCAGCCTTTTATATCCTACCAAAGATCCATAAGAATCCCTTGCAACCACCGGGAAGACCTATTGTGTCTGCCTGTGATTCGCTCCTTGAGCCTCTGTCCCTTTACACAGATTTCTTTCTCAAACCTTTTGTCATCAAGATGCCTTCTTATCTCAAGGATACTACCATTACCATCAACCTACTCAATCACGTCAACCTAAAACACAATAGCCTCCTTGTTACCATGGATGTAGAGGCACTTTATACCTCTATCCCCCAAGCTGAAGGTTTAGAGGACATCCGACTGATTTTAGACCAAAGAAATGACACCACCACGAATCCCAATAATTTCGTCTAGGAGTCAACTAGGTTAGCAATGTCTGAAAATGACTTCCTCTTCCACAAGCATATATATAAACAGATACAGGGAGTAAGCATGGGGCCACTTTTTCCCCCTACATTGCGAATCTCTACATGGCACAGTACGAAAAGGACAATATCTATTGTGCAGAAAATCCATTCCTCAGGCAAGTAGTCCTGTGGAAACGCTATATTGATGACGTCATCTTGATCTGGAACGGCACATCAGCCGCCCTTCTGGACTTTCACCTCTGGATTAATCAACGTAATCCATTCATCAAGTTCACCATACAGTGGGATCATCATCAGATCGACTTTCTCAATTTACACATCTACAGGACTGGAGACCTACTGAAAACAGAATTATTCCACAAACCCACTGATCGAAATAGTTTACTTCATTTTGACAGCTACCACCCACATGGTTTAAAATACAATTTACTGTATGGACATTTTTTGAGAATCCGAATAAATTGCACCGAGACCGAGAGGTTAAAAAAACATTTTGAAGATCTTCATGAAAGACTGACAGAAAGAGGATACCCCCGTAAAGCTATAAGGGATGCCAAGAAAAGAGCCACATACACCCCCAGGGAAATCTGCCTTCAGACCAAACCGAAAAAAGGTTTAGACAGATAAGTCTGTGTCACCACGTTCAGCCCTTTGAGTGACGTCATCCAAAAAGTGGTCAAGAAGAACTGGCATCTAGGTAAACAAGAAAGAACACTCAATAAAGTCCCATGTTTTCCATACAAAAAGAACAAGAATCTAAGGGACACTCTTGTCCACACTTTTGTAGAACCAGCACCACCAATAGAATATACTTTATGGAATTTACCAGCTGTGGTAGGACACTACAAATGTGGACAATGCGTGGTATGCCACTTAACCTTACAGAAAAAAGTCTTTGAGCATAAGAATTTGAAATGGACCCTCAAGACACATACAACTGCAACTCGAAAGTAGTCATCTACATCATCCAGTGCCCCTGCAGCCTTTTATATGTCGGCAAAACCATTCGTCCCATGAAAATGCGCTTCTCTGAACATCGCTCCTGCATCCGGAACAATGTTCCGGACAAACCTCTGGTCGAGCATTTTGGACTCTTCAAACATAAGGATGTGGACCTCAGATGGTTCATCATCCAGATACCTGAACCCACGATTAGAGGGTGTGACCTTAATCGAGCTCTTACACAACTTGAGCAGTGGTGGGTGCACAGATTAGACACAGTAAAAACAGGTCTAAATATTTCTGTCGAATGGAACTACTTCCTGTAGGATGCACCGTCTAACCGTGTTTATCCTTGCAGATAACCTCCTATTGTGTCCTCAATATAGATTTAGGCACACGACTATCAATGAGTATGTGAGTGACTCCAACTCAAATTTGTGTTGTTAATGGAGGCTCGGGTCTTACCAACTAGATCATGATGTTGCCCCTTGGTAGTCACCAAGATGTGATTTTGTAGACCCTTTAGCTTATTTCATAGCAAGTGATGTATGATGACATTATGTATTGAAAACAAATGTACACACATTTGTTGTTTACCTTGGTTTTTTGATCCAGGTTTTGTGATATACTGTAACACATTTTACTCATAATTTTTGGCTCAAGATGTTTTATCACCACCTCGATGTCCGATTCAGTTTTTACCCATTTGTACTCCTTTAACTGGGCACCATCCAATTGCCTGTCCCACAAAATTGTGTCGGCTCTGAGACTATATGGCACTGCGCCGAGGGCCACCCCTCCCCCTCCTCTCTCGTAAACAAAGTTCTGGTTGCCATGGCAACGTCTATAGATCTGGCGCCCTTTTTTAATTACACCTAGGCAGTCTGCACTGCCCAACTTCTCCTATTAATATGTGCCTTTTTAGCACATTTGGTTTGAGTATTTTGAACATTTGCGCTATTAATTAGCCATTCCTGATCCAAGATGGCGCCCGCCGAACGACTACATGGCGCTTAGCAACGGCTTCTTTCGCCGCAAGCGTGTGTTCACCAGACCCGAACAGACACTGCAGAGGGTGCTTCCATGAGAGCTCCCCCTTCGGCAGCAGCGCGCAAGCATCGATCGCGCCTCAGCCGGCTGCCCACTGCTCACATTCGTAGAGCACGGACACAGGTAACTAACAGACGCTCGAGCCTTTATAAAGCGCAGTGCATTTTCCAGCCCACTTTTTTAGTACAAAATTGTGACATCCTGTTTTTCCACCAATCTGTCTAGAATCCGCGCCCAGAACTCCTTTAGATGGGTAATTTTCTGAGGCAAAGCCGATGCTTGTGAGAGACACCCCCCCCTTTTCATTGGGTAAGCATGCCATCTCGGCTTTTCTAATTTTTCTATTCAATTTCTCTGAGTGCACACTGCACTACATAGATCTCACATTTAGAATGATTATATATATTTTTCTGTTTTTAGCACTGTATGTGAAAAGATACAAGCCATAGCGTGCTGACTATTGGACGTACAGCCATCATTAATAGGTAAGCACGTGGACCTAACGTTCTATTATTTTTCTTTATGATTGAGCCTCACAATACCAGATGTATTCACTGGGTATTGTCTATTTTTCCACTAGGTTACCTACGTTACCTTCACCTGTGGATAGACTACTGTCCCCACAGGTAAGCCATGTCTTTTCTATTTCTCAGTTAGACATGTAGTGATTAATGTCACGTCTTGAACCTCATTAGTTTTGAGCTTCCCCTTATCAAATTTCTCCATTCCTGTTACAGCATTCCCCAAACATCCTGACCACACAGTTTTTCCCCTTCATCCTGATGAAGGCCCTAGGAAGAAATGGCTCACCTAGCCCCGTTATAGGGCTGAAACACCTGCTGTAGAGGCTTTTGTACCAAATACACAACACTATCACTGTCAATTGTTTGTGTTCTTAGACATTTGTACGATTGATTTGTTCTAGTTTATCTGGTCACTCAGTGTTTGACCCCTGTCGTATACTTGCAGTAGCGACAGTAGTAGCTGCATTAACGTTTGTCTTACTATACCATCCTGTAAATAGAGGCTTCTGTTTTGTTCTGACCATGCAAATTATGTTTGCTTATGTGTTTTGTCTTTGATGTGATGTTCATTATGTAAAAATAGAAATTCAAAAATCTTTTCAAATATAAAACCTTTTTGAATTCTTTGAGTGTGACTCTATACACTTATATTTGCTGTTTTGGGAATGAGAATAGAAAGGAGGAGGATACACAGTAAGATTGTCTTCCAACCCATTAATTTTTGTTCTAGTAAGAAATGGCTAATGTGCCACTTTTTACTTTATTGGTGGAGAAGAGATACAAGGTTGAAAAAGAGAAATTGCAATACTGCCAGCAAGAAGTTGTATACCTAGGGCAGGTAATATCTGAAGAAAGGAGGAAAGTAACAACAGAAAGGGCAGCAGCAGTATGCCACACCTCGCAGCTGACCACAGTCAAACAGATGCAGCAAATCCTAGGATTATGTAAATATTGTTGGGCCTGGATATGTGATTACTCCATCTATACCAAGCCCCTATTGCAGGGGTTAAAAGAAGCACAGAAAGGTAAGGGACCCCTTGTCTGGATAGACAAGATGGTCCAATCTTTTCAGGAACTCAAATATGTGATCAGAAATGCACCTCTTAGCTACACCAGATTACAAAAAACAATTCTTCCTGTTCTCACATTCAAATGGTCAAGTGATGATGGCTGTCCTAACTCAACAGACATCAATGGGACACAAGCCTTTGTATTATTACAGTGCTCTCTTAAATCCAGTAATGTAGGGACATTTTCCATTCGAACAGGCTCTAGCAGCAGCTTCTTTCGCAATACAAAAATTCTCTGCAATCACAATGGGATTCCCTGTTGGAATATACATGGAACACGCAGTATTTGCACGACTATAGAATTCAAAATCCACTCTCACCACACAAAGAGCATCAGGATACAAGGTCATTTTGTCCAACCATTCAATACACATAGTGAGATATCAAACTGTCAATCCAGCAACATTCATTGTAGAGCCATTATTGCCAGATGATATAGTGCTTGATTGCGCCACATACAAAAACACTTCAGATTACACTAGCAATGTTAGTCGAGACCCACTCAAAGAAGGGGAAGTGTACTTCATTGATGGGTCAGTCATCGATGATTGATCAGAGCACTGGGATCAGGCACACAGGGGTGGCAGTAGTAAGAATCGAAGAAAGTGAGTATGAGGTGATCTCTAAGGTACGAATTCCCCCTCATACTCAGCTCAATTAGCAGAACCAATAGCACTAATAACAGCATTAGACATATCCACAGGGTGTGTTGCTACCATTTATCCAAACTCAGTTTATGTCACATCAAGAGCAACTTCATGCCTCTCCAGGTGGAAGAGGCAAGGATTCTGAAAATTAGATGACACACCTGTGCACCACACTGCCTTACTTTCTAGGTTAATTAATTCATTAACACTCCCCACAGTAGTCACAGTAGTAAAGTGTGCAACACACACCAAGAATAGAGACACAATTTCTTCTGTTAATGACACAACAGATTTAGCAGCAAATGAAGCAACATATCTGGAAGTGCCCAATCCCACAGTGTCCCCTGAGGTAATATTGCAGCTGGAAGAACCTAAGATCCTTATAGTGCAAACCCAGTGACTCAAGTTAAATGCAGGCACAGGCTCCCCAGAAAGAGAAGGAGATATGGATGAAATGAGGATATTCCTTATCGCCTACAGTTTTAGGGGGTAATTCATAGAATTCAGCGCACAAGTGGCGCACGCGGCTGGTGCACAGTGTGCGCGTGCGAATCCCTGCGCCAGCCGTGTGCGCTAAAATCCAATTCCGCGCACAGCGTATTCATGGATTCCAGCCACCAAAACCAGCCGTGGCGCACAGTGGTGCAGCGACCCTGCAGCAGCGCCAGTTACGCCCTCAAGAACGCCTCTCGCGCAGGGAAAAGCCATCAATATACCCAATCCAGCGCAAAGGGCTGCGCTAACCCTGTACCAGCACAGCAAGCGGGCTACGTGTATCACTGGGGTGCGCGGGAAGTACCTCACGCGATTCCATCAGGGTACGTGTATTTCGGGGTGCGCGTGAAGTTCCACACGCGATACGTGTGCAGGGTACGTGTATTTCAAGGGGGCATGGGAAGTTACACACGCGATTTCCGCAGGGTACGTGTATTTCAGGGGTGCGCGTGATGTTCCACACGCGATATCAGCAGGGTACGTGTATTTCAGGGGTGCGCGGGAATTTCCACACGCGATTGGGCCCGTGCGAGCAGGGTATGCGTATCTCAGGGGTGCGCGGGAAGTTCCACACGCGATTCCATCAGGGTACATGAATTACAGGGTGCGGGGGAAGTCTCACACGCAAAATCAGCAGGGTACGTGTATACCATGGGGGCGCGGGAAGTTCCACACGCGATTCCATCAGGGTACATGTATTTCGGGGTGCGCGTGAAGTTCCACACGCGATATCAGCAGGGTACGTGTATTTCAGGGTGCAGGGGAAGTCTCACACGCGACTACAGCAGGGTACGTGTATACAAGGGGTGCGCGGGAAGTTCCACACGCGATTCCATCAGGGTATGTGTATTTCGGGGTGCGCGTGAAGTTCCACACGCGATATCAGCAGGGCACGTGTATTTCAGGGTGCAGGGGAAGTCTCACACGCGATTACAGCAGGGTACGTGTATTCCAGGGGTGCGTGGGAAGTTCCACATGCGATATCAGCAGGGTACGTGTATTTCAGGGTGCAGGGGAAGTTACACACGCGATTACAGCAGGGTACGTGTATTCCAGGGGTGCGCGGGATGTTCCACACGCGATTCCATCAGGGTACGTGTATTTCAGGGGTGCGCAGGAATTTCCACACGCGATTGGGCCCGTGCGAGCAGGGTATGCGTATCTCAGGGGTGCGCAGGAATTTCTACACGCGATTCCATCAGGGTACGTGTATTACAGGGTGCGGGGGAAGTCTCACACGCGAAATCAGCAGGGTACGTGTATACCAGGGGTGCGCGGGAAGTTCCACACGCGATTCCATCAGGGTACGTGTATTTAGGGGGGGGTGAAGTTCCACACGCGATATCTGCAGGGTACGTGTATTTCAGGGTGCAGGGGAAGTCTCACACGCGATTACAGCAGGGTACGTGTATTCCAGGGGTGCGCGGGAAGTTCCACACGCGATTCCATCAGGGTACATGTATTTCAGGGGTGCGCAGGAATTTCCACACGTGATTGGGCCCGTGAGAGCAGGGTACGCGTATCTCAGGGGTGTGCGGGAAGTTCCACAGGAGATTCCATCAGGGTACGTGTATTTCGGGGTGCGCGTGAAGTTCCACACGCGATATCAGCAGGGTACGTGTATTTCAGGGTGCAGGGGAAGTCTCACACGCGACTACAGCAGGGTACGTGTATACCAGGGGTGCGCGGGAAGTTCCACACGCGATTCCATCAGGGTACGTGTATTTCGGGGTGCGTGTCAAGTTCCACATGCGATATCAGCAGGGTACGTGTATTTCAGGGTGCAGGGGAAGTCTCACACACGATTACAGCAGGGTACGTGTATTCCAGGGGTGCGTGGGAAGTTCCACACGCGATATCAGCAGGGTACATGTATTTCAGGGTGCAGGGGAAGTTACACACGCGATTACAGCAGGGTACGTGCATTCCAGGGGTGCGCGGGAAGTTCCACACGCAATTCCATCAGGGTACGTGTATTTCAGGGGTGCGCAGGAATTTCCACACGCGATTGGGCCCGTGCAAGCAGGGTACGCGTATCTCAGGGGTGCGCTGGAATTTCCACACGCGATTCCATCAGGGTACGTATATTACAGGGTGCGGGGGAAGTCTCACACCTGATTCCATCAGGGTACGTGTATTTCAGGGGTGCGCGGGAATTTCCACACGCGATTGAGCCCGTGCGAGCAGGGTACGTGTATCTCAGGGGTGCGCGGGAAGTTCCACACGCGATTGGGTCTGTGCAAGCAGGGTACGCATATTTCAGGGGTGCGCGGGGAGCACCACACGTGAATTGCACGTGTGGGTCCTCCCAGGTGTTCCCTCTACACCCTCCACGGCCCCTGCAGGTGGCTCACACCACAGGGGCCTACCCTGCACATGTCCTGCAGGCACCCGATCCACCATGGCCATGCCCCCCAGCCAACCCACATGTCAACTTGCACTACTGCCCACCAACACATGTCCCCCTGCACCCCCAGCCACCAGGGGCACCCTCCACAGGCCCCCACCCATGTCTCCCAGCACCCCCACCCCCCAGCAGTGCAGGGGCACCCACCACCAGGCCCCCACCCATGTCTCCCACCACCCCCACTCCCAGCCACCAGGGGCAGCCTCCACCAGGCCCCCAACCCATGTCTCCCAGCACCCCCACCCCCCAGCCACCAGGGGCAGCCTCCACCAGGCCCCAACCCATGTCTCCCAGCGCCCCCACCCCCCAGCAGTGCAGGGGCACCCTCCACCAGGCCCCCACTCATGTCTCCCACCCCCCACCCCCCCAGCACTGAGGGGCACCCTCCACCAGGCCCCCACTCATGTCTCCCACCCCCCCGACACCCCAGAACTGTGGGGCACCCTCCACATGGCCAGGCCCCCACTCATGTCTCCCATCACCCCCACCCCCCAGCCACCAGGGGCAGCCTCCACCAGGCCCCCTCCCATGTCTCCCAGCACCCCCACCCCCCAGCACTGTGGGGCACCTGCCAGCAGGCCCCCACCCATGTCTCCCAGCACCCCCACCCCCCAGCACTGTGGGGCACCTGCCAGCAGGCCCCCACCCATGTCTCCCAGCACCCCCACCCCCCAGCACTGTGGGGCACCTGCCAGCAGGCCCCCACCCATGTCCAACTCATGTTCCCCACCCCCCTCCCCCCAGCACTGTGGGGCACCTGCCAGCAGGCCCCCACCCATGTCCAACTCATGTTCCCCACCCCTCACCCCCCAGCACTGTGGGGCACCTGCCACCAGGCCCCCACCAATATCTCCCACCACCCACACCCCCCCAGTCACCAGGGGCAGCCTCCACCAGGCCCCCACTCATGTCCCCCTGCACCCAGGTCCTCACAATCCCCAATCATGTGCGTTATGGTCAGCCTCCACAGCCAAAAGGCCCTACCAAGTAACCCATTCACCCACATGGAAATGGAAATTACATGTTACACCCCCAATGTTCATAAAGCAAATGAACCCATGTCCGTCACACACAATGGTTGCAAATGAATTCGGAAAACACCCAACATGACATGCATGAAACCAATGAGATGATACCACACAGTGAAGTATGAAAACAAAATTGTATTAAAAAAAAGCTGTGTCCGTCGACTCCAAATCATAAGAAGAAACAAATGAAACCTAAAACTAAAGAACTATATACAAAGGCGGCGGGCAAGTCCAGCGGCTCACTCTGTGGTGTTCCAGGCCATAGCATCATCAAACTCCTCGTCTATGTCCCGGAGGCGGTCCTGTTCCATGGCCCCGAGGGTCCGCAGGGATGACGCCATCTGCTCCTCCAACCCCCTGCAGATTGCCTCGAGGCACTCGGCCCGCCTCAGGACCCTCTGCATGGAGTTCTCCGCCCTGACCATTGTGAGCCGCGCCACTTCTGCCCGCCGCCGCTCCGCACCTATATGCTGGCCCAACCGCTGCCACATGGAAGACACTTCCCGTCCTGGGTCCTCCTGCCCTCCGGCCGATGCCTGCCCCTCCGATGTTGATGGCCCCGAGCCATGATGCCTCCCACGTTGACTCCACTGCTGCCTCCGACGCCACTGCCTCTGCCAGCACGATGGCATCCAGGCTGATGGAATCCACCGATGCCGTCGCGCACATGCCCTGCCTGATGATGCCGGCACATCCTCCATCTGCTGGGGTACAGTTGCTGTGGTGTCCACCCCTGCTGGACCTCTGACTCCCGACTGTGGCAGGGATGGGATCCCCACCGAGCTGGCTGCATTGGTCAGGGCAGGTCCACAGGGGGACCTGGTGGCATCTGGGCCGGAAGACGGCAAGGAGAACGACTGGCGTATAGTCTCCACAGAGGAGGAGAGGGCCGCCAGATTGGCCGACACATGCAGGAAACCCCCGAACATGGACGATCCCAATTGGGCCACGTCGGCACGGTGCTCTTCGTGATGACGTGTGTGCTCCTCACGAATCACAGCCGTGCGCATCGCGACCCCAATCAGGACCTTCTCCATACGGCCAGGGGTCCCCTCGTCCGCAGGTGGAGGGGAGTCAGATGACATGGACATCCCCTCTACCTGCGGACGGGCCTGGGATGGGGCATCCCTGCTGGTGCATGGTGGTGCACCCACAGGGTCAGGGGCAGCGACATGCACAGGCCCCTCCACGGTGACCTGTGCTGCCTCCTGCCCCTGGACTGCACCACTTGCACCAGCAGGGATGCCCCCACCAGGCCCCATGTGCGCCTCAGTGGCGGCCTCCTCCTCCGCTGTGGAAACCACCAACCTGGATGGCTCCTCACCGTCTTCCGCCGTAGCAGGCCCCTGTGAGGGCTCACCCACCCCTTCCGCTGCAGCCGTGGGGGCATCCCCGCCGCCTTGCTCCACAGCGCCGTCCCCGCCCTCTTCTTCACTAGCCACTGCGTAGAGGGAGACATAGAATACAAGCATCAGGGTACTGTACAATGGTCCCCTAGACAGGAAGCAATAGCAGATGAGTGCCACTGTCAAAGTACAGTTCCATCATGTCCCTCCACAACACATGTGTCAGTCCAGGCAAAACACACACAGTGACAGTCATGGTGCATGCCATGGACATTTCCATACATGTCCAATGGACTCTCGAAACATACAATGTAATGGAACTCACATGCATCATGGGTCATGCCTATCACATGCACACACTTCACCTCAGTCACATCCATCTGGCCCCGTACACCCCAATCACAGTGGATACAAGGATGACTAGGCTGCATCAGTGAATCTGTACATTGTCACAGACATGTGTCATGCATCCATGGCATCCACAAGTCACAGACACGCAGGTCAGGCACACAGACATGGACACCATATATGTACCTGGCATCAGCACCCATCCCTCACCCCCACCCATGTCCAGGAACAGAGACTGCCATGCTCTCATGTGTACAATCTGCATAGGGCTCCCCATGTCACATTTAAACACATGCAACAACCGTGCGGTTCACACATTACTGGTCGCACATGCATTGCCATGATGTCTCTGCACACATACATGCGTACATGGCCTATGTCACACATACAGGCAAGTATCAGACAACCAGCACACTGCAACATGCCCTGTCTCACACAGCAATGCTTGGCCACTTACCGCTCAACTCCAGACGGGTATCCCTCTCAAGGACCTGGGCGTGGAGCGCTGGGTGTACGCGTTCCAGGACCCCATCTGGATGGAACCCATGCGGCCCCGGCCCCCCTCCACGAGGCGCCGGGCCTTCATGAGGGTCCTGGACCTCATGTCTTCCCAGCGCTTCTTGACCTTCTGGATGGGTCGGGTTGCCACCCCCTCCGCGTTGATGGCAACCACACAGTCGGCCCAGATCCTCTCCCGTCCTTCCTTGTTGGCGCGGGACGATCCGAAGAGGGCATCATACTGCCCCAGGACTTGCTCCACCAGGACACCAACTTAGGTGACAGTGAAGCTGGTGCCCCTCTGCCCCTCTGGCCGGGGGTTGCCACTGGTGCCAGATGTGGATGTGCCCGACATGGCAACCCCAGGGGCAGGAGTGGGTGGGCCACTGGGTCCTGGGGCTGGGCTGTGGAGCGATGTTATCTGAGTCGGGAGTCTTCTGTTCCAGCAGGGGTGGACACAGCAACTGGACCCCTGCAGATGGCTGATGTGCAGGCACCAAATGGCAGGGCACGGTGGCAGCAGGCAGGCAGGCAGCAGCAGATGGCACGTGGGAGGCTGCTCGGGGCACTGGGGGGCAGTAATTCGGCCTTCTGGGCAGGAGCGTGGTCTTCCGTGTGTTTTCGCGTGGCCAGCTTGATACGGAGTGATTTGGCACGTGAAAATCCTGCACGTCAGCGTGAAAATCAAGGAAAGGCCCTTAGCGCGTAAGCGCGTCAGCACACGTACGCGATTTCATTGGACCAAAGGCCCTTACAGCGTAAGCGCGTCTGTGACGTTTTGCGCACGGGTGTTGCCCTGACAGGGCTTGGAGATCCCGCGTGCCTTTACACTGTTCTGTACGTGCTTTTCGTGCGGTGCGTGTGTTTTCCATCCGTTGGGGTTCACACGCTATTCCTTCACAGTGGGTGTTGGCTACGCGTTCTTCTACACGCAAGGCAGACAGTGAGTGGTACCCCGCTCCCCCAGGCCCGATCGCGTGAAAAACTTCACGCACGCGAACCCCTGATATACACGTAGCCCGCTCCCCCAGGCCCGATCGCGTGACAAACTTCACGCGAACCCCTGAAATACACGCAACCCGCTCCCCCAGGCCCGATCGCGTGAGAAACTTCACGCGAACCCCTGAAGTACACGCAGCCCGCTCCCCCAGGCCTGATCGCGTGAGAAACTTCATGCGAACCCCTGATGTACACGTAGCCCGCTACCCCAGGCCCGATCGCGTGAGAAACTTCACGCGAACCCCTGACGTACACGTAGCCCGCTCCCCCAGGCCCGATCGCGTGAAAAAGTTCACGCGAACCCCTGAAATACACTTAGCCCACTCCCCCAGGCCCGATCGCGCAAAAAAGTTCACGCGAACCCCTGAAATACACGTAGCCCGCTCGCACAGGCCCAATTGCTGTATGTTGCCACTTTTGTAATGCGCAGGGACACTACTGCCTGCCTTCGTGTGGCGGACGTGTTTTGGCTTGTGCGTGTCTTTGGCTGTGCGTGGCTTTGCCCTATTCGATTCCATGAATACGTGTGGTTCGAGTGCGTGTGGGCGTTCCTTCTGCTTCCCTGCAGTACATCCCCAGTTACGCCCTTATTTTCGCGCGTTGTTCCCCATTCTGCGCGTTACGCCCCGTGTCCCGCCCACTTTCTGGTGTATGCGCCGAGGTTGTGCGCTTTCACTTGCTCCTGCTTGCGCCTGCTTGCGTGTAGATTTTCGGCACACGTTTGTTCCATGAATCGGCCCCTTAATGTGGAGACAGAATAATTCAGGAACAGCAGTGAAGCCCCAGGAACTACTTAAAGTTGCCCTTGAGCATTTGCACTACCCTATGCACATGTCAAAGCAGTACATTGCAGCAGACTTACAAGAAGAATGGTTCATTCCCAAACTCCAAGAACATCTTGATAATTTCATCTTTAATTGCACCACCTGTCAAACATATACTAAAGGTCGCACTCTCAAAATGTTGAAAGTAACATTGCCCCGCCCCTCAGGATCATTTTGACAACTCCACATTGACTACAATGACATGGTTAACAGGTGTATTAACTTCCATTATCTAATTGTTGTGGAGTGCACCCTCTCTTGTTGGCTTGAAGTAGATCATTGTGTCCACCCTGATGCCAAATTGGCAGCCACATTTCTAGTACAAGAAGTATTTCTCCAGTGAGGAATAAGTGATGTCCTCAGATCTGACAATGGGATTCACTTCTTTAATGAGCTCTTCAAAGAAATATCCCTTTTATTGGGCATAAAGCACAAATTGTGCTCAGGTTATCACCTGCAAGTCAAAGAGGTTGTGGAACGCCTCAATAGCCTATTGAAATAACGTATTTCTAAGATGTATAACACATGATGATATGTTATGCCATTTATAACACACCTATACACAAGTGTTTCAATGTGCTACGAGGCAAGGGAGGAGGAACAGAGGGAAGATAAAGACAACGATCTTACTAGGCCAGGTGAAATTGAGATCGCGCAAGTGCAGGGGAGGGAGGAAAGGGAAAGTGTGGGGGAAGGGGCAGGGGCAGTGCAATACATGGGATCAACAGTAAAGAATAAATAAAATAAATAAAACAATAGGTAAAAGTGTGGCCAGCTAGCAGCAAGTGCAGTGGTAAGTGTAGACATCAAGTGTCAAGAGCTGGGGGGACTGTAGGTATACAGAAATAAGCCCCTAAGTTCAGGGGTTGCCCAGGAGGCAGTGCAGGTGTGCAGGTTGCAGGGGAGGAGACCTGGGCCCAGGATCAGAGTGTAGCCAGGTGACCAGTGCATTTTCAGTCAGGAGTTCAGCAGGGGAGAGGAGGAGAGAAAGCAGAAGCAAAGAGGAAGATATTGAGGTGATTCCGGAACCGGAGATGGTTCTCCTCAAGTTTCAGGGAGGCAGGGAGGCAGGGAGGCTGTTCCAGAGGGAGGCCCCAGCCAAAGAAAGAGATCTACCAGCAACTCATTGCTTGGAGAAGCGACTGACCATGAGGGAGTTGGAGGCGGATGAGCGAAGAGCTTGAGAAGGAAGATATTTAGGAAGAGAAAGTTGGAGGTATTGAGGCCCCAAACCCGAGAAGGCCTTGTGAACAATGCAGAGCATTTTGAACTTAATCCTGACAGACACTGGGAACCAGTGCAGAGATTTCAGTCCTGGAGGGATAGGATCCCTGGGCTTGAGGCCAAGGACAAGTCACACAGTCCTGTTCTGGATGAGCTGCAGAGGGCGAAGAGTAGAAGCAGGCAGATTTAGAAAGAAGCTGTTGCACTAGTCCAGCCTAGAAAGAACCAGAGCTGTGAGTTTCTGGGGGAATGAGAGGAAAGGAAGAATACCTCTGAGGAGGTGCAGCTGGTAGTGTGACTTCTTAGAGATGTGAGGCGAGAAGGAGAGAGTGGAGTCGAAGATGCCCCCAAAGTTTTTAGCCTCACAGGTTGTAGAAGGAAGACAGCCAAGAGAGGCCATCCAGAGAGCGACAGGAAAGGAGGGAGCGGGTGTGCAGATAAGGAGAATCTCAGTATTGGCAGCACACCACTCCTGGATAGCGGACAGACAGTCAGAGATGAGAGAAGGAGAAGAGATGGTGGAAGGGAGCCTGAAAATGAGCTGAGTGTCATTTGCATAGCACTGTAAATTGGGGCAGAGAGTGGCAATGCCGTGGGAAAGCAGTGCCAGGTATTGGTTGAACATCCAGGGAGAGAGATTAAACACCTTGGGAACACCACTGGTAGAGTTAGAGATAGATGAGAGGAAGGACCCAAGTTGGACCTGGGAGGGTCAATCAGAGAGGAAAGAGGTCAGCCAAGCCAGGGCCTGATCGGTGATAGCCAGGTTATCATGGAGATGGTTGAGCAGGATGGCATGGTTGACTGTGTCAAAGGCAGAAGAGAAATAAAGTAAGATGAAGACACAGGGGGTATTGGAGTCAAGGTTGGAGAGCAGGCCTTCAAAGGTGTTCACGAGAGCAGTTTCCGTGCTTCTGGCAGCTCTCAAGCCAAACTGATGACCATGGAGACAACCAACTAATTCAGTGTGAATATTAAGATGGGAGTTGGCTTTATTGTTTGCCACTAGGATTGTTTGCTCTTCATAATTAGCCAGGCTCATATCATCATCTTACTCCTCACAAGTTAGTTACTCACAGAAGGCTGCATACTCCACTCATGCCCACACGTAGAGCCTCAGATGCACACATTTCTGCACAACTTCTAGGTGATGAATTTTAGTGACATATTAGGGAGTAACCAAATCTGTCAGACTTATCTCCCAGCAGATCAAGCCCCCACCCAAGTAAGCTAGCTTCACCAGCGATGGACACACGAGCAGCACTGCAGGATTCAGCAATTCCACAGCAGCAACAGCTCTTCCCCAGTGATAAGGTTAACATCAGAAATTTAATCTGGAAGTGGAATAAATCAAAACTTGAAGGACCCTATGACGTCATCTATGCCATGCCCCCAGCAGTCAAGGTCGCTAGTTGAAAGACTTGGATCCATATTAGAGACAAATGGAAGGACAACAGATACAACACCCCTCTCCAGTAGCAGGAAAAGGGAGGAGAAAAAGATGAGTGATATTGGTCATTCTTTAATTTCTCTGAACACAACGCACCCCATTGGGTGGATGGACACAAACACTTTTTCACAGCCTTCACAAATAATGGAAAATGTTAAAAGGATTATGCCTTGTAGGCCTGGCACTCTGGACTGGGCCTCCGTTGCTGAGACCACATCTCAGCAACTATGCAAAAAATCCACTCACTAGCAATTAAAGGCTGCATCGACTTCAAAACCTTGAATATTGCACACCTCTGCATTTACAAAGAAGCCCACTCTACCTGAATAACAGCAATGTCCAGAAACAATGTGTGCATGCACTACGATCTTCCAGTGGCATCTCTCTTTTTACTCCATGCTTCAAAATTAGCAGGAGATGTAAGCTTCATGGTCACTGCTCTCTGCCTATGGAACTCCTTACCCTCAAACATAAGAAATAAGCGTTCCTACCCTACCTTCAAGAGACTTGTGAAAACTTGGCTGTTCAACAAATATGAGTAATGTTTGCCTCTACTATGTCGTTACTTGCTGCCCTTGACTGTTCCTTCTGTATAAAATGCTTTGATACCCCAGGGTTTAGGCGCTACAAAAATGTCATAATTAAATATATTAGTTTTCTCTCTCACTTTCCTTATGGTTGAACTGATATGCTTGTTTTGTAGGGGTGGGTCCAGTGGCGTCATTTACACTGCATATATATCAGTGAAAGTAGTGTATACATGACAAGAATTAGAAGGGATGTTTCAAACCTGGGAGTTTAGCTAAATAGTATTAATGATCTGCATCACCCTGAAACAGACAATGGGCTTCATTCTGAGAGTGGCAATCCGGAAACAAGGGTGCCGGTGAGCTGCACCCGGCAGGGTCAGGTCTGCCGGCTGCAACGGCCCCTGCAAGCAGACTTTAAATGGAAGCTCCGGCACCGTTAGCAACAATAGGAGTCCAATATGACTCCACCGGAATGGAGACCTACCAAATCGCTGCCTGACTTCCCGCTCTGCTGTGACTTGTAAGGTCCCGGTGGCACCGGAAAGTCAGGCAACTGATTCATTGTTTCAAGGTCACCCACAACCCGCCGGTGTCACCGGCGCGTTACTGCCGACCTCGTAATGAAGCCAAATATCTGGTACAACCACAATGAACTTAGTGGGAACTCAAACTGCTCTTGTAATGTGTGCACTTTAATCCCCCATAAAACAGGCACATTCAACTTTTTTATACCACAAGAATTGCCACAAGGAGTATTCCAATGTTTAGTGCATCTTGCCTTGTGTAGAGTGCAAGGATTGATTCAGGGACGCAGGGTCCAAGCACAATGGGTAGAAGTTGACACCACAGCATACACAGATAACTACATGAAGATAAAGATGATGGCAGACATACAGGGGCGTGGGAGACCCATAAACTCTGGGGGGGACAGGGGACACCTTGGGGACTTTGCTTTTTTAAAGAACTCGACTTTTCACAAAATTAAAATAGCAGTATGTATTAAATGACATATATCATCACTGTATAAAACAAGATTAAAGAAGAAAACAACACTGAAGAAAATTAAGAAAAAGAAAAGCAGTTTAGAGTATAAAATCCTCCCAGCAATGGACATTTAGAGAGATCTTTTATAATACTCTCACCTGCACTTTAAATGGAGATGCTTGATGGAGTTTCGCCAGCCCATCCTATCCTATTCCACTTGAGCCCCTTTACAGCAGTGTATGGGCTGCAATCATACCTCGGCACCAGGGTATTTACTGGATTTACATGGATAGCGGAACAAGTGCTGTTTTGAATCTCAAGGCTCTGCTTTATTTTTTTTTAGGTCACCAAGATGGCTTATGGTGGCCGCTATTAAAACTTGTCTACAAAGCATTAGTCAGCTGGTGATGGGTAACAAACATGCAGTTTTAAAACAAGCATTGGCAACGCCAAACATTTGGGCTTTAATGTAGGCATGGAAAAGGCACTTGCCAAGCACTGCTATAGTGGTATTAGGTACCCACTGATGGTAGCAGCTGCAAAATGGTGCAAGTACCTGGACATTTAATAGCAGTACCTGGCAAATGCCCAATACGTATATACAAGCAAACACTTGCCATTGCTGGTTTTTAGCAGGAGTTCAGAGAAGGACATGCATAGTGCTAATAGAGTGGATGAAGGCATCCCTGGCTAAGACATTTGTATTACACTAGTAGTATGTTCCCAGCTCCAATTAAGTTATTAAATACACAGGGCTTTGTAGTGAACATCTCTAAGTCAGTTGCTTTATCTAAATCAGAACTGGCGTTGCTAAAATAGCCCAAATAACATGATGCTGTTTCGCAAGGCATGATGCCACGCACCCTGGCACCAGCTCCCACTACAGGACAGGTCAGAGGTGAATATATACCTCATTTAAGGTTGGTCCTGACTTCAGACCTAGGCTGCAGGTAGGATTGAGTGAAAAGGGATTTGATGCAGGAACAGCCTGCTGTGACTGTCTCTTCCTGGAGAGGAAAAAGACAGGAGCGCAGATGACACTGGGGCAGTGGGAGAGCATTGAGCCCGTGCTCCCACATTCCTTCTAATAAATCCTCCCCAGGCCGGCCTACACCTGGGAGAGGGGGGTCACTGTGTGTATTATCAGGCCCAATCAATGCACAGACAGGTATGGTGCAGTGTATATATCTGCAATTATTTCAACAAACGACTTCTAATCGTCCTCGTGCAGGCCTCGTGAGCATGGACACCAGGCGACACATGCAATTTTACCCCGCTATTACTTACCTGACAACAGTCGTATGGATCTTTCACGTTATCCACAGCCCTGATTTGAAAAAAGGCTCAGGCGAGCCGAAACATGTGTAATCAACCTAAAGAGGGCTAATACACTTTTTTGTTTGATTGACCATTAAAATCAAGCATACATATACTTAACAGTGCTGAGTCCTGGAGTTTTCCCTTCTTGTACTGCATCCCTATCTTTCATCTGCGCTCCGTTCTTGTTCCCATCTCTCCCCTTCCTTGCTCCTCTCTTTTTCTTTCCTCTGCACCCTTTCTACCCTTTTTCACTTTGCAGTCCCACACTCTACTGCACCCCAGTCCCTCCCTTCCCATTCCCCCATGGCCAGCACCCCACAACTCTCATCTGTATACTTGCTCAGCACTTTCTCCTTAGTCTTCAGAGCACCCTCACTATCCTGGCTTTCATTTCACAGGTTTTCTCTTGCATGCCTTGCTTGACCAACCACTCCATATAGCTTCTCAGAATAAGCTGGAACAGGAATGCCAGATCCATGACCTTTAAAGGGCCCACTGATACCTGCAAGCATTAACTCTTAAGAAATAGTCAGGAGCATGCATATTTGGAAGGGGGCACAGACAGAGAAGTCACTAAATCCCCGTAATGCCGAGGCTATACCCCCAAACTCTGATTGCACTGCGACCACTCAAGTACGCTAACAGAAACAGCAAGGCTGAATAAAACAGTGAAGCTTAGCCAAGAAATACAGAAGATTTGCGCTTGATTTCTTTTGAGAGATGCGCAAGATGGGCACCAACAAATGGTTTATTTTGGGCAGGGACAGCGTTCAGGTCTGTGCTGGTAATAGTTTGTATTATGGAATATAATAACACTTTGGTCATAGTGCTTCATGCTAGATGCTTTCAGCTTCTAGGCAATGCAATAGCAGGTATTATTACCCTCATTTGAACGGTACTGAATTTATGAAAGGTTAAGTGGACCCAGCTGCTGCTGGGTTTGAACTACAGAAATGCAGGTAGCCCTCATGTCAGAGACCATGCTTTAGGTGTGGTACCATCCAAACTTCAAGCAGGTGTGAGTTGGTGGAAAGAGGTGGAGGGGTGTGCCTTAAGTGAGGCCTACTGATATTAGAGCATACATCAAGTGTTTTCCCTTGCCTACCTTAGACATTGCTATTGAAAAGAGGACACATCCCATGTAGTGGCCCTTCTTGAGATTTGCTCATCCTCATTTTACTTTATATGGTTTCATGAGGATTTCATATGCTATGTCAGCATGATATCTCAGGCAGTGTCTGCACTTTGCAAGCCAGGCCTGGGGTACAGGGACATCTTTTAGAAAATCCAGTCTTTCCCAGATTGTGTGATCCTGGGCGAATCGTGTGACCTCCCCACTGTGCATTTCGTTTCTCTATATGTTTACTTGGGGTCACCTAGAAGTGACTGAGTTGGCAGTGTACACTATAACGGAATGCCTCACTTGTAAATGTTCTAACAGAGTTTCTTGTTGCTCCATGTATGCTAAGCATGTTGAGTGAGTGCGAAGAGGGACAAAGTGTCACAGCAATAGATGTCACCTCCAGCTGGGGGACCGGGTCTCATTTTGGGAAGCAGTTATAGATACATTCATAGAATTAGTAATTCTTTTTTTCAGAGAAACGTGTCAGGTGCAATCAACTTGATCCAACTCTAAGGAAATAAACTAGAAACAATCTCAAAGTAACCTGACGGTTTAGGGGCACTAGTGTAAGCAGCAAAAATAATCATCATGCCCTTATGCTTAAAAAAGGCAATACATAATATATTAAACAGTGTTGTGCCTGGCCTTTGATTAGAAAATGCATGTACATGTCAATACCGACTCCCATTGTGCACCCTTGATCCTCCGCTGTGTCAGTGAATGGCCTCTGTGTTTTGTTTGTGCAGCCTTGCAAGCCTGTGTTGGCCAATGCTTGGAGCTTAAATGTGAGCCCTGGCTGCCCATCAGTAAGGAAGAGCCATTCTAATGTGATGTTACTCTTTGGCAGGGGCACACTTTCATGAATTTAAAAACCTGAGGGCGGCATGGCCTCAGGTTTTTCAATTCATGAAAGTGTGCCAACGTCAGATGTACAGTTTCTAAACAAGCGCGGCGCGTTGCAAACTGATCAGGGCATCCTGGCCTCTTAATGTTTCATAATGAAACATTAAGAGACCAGGATTCCTGATCAGTTTTGCAATGCACCACGCGTGCTTAGAAACTGTATACCTGATGTTGGCAATGGCACATTCCCTCTAATAAATCCTCCCCATGCCACCCTGCACCTGGGAGAGGTGGGCCACGCCACTTGACTTACCTTATGGTAGCAGAGGACCAAGGTGGAGGTCGAGTCGCAGTCGGACTAGGAGTCTGTCTCACTCTGTCTCCTTCAATAACACACGCTCTCACAGAGTCACTGGAGCACGTGTCTCTGCCTGGCTTCTCCTTCATTCAGGAAATACAAAGGCTGAGGCTGCGCAGCAGTGCACTATGCAGTTTGTCCCCCGGCCTGGGCACGTTCATTATGCGCAGGCACGGGCACCGCAGCAGAAGTGTGCAGACAGTCTACTTTAACTTTTGCACACTGGCATCGTATTTTACACGCTGCAGATACTTGCCTGGTGTTCCAGGGATAGCTAAACCACCTGAATTCAGATGTTGGTAGTGGTGATCCCATTAAAAGCAAATTAGATCACATATATTCTGGCGGTAATGAGGGATTACTAATCCTCCCACCCTATTTTAGATTATGAAAAACCTTTGGTTTTTTCGTGATGGTGAAGCTGATCCCAAAGAGGGTGGCACCCCTCAAACGAGGTTGATGTGAGAGGTGTGGGGCTTACTTTTGGCACTTTGCGTAAACACATTTTGGAGAAATCTTTATTATATTTTGACCAGTTTGTCAGGGGCTCAATGAAGCCATTCTAGTCGGCACCATTTGAGAATGGCCTTAAGTAATACCTTGTAGGAAGCCTGCAGATATAAATCTTCCCCATTTCGATGTCTCTCATTTTACTGTTCTAAGCAAGGTAAAGGGCTCGGTTGGGCACATGTGACATGTGATTGACTCCTCTTCTCTACTGGTCCTTAAAAGGGACCAGTGCTTAATTATGGCCACCTGGGTGCATCGCCTATTTACAGGGGCTTCTCTCCACATGGGTTTACGCTTTATAAAACCCACGCATTCATACATTACACAATTCTGTGGTAGACCTTTGAATGCTGTCAGAGGAACAGAAGGTTATGTAGGCACACCCAACATGTAACTGCCCCAGCCCTAGCACAGTCTCTGAAGTACCAGCATCTATAATATTTCTGGAATATTATAAATCAGTTTTTCTTTTGCTGCCCGCAGAAAGATACATGGACGCACCCGACCCACCTGACACGTGACTGCCTCTACTCCCCCAGCTGCGCCTTTCAACGACAGCATAAGAAATGCACGCATTTCAATTTTATGTGACACCCTCTCCACCTACCAGCGCTGTGCATTAGTTCCATTATCCCCTCACCACTTCTCTGTCCCGGCCATGTATTGCCCCCAGTTTGTACAAGGCAGCGTATGCTGGTTCTCCAAATATTGGACTGAGTATTGGACTGTTTATCGTTTAGTGCCAGGAATATACAAAAGTGCTAATATATTGCCACAAGACTGATTTCCGAAGAGTTTAAGTTGTTTAGTAAAGCTGAAACATTCTTTGCCTCTTTTCTTACTTCTGCACTACAGGCAGTGGTGAATGTGAAATGTCTCCAATGGGTAATATATGTAAAGTACTGATTCCCATCCTTGTTCAGTTGCTTATCTTTCTTTGTACCTGCCAGTTGATTATGAACTGCTGCAGAAAGACAGTTGCCATGATAGGATGATATGATACGGCATTTATAACGCGCCTGTACACAAGTGTTTCTAGGGGCAAATGTGAATGCCTATGGTGAGGCCACTCCCCTTTAGAAACATGTACACACGCAGACAGACAAAGGGAATGGTGAAATTGAGCATCGCATAGTTAGAGTAGGACAACCGATTGGTCCACCAAGAACACTTTCTTATCCCCCTTCCAATCCAGAGAACTATTGGGAGGAATATGTTGATTCCACAGGGGATGGGGTTATTCTTTTCTGGCGTGTCCCCAGAGGAACATGCATAGCAAGGAGGTAACCTGTGTTATGTTAGTAAGGTTTGGGTACCAAAGACAGATTTGTACAAGATGAATGAAGCAAGTAAGGTAGTTAAAGAATTAACTAAAGGGGGGAATGTTAGTGTGCAGGTGGAATGCCCTAAGTGTAATGGGAAGTACTAGCTGTGGAAATTCTATTAGCATTAGTCCATATTTCTTTCATTTGTCACAGCATTTCAGGCCACTTTCTAATTAGATTAAATTTTGCCACATTCTAGAGAGCACTAGGCTACTGAACATGTGTTGGAATGAGGGTCAGAATAGAATGTTGTTCTTGGTTTCCATTAGCATAAGGCCCTCTTGCCACATTGGCCAAAGTCTTTCCATTTTGAACTAGGGCCTGTTAAAGCGTGTAGATTTCCGCCATTTGGGAGACTGGGCTGCAGTTCAGACTCTCTGTCATCCCATATAATTAAACATTAATCCAGCTTCCCCCAGTGAGCGTTCAGCATGCCAAAGCCCTTGGAGGATGAGTTAGGTGAAACAACCATATTTGTTATTGTTGCAGGGCTGAGCTGTTCTCAGAAGCTTTGGGTGAAATGTATGATAGCGGATTGTGCTCTGGATGATAGATAAGTACAATAGTTGTGAAGGACATATTTTGGTGTGTACGAAGTCTTGAGTAGAGACATTGCCAAAGCGTCAAACTAGATTATGGTCATACTGCCCACTAGGGAGTGTTGGAACCACTTGGTCTGCAATAGATCACCAAGGTCAAGTAATCAACGAAGGTGGTCACCAAAGAGATCGGTGGTGGATAGATTTTTGAGTCATAGGATAGATGTGGGTAAAAGGAATTGTATGAGGGAAGAAAGGGAAGGCTTGTATCATGCATATGCACATGCCAGACAAAGCCCCTATACCAAGAGGTCTGACAGATATAGAAGATCGCAGAGAAAGGAAGACCAGAGGTTAAAATCACATGGTTTGGAAGAAAACTGGAAGTTGCTGATGGGCCTGGTGGCAGATAGCATCAAATTGCCATAGGTCGCGGCCACTAATGCTCTAAAGCCCCTAACGGTTGCGTCCTGGAATACTAGGGGTTTTACCCATCTTTTTACCAATGGTGGAGACAAGATGAAGGAGCATAATATATTCTGTTTCCAGGAGACCTGGTTGCAAGAATCTCCGCTGGTTGAGGGGTCTTCTTCTCATCTAAATCTGGCAGTGAAAGGGGATAAGGGCAGGACCATGTCAGGCCTATTAATTGTGATTAAAAACCAGTTACAGTTTGCTCTATTGGAAGAACTATCTCCAACATCCCATATCCAACTTTTGGTGGGGAAAATTAAAATGAATACAGTAAATAATGTTAAAATAGTTATTGTCTTCAACCTCTACTGGAACCCAGCTAGTATGTTGAGTCATAATTTCCCAGAGCAGATGGAAAATTGGATTGATAAATGTACCCAGAAATGGCCGGACCCTTGGTTTGTAATATGTGGGGACTTAAACTCTGTGTGCTTCAATAATTGGGGAGATCCCATTTCTTGTGATTCTATCAATGCAACAGGGGCAGAAAAAAGGGGGTACAGGTGGAAATCAACTGTTGAAGCTAAAGATCTGTTTATCCTAAATGGTAATACCTTTGGAGACATCCCTGCGAAGATCACAAGGTACAACAACCTGGGATGTCAAGTGCTGGAATATGTATGTATCTCAAATGCGATGGTCTCGCTAAAAAACACGATGTCAGTCGAGCATTTGGAGGATAGTGATCATAATCTCCTCTCAGCTACATTGATGCCAGTTGAAAACACTAACAATATATCAACCTTTCAACAATGGAAGTATCAATGGGGAGGAATCGATTAAAAATTCCCACACAAAAATGTAATACTTTGATTAATCATCTAAGAACCTCTGTTATGCATTCCCAAGCCAAGGGGGCAGCACAAACAATTGACTGCCAGAGCCTTTTTAAAGTTTTTGAGGTGAGGTCAAGACAGCTTGCCCAAGTAAAGCTATTGCATCGACATGCCTATGATGATCAGGTGGTTTATCAGAGGAGGCTTAAGAATCAACAACTTAAATCCTAAAAACATGATTATTCATCAACAACAGCGGTTCAAAGAAAAACATAATTCAGCAGCACTATTATAACTGGCTATGACACCATAAAAAGACTCAATGGAGAAATGATGCTGAGAAGATGCTGGGCGTCCTGAGAACCTCAAATACACCAGAGATGTGGAAACTAATAAATCAGCTGGATATCCACCAGTATTTTCTAGTGATGATTCAATTTTTGCCAGATGTATGGATATCCCATTTTAGCTCATTCTTTAACTTGGCGGAAGTAGTATCTACACAAAGATTCTCGATAGGGAATTGGGGATTGATAGATACTACAGTTGAAGCAATTGCGGACATTATTCAAACATCATCTCATATGGCCCAGATGGGTTAAGTAATATGATCCTGAAAGAGGACCTTGTGGGCCAAGTTCCTGTCAATTATATTTTCTTACAACATCAAGTCTCAGAAGATCCCCTGCTCATGGAAAGAATCAATCATCATCCCTATCCATAAGAAGGGAAATCAGTTGGAGCCAACTAATTATTGGCCCATCGCCCTATTGGATGCCCCTGGAAACATTTTTGGAACTTTGATATTAAAATCCCTATGGGTTTGGGTGAGATCATCTGGTCATTTGGACATTTGGCAATCAGGTTTTGTTAAGGGGATTGGCACAACCCTAAATATCTTCCTTTTAAACCTGCTAAAGAGTCGTACTGAGAGGAACAAAGAACAGAAAACTTACATTGCGTTTATTGATCTAATGCAAGCATTCAATACTGTTTCGTGCCCATTATTATGGGCTAAACTCTCTGAATGGGGTTGTCCAAATTCATTATTGGAACCAATTAAAGATTTTCACAAAGACACCTCAGTAAAAAATATGACTCAACAAATCAGGCCTTCTAACAAGAGCAATAACTACAAACTAAGGCCTAAAGCAGGGGTGTCCGATGGCCCCAGAGCTCTTCAACCTTTTTATTTCTGATGTAGATTCAGCATTTGGCGGAATAAAATGTTTTCCTCCAACTTTAGCCAACATGAAACTGGAGAGACTTTTATATGCGGACGATGAGGTCCTTATTGACCAGACCACGGTGGGTCTCCAGAGGCAAATGGACGCTCTCCAATTATATATAGGAGACAATAGCCTTACCATCAATCCGTAAAAATCATTAATGCTGTCACTGGGCCTGCAACAAAGACAAGTAAGAGCTAAAAGGCTGAATTGTAATCTGATGGGCGTGACGATCCCAATGGTTCAGTCCCTTACCTACCTAGGGGTCTGTCTAAATGTGAGTACGATTGACGCCCCAAGGTATGAAGCTTTAACAAAGAAAGCTTGAAACTTGTCAGGCCTAGGGAAGGTTTTGCTTAAGCGCTATTGTGGCTTCTCTCTAATCCCTTTGATTAAATTCTATCAATGCAAGGTCATTCCATTCTTAACATTTGGGGCAGAAACCTGTCTGAACTTTGACATGAAGAACTGGCCAATGATAGAATGGATATTTTGGAAAAGGACATTGGAATTACCCAAAAGTACCCCAATACAAGCTGTAAGAATGGAACTGGGCCTAACTTCTCTGGCGGCAGTGGTGGAGTGGAAAACTGTATCCTTTTATAGGAAGTGCATTGACGAATCACCGAAGGGTAGCTTCATATGTCTGAAGAAAGTGTTGGTGGAACATAAAGAACCTGGGCTGATCCAGCAGGAAGTAAACTGTCAAACTCTTCTTCTTAATCTGGGGGAATCTTTGGAAACCCTAATTGGTAACCCAGATAAAATCAAAAAGAAACTATATTCCCAGGACTGGTTCAGAATGGAGGAGGACCGACAGCAATATAGATCCTACGGGAAACCAATGGAGGAAAGCCGGAAACCAAACTTATTGCTGAACTATATGCAATGCTTTCCTCATTGGTTCTTCACAGACCAATTTTTTAGATTTCATTTGAATCTATTAAAAACAAAGGAGACCATTAAGCAAAGTGCCAATGATTTGGATACTCAGGTCTGTAGACTTTGTAAAGATGATGATTTGTGTGAAATTCTGCAAAATTTGGTCATGGACTGTGCAACCTTAGCAAATCAAAGAGATCTTCTATTCCCTGTTTTGATCAACAAGTATGGTCATAGACATAAGGATTTATGGTGGAAGATTCTGCTTTCTAGCAAAAAGATTCCCATAACTCTGGCTTTGGTGACATTTTTAATTTATATTCAGGAAAAGTTAAAGAGTAATTGCTGATTGTTTTATCTTGGCAGTATGCTCAATACCATTCTCTTCTTCATCTATAAAATGGTTTTTATCTGTGGTTAAAGGTTGTCATTTGTATAACCATGTAAATCACGTTAAATAAATACAAATAAATAAAACACATTTCCAAAGAGTGGAGCCTCAGTTACATTTTTGTGAAGCCAATTGGTTCCAAGAGATAGCCAGACGAATGTGTGCTATGGATAGCAACATGTTTCAAAATGGGAGTTGCAAAAAGTGTTGCAGAATCTGCTACAAGGCCTGAGAACTGCCTGGATTTCCAAATTGGCTGAGCTCATGGGAGATGATATTACTATGTCTAATTTGCTGACTTCACTGTTCACGCTCACTACATGATTGGGTCCTTTCGACAGGACTGCACATCAGAAGTTACATGAGCTTGCTTTGACCAATGAGGAAATGCCATTTTAGCAAATGTTACATGTTACATGTAAAACTTTAGCCAATCAGGGTGGAGTATATTCTGCTGACTGCACAATTTGGTCATTTGTAGGGAGCTGCACTTAGGATGGGCATGAGTAATGAACTTACGAAAAGGGCGTACTAACATATATGGTTCCATGTGATGTTAACAAAAATTGTTTCAACGAAAACATTTTAACAACACCCCAATACCAAAAAAATACTGAATTGTTTTATTTTATTTATTTGCGGGTCCCCATCCTAAGCCCCCAGTTTTGCATTGATTATAACCGCACCCTTTTTAATCACTTACCCCAGCCCATATACATTTTTAATATAAATTCAGTATTTTTTCGGTATTTAAGTTTAGGGAAAAATGCTGTTAGTTATTTTATTTTTGGTAACATCACTGTATACCACATATATTTTCTTTAAGATTCTATATAGGTCGGAGCCAATAGGGAATGTGGGATTAACATGTACTTGATACCGTAATGAATTCGAATTGTTTGTTTTTTTTCGTCTTTAAATACTGTCATTCGAAGTGGGTGGGTCAAGATTGTTTTCAGTTTTCAGTTGACTGACACTCCCGGCCGTAATTTGCATGTATTAAAGAGTTTTTTCTGGCAGATCGTGCACTCCATTATTACTTCCTAGGACTGATTTTTCCATTTGGGTTTTGGGCCAACCATACATGATCATTGTTTAAAAATAATTACAAATTTACCTAGATATACTAAAATCACCTCTTAATTTCACATAATACGATTTACTGCCAAGACAACAGAGCAGACATTTTATGATAAGCAGGCCCATTACCCTGATCACAGTAAACCCTTTGTACGGGTATGGGTAGAAAATTGTAGTGCACAAAACAACAGAGCAGCACAGTGCTGGCTGCACAGATGTAAAACCAGAAGTCCAAAGAAAAGGGTATGTCTTCAGGGAATACCAACACAAGTTGTAACTATCATGGTTCTGAAGGTGAAGAGAAAGCTTGTTCCACAAAGTGGAGGCCAGTAGTGAGAAAGATCTATCACCTTTGGTTTTCAGGTAATATCAGAGGATTTTTTTAAAACAGAGAGTGAGCCAAGGGACTGGTAGTGGATATAAAGGTAAGAAAAAGGGGCACGAGTCCATGAAGGCATGGCGATGGACTACACCAGTGGTGTAAAACACAAGTTCAGTGAGCTGGATAAGGCCCCCACAGCCCCTTCATCAGACCCTCCACATAGTCAGTGCACATTGCAGAGCAAGGTGCTTATAGCAAGGTGCTCTGACAAGGGAGAGCAAAGAAAAGGCTCCTCTGCTGCACTGACTTCAGTTTCCATATTGCGACAGGAAGATGCAGTCACCAGTAGTTGATTAAGTGCAGATCATCACCACTGACCTAAAAGCAAAATAGCCTAAAAGAATGGCATATAAAAGCAGGGTGACAAAGCAGTGATGAAAGAAAATGTAACCAACAAAATATATAAACAGAATTAAATGATCACCCTTTCTTTTTAAACAAAAGCGTAATGCGATTTTGTTTCTGCGGCACCATTTAAGAATTTGGCACCATTTAAAAAGGTGGAAGGCGGTTATTCTGAGCACAAGCGGATACACGAATATGCCCCCTAAAACCTCACCGTTACTTGGAGTATAGCATACAAGGATGCCTCGCCTCAAAGCTATTTCATTTCGGGAACCAATATTAATGTACAATCATTATTAAGCTGTCAGATCATGTTCTTTCCCGGCCTTGCTGGCGCATTGGCATGCACACCCTTAATTTAAAAAAAATTGCTTAATAATGTAACATTACCACAAATGATGGGTGAGTGGGCACCACCACAAGTGTCAAATAGAATTTAAGGTAAGAATTACAGAGATTTTGGGGCGTCACGGGTGACCTAGCGTGGCGCTATTAGTTGTGTCAATACTGTGTGTCTGCTTCTCTTTGGTCAGGTACACAATATTACCAATGCAACGTTGCAAGAAAAACTCAAATTGTAAACTTTCTTCACAAAATTGAATTTAAGTTTAAGGTTTAAGATCCAAACCTTTTAATATGTTAAGAGGGCATAATTTCTATTGCCCTTTTCCGCCATTACGGTTGTGGCAACTGCATTAGGACCTGATTCATTGATGACCTGGCACAAGTTGAAATGCGTCTAACAGGAATCCATTGTTTCTGTTTGGCGCCTAATTTCCTGATGGGAACAAGCATTCGCGGAATTCAAATTCCCCCATGCACTGTTGGTACTCTGGCATCCAAATTATTGTAATAATTGAGGTGTTCCCTGCAGATTGTTTTTTTAATCCTGTAGCTTTTAATCTGTTTTGACTTGAAATGCGTGCTTTAAAATGCAGCATTGCCACCAATTATGTATAAGAATTTCTTGGAATGGAAATCCCCTCGAACACTTTGGAGTCAATTCAGGCACTCATCACTTTAATAATGTTTTGCAGACTTCACAGCAGGTGGCCTCGGCCCATATGGAATTAGCTTATGATCATTTCAGAAGATAAAATAAAATCGCTTGTTAAATGGGTTTATATTAACTCATATTACCTATGATTTTCTTTCGGTTGGCTGAGTTTAAAATATCATGCAAATGTGTGTTAATTAGTTGATGAGAGAAACTTTGTTTCTTCTGGGTATTTTATATAGTGCTGTCATAGCTGTGAGGTTCAGAGTAGCGCTTTACAGAAAATTTGTAATTGTAGCATGTGCATCACCAATGCTGTGTTGTCTCTAGTGGAGACCAAATTAGTGGAAGCTAAAATGGTGGGCGGGGAAGGATGGAGTAGGCACATTTAACTCAGACAAAAATAGGTAGAACGTACTGCAGCTATTTTTTTCATGTCCCGCCTTCATCTGGTTTCCAGACTGAACTGGCCTAGAGTATGCCATCACTGTCTGGAAATCGAACTGCACATGCCAGAATCATCTACAGTCACAACCATATGCCACCATTCTCTTCGCTTACAATGTTTCTGTACAAGCTTTGGGGTAGTTTGAGTCTTTTTTGAAAGATCAGGAACAACGGGTTGAACTTGGGGGTTATCTTTCGGATTCCCTCCCACAGACCTGTGATGTTCCACAGGGCTCCTCTCTTTCTCCTCTTATTTTTTAATTTATATGTGAGACCTCTTATGGACATCCTGAGGAAACATCAAGTGAAATTCCACTCGTATGCGGATGACACCCAGGTGGTCATAAGAGTTGGGAGGACAGAGGAGACCTTTGCGATAGTGGTTCATTACTTGAAGGAAGCTCAAGCTCAATGGAGGTGGCATTGTTTGGCCCAAAACATCGACTTGATAACTTTAGGCACCCTCCGTCTCCCTGTTTACTAGGATCACATTTGGCTCTAGCAGCCACGATAAATAATGTGGATTGTATTTGGGAGAAAGACCTGGGGAGTAAGGCACAGGGGAGTGCAAAGGTTCAATCCGTTTTTTGCACCATACACCTGCTAAGACAGAAAGATCCTCCCTTTTATACCAGTTTAGGACTGTGCAGCAGTCGTAGGCACTCTTACTAATCCACAGTTGGACTATTGCAATGCTCTGTTGACAGGAATCACGATTATTCAAATCCAGAGACTGCAAATAGCCCAAAATGCTGCTGTGAGACTTATCTTTGGGGTGGTAAAATCATCCCCAATTTCAGACTTGTGACGGTCACTGCATTGGCTTGCAGTTAAGGAGCAGATAGATTTGAAAATACTCTGTATGGTATTCAAATTTGTTAATCCGTTGGCTCCTAGTTATCTTGTGGATAAAATCATGCTGTACGTACCATCTCGCCAATTGCGCTCTTGTGACAAGCTGTTGTTGCAGATCCCACCTTCTAAATATGTATTTAGGGGTGACCAAAGGTTTGGAATATATGGTCCAAAGCTCTGCAAGAAACTCCCAATTGAAATTCCAGCATTAAAAACACTTGCTCTTTTTAGGAAAGCTTTGAAGACATATTTATTTGTTAAATTGGGAAACTTGGTAAACCGGCTGATTTGCCTGATATTAGTGCTTGTGGAATCTGGTAGGATTCCGTTGACGTGGCTGACCTTGGTCAACCACTGCATGTTCCAGCTGCACCCAAATACAATTGGATTTGTTCAGTGCGCATTATAAATGACTCAATTCAATTCAGTTCAATTCAATTGACTCTTTGCCCTCAGAATTTGTGTCCTTTTTCCTCTCACGGTTCTTCCCAATCTCTGTGCCGTATCCCCCACTCCATGGAATTCTAGTACACCCTTCCTACCTTCATACCAAGGTCGGGTTACACCTGTATGGGATCACAATACTGCGGTGTTGAAGAGAGCAGTACAGATGTCCTATGACATATTTACATAGCCTACATTTGCAATTTGAGCTACAGTGACCTTGCGATTTGGCACAAACCACACTTTATTTGTTGAAAATCCAGTGCACCGAGAACGTAAAATGTCTGAGTGGATGATCGGTTTCACATGCAATATTAGCCCAGTATCCATGGGTAGTAAACAGGGAGTTCACTTTTTGGGGTTACAGGTCTGGATTCGCTCCATGTCTCTCCTGTTCGGTACCAGCATTTTGCTGTTGCTCCACTTTGGAACAGAGAACTAACAGAGCGCCCAACAGAATTGACCCAGGTTATCACAAGAAAGTCCCAGAATCAATGGTGAAACGACTTCAAGGTTCAAAATAACTGGCAGGAGCTTCGCCTCTGCTTGTGGCCTAGAAGAGTATGATTAGCTTGCCACCAGCTACATTGAGCTTAAATTGAATTTAAGTTTAAGGTTTAAGATCCAAACCTTTTAATATGTTAAGAGGGCATAATTTCTATTGCCCTTTTCCGCCATTACGGTTGTGGCAACTGCATTAGGACCTGATTCATTGATGACCTGGCACAAGTTGAAATGCGTCTAACAGGAATCCATTGTTTCTGTTTGGCGCCTAATTTCCTGATGGGAACAAGCATTCGCGGAATTCAAATTCCCCCATGCACTGTTGGTACTCTGGCATCCAAATTATTGTAATAATTGAGGTGTTCCCTGCAGATTGTTTTTTTAATCCTGTAGCTTTTAATCTGTTTTGACTTGAAATGCGTGCTTTAAAATGCAGCATTGCCACCAATTATGTATAAGAATTTCTTGGAATGGAAATCCCCTCGAACACTTTGGAGTCAATTCAGGCACTCATCACTTTAATAATGTTTTGCAGACTTCACAGCAGGTGGCCTCGGCCCATATGGAATTAGCTTATGATCATTTCAGAAGATAAAATAAAATCGCTTGTTAAATGGGTTTATATTAACTCATATTACCTATGATTTTCTTTCGGTTGGCTGAGTTTAAAATATCATGCAAATGTGTGTTAATTAGTTGATGAGAGAAACTTTGTTTCTTCTGGGTATTTTATATAGTGCTGTCATAGCTGTGAGGTTCAGAGTAGCGCTTTACAGAAAATTTGTAATTGTAGCATGTGCATCACCAATGCTGTGTTGTCTCTAGTGGAGACCAAATTAGTGGAAGCTAAAATGGTGGGCGGGGAAGGATGGAGTAGGCACATTTAACTCAGACAAAAATAGGTAGAACGTACTGCAGCTATTTTTTTCATGTCCCGCCTTCATCTGGTTTCCAGACTGAACTGGCCTAGAGTATGCCATCACTGTCTGGAAATCGAACTGCACATGCCAGAATCATCTACAGTCACAACCATATGCCACCATTCTCTTCGCTTACAATGTTTCTGTACAAGCTTTGGGGTAGTTTGAGTCTTTTTTGAAAGATCAGGAACAACGGGTTGAACTTGGGGGTTATCTTTCGGATTCCCTCCCACAGACCTGTGATGTTCCACAGGGCTCCTCTCTTTCTCCTCTTATTTTTTAATTTATATGTGAGACCTCTTATGGACATCCTGAGGAAACATCAAGTGAAATTCCACTCGTATGCGGATGACACCCAGGTGGTCATAAGAGTTGGGAGGACAGAGGAGACCTTTGCGATAGTGGTTCATTACTTGAAGGAAGCTCAAGCTCAATGGAGGTGGCATTGTTTGGCCCAAAACATCGACTTGATAACTTTAGGCACCCTCCGTCTCCCTGTTTACTAGGATCACATTTGGCTCTAGCAGCCACGATAAATAATGTGGATTGTATTTGGGAGAAAGACCTGGGGAGTAAGGCACAGGGGAGTGCAAAGGTTCAATCCGTTTTTTGCACCATACACCTGCTAAGACAGAAAGATCCTCCCTTTTATACCAGTTTAGGACTGTGCAGCAGTCGTAGGCACTCTTACTAATCCACAGTTGGACTATTGCAATGCTCTGTTGACAGGAATCACGATTATTCAAATCCAGAGACTGCAAATAGCCCAAAATGCTGCTGTGAGACTTATCTTTGGGGTGGTAAAATCATCCCCAATTTCAGACTTGTGACGGTCACTGCATTGGCTTGCAGTTAAGGAGCAGATAGATTTGAAAATACTCTGTATGGTATTCAAATTTGTTAATCCGTTGGCTCCTAGTTATCTTGTGGATAAAATCATGCTGTACGTACCATCTCGCCAATTGCGCTCTTGTGACAAGCTGTTGTTGCAGATCCCACCTTCTAAATATGTATTTAGGGGTGACCAAAGGTTTGGAATATATGGTCCAAAGCTCTGCAAGAAACTCCCAATTGAAATTCCAGCATTAAAAACACTTGCTCCTTTTAGGAAAGCTTTGAAGACATATTTATTTGTTAAATTGGGAAACTTGGTAAACCGGCTGATTTGCCTGATATTAGTGCTTGTGGAATCTGGTAGGATTCCGTTGACGTGGCTGACCTTGGTCAACCACTGCATGTTCCAGCTGCACCCAAATACAATTGGATTTGTTCAGTGCGCATTATAAATGACTCAATTCAATTCAGTTCAATTCAATTGACTCTTTGCCCTCAGAATTTGTGTCCTTTTTCCTCTCACGGTTCTTCCCAATCTCTGTGCCGTATCCCCCACTCCATGGAATTCTAGTACACCCTTCCTACCTTCATACCAAGGTCGGGTTACACCTGTATGGGATCACAATACTGCGGTGTTGAAGAGAGCAGTACAGATGTCCTATGACATATTTACATAGCCTACATTTGCAATTTGAGCTACAGTGACCTTGCGATTTGGCACAAACCACACTTTATTTGTTGAAAATCCAGTGCACCGAGAACGTAAAATGTCTGAGTGGATGATCGGTTTCACATGCAATATTAGCCCAGTATCCATGGGTAGTAAACAGGGAGTTCACTTTTTGGGGTTACAGGTCTGGATTCGCTCCATGTCTCTCCTGTTCGGTACCAGCATTTTGCTGTTGCTCCACTTTGGAACAGAGAACTAACAGAGCGCCCAACAGAATTGACCCAGGTTATCACAAGAAAGTCCCAGAATCAATGGTGAAACGACTTCAAGGTTCAAAATAACTGGCAGGAGCTTCGCCTCTGCTTGTGGCCTAGAAGAGTATGATTAGCTTGCCACCAGCTACCCCAAGGAGCATGACCTCTCATTTTTACTTAAGTTCCCCTGATGTCCCCATACTCTGGAACTTCTGGTGATTTGTTGGTAATGCACAATGTACTCTGGGCTGAATGATGGGGCGGGGAGGCTGGTTGACTATGAAATGTATGTCGCATTACAGTGATATTGTAACCATATTTTTCTTAGTGTAATGACAGAGGATGCTATGTGATGCCACTTCTTGTGATGTCAAGTGGTGAAAGGCCGTGTGCCACCACTTCCTGTGGTGTTATTTTGGGGCAGGGCCAAGTGACATCACGCCCTGTGATGTCATTGGGAAGTCAAGGGTTGTGTGATGTCACTTCCGTTACCCCACGAATTATGGTGAAATGACACCCATGTGTGGAGGGTCTAGAAATGGAAGCACAGTCAGCCGCATTACGAGATAGGCGGTAAGTGGTAAAATTGGCAGAAACTGAGTTAACGCCAATTTTACCACTACACCAAATTATGAAGTTAGGTTTTAAGTGGAGGATTTACCTCCAGGAAACCCCTGGAGGTAAATCTTCTCACTCAATGCTGACAAATCGGCAAAATTGTATTGGCGAAATTACCACAGCAGTAATTCCGCCACAGTAATTCCGTGAAAAAAGCCCATTAGGTCCAATGGACCCAAAATAATGGGGACTTACACCACCACCACCACTTGCAATCTGGTGGAAATTCCGCCTGACCAGGTGGCAGTAACGGTAATTCCTTAGGGCAATTATTAGGCAGATTTACTGCTGAATTTCTGCCTAACTCGTAATGAGGACGAGTGTCTTTAGTAGGCATGATGATGACTTCTGTGTGGGGAGAAGAAGGCTTTGTTTCAGATGGATAAGAGTGAGCGGAAGAATGTAGGCAGGTAAAAGGAACCAGAAAAGGAGAGGAGAAATGGAATGGATGTAGAAAATATGTTTTTGTCATCCTAGTGTGTGCTGCTGTCCAGATGGGGCGGGTGAATCTGGTGCTGGCATCCCAAAACGATTAAATGGGGAGAAGACATGGTTGTATGAATGACAAAAATGCATGAAATAAAGAGTAACCAGGTTGTAATTTATGTCTCCATCTCCAATATTCTACATGCAATTATGTTAACTGATGAGTTCTTGTAACCCTGCCTCAAGGTTAAACTTGAACAAACTCCCTAAAGAAGTGCAAATTCAAGTAGCCTTAACTTGCCCACTACATGTGCTGCTACTGAGAGGCTTCACTGATTTCCAAAAATATACTTGGACTGTGAATTAAACAGTAAGAGTCATTGTTGCTAAGTAATTTGAGGGTTTTAGGGTGTAAGGTGACCCACAGGCAAAATAACAGTGTAACAAACACAGCAATCGTATGAAGACACCACACCGAGTCGTCATACAGGGATATGAACCACTGCTCAAAGACACAAAACAGGAAGTAACGGCCAACAGGACGCAGGGAGATATCTGCGCAGAGACCTATCTGTTGTTGGGGTGGTTGATATAGGTTCCAACCAGGAAGAGGGATTTGCGTTGTGCGCACCATATTGGTGATTGTAGGACGGCTATGTTGACACAGTGTTGCGATTTACAGTGTATTTAGTGTAGTTAGTAAGGAAGGGATAGATGTTACTTTTAGTGTTACTTTGTGTTTAAGTTGATACATTTTAGATTCATACACACGCAGCAAGAACATGTCAAATCTGCTAATGCAATATAAACACAATATAGATTTGTGGTGTGCCAGGTAGTGCCTAAAGTTGGGCAGCGAGGAGCGCCATATGCGCATGTGAGATAGGAGATTTGTAATGGGGAAACCCCTGTGAGTGTATGCAGTACTCTTGAACGTACATGCACAGACATACATAAATGGGGGTCTTTAGGGACATGTGTTTAGGACAGTTGGGGTATGTGCGGTACATGGTGAAAACACACATTTGTTTGCTGCAGGTCCTCTCATAAATAGGGATTGTGCAGGCCCAGAAGCCTGGGGTGCCAAGATAAAATGTGTGTGACTGGGAAAACTGGTTGAGCAAGGTTGAAGGTTGACGAAAGGCAGCAGGCAGCTACGATAACATCAGATGGTCAGCTAGGGCCAGGCTAGGCTTTTTATAACCTGGTACTATTGCATAGAGGCGATGCAATTTCTTTAAGTACATGGGAGCCTGTTTTTCATTGTGCAGGGATGTCCGGCCATCTGGTAGAGTCAGTTTAGGACTGAGTAATATACCTGGTGCAAGGGATGATTAAGGGCAAATGTTTATGGGTTGCAGTCAGGTTCTCAGGATGTGCCCAGAGGCCATGCATGCTGAATTGGTAGTTGTATAGATTAGGGTGAAAAAAGGACATCAGCAAACCTGGGCGGATAAGATATTTATCACCAGTTCAAAGGGAACTTGTTTGTTCCTCCCCCTCCTCATATTGTTAAAGTTCCCTTGCAAAGACCCTGTGCATCACTTCAGGGTGAGAGATCGCCAGCCAGTTGGAATTTGTAACAAATTATGGGGGTAATTCATGGATTATTTGCGCTGAAAAAACGGATTTGTGCGCCATTCTGCCCGCAAATCCCTGTTTAACAAATGGGCATTTGCGGCCAGAAAGGTGCACAAATCCCATTTTTTTCGGCGCAAATAATTAATGAATTACCCTGTATGTTTGTTTCATGAATGTGCAACTATGGGATGATGTCATGACCTAAAAGCCAGAACGAAGGTGGGCACCACTTTCAGAAGAGTTCACTCTTTAAATGCAAAATTTGTTCTTTTTTTACGGAGCAGCCAGTCTGTAGGGGTCCTATTGACACCAGGACCCTAAAAGTCTAGACAAAATGAAAAAAGCTTAATTGAACATCCAGCAAAGATTGGTGCTCACGCTTGTGTTCAGAGCCCTAAATAATCTTATTCAATTTTGTAAACAGTTCTTGAATATTCAATCAGAGTTCTTAGGCGGGTTCATAAAAATAATTGTTACTTCACAATTTTAATAATGTTATGGTGTATGTACTACATTAATTTATCTGCATGAATCTTGTGCGTAAAACCATCCGAGTCGACTGCAGAGAAAATATGGTTATCTGTGCCTATGCATTTCGGAGTCTAGCACCTTCCTCAGGGCTGAAACCAAATTTAGTTAGCTCTATTCAGGTATAAATCGACAAATGCATTTCATATTAAAAAAAAAAACCCAATCATAGTGTGAGCAAATAATTAGTAAAAAAAACAGCACATAAAGCAATAATAATAATAATAATAATTAGGCTTTTATATAGCGCTACAAACCCTCAGGTATCTGAGCGCTGCTTATTATTACCCACGGTGTGTGGTGCTCATTTATCGACCTCGGAAGGATGAAAGGCTGAGTTTGGCCCCGCCGGGATTCGAACCTGCGTTAACAGGCTCTGCACGGGTGTCAAAGCGGGCGCTCTACTCGCTGTGCCACTTGACCGGCATACCACATTTCACGTACACAGTGTGTTGTAGAGAGAAGGAGATAGAAAATAATGTATATAAGGTTCAGTAATCTATGCATGTACAAGGTCCTCATAAGCCAACCAATGGTAACACCCAAATTAAATTATTCACAGACTGTGTACCTGTCAGTCAACTTTCTTATGTCTATAGAAAGAGAAACAGCAATGAGCATAAATGAAAATAAAAAAGTAAATCCTCATATATATGTGTTAGATTTATGTCGGCAAATCTGCATTACATAGAACTGTGTGCAGATGGTATATAATTTACCTTGTGCGTAGATCAAATCAAAGCAGTAAATGAAACTCCCTTGAATGCTAAGAGAAAAGAATACAGAAAGATAAACACGACCGTAAGTAGTGTAGAGTCAAAAGTATGGAGAAATACATGTGAGCACTCAAACTAGTAGTGCTCACGATATCTGTTTGCTTACCAATTCACTCAGATGTGTGTAGGAACGCCAAAACCTCGAGGATCCAAGGATGTGAATGGCGTTCACTTCCTTGTTATATTCGTTGTCATGGCATCCCCGGCACGGCACTGCATAGCGTCGATAGACATATCGACGTAGCAGTGCCTCACGTCCCATATCTCCTAGGTAACAGGAGAACGGTAATGGGGAATTACCAGACACGTAAAAAGGTATGTTAAAGTAAGTGTGAGCCTCGCATGAAGTACCTCTAAATATCCCCATTAGGCGAAAGTGCGATCACAATATTATGGAAAAAAGAATCAAGTTCGCCAATAGGTGCATGTCAAGAAGAAATAAATGAGTAAAAGAATGATGGCTGATTGTACGAGAAAAAATAAATAAATTAAGCTAGGAGAAATAAAAATATTTATGAAAATATGTAACAAGGGAAAATATACTTAAATGAAAATGATAAAATAAAATTATAGAAATTGAGCGTTATAAAGTGTTAGAATGAAAAAATAAACAGTGAACCAGGTAGAGTAACAGCATAAAACTTAAGTTAGACTACGGAAAGGTTCATAGGTAAGATACCCCTGTGATATCGCTACAGGTATCGGAAAGAAAATTAGACAACAGAGGTTGTCCAAACCTATAAAGTTTAAAAGTGAATATGCAGATGGAACTAATTTGAGAGAGTAGGAAAGGGAGATCGGGAAAGCCAAACAGTTAAGGGAACATAGGTGCGAGAATCGAAGGGCTTGTCATATATTGGATACACGAATGGGAGATCACATCTGTGCATAAGCATAATTCTATACTCTGTAATTTCTGCATATATTGTGTGCCTCAGACGCACTCATGATTGTAGCATAAATATATGTGCTAGTATGTACAAACGGTTGTGAACTCATTGATATACTATTGTGATAGAACTCTCTGCAAAGTGTTCAAAACCAAAAAATAAAATAAAATAGACTGATAATTGTGTAGAACTAAATCAAATTGTGTAAACCCAAAAAAATTATATCTAAAGAGAAATGGGTACCTATTCTCTACCAGCACCATAAAAATGTATGCAAGGTACTGTATACTGTTGTGACACTAAAAATAACAAGACCAGTTTATTTCCTCATTGAGTCCTCTAAGGGCAAGTGTTCCATGTCTGTCTATCCAAAAACAAACTCTTCTGTCAAGACTTAGTTGCAAATTCTCGTGAGGTTCATGTCTATGAATCACTTCAAGTATCAGGAAACGTATTTGTGCCAAATTGTGCCCCTTCTCTACCCAATGTTTGTCCACTGATGAAGTAGTGTTTCTGTTACGGATGCATCAGCGATGCTCATTCCAGCGTAGTTTCGCCTTTCTTTTTGACTGTCCCACGTAGTACAATCCACATGGGCATTTAATTGTATAAATAATGTTTGCCGTTTCACATGTCGCATAGTCTTTGATGGGTAATTTCTCACCAGTGTGAGGATGATTAATGCTTTGTCCTTTTAGTATATACCCACAATTGCTACATTGTAGGTATGGGAATGTTCCTTTCTGTTTTGTCTCAAGTTTTTTCTGTGCTGGACGTGTTTGTACCAAATGGTCTCTAAAGTTCCTACTCCACTGGTACGCGAAAGTGGGTGAAACTTTGAACAAGTGTTCAATTTTTTTGATCACATGATAACATTACCAATGCTTTTTGATGATTTATTTAATACGGTTACTTTGTGTGGAGTATCTGGTCACAACGACAAATGGTGGGTCTGATTTGACTCTCCTTGGTTGGGTCAATAGATCATCTCTGTTGATCGCTTCTATTCTGTTTTTAGCCTCAACAATTTCACATTCCTTGTAACCTCTCTTGACAAATTTATCCCCCATTTTCTGTAATTTGATGGTATAATCAGTGGGGTCAATGTCATGACCTACCACGGAAAGATCCCAAAAAGGGATGTGGTGTATATATGAGCTGCTGCAATGATATGTTGAAAGTGGATGGTAGTTAAATAAATGTGTCCAATGAGAGGATGGCAATTAAAGGAGATTACATTTCTTTGTATAGGGTTGACCAATCACCCATGGGGGGATGGATTGTAATAAAATATGTGGGAGTGTGTTAAACTTGTGTGGTTCAAGGCAACTCGGGTTAGTTTGACTCCTCAGCGTTGTTAGGAAAGATTTCCATTTATCGGTAATTTTCCCTTCAGTTGTGAAACCCCCAAACATTTTGCTTTTTGTCTGACCATCCTAGTCTGACTTTTACGAGTGGAGCCCAGCCTTTTGCTGTACTCCGCTTGGCTTTTGCTCATATTGTTAAGGGTAACTGACATGCAGATCAGACTGTCTGTACTGGGAGACTTTGTTTCCCTTAGTCTTTCACTTTGTTGCTATTTCTTAGAACATTTTATCGGTGCACAATATACCTTCCAGTACAGTGCGCTGGAGTCTGTGTTTCAGATTTAAGGGCCTAGACACCCAGAGGATTTTTGGTGAATGCACAAGTGTGTCAAGGACAGGGCTGGTGGTAGCAGTTACTTTTAAAGCATGTTTGACTCTTTTCAAAGGTCCAAACCGCATTTACCGCGATTGGTCCAGGACAGTGGCCAGTGCCAAATTGGCCATTTACAGGAGGTCCTTTGTTCTGTCTTTGACCATTGTGTCTCTTTGCCTTCCCCAAGTTGAGCAGACCCAGAAGATTCCTTATTTTGTCATTCAGACCCCGGCGCAAAACAATGCTTTTGCAGGCTTCTGCATGCCTTGTGTGTGTGAGCCGAGGATGTGGGCTGGAGCTGTCTAGTTCCAATAGACATCCTGGGTGCCAGGATTGTCTTGTGTGCTGGGATGATTGGAACCACTGTGGTCTGTGCTTGATCCACGTCTGGGATGGTTGAATGTGAGCCGATCTCCTATTGGTTTCTCTTCGTTTAGGTGCAAAGGAGATTTCTGATAAGAGAAGGCACCCTAGACCTATTCCAGGTCGATATTCTGAGTTCACACCAAACTTTGTAAAGGAGCCAAGTATCCTGAACCAAAAAAACAGATTAGTGGAACCATTGGTGACCCGGTGGAACGTTTGGCACCCTGACCCCGCTGGTGTCCTGTTTCTCAATCACAGAAGGCCTGCAAAGGTGCTTCGACCCGTTGGAGTAGTGGGACTAACTACTATCAGCACCTCTTGCTTAACCTTCGGATGTGTTCCTGGACTGCCCAGTGAACTGAACATCTCATACGGGATCTTTACCTTGAAACCGCCACCGTCTCGAGTTTTGACCTGAGACTTTGGGAACCATAAACTCTTGGTCGAAGACACTCTCCCGCTGAGTATCATACACCTAGCATCCCTAGGTCTGAAATTAGGAGAGTCCACCTGAACTCGAGCCTACGGGGTACCTGTGTTGCCCTGCTATGGTAATGAGTTTCATGGGTGCATTGCTGCTGTGCCCACCTGTGCCCTAAGACATTCTGCAGTGGAACTGGCCTGATCCCTTCCCCAGAAGCAGAGAAATCGCCACTGTCCTGCCCCAGACTGAGGTCCCGGAACGCAGCCCCTGAACGCCATAGAGACTCACAACTGCTGGACTCGAACTGGCAAGTGAACTGGACTTGACTGACGAAGTTTGGTCCGGACTGCGTCAAGGGTCAGTGAGTACTTGCAACACTTAACGGTGGCCCCTGGCAAATCCATAGACTTTTACGCACAAGTGTCCCCCAAGGGCCACTCTCCTTTATTAGGATAGCCGGCGCTACCATCCTATTTCCGATTCCTGGAAATAGCTCTGCGCCCTTGTGGAGACCCTCTTGACCCGAGAGCCGACATGCAAGGACAGAGTGTCTTTACTGTAATTACTTGAATAGCAGGTGGGATTATCCCGATGATTTGCAGCTTTTAATTAACTGAACAAGAAAACATCTTTAGTATGATGTATTTTTAAAAAACTAATGCCCAGATTTGAGAAAGACACGAGCTGCCGAAACACGTGTAATCAAGAAGGGCACATCTACACAAGTGGAATTACATAATTAAAGTTTGAAAGTTAATTTCATAATCACATGTGGTGCAGATTATTTTGAGAGACAACCAATTTAACATATCTTTCAATGCTTCCGAATCAGAGACACTGAGAATGTTGTGTACTGAGAGAGGCTTATCCGCTCAAGGTACCAAGAGTGAAATGATCCAAAGGATCATGGATTGGCAAGAGGTTCAGCTTGATGTCATTACCTCAGATGATAATGCAGAAGGTGGTGGGGCTGCTCTCACTCACAGGTCTAGCAGAAGTGTAGCTGCCATCATTCATGATGTCCATGGAGAAAGGGCAAGTTTTGTCTGTTGGCTCTGATGCTGAAGCCATGCTTTAATTCAAGAGACAAGAACTCGTGTTTAAGCAGAAGGAGCTTGAGTTCAACATGGCAAAGCTGAGTGTTGAGCAAGCAGAAAAACAAAAGGACAGGGATCACCAGTTGGAACTGGCCAAGATTCAGGCTACAACTGGCTCCTCCAAGGGATCTGGAAATGGATCTGGGTCCTCCTCTCATCCACAGGTTCCTAAAGATCTGATTAGTATATATGATGAAAGAATGACACCATGGACTGGTTAACTGCATTTGAGTATGCATGTGAAGAACATGAGGTTGTGGATGCTGACAAGATTGCATGGATGCTCAGTCGACTACGCCATTCTTGCTACAGTGCCATCATGGAAATGTGAAAGGCTGACAGAAAAGACTTTGTAAGATTGAAACAAACTCTCATCTTAAAGTTTGGGAAGACTCCTGATCAATACTTGAAGAGATTTAGAGAGTACAAAAAGAAAGAAGGTAACACTTGGGTGTCCTATGTTACTAATTCCTTGAGAAACTTGATAGGCTGGGTTGATTGCTATACGGTCACAACCTTTAAGGGTATGATATGTTTGGTCATGCTTGAACATATTTTTGCATCTTGTTCCCCTGATGTTAAGCAGCACTTGCCTGATTCTAAGGAGATAGATCCTAAGAAGCTAGCCAGTGCAGCAGATTTGTGGGTGTCACACAGAGTGTCCCATAAGGACAAGACAACTCCGGGTAAGCAGGAGGAGAGAAAAAAGAACAAAGATAAGGAAGGTGGGGGATCTGATAAAACGTCCTCCCAAAAGAGCCACAAAAGAAAAACAATGGTGAGTCCGAAGAGAATGTTCAGGGTAGTGGGACATATCCTCCCAGACAGAACTCTGGTCATAGTAAGCCTCCCTATGTCCTAAGACCAAGTGGATCTTGGGTGGCTTGTGGAGCATGTGACCATGTGAAGGGGGACCCCAGATGTAAGGTCAAACCCTTGGGGGCCCACTCTGTGAGTCTGGACTTCCCCTCATGTGAGGAGGAAGAGATCACAGGGACCTCCTTCTCCTCAGACCTCTTGCCCAGTGGGACAGAATCTGAGGTAGTCCTAGTTTCCCTGGGTTTCTGGGACCCTCATGTCTCAGAGGCTTATGCTAGTATTCCAGATAACACCAAGCACTTCTTTAAAGACAGTGTGCTAATCTATGAAGTGGATACTCATGCCCTTAGGGATAGTGGGGCCAACAGAACTGCGGTGGATTCCACTTTGCTAAACCCAGAGTAGCTTGCCAGAGCTCCCCTGATGCCCACCAAGTTAGATGATGGTCCCCCTCCCAAGTTCCCAGTAATGCCTTTAAATCTTACTATCAATGGTACAATGGTTCCAGTGAGCATACAGAGGCAAGTCCCAGGAAAGGTCCTGTTGGGGCTTGATCTCAGAGACTTAGGTCTTTTGGGTGACACAGCAGAGAGACCATGGACAAGGTCACAAACAAGGGCTGCCTTAGCCAAGACCAAGGCAAAGGCCAAGCCAAAGGAGAAACCGAAGGCTAAACGAGTCATGAAAGACAAGAGAGGGAAAGAAAACATTCCCCCTAACTCACTTACCACTGAGGTGGAGGTAGTCGGCCAAACACCTGAACCTGATGAGGAAGAAGTGTTGCCTGAAATTGTCAATCCACATGACCATACTGAACTCCAAAGATTGTTGGTTGAAGGTGGTCCTGATAGTGCTGACTTTAGTAAGGGCCAATGTGAGTGCCCATCTTTGGAAGGCCTTAGAAGACAGGCCTGCTCCCAGCTTGAGGGTGAACCTCATGGGAAGCATAGGATCTATTGGGAAGATGGGCTCCTGTACAGTGAGCCCACAGAGTCTACAGAACGAGACAATAGGAGGTTGGAGGTTCCCCTTCATGTGAGAGCCTTCCTCTTGCAGCTGGTGCATGATGTCCCTCTTGCTGGTCACCTTGGCATCAAGAGAACCAAGCAAAGGTTCACCATGCACTTCTACTGGCCCAAGATGAGGGTCCAGGTAGAAAGCCACTGCAGGAGTTGTGCCACATGCCAGTTATCTGGTAAAAGTGGAACAACAATCCAGGCTCTATTGGTACCACTCCCAGTTGTGGGAGTACCATTTGAGAGGATAGAGATTGACATTGTTTGCCACCTTGACCCTACGACATCCCCAGGCAATAGGTTTATCTTGATGCTGGTAGCCATGCCACCAGATATCCTGAGGCCATCCCATTAAAGACAGTAACTGCCATGTCAGTTGCTAAAGCGTTGCTTGACATGTTAACTATGGTTGGTTACCCTAAAGACGCTGTGTCTGATAGGGGCAGCAACTTTATGTCCAAGTACATGCAAGTCACGTGGAAGGAGTGTGGGGTCACTTATAGGTTTTCCTCAGCATACCATCCACAAACCAATGGCTTAGTGGAGAGGTTCAGTAGAACTCTCAAAAGCATGATTGGGGCTCTGGAAAATTACCACAAATCATTAGTGGAAGGACACCCAGGAATAGCCAGAACTCAGGATAAGATAAAACAAAACTGCTGGTGGCCAACCTGGTGAAAAGACATTGCCCAATTTATTGAAACCTGCAGTGTCTGTGCACTGGACAAGTCTCAGAAACAGAACCCCGCTGACTTACTACATTCCTTTACAGTACCGCCAGCACCTTGGGATACCCTGTCAATGGACTTCATCACGGATCTTCCACCCTGCAATGGATACAACACCATATTAGTCATTGTGGATTTATTCTCCAAAATGACCCATTTCATCCCTCTGAAGGGACTCCCAGCTGTGTCAACTCTCACTTCTGTGTTCTTAGAGCAAATTGTTTGATTGGATGGATTTCCATCAATATTAGTATCTGATCGCGGAACTCAATTTGTTTCTGCCTTTTGGAGAAAGTGCTGTACGATTGCCAAAATTGATCTCCGGTTGTCCACAAGCCTTCACCCTCAAACTGATGGGCAAACTGAACGAACCGACCAAACTTTAGAGCAATATCTCAGGTGCATGTTGCAACAGTCGGAGGATTCTTGGAAAAATATACTCTGGATAGCTGAGTATGCATACAACATCTCAGTTCACACAAGCACAGGGCAAACTCCATTCTACACTGTGCAAGGAAGACATCCAAGGACATCAGTATTTGATCCACCCAATACCTTGGAAATGCCAGCCATAACAAACTTGCATAAAACAATCACTCAGGTTCTTAAGGAGCCGACAGAGCATCTGACCAAGGCTAAGGAAAGACAAAAACGGTTTGCTGAGCGACATCTGAAGGAAGCTCCCGCCTACCAGATTGGAGAAAAGATGTGGTTAGTGTTACGCTCACCTGGTATCCACAGGGATGCCACCCAGCCGGGTGACTCGCTGGTATGCTTCTCAGCTTTGCCCTGATGTGGTCTGCGGGGAAAGTTCTGCCTGAAAATACAGGAGGACTGTGTTCAGGACCTACCGACTGGGGTAAGTATCCTCCCTCCACCCCCATATGATTTCAGTCCCTCTGGCGCCCTCTCCTCACCTTGTGGTAGAATTAGGCGTGCTCTCCATCCTGCCTTCTTTGCAGGGGCGCGTTGTCTTTCATGGGCGAGTGCGGTCCAGATACTTCACTGACGCCAGCCCGTTTAATATTGTTCAGGTAGGTCTTATTGCTGTTCTTTAGTTTTGTTGCTATCCTCCATGCCTTTCTTTGTTTAAAATGTCTCTTTTTTCTCCCTTAGGTATGCGGAGCTTCAGCGCGGCGATCTGGCTTGGTTGAGCCCCGCTGGTAAATGATCGTGCATTAAGAGCGATATGATGCGGTAAGGAAGCGCTATGGGCAGCGCTGCGAAGTCTTGCCTTTGCTAACCTGTGTTTTCCTTCCTTGTAGGTTGCGGTGTTCTTCAGCGCGAGTGGAATATCTGGAGTGGTGCCAGCCGAGAGGCGACCAGCCAGGTAAGCCTTTTGAGCAGTTCGTAATTTGTAAATGCCTCTCCTGCTTTCTTTAATGTTGCCTCTATCTTCCTCTTTCAAGTCGTTGTGTCTGGGAGGCGTGCAGATTCGAGGAAGCTGTTCTCAGTAGCTGCGAGTGTTTAAAGATGAAGACTGCAGGTAAGATGCTGCTGCTAATGATGTTCTTTTTGTCTCCTTGCAGGTTCTGGGAGGAATAGCTGGACACGGTGAGCGTCACGTTGCATGCTGCAAAGTAACGCGAAGCGTGTTGTCTTGCTCGGGTGTGGTTTAAATAGCCCCAACAAAATAGTCCAGGTAAAGTAGTCCCTAGGCTACCACACCCAAAACACTAGACCGCATAGCTTGGTTCTTAGGAACCAAGCTATGTGGATGCCTCCATGTTGGCTGACAATACAATAAAGTAGTTCCCAAGCACATTGTTTTTCTTGGTGTATGAGCCTGGCGAATTAGGCACCAGGACTGGCCCCATGAGGGCTTTTGAAGAGGATGCCAGGCTCTAGAGGCCCGAGTACTGACGCCACCTGGCCAATGGGTTTGCCAGAAGGGGTTTTGGGCGAGGGTCGTGACAGCACTCCCCCTAAGGCCCCTCCCAAGGTGTTCCTTCTGTCTGGCCCAGGTTGGATTGGGAAGTTCTGATGGAATTTCCTGATTAGAAGTGGTGTGTGGATATTCTCACTGGGCTCCTAGGATCTATCTTGTGGTCCAAATTCTTTCCAATCGACGAGATAATATAGCTTGGTCCTAGAGTATTTAGAGTCCAAGATATCTTTGACTTCGATTTCTGGTTCTCCGTCAACAAGTATGGGCTTAGGTGGTGTCTCAATCTGTGTGCCGGGTTGCATTGGTTTCAGGAGGGACACATGGAATACCGGGTGGATGTGGAGATTAGGGGGTAAATCCAGTTTCACGGCTGCTGGGTTGATAATTGCCTTAATGGTATAGGGTCCTAAGAATCTGGGATGAAAGGTCTGGGTTCCCTTGATGGGTACGTATTTAGCAGCTAACCAAACTTTGTCTCCTACTTGATAATCAGGGGCATTTTTCCGGTGTCGGTCAGCGAATCTCTTTTGTTTTTCTTTGGCATGAATAAGGTGTTCCTTTGCCCTTTTGAAAGCCTGAGTTATGGTTGTGTGTAGAGTCTTTACCGCTGGCATTTCCAAGCTGGCTGGAAGGTCTAGTTCAGAGGTACGTGGATGTCTGCCATAAAGGGTATAGAAGGGTGTTTGTCCCGTGCTTGAATGCAAATAATTGTTTTATGCATATTCGGCTATCCATAGTAGGTCTTTCCAATTCCTTTGCTCGTGGTGCAGCATGCACCGTAAATATTGTCCGAGTGAATGATTGGTTCTCTCTGTTTGGCCGTCCGTTTGGGGATGGTGACTGGTAGATAGCCGAATGTCGATCTGCGCCATTGCACAACATTTTTTCCAGAAGTTTGAAACAAACTGGCTGCCTCGATCGGAGACCAGAACCAAAGGGAAGCCATGTAGCTTAACCACGCCCTCCAGGAACACTTTTGCTAAAGTGGCTGCGTCTGGGAGGCCTTTGAGAGGAATAAAATGAGCCATCTTCGAGAACTGGAACTGGAGGAATTTCCAATGGTTGTAGGAGACCAGATGGTTTTTGTTTCTGTGATTTATTTTGTGCTCAGACACCGCAGGACTGAATATACTGAATGATGTCCTTACGCCAGGTAGGCCACCAAAAGTTCTCTTTCACCTTAGGTAGGGTTTTGGTGATCCCAGGATGCCCTTCCATCAGTGAATCGTGATAGTTTGCAATAATATGCCGTTGTAATTCCCTCTTGGGTACATATAGGCGACCCCTAAAAAAGGGTAGATGGTCCTTGATGGTATATTGTTCTCCTTGAGTTTGCCATGCGAGGTAGGCATCAGGATTCATTGTCCATTGGATTTCTTTTCGTAGTTCTGCTTGTGTTAAGGCTGTCGTGATACCCAAGATTTGTCTTCAGGTATAATAGGTACTGGGTCTGGAGTTGTATATACTATTTCATCTATGCCCATGCGAGATAAGGCAGCCGTCTTTCCATTTCTGACTCCTGGTCGAAATGTGATTACATAATCATATTCGGTGAAGAAAAGGACCCACCGTAATTGGTGCGAGGACTGGGCCTTGGCTGTTTTGAGATATTGTAGGTTTCGGTGGTCTGTGATGACTGTAATGGTGTGTCTGGCCCCCAGAACGTAGTGCCTCCAGGCTTTAAAGGCGGATTTGATAGCCAGGAGTTTCTTGTCTGTGATGGCATAATTAATCTCTGGAGGTGAGAACTTTTTCAACCAGAAAGCCACAGGATGTAGCTGGCCAGTTTCCAGGTCTCACTGTGAAAGACAGCCCCCATTGCGAGACTGGACGCATCAGTTTCAACGACATAAGGGAGGTCTGGACGAGGATGTTGCAGGATTGGAGCGGAGGTAAACCTTTGTTTAAGTTCCTGAAAGGCTTCTTCTGCTTCTTCGGTCCAAGCAAACTTTTTATTGTTTTTTCGTAATAGTACTGTGATTGGGTGCACAACCTGCGAGAAGTCTGGGATGAACGGGCGGTAGAAGTTTGCAAAGCCCAGCATGCTTTGCACCCCTTTCCGAGACGTCGGTGAAGGCCATTTCAGAATGGCATCTACCTTGTGCACGTCCATTCTGATGCCTCCTGGAGTAAGGATAAAACCAAGAAATTCTACTTCGGTGACGTGAAAAAAGCATTTTTCAAGCTTTGCAAACAAGCGATGTTGACAGAGATTGGTGAGGACTGAACGAACGTGCCTGACATGATCTTGTTCCGAGGCTGAGTATACTAAGAAGTCGTCTATGTACACTAAGGCGCACACATCAATGAACTCCCTTAAGACGTCATTCATGAAATACTGGAATGCCTCAGGAGCGTTGCACCACCCGAAGGGCATGACTTGATATTCAAACAAGCCGTACTTAGTACGGAAGGCGGTTTTCCATTCATCTCCTTTTCTGACTCGGACCAGATGGTACGCTCCTCGAAAGTCTAATTTGGTATAAATCTGGCCATCTTTAACTTGGTGTAGCATCTCAGGGATAAGTGGCAAGGGGTAGCGGTTCTTCACGGTGATCTGGTTCAATGCGCGGTAGTCAATACAGGTTCTCAAATATCCTTCCTTTTTCGGTACGAAGAACAAAGGACTCGCTGTGGGGGACTTCGAAGGATGGATAAATCCGTTTGCAAGGTACTGGTCTAAACAGGATTTCAAATGAAGGATTTCTGGTTCTGTGAGCGCGTAGATCCTGCCGGAAGGGATTTGTGCACCAGGAACAAGGTCGATCTGACAGTCATAGGGCCTGTGCGGTGGCAATGTATTGTCTTGGTCCTTTCGGAAAACATCCTGGAAATCATGGTATTCACTTGGCAAGGTATTAGTTGCTCCCAGGGTTGATACTGTCGCTCCGGGAGTCACGGGGATACAGACGTCGGGTTTCTCCTCTTGGTAATAGCAGGCAGCGGAGCAGTCACCGGGGAAGGTTAATTTTCATGCCCGCCAATCTATCAAAGGGTTGTGAGCAACCAACCATGGCATCCCTAGTATTAGCCTGAACTGAGGTGCCTTGATGAGATCGAATGAAATAGACTACCGATGTCTCTCCTGGCACAGCAAGGTTACCCTGGCTGTGCAATGGGTTACTGGTCCGGAAGCGATTACTGTCCCATCCACAGTGGTTACCTTGTCCATAGTTGGCTTAGAACACAAAGGAAGCCCCATCTCTGCTGCTAGTTCTTGATCAATATAATTTCCAACTGCTCCACTATCGATTTATGCTTCAACGGCATGCATTCTTGACGACTGTTGGTGGTTAATTAAGATCACTGGTATTGTAAAGTGCGAGGTCAGCAGCTCTTTCTTCTCACTCGATAAAATGACCTCTATGTTTGTCGAGCTTGGTAGTTTTCCGATTCCTTAGCTTCATCCTTCTCTGTGGCCTCGACTGTTCTTCTTGGGGGTTTTACTGGACAGTCCTTCTGGAAATGTCCTGGTTTCCCACAATACAAACAAAGTTGTTGTTGTCTTCTTTTGTCCCTCTCTTGTTTTGTTAATGGAGGCCGTATCCCTCCAATCTGCATGGGTTCTACAGCATTTTCAGGTACATGGGGTGTGTTTCCCTTGGTCGAACATACACGGTCCGAGGGTCCGTCTTAGACTGGTCTGCCTTTTGGTCCTGCAACCGGTGGTCTAGCTGCACGAACAGATTGATGAATTCTGCACAGTCTCTGGGTGGATCAACCACCTGGACTAAGACGTCCTTTAATTCGCCTTGTAAGCCTCGATGGAATAACGTGATTCTTTTGTTTTCTGGCCACCTAGCTTCAGCAACCAATCTGTTGAAGGTAGCAATGTACGTTAACAAGTCCTGATTCCCCTGTCGGAGAGACAAGAGTTCATTGTCTACTGCTTGTTCCTGGGTATGGCGAGCAAAAAGTTTTTACATTTCTCTCTGGAACCCCCCAAAGTCATGTAATAGAGGATCATCATGGGTTACCAATGGCACTGACCAATCTGCTGCACTACCACTCAGGTATGATAAGACAAAGCTACCCGAGCTTGGTCGTTTGGAAATGCTCCAGGCCTACAAAGAAAATGAAGGCGGCACTGATTGATGAATGCCGCATACTTCCATGGGTCACCTGAGAACCTTTCTGGTGGTGCCAGGGGCACTGTTCCAGGTAACGTGATCTGTACCGGAGTGGGTGGTATGGTGGGGTTTTGCATCGTTGGATTGCTTCCTGGTAGAGGCGTCTGTTCAGCCTGTGATTGCAAGTATTGCCTGCTACTCTCTTCAGTGCATTCTTTGGTCACTATTAGGTCTCTCCGGAGGGCATTAGTCTCTTGTCGGGCAGAATGAACCTAAGCACGACGCTCTCCTAGTAATTGGGCCAATTGGTCCATTTCTGATGTCTCCATGGCGCCCAGATGGATTTGTAATGGTAGGCTTCGCGTTCTGTCACGCTCACCTGGTATCCACAGGGACGTCACCCAGCTGGGTTACTCGCTGGTATGCTTCTCAGCTTTGCCCTGATCTGGTCTGCGCAGAAGGTTCTGCCTGAAAATACAGGAGGACTGTGTTCAAGACTGACCGACTGGGGCAAGTATCCTCCCTCCACCCCCGTATGATTTCAGTACCTCTGGTGCCCTCTCCTCACCTTGTGATAGAATTAGGCGTGCTCTCCGTCCTGCCTTCTTTGCAGGGGCGCGTTGTTTTTCATGGGCGAGTTACTTCACTGACGCAGGCCCGATTGATATTGTTCAGGTAGGTCTTATTGCTGTTCTTTAGTTTTGTTGCTATCCTGCATGCCTTTCTTTGTTTAAAATGTCTCTTGTTTTGCCCTTAGGTATGCGGAGCTTCAGCGTGGTGATCTGGCTTGGTTGAGCCCCGCTGGTAAATGATGGCGCATTAAGAGCGCTATGATGCGGTAAGTGCTATGGGCAGCGCTGCAAAGTCTTGCCTTTCCTAATCTGTATTTTCCTTCCTTGTAGGTCGCGGTGTTCTTCAGCGCGAGTGGAATGTCCAGAGTGGTGCCAGCCGAGAGGCGACCAGCCAGGTAAGCCTTTGGAGCAGTTCGTAATTTGTAAATGTCTCTACTGCTTTCTTTAATGATGCCTCTATCTTCTTCTTTCAGGTCTTTCTGTCTGGGAGGCGTGCAGATTCGAGGAAGCTGTTCTCAGTAGCTGCGAGTGTTTAAAAATGAAGACTGCAGATAAGATGCTGCTGCTAATGATGTTCTTTTTGGCTCCTTGCAGGTTCTGCTTCTCCGAGGTTCGAGGGAATAGCTGGACACGGTGAACGTCACGTTGCAAGCTGCAAAGTAACGCAAAGCATGTTGTCTTGCTCGGGTGTGATTTAAATAGCCCCAACAAAATAGTCCAGGTAAAGTAGTCTCTAGGTTACCACACCGAAAACACTAGACCACATAGCTTGGTTCTTAGGAGCCAAGCTATGTTGATGCCTCCAAGTTGGCTGACAATACAATAAAGTAGTTCCCAAGCACATTGTTTTTCATGGTGTATGAGCCTGGTGCCATAGGCGCCAGGACTGGCCCCATGAGGGCTTTTGAAAAGGATTCCAGGCTCTAGAGGCCCGAGTCCTGACTCTACCTGGCCAATGGGTTTGCCAGAGGGGGTTTTGTGCGAGGGTCATGACAGTTAGCATCAAAATATATTCCCCTGAAGGGACCAAGAGCTTTCTGTCCAAGATACCTCGGCCCCTATACTATAAAGTCCATAATCAATCCTGTCGCCATGAAATTGGAGTTACCATCTCACATGAAAATTCACCCCGTATTTCATTTCTCTCTCCTCAAACCAATGAAATCCAATACACAGCTTAGTTCTCCGCCAGAGCCCAAATTAATAGATGGAGAACTAGAATATGAAGTCAAATCCATCCTGGACTCTGAGGTGGTTTGATCAAAATTGTATTACCTAATTGACTGGAAAGGTTATGGACCTCAAGACCAAACTTGGGAACCCAGTGAACATGTCCATGCTCTGCGTTTAATCAGACAGTTCCATCACAATAATCCCACCAAAACAGGACGTGGAGGAGAACCACCCTTGAGAGGGGCCTTGAGGGGGAGTGCTGTCATGGTCATGAAGTCAGGGGCACAGAGTGCAGGGGTCACATGCACAGGAGACCTGGGTGGACACTGTCCTGGTGCCTTTGGTGCCAGGCTCATCGACAAAAGTAAACAAGAACATGCATTTAACACCAAAAAGCTTTTATTATGGACATAGCACTTCAGATGCATTAACCTTGAAAATTCCATCCATTAAGCAGGATGCATTAACCTTAAACATTCCATCCATTAAGCATCCCAAGTGTATTATTGGGTGTGGCTGCTAATGGATTGCCTTCGCACGTGCTCACTAGGAGTGGCAGGGTATGGCTGGTAAGCCGGCCCTAATGGATGTGCCCACGATCTCAGCTATATAACCTGCCCCAATCCTCAAGACAGACGCTTCGGGTTATTCTGCACTTGCAAGCAGCATAATGCTCACCGTCGCCTGAGGTCAGACTTACCTTTGAAGATCCTGCTTCCTGGACATGCTGCTTCCTGCCAGCATACTTACCAACTGGGGGAAGCTGGTCTTACATGTAAATCTCTTCGGGGAACCAGGTATTCATCTTTATACTATCCGGAATGCCGAAATCTTCATCTTGGCGCGGCAGCACGACACGCTCCATCGTTGACAGCAGCGCATGCAAGGAAAAACAGTAGACAAGGTTAGACATCGAAAAAACAGTCAGTTTAAGGTTGTGCTTTGCCATACTTTGCGCTTTTCCTTAAACCATCACTTACATACTGTCCAACATTGCGGTAGCATCCATCTTCCATCCGACCATGTCTCGCGTCTCACAACTGCATTGAGGCCGCATTTCCATGTAAGGGAAGAAAACAGAAGAGAGACATTATTGCGGGCATTAATAGGAGCAACATATGAAGACATTAAACAGAACGAACAGCATCACAAGAGCTCAAGAAAGACTTACCAATCATACGGAGAAGCATAATCGCAGCTGGACTGGACTAATCCTTATCAGGGATCAGTGAATGATATGATATGATGTGATATGATATGATATGATATGGCATTTGTAACACGCCTATACACAAGTGTTTCAAGGCGCGACGAGGCGGGGGGGGGGACAAGGGGAGACAGACAACGATCCTACTAGGCCAGGTGTCATTCAGATCAGGCAAGTGCAAGGGTAGGGGGACTGGGAAAAGTGCAAGGGGAAGGGGAGAGGGGAAAGTGCAGTACATGATTAGTAGAATACAAGATAAATAATAGGGCCAGCTGGTGGCAAGGTCAAGGTAAGTGCCGGGAGAAGGGGCTGTAGGATACAGAGACAGTCCCGTAGTGCAGGTAGGCAGCGCAGGGAAGAGTGGCTGGGCCAAGGACCGAGATCGGTGAGTGGCCCAGTTGCAGATTCAGTGCAGGTTTAGTGATTTTAGCAGGGGAGAGAGGGAGAGAAAGCTGAGGCAGAGAGGAAGGTTTTGAGGTGCTTCCGGAACCGGAGATGGTTCTCCTCAAGTTTCAGGGAGGCAGGAAGGCTGTTCAAGAGGGAGGCCCCTGCTGCAGAGAGAGATCTACCCCCAGCTCGTTGATTGGAGAAGCGGCTGACCCTGAGGTAGTTGGAGGTGGATGAGTGAAAAACTCGAGAAGGAAGATATTTAGGAAGAGAGAGTTGAAGGTATTTTGGCCCAAGGACCCAGAAGGCCTTGTGGACATTGCAGAGGGTTTTGAACGTAATCCTCACAGCCACTGGGAGCCAGTGTAGCGATTTCAGTCTTAGGGGAGATACGGTCCCTGGGCTTGAGGCCAAGGACAAGTCTTGCAGTCCTGTTCTGGATGAGTTGCAAAGGGCGGAGAGTAGAGGCAGGAAGATTTAGATAGAGGCTGTTACAGTAGTCCAGCTTCGCGAGAACCAGGGCTCTGGAGACAGTGAGCTTCTCGGGGAAGCAGATGAAAGGAAGGATACCTCTGAGGAGGTGTAGCTGGTAGTGTGACTTCTTAGAGACGTCAGATATGTGAGGAAAGAAAGAGAGTGTGGAGTCGAAGATGACCCAGAGGTTTTTTGCCTTGAAGGTAGGAGCAGGAAGAGGGCCAAGGGAGGCCGGCCAGAGAGCTGCAGGGAAGGAGGGAGTGGGTGTGCCGATAAGTAGAATCTCAGTCTTACTGGCATTAAGGCAGAGGTCGTTGGCGGCACACCATTCCTGGATAGCAGAAAGACAGTCAGAGATGAGGGAAGAGGAAGAGGAGGCCGAGGGTAGTCTCAAAATGAGCTGGGTATCATCCGCATAGCACTGAAAGTTGGGACAGAGAGCGGCGATGCGGTGAGCAAGAAGTGCCAGGAACTGGTTGAACAGCCAGGGGGAGAGGTTAGATCCCTGGGGGACACTACAGGTAGAGAAAAAGATGTCAGAGATGAAGGAACCCAGTTGGACCTGGGAGGGTCAATTGGAGAGGAAGGAGGTCAGCCACGCTAGAGCTTGACCAGTGATACCCAGGTTATCACGGAGACGGTTGAGCAGGATGGTGTGGTTGACAGTGTCAAAGGCAGAAGAGAGGTCGAGCAAAATGAGAACACAAGGGGTGTTAGAGTCAAGGTTTGAGAGCAGGTCCTCACGGATGTTCAGGAGAGCAGTTTCCGTGCTTCTGGCAGCTCTGAATCCAGACTGATGGTCATGAAGACTACCAACAGATTCAGCATGGAGATTAAGCTGGGAGATGGCCAGTTTCTCCGGGAGCTTGCCCAGGAAGGGAGTGATAGAGATTGGGCGATAGTTAGCTGGGCAGGAGGGGTCGGAAGAGGGTTTCTTAAGAAGGGGGTGCACAAGGGAGTGCTTGAGGGGGGATGGGAAGACTCCAGAGGCGAAGGAGTGATTGCAGAAGTCAGCCAGGGCAGGCGCCAGGGAGTCGAGGGAGTTAGAACTAGATCCCATTCGACGCACCCCTTCCAGAAGTAGCAGGACGGATAGCTTATCTTCCATAATTCGCAGGTGAGCTTTATGGGCCGGCGTATGCTCACAGAAACCATACGTTGGGGTGAAGGTTTTGAGAGGTACAACAATCACAGATTGGTGCACCCAGCCACTCTTATCTCCAAGCAGGAGCAGTATCACCACGTACCACTGCTCACAGCTTGTCTATGGAGGGAGAGGCCTGAAGGGGTGATTCAAGTTCAGGGAGGGCTGCAACCATGCCCCAACGTCTCCACATAGACCAGGTGAGCGTAACATCTCCTTCTTCCATGCTTACTTTTTGCCTAAAGAGAGGTACCTCAAGAGGGGGTTGGCTTCAGCCCCTTTGAGCTTCTTTCTGTTCAACTTGTTAGGGGACCCTTGGCTATAGTCAAGGAGGGGTGGGAGATGCCTACTCCCCCTATCACTGCCAATGTGGTGCACTATGTTGTAGGATTTAGGAGGAGAATGGTTCTCCTGATGGCTCAGCCGGTGATAAGTTGAAAGATAGACAAGCCCTGGTGAAACACTGGTATGACGAGAAGGCTTCACTTGTCAACTTTAGCAGGCCAACAAGTCCTGATCATGAACCCTAGAAGGCCTAGAGCTTTACAGGATAAATAGTCAGGCCCTTACTCAATAGTGGAGCCACTGGGTGAGGTGAACTATATGATGGACCTTGGCAGGGCTGGTCAGGCTCCGAAAGTGTTCCATGTGAATAGACTGAAGGCTTTCATCCCTAGGGTTGAAATTGCAGCACTGCTCTTGGCATCAGATATAGAAGAGGAGGAACCAGAACCTCTTCCTGACCTGTTCCAAGGCAGTCCTTCAGACAATTACAGTGATTCAAACAAACACTAACTCAATGTTTCTTGGTAAAAGAATATATATTTATTTACTCAGTCAGTTAGAAAACAGTTCACTATCATAACGCAGCAGAAAATCACAGTCTTAATATACTACAACAACACCCAATCAATTCTGGACAAGTTTAGTTCAAAATTAAGTGTGAGCAAAATGGCACTCCAGCAATTTAAAAGGGGAGGAAAGACAAGGTTATCAAAAATCAATAGCACCAACAAGTTATAGGCAGGGCAATCTAGAAAAGGCTACTACAACTAGGATTCAAGTCAATAGGCCTGGGCCAATGTCAGTGGTTCAGAGTCCTTGCAGAGGATCACACAGTTCAAAGTAGTTTGCGGTTAAGTCTTTGCCAAGAGTTCAAAACGAAGTTGGTCGGAAGAAAAGATATATGAAAAGGAAGAGAAGGACAAGCCTTTGCAGAGGCAAAAGATTTCAAACACTTACACCGCGGCTGGATGAAAGGAACGGCCGAATTTCGCACAGTACCTTAAAGATGAAGAAGGCTCTAGCTGAGGCAGTTGTTCCTGGCAGCTCCTGCAGTCTCGCTGTTCCAGGAGCTTCAGTCGAGGTGACACGAAGGCGGACATCTGGAGGTTCCTGCGCTGCCCAGGGAAGAGGCCAACAGCAGAGCAAAGCGATGAAGAAAAGGTGTGTGCCTTAAAAGCATGAATCTCCCACTGGCTATCCGGTTTCCTGCAGCACGGCACAGCAAATTCAACCAGTCAGGAGAGGAGGTCCAGGGGCTTTGTGAGCTGGTTGGTCCCACCAGGCTAAAGGGAAGAAGTTTCCTAGCAGGTCTTCTCTGTCGTTTGAAGTTTCAGGCAATTCGGACCTGCAGCAGGGCTTGACCAGTGTTTCCAGTCATTGCAGCAGTCTCCTTCCTTCAGCTTCCTTCGGTTCTCTCGTTCAGTGGCGACTCTGCCTTCCAGTCCCATAGGCCTGCCTTTTAAGCAGTTTTCCCCCATTCACACCAGCCTAGCTGTCAATCACTCAGCAGGGTGGCTGTCCTGGCTTGACAGTCACCACAGCCAATCACACGGAGTGTGACATGTGTCTCCAAGGAGACCCTGTGCAGGGAGTCTCAAATTCCTCCCTCACATCCTGTCCACCCCAGACACTCAGGTGCCTAAGCAGTGCTTTTGCCTAGAAGCCCGCCAAAGGACAGCGAACAAAGGAACCAAACCTGGTTTGGCGCGCAGAGAAAAACACAAGAAGGACCTTTACAAAAAGAAATGGCGAAAAAACCCAAAAGGAACTAAGTTAAAATAAACGTGGATTACCAGGTTTTAGTTCGAGGCTACCACCATAGCCTCCAATGGTACCAAAGACTATTTTCATAGTCTGCGGTAAAATAAAAAGGGTAGATACCACTGCCACCAGCCAAATCTTAGAGAAAGTGTAACATAAAAATGTTACATGAGAATCAGGCAAAAGTATTAACCCCTCCAGCACTTTTTTGTAAGATAGTCGGAGTAATTCATAGATTTCAGCGCAGAGGCAGCGCACGCGAGCAGTGCATAGAGGGAACGTGCGCCAGCATGCGCCAGCCGTGTACACTAAACAGCATTCTGGCGCACCGCGTATTCATGGAATTTCAAAGCCATTTTGAGCGCTGGCGCAGAGAACATCCCGCAGCGGCAGTTAGGCCCCCAAGAACGCCCCTTGCGCAAGGAAAAGGCATTGAAATCCCCAATGCAGCACACAGGGCCGCGCTAACCCTGCACCAGTTCACAGGGCCGGTACAGTGTATTTCGGGGGTGCGCGGGAAGTATCACACACGACAGGCCTTGTTCGAGCGGGGTACGTGTATTTTGGGGGTACGTGGGAAGTATCACATGCGACAGGCCTTGTTCGAGTGGGGTACGTGTATTTTGGGGGTGCGTGGGAAGTATCACATGCGACAGGCCTTGTTCGAGTGGGGTATGTGTATTTTGGGGGTGCGCAGGAAGTATCACACGCGACAGGCCTTGTGCGAGCGGGGGACGTGTATTTTGGGGGTGCGCGGGGAGTATCACACGCGATAGGCCTTATGCGAGCGGGGTACATGTATTTCGGGGGTGCGTGGGATGTATCACATGCGACAGGCCTTGTGCGAGCAGGGTACGTGTATTTCGGGGGTGCGCGGGAAGTATCACATGCGATAGGCCTTGTGCGAGCGGGGTACATGTATTTTGGGGGTGCGTGGGAAGTATCACACGTGATAGGCCTTGTGCGAGTGGAGTACGTGTATTTCGGGGGTGCGCGGGAAGTATCACACGCGACAGGCCTTGTGCGAGCGGGGTATGTGTCTTTTGGGGGTGCACAGGAAGTATCACATGCGATAGGCCTTGTGTGAGTGGGGTATGTGTATTTCGGGGGTGTGCAGGAAGTATCACACGTGACAGGCCTTGTGCGAGTGGGGAACGTGTATTTCGGGGGTGGGCAGGAAGTATCACACGCGACAGGCCTTGTGCGAGCGGGGTACGTGTATTTTGGTGGAGTGCGGGAAGTATCACACGCGACAGGCCTTGTGCGAGCGGGGTATGTGTATTTTGGGGGTGCGCGGGAAGTGTCACACACGATAGGCCATGTGTGAGCGGGGTACGTGTATTTTGGGGGTGCGCAGGAAGTATCACACGCGACAGGCCTTGTGCGAGCAGGGTACTTGTATTTCGGGGGTACGTGGGAATATCACACGCGACAGGCCTTGTGCGATCGGGGTATGTGTATTTCGGGGGTGCACGGGAAGTTTTACACATGTTTTCGCTAGCGCGAGAGGTGTACGTGTATCCTGAGGGGTGTGCAGGTAGTTACACACGCCATTTGGCAGTGTGGTCCTTCCCTGGTGTGTCCCTACCCCCTCCCGATGCCCCGCAGGCAGCCCATCACCCCTGGGCATGCCCCGCAGGCAGGCTGCATGGCACCATGCACCTGGGAGACTTCACACATGTCCCCCATCCACCCACCATTGACGGGCACCTGCCAGCAGGCCCTGACTCATGTCCCCCCACACACTCACCCACCCAGCAGTGACAGGCGCCTGCCAGCAGGCCGCGACTCATGTCCCCCCACCCACTCACCCACCCAGCAGTGACAGGTACCTGCCAGCAGGCCCCGACTCATGTCCCCCGACCCACTCACCCACCCAGCAGTGACAGGCACCTGCCAGCAGGCCCCGACTCATGTCCCCCTGCACCCCCACCCACCCACTAGTGACAGACACCTGCCAGCAGGCCCCGACTCATGTCCCCCTGCACCCTCACCCACCCAGCAGTGACATGCACCTGCCAGCAGGTCCCGACTCATGTCCCCCCAACACTTCATCACGATCCACAATCATGGGCCTTATGGCCACCCAAATCCCAACCCACGCCACCCCAGTCCAAACACACAACCAAGTAATACATTCTCCCAACATTTAAATCCCCATCACATGATACATCCCAAATGGCAAGTATGCACATCAATACATGTCCATCACACACACACAATGGGTGCAAGTGAATGAGAAAACACACATTGTGACATGCATGAAACCAAAGACAGAATACGACACATTGAAGTATGAAATAAAAATGTATTAAACACAAAAGCAAGGGAATGAAATGAAATCACACAATAATGGAAATAATAAAGAAAAAGCTGCATATCCAAAATATCCCAAAAAAATGTGTGAAAGCAGAATCCAAATCAATCAAAAAGCACATGGGTCCAAAGTGTCTGTCCATCAAACCAAATCCAAAGTGAAAAAATAAGACAAGTCCATTGATCCATGGTAAAAAAAAAAACTTAAATGAAGTGAAATCCAGTGTTGAACTATATACAAAGTACAAATCCAGGGTCCATGAGCCCAACCATTGAAAGGAAACCTACAAAAAAATCTACCTAATGAACAACTATATAAAAAAAGGTGGGGCATTGTCCAAGCGCCCCAGATGAAATAAAAACAGAAAGGAAACCTAACACTAATTAACTATATACAATGGCTGTGGGCAAGTCCTACGGCTCACTTGTTGACTCCCCTGGCCAGGGCATCATTGAACTCCCGTTCCAGGTCCTGGAGGTGGGCCAGCTCCATGGCCCCAAGGTTACGCAGGGATAAAGCCACCTCCAACTCCCTGTGAATTGCCTCGAGGCACTCAGCCCGCCTCAGTGCCCTGTGCATGGAGTTCTCCGTCCTGACCATAGTGAGCCGTACCTCTTCCGCCCGCCGCCGCTCCGCATCTATTTGCTGGCCCAACCGCTGCCACACCGAAGACACTCCCAATCCAGGGTCCTCCTGCCCTCTGGCCAATGCCTGCCCCTCTGATGTTGATGGCCCCGAGCCATCATCACTCCCACCTTGAGCCTGCTGCTGCCATGCCTGTGCCCTGGCTCTTGATGCCTGCACGTCCTCCTCCTGCTGGGGTGCAGTTGTTGGGGTGGCCACCCCTCCTGGACCTCCGACTCCCGACCATGGCAGGGATGTGTCCTCCACCAGCCTGGCCGCTGGGTCAGAGGCAGCTCCACAGGGTACCAAGGTGATACTTGGGCCGGAAGATGGCACGGAGGATGACTGGCGCATAGGGGGTTCAGTTGAGGAGGGGGTCGGTACAAGGTCCAGCACACGGAGGAATCCAGCACTGGTGACCCATCCTAATAGGTTGACGCGGTCAAAGAGGCATCCGGCATGACAGGCAGAGTCTTCACGAAAACTCTGCAGGTCATCTCGCATGCCCCATTGACACAACGCCATCCCAGCCAGGACAGGCTCAACCCGGTCCCGGATTGCCACGTCGGCAGAGAGAGGAAGGCCAGTTGCTGTGCGCTCATCCCATCCCTGAAAATGGGTCTGGGCGAACGCATCCCTGCTGGTGCGGGATGATGCAGTCACAGGATCGGGGACAGGATTACACACAGGCACCTCCTTGGCAGCCTGTGCTGCCTCCTGTCCCTGGACTGCACCACTAGTACCAGTGGAATCCCCCCTCCAGACCCCGTGTGTGTCCCTTCCATGGCCTCCTCCTCAACCAACCCCCCCACCAACCTGGTTGACTCCGTGCCATTTCCCTCCATCGGACCCTGTGGGGTCTCAGCTGCCACTTCTGCTGTCGAGGAGTCCACCTCCGACATCTGCCTCTTGAACCTACCCTCGACAGCTGCGGCCACGGACGTGGCACCAGACTCCTCAAACCCCGACGAGATGACAACATGGGAGGGGAGCCGGGCCTTGCGTCTCCGGCTGGCGGTGCGATCCCTGCCGCTTTGCTCCACAGCACCATCTCCGCCCTCTTCATCAGTTGACGCTGCAGACAGGGAGAGATACAGCACAGGCATCAGGGCACTGTACAATGGTCTGATACACACATGACAGTTGCACATGAGGGGCAGTGTCAAACTTCAGACATGGCATCACACTCCCCAACACACATATCATTTCAACTCAAACACATGAGCAAATCAACAGGAATGTTGCACCATGCAGCACCATCCATACACAAACAACAGCATGAACAGCCGAACGTTAGGCTGACGTCACATGCAACACGGGGAGTGCAGAACACATGCACACACGCCACCAGACATACATGCATCTGTAAATCCACCACGTGTCGCAGTGATAACATCGCCATCCATGTCACATCTGGCAATCAGCCTCCTACATGTCAGTGTCACATGCATCCATGGTGTATCACAGTTGTACACTTGCCAGATACACACACATGCACATGTACATAGTACAGATACATGCAGGTGGAACCAGCATCCATGTGTGACACCACAACCATGCCACAGTACATACACAGAAATTAAAAAATGTGTGCACCCACACATGCATTCAGGCAGCATGCTTTCCAACACATACACCATCAATGTGTCTCACACATGACAGGACTCACATGCACCAGGCTCATGTCCCTGTACACACACATCCATACATGGCCCTACAAAGACATATGTGCAACCTGCACACTCCTGCCACACCTCAACATGCACAACGTCCAATCAGTACGCATGTAAACTTACCGCTCGACTCCGGACGGGTCTACCTCTCAAGGACCTGGAGGTGGAGCGCTGGGCTTATACGTTCTAGGACCCTCATCTGGTTGTTCGTTAGGCGGACATGGCACCCCTCAGCATCCGCTGCCTTCAAGAGGCGCCGGGCCTTATTGAGGGTCCTGGACCTGAAGTCCTCCCAGCACTTCCGGACGTGTTGAATGTTGCGAACTGCCACCCCCTCCACATTGATGGCAGCCACAATGTCCATCCAGATCCTCTTCCGTCCTTCATTGTCGGCGCGCAAACTTCCAAAGAGGGCATCATACTGCCCCAAGACTCACTCCACCAGAATACCAACTTCATTGGCACTGAAGCTGGTAGCCTTCTGCCTATCTGGCTGGGGGTTGCCAGTGGTGCCAGATGGTGTTGTGTCTGACATGGCAACCCCAGAGGCAGGTGTGGGTGGGCAACTGGGTCCTGGGGCTGGGCTGTGGAGCGATGGAATACCAGTCGGGAGTCTTCTGTTCCAGCAGGGGTGGTCACCGCAACTGGATCCCTGCAGATGGCTGATGTGCAGGCACCAAATAGCAGGGCAGGTGGCCAGCAGGCAGGCTAGCAGCAGCAGATGGCAGGTGGGAGCGTGCTCGGGGGCCTGGGGGGCAGGAAAATGGGCTTCTGGGCAGGAGTGTGGTCTTCCATGTGTTGTTGCGTGGCCAGCTTGATATGGAGTGATTTGGCACGTGAAAAAACTGCACGTCAGCGTGTAATTTGAGGAAAGACCCTTAGCGCGTAAGCGCGTTTGTGACGTGAAGCGCAAGGGCGTTTCCCTCAACACGGGTGCATGTTCATTTCACACGTGCAAAAAGTGCACGTCCGGGTGTCACTGCATGTAATTGGAGGAAAGGCCCTTAACGCGTATGCGTGTAAGTGATGTTGCACGTGTGGGCTGGGTTAAAAGGTACACGTAGGACGCCATTTTCTTGTACGTGCTTTTTGTGGAGAGCGAGCGGGTGATTCTTGTACTTCTTGTCCGTTCACACGCGATTACTTCACAATGTTTCAAGTTCGTACTCCCTGTATACTCAGACAGCGTTCAATTCTTCTTTTGGCGGGGGTGTTGCCTACGCACACAAGCGCGTCTTTTTCACTTTCTTTTTCCAGGCAGACGGTGAGTCGCGCATGTATTTTTCAACTGTGGTTGCCCCCGTGTGTCGCGTGCCCATTCAGAGGTCATTGTAGCCTGTGTGTACCACGCGTACGCTTATTTTTGTGTTTCTGGGTGCCACAGCATAGTGCAGGTTCTTTATTCCACGCATGTGGTCTACCAGGGGTCGCGTGCACGTAAAGTTTTGTTTTCGCGGTGCCTGAGAGTTACATGACCCATCATCTTCCCCCAGGGATCACAGACAGCCTTGCTAGAGCACTAGGGTACGTATTCCATCTAGTACCCTACCCCTTTCACCCCAATTGCTTCAGTCGAGGAGACACAAAGGAGGACATCTGGAGGTTCCTGCACTGCCCAGGGAAGAGGCCAACAGCAGAGCCAAGCGATGAAGAAAAGGTGCGCGCCTTAAAAGCATGAATCTCCCACTGGCTATCTGGTTTTCTTTCACCCCAATTGCCCAGGACAATTGTTTACTGCAACTCCTATTCGCACAACAACATCAGTGCCATGGTTGGGAGGCGACCAAGCAGTAAGGGAGGCAAAGGTGGCCGACCTCAAAGAGGTGGGCGTGGTGGGGGACGTGGCCCGGATGTGCAGGGTGGGCCAAGAGGCCAGTGTGTAGAGGACCAATCAGGGACACCTATGCTCCCCCCCCCAATGGGTCGGGACATGTAGCTGACACCATCCCAGCTCAGCCCTTGTTAACCCACCCCATTTTGTCTACAGAACCATCACAGGATGACTCCCAGACTGACTTCCGTGTCACCAAGTCAAAGTCATGTGTGGCGGTGAAAGTTGATGTCACTAGGCCCCGTGGATCTGGGGCAGCAATGTCATCTGCTGCCCCAGGTAGCCAGGATGTGGAGACTACAGGTGCAGTTGCAGCTCAATCCACCCCAGCTCCGAGTCTCCCAGCCGGGACAGTGTTAGTCCAAGTACATCACACCGAGGTTGGTCCTGCCAACATCACCCAGCAGCCAATGCCTGCAGTGAGACCTTTGGTCATCGTGCCTTTGGCTACTTCCAGTGCCCAGTCCATCTGCGCTTCAACCCCTAACAACCAGAGCGGTGTAAGCCACTCAGGGTCCGCACCATCTTCCATGAGGAAGAAGGGTGCTCTTGCGGTACAGGCTGGGACCCCAGACACGGCTACCCACTCCGGCACATCAAGGAAGCCTAGTTTCAATTATGCAGAACTAGACGCACTTGTGGGCTACGTGTCGGCCCATGGCCGCGAAATGGTGGTGACTGTAGGGTGCAAGACTACGACTGCTCAACGTAGGGCCCACTGGCAGACCATCGCGGACCACATTAGTTCCCTTGGATTTGTGAGGTGCACAGCTGATGATTGCTCTAAGCGGTGGAATGACCTCAAACGCAGAGCAAAGAACAAGCTGGCTTCCAATCATGCCTCTACTCTGGTGACTGGCGGTGGGTCTCCACCAGAGGAGGAACAACTCACTGAACATGAGTCGATCGCTGGAGCCTTCATCTCAGAGGATCAGATACAAGGCATGGGAGACCTACCAGATCTTGAAGCAATGTCCGGTGAGTGCCCATGCATGTGTGTGCAATCCATGTGTGTGTTGCTTGGGTGATGTGTTCTGATTGAGTGCCAGGTGAGGCTGTGTAGTCAGGACTGCTATGGGTCACCCATATGGTCCCTCCAAGCCATTCCCCACCCTTGGTTTTTTTTTCACGGTATCCCTTCTGACCGCAGTTGACAATTTGCACCTGATTACTGTACTTGCCCTTCAACCGTCATCTTGCCACAGCACTGTTCATGCAGTTTTCCTGCTCATTCTGCCTGCCTGCCATACAGCCCCAAATGTGACATACTTCAGTCATAGATTACACCCCACAATGGGCCACATTTCTTACCTTATAATGGGACCCTTATTATGGTAATGATTTGAACAATCAGGCTGATTGAGTAATGTGCACCTACACATGGCCTGCACACAATCATTTTGCGGCCCTGTTTGAATGTTGAACATGACAATTTTCTGCTGTCATGTCGAAGTGACCAACCATTGGTGTATCCATGTGCCTGCCATCACTGCATCAGTCAACACTGGCTTTGTTGCAGCATGTGGCAGATGTGTGTTTTCTCACACTATTTTCCATGTTTTATTTCATGGTGTGCAACTCACATGGATGGGTGACAGTACTGATTTGTGCCATCTGGGTGTCCTTGTCAAATCTGCCATGGCTATGCTACGTGTCATCTGTGTGCTGGCATGTGTCATGTATGTGGATTGTCCATGCCACTCACAGGCTAATGTGTGACGCCAGTGCTATCCAGCATGCAGCACATGTGTTGTTTTTCCATCTTGGAGTCCTCAGTGTCTGCTTATTGCCTCCCCTTCCAACTCATTGACAGTGCATGCATGCCAGAGTTATTGTCATGTGTGACATGTGTCATTTATGTACTGGATGTCTGCCTCGTCAGGCCTATGTGTGTGTGCTATGGTGCTCAGACCTCTTTTAATTACTTTTTTAAAATGTTTTTCCAGGTGATGAGGCACTTGATGCTGTTGAGGAGGAGGAGATGGCGCAGAGCCAGGAGTACTCACAGCCACAACCGGGCACCAGTGGAGAACGTGGGGTGGTGGTGGGTGAAAACCCATTACTCATGCAGACCATACTGTCCACGGGTGTCTCTGGGTACACCTCCGGAGACCTCTATGAATCAGGTGCTGAATCGGACATTGAGACATATGTCCCGTCGCAGGTGAGTGTTTCTGGCAGGGATGCTGTTCTCTCCAACCCACCGTCACTGGGGGTAGACCCCTCTATGGTGCATTCAGTGTTGGAAAGTCCGCCTGCGGCGGATATGGATGCAGGGTCACACTCCACAATATTTGCTCCTGTTCCTCAGGCAGTGCCAGCACAGCAAGCTGCACATCAATTTGCCCCAAACAGGTGTGGTACCTGCCAACGTGGTGGCCGTGCGCCACCAGGCAATACTGTGTGGGAAAACTCCATGTACACTATAGCAGCACAACAGGGGGCATCGTGTGAAATGATGGCTCAGGCCATGGATAGGGTGGCCACTTCCATTCTTCCCCCTGAAAGGCAGGTGGAGCTCCAGCAGCAGGCAACAAAGTCCATTTGCCACTCACACAGGGAGGACATGTTGGCGTCCAACAGGGAGCGACGGGCTGGACTGGAGACTCAGCGCACAGCCTTATCTGCAGAGTCACAGGCCCACAGGGAAGCCCTGAGGTTAGAACACAGGTCGCTCAGAGATACTCTGTGTGAACTTGAGGTGTCCCGGAGTACACGGTCAGAACAGCAGCTGGAGCAGCTGACACACATACTCTCAGCTGAGCTCCAGGCAACCCATCAGGAGATCCGGGCATCACGCGAGGCCATGCAGGCAGAATTGCGGGCTACCCGTGAGGTGCTGCATGGGGATCTCTGTACCATCATCCTGCAGAACCAAACCTTTCACACCTGCATGCTTGCTGCCATGGAGGAGCATGCCAGGGCCTTGCGTGGTCTGCCTCCCATATCACGCCCACCTTCTGATGCAGCACCAGAGGGTGATGACAACGATGACAGTTCTCCCACTGTAGCGTAGCCGTGCAGGCCATGAGCCCATGGAGGTTTTTTTTTTCTCAGCATCCACGCATGTGGGTGTTGGGGTGCACCATGTACCTCGTCCCTCCTGGGATGCCGAACGCCCCCCCGGTCTAGACATGGCCATTTTTGATTTTTCTTTTTTTTACAGTGTGCTGCTTTGTGTGGCTCCCACAGGCATCCATGGTGTATGCCAGCTGGGCACATGCAGACTTGTCCTGTCTTTGGGTTAGAAACTTGGGTTCCTACTTTCCCTTTCCATGGGCTCACAAAGGGTGTGACCAAGTGACAGTAACTTACACAGTGACATTGGGCTGCCATAAGTTGTGTGGGCAGTCTGTAGTCAAAACTGTGTATACATCCCTAGTGGGGATTGTTGTTGCATTCTCCACTGCGTGGTGGATTTATATATGGTTGTACATCCATGACTTTTAACTTATATACATGTACCTTCTTCATTTCTTTACAAGCACGTCTCCTTTGCAGATGCAGTTCATGTTTGCAGTACACTGACACATTTGCCTACCAGCAACACTCTGCAGTTGGAAGCGGTCGATGTGCTGCCTTACTCAGGTTGTGACACTTGCACTACTTTTTTACTGTCATATATTGCCAATGTTTGATCCTGTACTGATGTTTTGTCTTGCTGGTAAGTATTTGTTCATGTGTGTTGTTTTTTATTCATTATTGAGAGCACATCGTCTGTGGTCTGTTTACATTTGAGACAGTGCACTTTGTGACACTTGTGTCATGTGTTGTGCATTCATTTGGTTGCTTTCACATTGCATGCCATGCCATGGTGTGTTGGGTAGCTGAGATGGGGAGGGGTTGGGTGACATGCCACTATTTTGATGTCATATTTTGCAAGGGGGGTAGTCATTCATGCTGAATGAATGTGTGGCTTTTTCTGACACAGCATTGGGTGTGTTTAAGTAGCTAGGGATGCACAGCATGTAGCACTTCCAGGTGAAGAATCTCAGGCTTGTATGGTTGTGACAGTTGACTGTCCCTTTTGTCATCATAATTGATTGTCAGCTGGTATGTGCCAGGCCTGTGTGCACTCCACAGTGGTGGAATTTTAGGTGAAGTACTTTGCCACAAGCTGGGTACGGGCTGCCTCACCATGTGCCCTTTCACCTCCCATGCTCAGCGGCCGTGCATGTGGTTTGGGATGTGGGTGCACCACCATGTCCACCAGCACACCCCGCCGGGTTGCAACGTTGTGCAGGACACATGCAGCCACTATGATCCTGCACACTACTGGGGGCGCATATAGCAGCTGCCCACCAGAGCGGTCAAGGGAGCGAAAGCGTGACTTGAGCACTCCGAATGTGCGCTCCACTATGCCCCGGGTTGCAATATGGGCTGTGTTGTATCTTACCCTGGGTGGTGTGGTGGGGTTACGAATTGGCATCATCATGTAGGTGCTCAGAGGGTAGGCACTGTCCCCTGGGGAGGTGATAATGGTTGTCATTAGTGGGGGTTTCACATGTCTCTGTGTCTGACATGCATGCATGTGCAGAGGCATTTATACTCACCAATTAGCCATGTGTTGCCATGCCGCCCAGCTTCCAGGTTCCGGTTTACGGGTGACATTCTGAATATGAAACTATCATGGGTGGACCCAGGATAGTTGGCATATACTGAGGTGATGATTCCCTTGGCATCACATACAACTTGCACGTTGATGGAATGCCAGTGCTTGCGGTTTTGGTAGATGTGCTCAGTGGCCCTAGGAGGACGTAGAGCCACATGGGTGCAATCAACGGCACCTAGCACTTTCGGGAAGTGCGCCACCCCGTAAAAGTCCTGGACGACAGCCTGCCTTTCTGCGGGTGTTCTGGGCATATATATATGTGCCTGCGGACTGAGGGCCGTGAAGTCATGATGGCCAACACCTGGTGTAGGCAGCGTGACTGCGTGGCCTGTGAGACACCCTCAACTATGGCACTTGTCCGCTGAAATGACCCAGTAGCCAAGAAGCGCAGTACATTGAGCACCTTTTCCAAGGGGCTCAGTGCTTGGGATCACAGGGTGGGTGAGGTGAGAGCATCCTCCCACTCCCTGACCAGTTCTAGGATTATGTGTGGTGGAAACCTTTACCTCCCATACACCTGGTCATCAGACATCCCAAAAAGGCTGGTCCTGGGTAAAAAAATGCAGGGCCTGGAAATCCTCCTCCTCCTGCGGTGTCCCATGACCACTGCTGTGAGGAACGGTATATTCATCGTAGCGTATGAGCTTGTTTGTTGTTTGCGTGCACTTTTATGCTGCGCGGGGCCGCTTACGCCTGCTTCCTGCTGGCGTACGTGTTTCCGGATTAGCGCGTCTTTTTTGGCACCCAGATTTCCCCTGTTTGATTCCATGAATACGTGTTGTTAGCACGCGTGTGGGCGTTGCAAGCATTTACCTCCTGTACTTCCCCAGTAACGCCCACATTTTCACGCGTTGTTCCTCATTCCGTGTCTTACGCCCCGTGTTCTTCCCAGTTTTCTTGTGTGCGCTACACGATGTGCGCTTTCCCTGAGCGCGTTGCGCACACCGTTTAGTGATGTGTTCGCCCGCGTGCGCCACCCACGGATTTGACGCACATCCCTGGTTTTTCTAGCTTGCGCTCCCCTTTTCGGCGCACATTTATTCCATGAATTACCCTGAGTGTGTGCTGGGTCTGTGAATTTAAAAAGGCCAATAAAGTCAATGGCAACTTTACATGTTCTGGGAGACAGTAGTCAGTCCCAGAAAATGGAGTTTAAAGTGGGAAGTCTGAAAAAGACAACCCTGTGTCACTGCACTAAAGGTGCTGTGTGACACACAGTAAAAGGATGATGCCTATGGAGTTGGTGAGACTCCATATCCATGAACATAAAAGCACAAACACATTGAAAATGAAAAGGACAAAGCCCCAAAATATAGCAAAAGAGCTGTAGGGCTCTAAAGTAGAGGGAATTAAGCACTTGTGTGAGAAATCTCCCTAACATGATTGAGCCCTCCAGTAGTGCTTGGTCCAGTCCTGTGGCTCTGGTACCAAAGGCAGGTACCTCGGAGCTGAGGTTCTGTGTGGACTACATGGCTCTGAATGCTGCACCAAGACAGATGCACACCCCTTGTCGAGAACTGGTGAGCTGGTGGAATCCTTGGGTGCCTCCAGGTACATCAGCACATTTGCCCTCACTGCAGGATATTGGCAAATAGCCCTACCAGAACATGCCAAGGAGAAGACAGCATTCTCAGATCCAGAAGGTTTTTACCAGTTTGGGGTAGTGCCATTTGGATTGAAGAATGCACCTGCTACTTTTCAGAGGCTTGTAAATCATGTCCTTAATGGGTTGGATACATTCTGTCTTGTATATTTGGATGATATAGCAGTTTTCTGTGCCACCTGGGAGGATCATGGGAAACACCTCAGAATTGTGTGAAGGTTCAGTGGTCTACCTTTGGCATGAAGTAGGTGAATGGAGGATTCAGCCTCTAGCCAGTAAAGTATAAGCAGTACAAGACTGGCCTACCCCCACCACTAAAACTCAGGTGAGAGCCTTTTTAGGTCTCACTGGGTATTACAGAACTTTATGGCAGACTATGTCACCATAGCTGCCCCTCTGACTTCTCTCACAGCTCAAAATAAACCCAAGAAAGTCTCTTGGTCTGACGATTGTGGGAAGGCCTTGAATGGCTTAAAAGACTCCTTGTGCTAGGTCCCTCTACTCAGGGCCACTGACTATAAAAGACCTTTCATTGGGCCTCATCACGAGTTGGGCCGGCGCTATTAGCCCTACCGCCAACCCCCCCGGCTCTATTAGCACCAGATCACGGGTTTGCCAGAACGGTTATTGCCCATTCCCCATTGGGCCCATTTGGGAATTCCTCATTCCCCATTGGGCCCAATGGGGAAAATTCACGCTATTAATGCCGCCGGATTTCCCGCCGGCGGTAAACGCACCAAAAATCGGCAAATTTGCTGCGGATTTCCACCAAGCTAAGAGCTGGGGGAAATCTGCCAAAGCCATGATCTGGCGGACCCTTAAATGTGGCAGTAATAGCACTACCACCACATTTAAGGGTTACCGCCAAACTTATGATGATGCCCATTGTGTGGACAGATGCCTATCACACTGGGATAGGTACTGTAATATCACAGGTAGATGAGAAAGGCAAGGAACCCCCTATTGGATTCATCTGTCGCCAGTTTAAGTACAGAGAGCTCAGATGGTTCATAGAGAAACAATGTTTCTCTGTTCTGTGGGCCCTAAGGAAGTCGAGGCCCTACCTCTATGTGACCCACTTTACTGTGCAAACTGATCATAAGCCTTTAAAGTGGCTCATGAACATGAAGGGAGAGAATCCAAAACTTGCTCAGGTGGTCCACAAGCCTGCAAGGGTTTGACTTCATCATTGAGCATTGGCCAGGTGTTCAACATAGCAATGCTGATGTGTTGTCCAGAATGTTAAACCGACCTGAACATGAAGCTCATGCAGGTGTGGATTAGTTCCCCCTGTCCTTTTTCTGGGAGGGCTGAGTGTTAGGAAAGATTTCCATTTATGGGTCATTTTCTGTTCAGTTGTGAACCCCCCCAACTTTCTGCTTTTGTCTTACCATCCTAGCCTGATTTTTACCAGTGGAGCTCAGCGTTCTGCTGTACTCTGCTGGACTATTGCTCATCGTGTTAAGGGGAAACTGACTTGCCCTTCAAACTTTCAGTACTAGAAGTCTTTGGGGGTCATTACAAGTTTGGAGGCAGCCATGGTGCTAATAGCACCATGGCTGCCTCCAAACCCGTGTCCGTGGTGTCGGAATGGGGACTTACCGGGACATTCCGACCCTTGTGGACTCGGTAAATCCCCATTTCGAAAACCATTCCCCATTCCCATTCGAGCCCCCATAGGGCTCAATGGGAATGGGGAAGGAGGCCAATAACGGGCCGGCAAATTGCGGGCCCGTTATTAGCTCCCTAGTCCCTTAACGGGTCCCGCTAAGGGCAGCTGGTAAAACCAGCCGGCCCTAGTGGGACCCGCTAAGGGACCTCGTAATGTGGCGGTAGGGGGTTAACGGCACTGGCATACTTACCGGTGCCGTTAGCCCCCTACCACCGTACTCATAATGACCCCCTTTGTTTCCCTTAGTCTTTCACGTTGTTGCTATTTCTTGGCAACATTTCATCAGTGCACAATGTACCCTTCTGTTTAGTGTGCTGGGGTCTCTTTTCCATTTTTAAGGCGCTAGACTCCGTCGCAAGATTTTTTGGTGAAAGTACAAGTGTGTCCAAGACAGAGCTGGTGGCAGCATTTACTTTTAAAGCATTTTTGGCTCTTTTCAATGGTCCAAACCTACATTTACCACGTTTGTCCAAGGACAGTGGCCAGTGCCTAAAATGGCCATGACATAAGGTCATTTGTTGTGTCCTTTGGCCATTTTGTCCCTTTGTCTTCCTCAGGTCGAGCAGACCGTGGAAATTCCTTATTTGGACATGCAGACCCCCATGCAAACCAAAGCTTTCGTGGGCTTCTGCATGCCTTGTGTGTGTGCACCCAGGATGTGGGCTGGAGCTGTCTAGTTCCAATACACATTCTGGGTGACAGGATGTCTGGTGTGCTGGGATGACTGGGTCCAGCGTGGTCCGTGATTGGTCCACATCTGGAATTGTTGAATGTGAGCAGATCTCCTATTGGTTTATCTTTATTTTGGCGCAAAGGAGATTTCGGATAAGAGAAGGCACTCTAGACCTATTCCAAGTTGATCTTCTAAATTCGCACCGAACTTAGTAAAGGAGCCAAGTATCCTGAACTGAATAAACAGATCTGTGGAACCACTGTTGACCCGCTGGAAGGTTTGGCACGCTCTACCCCGCTGTTGTCCCATCGGAGCCCCTGTTTCCCATCGATCACAGAAGTCCTGCAAAGTCGCTTCGATCCGTTGAATTAGTGGTACTAACTACTCTCAGTACTGCATGCATAACCTGCAAACGAGCCTCTTCGGAAATGTTCCTGGACTGCCCAGGGAACTGACCAGCTCATACTGGACCTTTGGCTTGGAACCGCCGCCGTCTTGAATTTTGACCTGAGACTTTGGTAACTGTTCTTGGTAGAAGGCACTCTCCCACTGGGTTTCATACACTTAGCATTCCTAAATCTGGAATTAGGAGAGCACACCTGAACCCAAGCCTATGCAGTACTGAATCGCCCTGCTGTTGTGACAAGCTTTGTGGGTGCCTTGCTGCTGTGCCCCCCTGAGCTCTAAGACAAACTGCAGTGGAACTGGCCCAATCCCTTGCCAAGAAGCGGAGAAATCACCACTGTCCTGCCACGGACTGAGGTCCCGGAACACAGCCCTTGAAAGCTGGAGAGACGCGCAACTGCTGGACTCAAACCTGCAGCGAACTGGACTTGACTGGTGAATTTTGGTCCATACTGCGTTGAGGGTCGGTGAGTACTTGCAACACTTACCTGTGACCCCTGGCGCATGCACAAGTGTCCCCCAAGGCCTGCGCTACCATCCTGTTGCCGATTCCTGGAAATAGCTCTCTGCCCTTGTGGAGACCCTCCGCGTATAGTGGAGCTATATTCTTAATCACTCTACCCCCCTTCCTGTGACACTACAGCCCCTTGAAGAGACTGCTTGTGTACTTTAATGCACAATCGAGTGCTGCCACACTGAACGTACTTTTGAGCTCAAGTTTACACACTTCATAGGGATTGGACTCCCTATTAGCTAGGGTTGAGACTCTTGAAGAATTGCCTAAAGTATATTTGCACTGTCTGACCCTCTTTTGTTACAGGTTGTGGATTTATACTTGTTGAATATTCCTTTAGGCCAATACTTACTGTATATATGTTCCCTAATATAGTGTTGTGTTAGTATTGTTAATATTGCTTTGGTGTCATCTAGTGTTAGACTTAAAAAGGGCCTTTAATAAATGTATTTGTATTTTTTATATATACACCTGACTGAGAGTAATTTTTGTCATGACCGCCGCCAATGCTACCTTGATTTGTCTGGCTTGTCCAGAAGGTTACCATGTTCCAAGAAACTAGGCTGGCCTTCTGAACCTGTGCCCACCAGGTCAGAGTTCAGAAATCCATCTTAAAATCGTCATCTAGCTCCTCCCGGACGTTTGTACAATGAACTTCATTTACAGACGAACTTGCACTCGCTTCTTAAGAGGTGGGCCTACGCTGGGTTATGAGAACAGAGGTCCACCCCACACAATGCTGGGATGTTACTGTTTGAGTAAATATATTGTTAACCTAAGTACTAATACATGCAGTGCTTTGGATGACAGTGGCCCTCATTACGACCTTGGCGGAGAACCATGGTGCAATTTGCACCATGGTCCATGGCGCTAAGCTGCCAACTCCGCCATGGTGGTTGGCGGACTTACCGCCCCATTCCGACCTTGGCGGGGCGGTAAGTCCCCAATCCCCATTTACCCTTCCCCATTCCCATTTTTGCCCCATAGGGTATAATGGGAGTGGGGAAGGCGTTAATTACGCCACCGTAAATTACGGTGGCGTAATTAACAACAAGGTCCCTTAGCGCCATGGATTTTAACGCCTGCTAAAAGCAGGCGTTAAAATCACCGTGGCGCTAAGGGAACTCGTACTCAGGCGGAAAGGGGCGCCATGGTTTACGCCGGCGTAAACCCCTTTCCGCCAGGGTCGTAATGAGGGCCAGTATATTTAAGTCAAACACCACAGGCTCACTACAGGAAACAGTTTACAGTTCCATATACTGATATTTTGGTATTATGATCGCTAGGGACAGGGAGTCGCTGATCAGATTATATCATTAAAAGATAACCCGGTTATTTCACAAATAAAAAGCAAATGGAAAAATGGTGACTACCATTATTCATGAAAGGGAGAATCTCACAGCTCAAAATGGTTGTACTACCTAAACTCCTATGTTTATTTATTAATATCCTGATCAATCTATCTAGGTCTGCGTGGTCTATGTACCCACTTTGTATGGGCCGGAAAGGCTGTAAGAGTGAAATGCGAGATACTGACAGCCCATTGGACATAGGAGGTCTTGCAGCCCCTGAGCTGCAAAAATACTATTTAGTAGCACACACGCACTAAGTATCCTCTTGATATACAGAGACCCCCATTTGCTGTTATGTTAGTAATGAGAGAGATATAGCAGCTCTGGGGCTAGTAATCATGGTCATTGTCATAAGGTCACCCAAAACTAGCACGGAAATGAAAATGCTAATTTGCTCGCACAAGGCTTGGATTGAGTTTTGTAGGTAGTTGAGAGATGAACATATACAACATATACCAAGCCTAGCCTTGACTCCAAAGGGCCGTTTCCTGGAACTAATAGGTAGGTTGGAGTTGCGCACCTTTGGGGACCTTTTCCCAGAAGGGAATTATTTGTCTATTGAGCAGTTTAGGAAGCAGAGAGCTGTTTCTTGGAACTAATGGGAGTTAGGAGTTGTGCACCTTTGGGGACCTTTTCCGATAAGGGAATTATCTGTTTACTGAGCATTTCCTCTGCTGATGGAAATAATCTCCCGACGAGAAGAGTGCAAGCTAGTATCTGTTATGTATCATAGCACGGGGGTAGGACAATTAGAACTTTTTGAGAAAGACTAAGAAAAAAGGAAAAAGACCTGGACACCCTGATTTCAGAAAAGCGATGGAAAAATATAAAAAGACTGACAATTACAGGTGTTAGGACAGTTTTTCTGAAGTCCAACTAAGGGCTTAGAAAAACCATTCAACTGAGGCAATACAAGACTCCACTCTTAGTGTAAGGCTGTGCCACCTGAGTTCGGGGTAGCATATACAGAGCAGCCAGGCTTATTTTAGGAGGGAGAGAGGGCTCTAGAATCAGTATAAATAAATAATAATACAAATGGTCTGCAGAAACCCTGAAACCCTATGTATTGTATAAATATTTGGTTTATTTCAATACAAGTAGGCCCAGATATATCTTGTTGGAAATAGGTACTATCACAGATCATATAAACACATTATAGCAAAACACAGCACTATGCTTGAAGGCACACAGACCAAAGGATATAATGTAATTGGTACAACTAACAAGAGTTCTAGAGAAGTCAAACCAACAGTTACATTTTAGATTACCTTCAGTAATATACGGGTTCTAGACCCTAGCAGTTGTACCGTGACGCTCAGCAAGAAATCACATAGTAATATCAACTGGACAATATACTATGCAGAATAGTGACACACTTATTCTAGGAACAGTAAAAAACTATAACTTATTTTGGGTAAGTAAAACCTTTTAATGGAATATTCAATTATAGTTGCTTTTCAGTTCACATAGTAAGGGAAGCAATAACTCGATCTTATTTTAGGATTGCATAGTTATACTCAAGGTAAGTGAAATTTATACACTTTTTAATGGAGCTATCAGGAACTTAAAAGCAGGTGCATACCTCATACTATTTTTGTGTCTGTCTAAAACAGACCAGAGAAAGCAAACCCCAGTCTTATACTGCATGAATGACTCAAAGCTATTCTAGGTAGGTAAATCCTAATGCAGACTTATTCTGCACAGACTAACAGCAAGTCAGGGAAAGAAAGACCCAGATGGGAAACATATACACATGTTCTCTGAAAGAAATAGTTAGTGAAGTCAACAACATTACTTTTGGGAAAGAGGCACAGCCAATTTACAGGTGAGTAAAATAACCGTATATCTACTTTCTATTAGAATGGCGAAACAGTTTCTAAGGAAAGAAAGATGTTACATGCACTTTTCAGAATGGCAGAACATTACTAAGGTATGCAAAATAACCTTACATATACTTTTCAGAATGGCTGAACATTTCTAAGGTAAGTAATAACCTTTCATTTACTTTTCAGAATAGCAGAACGGTTCTAAGGTAAGTAATAACTTTTGTAACTGTTCACTCTCAGAGTTACAGTTACCAACCAACTTCATTTGCAAGTAAGTAACTTTTAAACACGTATTCTCTTTTCTAGGCAAAAGGCCAAATCCTTAGAAGTCTTTCCCTTATTCTTGGAGCATGAGTTTTCTCAGTGGCAGAAGGGGGGCCACTAGGGTCTTGTGTCCAAAAGTCAGGTCAGGAAAGGTTCTTAAGTAGCAAATGTCAGAGTTCCTATGGAAGACTGTTAGACAAGAAAGTACTTTACTTCAGAGTTAGTTGAGGGTCCAGGGGCTTCAGAGAAGACACCCTAGGAGGATTCCAGGAGTGGGCCTGGGTGAACTGGACGAGAGACCTCCCAATCACAGTAAAACCCCAAAACTACAGAGGAATCACCCGAGACTTGAGGTAAGTAAATACCCAAGCCAGCACAGTACCTCAGCACAGAAGACGATTTTGCAGGAGGAGAACTTCAGAATCTCTAGCCAAAAACACAGTCCTTGAATTCCTTGATTAAGAAGACAGAAGGCCGGACAATGGAAGGACATTTGCAGCAAGGATCATGGGGAAGGTTGTAGGTAAGATTGTCCTTGTGGCTGGATGCGACTCTTTGGATTTGGCACCTTTTTCAGGAGCATAGAAGAAGACAGAATGTCGCAGGTCAGATTGTCGTTTTTTGCAATGTCCAGCACTCTGGTGAGGGGACTTCTTGGACTGTATTCGTACCACTGGAGATCCCGCAGGATGCATACGAAGTTTCCGCGAGATTCGGAATTCATAAGACTGTGCACCGCACAATGGCTTGAAGTCCCAGAGTGAAAGGGTATTGCAGCCCGCAAGATCGCAGCATGGTGTGAGATGGCTCAAAATGTAGGTGTTCCTAAGTCTTCAGGCTCTGTGTCAGGATTGTCATTTTCTGAGTCCTCAGTATGATTGGAAGGAAGGGCTACAGCAGGCTTTGGTTACACAGCAGGCTCTCTGGTTGCTGGAAATCGTTTCAGCTGCAAATTTGTCATCTCCCTCTTAGGTTTTGATTCCAGTGGTCGACTACCTCTTCAGCTTCCAGGATTGGACTTTTATGCAGGAACCCAGCCAATCAAACATCCTTGCAACATTCAAACTTGTGGGGTTGTCAATCCTTTCAAGACAGCCAGCCTCCCAGTTTGAACTGGATTCTCACACTTAGGATGGAAGGCAAAGGACTGCAGAGTTTTGGACTCCTCCCTCACTCCCTGCCTTCACAGACACTCTGGAGGCTGGGTGGGGAGTCTCCAGGACTCCCGCGAAAGATAAAAATCACACAAAGGAATTTCCCACCCTAATGTCAGGAGAATGAACAAGAAAGGACAAGGATCACTAAAATGGTGGCATAACAAGACAGGGGCCATTTTGGTAAAATGAGCACCCATGGGTGCCTTTACCAGGGCTGTGCAAATCATTAAAGGTAGGTTTGTCCTTGTAACATAAATGTCACATTTAAAATGAGAAAGGGTATACTCAGTATCTCCCCAGAACTCCACATTAGGTGGGGTGAGCAGGGGGGTGTTGGTCTCACCTAATAAAATGTAAAAAGGATCCACAGATAATTTCTACCCTTAGGAACAGTCGTTCTCACAAAGTTAGTCAGAGAAAGTTAAAAGAGGAGCCCCTAGAGCAATCCAGCAACAATAGGCACGTATTCCAAAAAGTTATCAAAGAGGATAACTTTTAAAAGACACTATGGAGAGTCTTACAAATGACACCCATAAATAGGTTTCCACTCACAGAGGTATAAGGAAAAATAATCCACCAGTAAAAGCAAAAGGTTCTGGGGTTGACACAAGTCAGGAAGATTTACAATTGCTATGAAAATCATACCTGACAACAGGGATAAATTAAACCATTGTAGATTTTTTCGCCAACCGTACTACACCCCAGAAGACTCCACAGAATAAATCCCGAGCTGTGGGATTCCTGTAAAAGAGATAACACAATGGATGCAAGGTTTCTTGTATTTGTATTTGTATTTATTAGGTTTATATAACACCAAAGCACTGCACATTAACAACAACATGGCACATTAACATAACAAAATAACAGTAACTGAAGAAGCAAATTACAATTTTGAATCAGCCAACAAAACGGTACGTAGAGCAATTAGACAGAGGGAAGGGGAGAGAAGTGGGGTAGAGCTGGGAGGAGGAGGGAGGAAGGGAAGGAGGAGGGAAACGGAAAAGGAGGGTGAGGAAGGGGTGGGAGAATTGGAGGGAGAGGCTAAGGGGGGAGGAGCGAAAGGGTGGGAGAGGGGGAGCAAGAAAAGGGAGGGGAATCATGGCGGGGAATGGAGAAGGAGAGATTTAAGGGACGTGCAGAATGGGGAAAAGGTAGGGATAGAGCAGATTGAGAGAGGTAAGGAGTTCCAGTGGAGGGGAGAGAGGAGTTGGAAGGAGCGGAAATGGTAGGAGGCACAAGGGGAGGGAGGAACAGTGAGGAGGAAGTGGTCAGCGGAACGAAGGGAGCAAGAGGGAGTGTAGAAAGAAAGAAGGGAAGAGAGATAATGGGGAGCAAAATCGTGGAGAGATTTGAAGACTAGGCAGAGAAAATGAAATTTAAGTTGGGAGTGAAAGGGAAGCCAGCCAATGGAGGATAGGTAAGCAGAGATGGAGTCTCGGGGGGAGAGGAGACAGAGGGTACAGATGGCCGAGTGGTAGATAGATTTGAGGGGGGCGAGATGAAAAGGTAGACCAAAGAGTTTCTTCCCGTGGGTTGGGAGTGTGCTAAGGTTGGAGGTGTTTCATGTAGCTTCCGAAATGATTGGAATAGAAGTGGAAGCTTTCTCCTTCCTTGGACTGCCATTTTTAACTTCAAATATTTCTTTTACAACAATTGCTTTTGATCCATTCGTGCAAAAAGACCAACATGTGAAGAAGTAACAACAAACATGTATTTTCTTCCCTCCTAAAATGAACACTAGGCTATTCCTGAATCCTGGGAATGATTTACTAATAATATGGACACCAGCCTTTCATGTGGCTTGTCTATACGCCTGTTCCCTCCTCCTTAATCAGTAAGATGCCTCGAAAAGGAAAGCCAACCTGGGAATAAACAAATGGTGGCATTCCACAAGTAACCACTAGGTGGAGCCATTGTCTTTAAAACATTTTGGTAGATTGCACATATTATCATTCTCAGCATGATGAGTAAAGTAACAATTGTCTTCCAAGAACATATGTCAGCAACTTCATTATAGAAGCATAAGGGCCTATTCTCTAAACCATTTATGGCGTAAGTGATAATCTGTTAGCACATCCCAATCACTTGACATACTATCCAACCAAACTATATGCTATCATGAAATTAAATATAATTATCTATTTGATGAAAGGACCTAAGAATTTCTGGACAGCAAAATGAATGCTTCTTGATGAGGACCTGAGGAGGTAATTCCCAGAGAAGAGGGTATGTTGGACCTAAATCAATTAAATAAGGCAAGTAAAAAAGCTATAGGGATGGTTGACAACTTAGTCAAACACGCCTCACCCACATCGGTAGGAATGAATAAATTACTGGACAGCGCAGAAGGAAATACTCTGTGCCAAAGGGAGGGAGGACACCTGGCCAGTGACACCCTTATCTTAGACTTGAAGTCAAAGAAGTATTCTAAAATCTTCAAGGAGAAACAAAAATCACTTCAAGTTGAACAGATCTCTGCTAACGCACAAAAAAGCGTGCTTAATTTTTTTCTAAAAAAATCGAAAGGAATTCTAAGCGAAAAAGACCAATTGAGCGAACATACAATCACAAGAAACGTATTTCCCACGGATAGGGACAGGGCTCCCCCTACAAGGGACAGCTCTTTACATAACGCTATTCCAGCCAAATTAGTTTTCCTACTCATAACTATGTTGAGCACAGAAAGCCTAAAAGGCAATTGCAAGAGCCCGGAGGATAGCAAAGACACTCAGAAGGTCACAGAAAATCCCACTGGCACGCCGGAGGCCAACCTCCAACTCGGCTCCCCACTTGAAACTGGGGAGGAGGTCTTCCTACCACAAGAAATAAATGAAGGGGGTGTAGTAAACATGAGGATACCCCGTATTGTAGCTTTGGACGAAAAGGAATATCCAAAGACCGAACTGCCCGGGGAGATGACGAGTGAGTCGGCCATGAACGGCTTGGGATTGTCAAGGGCACTTAAAGAGCCGGTTGACAACGAAGCAGAGGCTATGAAAAGAACAATCTTGCAATCATTACTTCGAGAACAAGAAGCAGCAGGAAAAAGTAAGAAAGGGACGACCCATAGCATGAGCATATTAAGATATGGCCTACCGGACAAACTGAGAGAGAAGTCTGGAATCTCTCCAATGAATAATTCTCAACAAAACAACAGCTCAACGGGGAGAGAAGTCCCAAACAGCGGGGCTCCTGCAAATCAGTTTCAGTCCGAAGTTCCCCATTCTGGGAAGGAGGGCGAGGCCTTTCATAAAGACAAAACAGCTAACAACCTATCTAATTATAACATGGACCAGACACAGTGTCGGAAGCCCATCCATCCTGATTATCCAAGTGTAATCTTATATTACTTATTTGAGAATGATGGCCCGCCTTTTTTAGAAAGGGCCAGAGTCCTATCATTATGTAATGAAATTGAATTACTGAGAATGGTCTCCTCAGCTGACATCAAATTGGTGGACTTTATCCACTCGGAACGGCCTGACTGTGTCCGACTGGTCCTATAAACTAGAACTTTGTATGAAGCGTTTCTAGCAGCTTCTGATGAATTCAACAGGATGGGCTATGACTTGATATCCTTTCTCAAGGATAGTAGACCGACACATTGCAGTGACAAGACAAGCAATATGAAGGATAGAGGGAGCGAGAAAGCAGCCCAGCCTAATTTTACTGAACCTGCCGCAGAGGAAACAAGCAAAATATGGCTGGCCTTGTCCTTGAGAGATTCCATCGCTCAGTTAAAGTATATGAAGGCTTCTCCTTTTTAATGTGAGCACTGCATCGGCACTTTCATGGAACTCGAGGGGCCACTTTAACCTGCTAAACTCTTCTGAAATGGGTGAAAAACGAACTCAATATTCAGTGATCTGTTTACAGGAGACCTGGATGACAGGACTCTTTGCATTGGACGGCTACCAATGCTTCCAGGACCTGACCTCACAGGGCCCACAGGGTCACCCCTTTGGGGGATTACTTACAGCAATTCAGACTAAGGGTCCTCTGAAAGTCTGTAAATGTAAATTGGTGGCCACGGGCTTCCTGTCAGTGCTTTTGGACATCATTTTACTGAAGGAGAAAATCTCGCTATTAATCATCAATATTTACTGGCCCGCAAAACCTAGAAGATGCCTTACAACTTTTGAATGATCATGTCTCAGACGAAATGTCCAATCACTCTGGCCTGCAAATCATGATCGCTGGTGACTTAAATGCAGATCTCCTCACTGATTTATATTCAGAACAGATTCCTTTCATCATTTGTCAGTCCATGACACAGGGAGAGGAAATTGAAAATTAAGGCAAGGGAGGCAATGGTTCTGATTCTTCACAAACTGGGGTTTATCCTCGCCCTGTGTTAAAACAAAAAAGGATTGGACCCCCTCAACCTAGTCGAATGGGGTCTATTTATCCACGATAGACTACATATTTGTTTCACAATTCTTACTGGATGAGGTCTCAAATTCTGAGACACTTAAATCAAAATATAGTGACCACAGCATGCTTACGATCTCCATATCCTTAAGGGGACAGTTTCCGGTGGAATCAAGTATTATTGGAAATGTTGTTACAAACTTGTGTAGAACAAGAGTAAAATGGCATGAGGGTAACAACAAGAAAGCCAACAGGCTTTTTCTAAAAAAATCTTGATGAAACCACAATGGAGGATAAGCAGGTCCTCTTAGCTCCTAACAACTTTGTAGGGTCCACCCTAGAACAAATCCTGACTAAGAATCCCAAAAAGGTTTCGGTAAAGACTGGTAAACACCAACATATCTACGATGAGACAGAGAGATTAAAAAAATTGTGCCTCCAAAAAGAAATCAGGTTACTCAGGAACTCCTCTTTTGACTTGTAACATCTCAAAATTAAAATAAAAAAATTGAAACAGAAATATAAAAATTGGTTGAGGGGTCACAAATACTTACTTTATCAAACAGACAATGAGGGGATGATATCCGCACTAAATGATGGCACCTCGCAGCAATTCTGGCTTTTAGTCAACAATATGGAATTACCATAATCCACTGCGCAAACAAACGCAATCTCTGAACAGGATTGGAAAGGTCATTTTGATATATGATATGATATGATATGGCATTTGTAACGCGCCTATACACAAGTGTCTCATTTTGGTCTGATATACAACAAAACAGATTCAGGCAATAACTGGAGCAAGATGCCACTCGTCCCATGGCAGTTACATTTGGTGTCACAGATATAGAGTCCCAGATAAAGCTAGCAAGTTCCTCAAGAGCAGCAGGACCTAATGGTCTTTCAAATGTGGTATTCAAAGCAAATTCGAATAGCTGGGCGAAAGATCTATATTTTCTGTTTAAAGACATTGTTACAACAAAAACCACCCCAACAACATGGCACCTATCCTCCATTATTACGATCTTTAAAAAAGGGGACAGGAGTTCGCCCAAAAACTACCGGCCAATAGCTATACTTGACGCGGACTGGAAGATCTTTGCGGGGCTCGTATTGAAAGAGATGAATCACTGGATGAAGAAAAAATCTATTTTAAGCCCTTTGCAATATGGCTTTAGAAAAGAGATTGGGACGGAAGTGTGCTGCATGATCTTGACAACTCTGCAAGACAGGACCCAGAAAAGAGACGTCATTCCTGTATACCTGGTGCCATGGACTTAAGTATGGCGTTTGATAGTGTGGACAGAGACATACTATGGGGAAAATTTAAATCATTAGATATTCCCGACAACCTCTTATCGATTATAATCCACCTTAATCTCCACTCCCGAGTCCACATAAGCTTAAACATGGATGGTCTTCTCTCGAGTCAGATAGAAATTCAGAATGGCCTAAGACAGGGGTGTCTCTTTGCCTCAACGCTTTTTAACCTTTACGTATCAGACGTGGGAAACAGCTTAGACAACAGTGCCTTCATTCCTCCAAAAATAGGCGACACGCAAGTGGCATGGATAACCTATGCCGTTGATTTCCTCTTATTAGACCAGTCCCCTAAAGGCCTACAGCATTTGATAACGTCTTTCTATATGTACACAAGCGCAAATAAACTTACCATTAACGGAGCCAAAACCATCATCATGACTTTATCAAACAAAAAAGGAACAAAAAAGGGAAAAGGATACTCCTGGTTTCTAAATAAAGAAAAAATGTGCGTGCAATCAGCAATGATATATTTAGGTTTCCCAATATTTGACATAACCAATGCCTGTATCGAGAACATCTTGAAGAAAGCGGGGCCTTTAACAGCACAACTAAAAAAAATAGACAATAAATTTGGCAAATTTACAATCTATCCTTTGCTGCGCTATTTTAAACTAAAAGTGAATCCCAAAATGGTCTGTGGAACTGAAATGTTTTTGGAGGATGCCACTAAAGAACTTTCCAAAATAGAGTCTAAAATACTAAAAGGAATTATGTGCTGGCTACCAAAATCAGTTCCCGTAGAAGTATTACAGTATGAGCTAGGATTGCTTACATGGAATTTCTGGGTGTCATGGCGTAAAGTGTCCCTATATAGAAGACTCATTTGTGACTCAGTTGATAACTTATATAGAATTGTGAGCAAAGGTCTCAAGAGTGGCCAACCAGGACTAGACCACCTGTTAAATTTGGAAGCCTTGTGTGAGGAACTCTTCCAGAAATTTAGGGTGGAAAAGGAGACCTTGATCAAGAACCTGATGCATGTCAAAACATTGCTACAACGTGCAGATTGGGCCAAAACCTCTGTAAAGGTTGCTGGCTTTAAGCTGCATGGCCATCTAATCACCCACCTGAAGGCGGCAGACCACTTGCAACCCTATTTGATGAAGTATCCCAGTCGGGCCATGCGTAATGAGGCCATGAGATTTCGCTTCAGTGTATGCGCCACGGGTGAAATATTAGAAATTTGCTCTGGCAAAAGTCAGAAAGACATGAGGCAAGCTGAGTTTCCCTGTAGGTTTTGCCATCATCCTAAAGAAAAAGAAACACTACATCATTTATTAATAGAATGTATGTCATTAACGACAGAGAGAATAGAATATTTCTCCATATTTGTAAACTCGATTGAAGGGGTTATATCTGACATGCTATGGTGGGAGATGCTGCATGGCTCTGGGACATCACTTAAGATAGCAGTTGTCCGATTCCTGAAAAAGGTCTGAACATTTTGTAAACCATCATTGTGTTGTAATCTTGTACCTGTCTTGATTTACTGTCAACAAACATCAACTTGAGGAGACAGCTTTTCAGCTCTACTTTTTAATAACTTAATGTGTTTTTCTTTTCTTTTGATGTGAAATGATTGCAATTGTGCGCATTCCCTGTAATTTGGAGGATAGGAACATCTAATTTCTACTAATATGATGGGTCTAATTGTGTGATGTTTCGAGGACTCAATGATGTGTTTTATCTCTTTTAACTTTTGTAAAGGTTTGTTTAGAAGCCAAAACGATACCAAATAGAAAGTCCAGTGAATAATACACTTTGGTTGATATAAATTTAGCAACAACATAGACAAAATACCAGGTTTATTGGGTTGGGGTAGCGTTATAAGGGTAGAAAATCAGGCAGCTTGGGGCAGGGCATTTACAAAAACAAAACAAAAAAATTGTGTTTTTCAGTGTTTTTCCCACAATGAAATGTACCACTCTGTAATTGTGGTCAGTAAAATCACATATAACACCAGCTATGATATGATATGGCATTTATAACGCGCCTTTACACAATTGTTTTTATTGCATGTCATTCACATTTCTTTATTGTTATGCTTTTATTTTTTCTCGACATACTATAAAACCAAACTATATGCAATCATGAATTTAAATATAATTATCTATTTGATGAAAGGACCTAAGAATCTCTGGACTGAAAAATGAATGCTTCTTCGACATTAAAATCATCCAAAAGATATTGTGACAGACTCTAATAAATTTAAGGTTCTGTTCTAATTGGTTAGGAAAACAATGAATGGTCTGGTTCTCTTTTACTCCTTGTCTTCAATTAAATCTCCCAAGATGTTGCCAACTTCTTTTTTTGAAAAGATATTCCCAAGTAAAGGGGGCTTCTAATATTCTTGTATCTATTCTCCTGTTGCCACCTATAAATAAACTTCTAAGTGGGTTCATTTGTCTCTTGTTAATTTTCTATTATTTATTTTATCCTGATAGTCAATGTTTTTTGGAAGAGGCTTTTTCCTATTTCTTTGGTGGAAAACTGTCTATATTCTTTGTTTCATTGGACTACCCATACCAATCATTTGTTTGTTTTTAGATTGAAAACAAATTGCTGCCTTACTAAAAAACAGACCCCTTTTCCCCAAGGACTTCTTGAATAATTGTGAGTGCATTGCATCATTGCCAATGATTGGCAAGGCTATTGAGAAGGTGGTCTCAAGGCAGCTGAATTCCTTTGCTCTGTTGAATCATCTTCTGGCCACTTGCCAACCTTGTTTCTGCGATGGCTGCAGCATTGAGACGGCTACACCATAGGTTTTACATGAACTCTCTGGCATGCTGAATTATGGGTCTACCTGTCTTCTGTTCTTGCAGGATCTATCATGGGTGTTTGGCACAATTGATCATGGAGACACCTTGATACTTGGAGGCAATATTTGAGGGCAGAAGGGTATGTTGTAGATTGGTTTGCCTCTTTTATGACTAAACATTTTCACTTGTCCAGATGGGCAGTTGCTGGTCTTTTTTCTACCCATGCCCTTTGTTGTGCCCTATGGGTAAAGGCCATACCCTATGTTGTTCAATCTTAAAGGAATAGTGCGCTCAAAATTTTTATTGTCCTGAGCGTTCGGGCATGTGGTTTTAAGCAAACTGTGATCGATCGTAAAAACATTTCCCATGCACCTTACCTTAGTTTTCCGCACTTTTACACACGCAAAATCAACAAGCGGGGCGTGGCCATCTTGTGCTAATGTGATCCGTGGATCGATCGCCTTAAGTTCAAGTGTCCTCGTGGCACTAAATCATATCACCCGCCCCTGAAGCTGACATCACTAGACGTGTACGGCCCATTTCACAACGCGAATGCACTCTCGTGTCAACATTCTCTGTGTGCCAGCTAATGGCATGTCTCCATGGAAATGGCAGGACCCCTTTTTCCTCAATAAATATAAATAGACCATTTCTCATCAGACAACATCAGAGTTTCTTTTTCAATTATTTCACAGTTTTTTTTTTGTATAGCCTGTGACTCATTTCAGCTGTGTTCAGCTATCTTCGTTGCACGGAGCCAGTGCTAACAGATCCTTATACTAGCATTACTATTGATTTCAATTTTGTTGTATTATGGCAACAATACAGCCCTACCAGTATGAGCCGGCGTATTCCGAGGCGGAAAACTTGATAGAGAGAGATGCGGAAATGATTAGGCATTGGATGACAGTTGAGAAGACGAAGCCCTGCATCCTGAGCCAGGACCTAGTCGCATGGAAGATGTTTCCACCTGGTGTACCTGCAATCGGTGCAAGGTCATGCCAACTGAGGAGAACTGCAGCTGCTGAGAAAACTCTGGATGCTTGGCCTACATATCGGAAGAAGACACACCACCACTATGCGTTACCGAGCTGCATGACTTCAGGGCAGCCTGCCTCACAAGGTCCATGTTGAGTATTATGATGGTGCTTATGCACGATCTTCACGCAACAGTTCGCCCTCGCAATCCAAGTAATCAGTAAGTGTTCTCTAGATGTGATGTCATTTTGACCACTGAGGACACTAACAATTCATGTTTATCCCCTATATTGTTGTAACTTTGATCTATCACTGTCAAATGAATGTATTCTGCCAAATGAATACATTTCTCGCGTTTTGTGGAAATCAGTGTTCATCTCATGTGTCTTTCACATTCAACTAAGAAACAATATTTCTCTGTGCCCCAAACGTTATGGATTGTATGGGTGTTCACTTTTGTAATGTGTCGACACTTCAAAGCCCAAGTTGATTAATCCATGAACTAACATTTTTCAGGCAACTATACCATGGGATAGAGGGTGAATTTTAAAGTAAGGTTTGTAGACTTATCAGGTTCATTTAACTACAGTATGTGTGTTTCTCTTCCACAGGTGGTACAGGCTAGTGGCCTACAGTTCATTTACATGGTGGCTTGGATTCCGCATTCGACGAGTAATACCCTCCTGTGTCGTTGGAGCCATTTGCGCCAAATTCCCCAGTGACAGAGGACAGTACAGGGGATTTTCCCACACTGTGCTACAACAAGAAGTATACAAATTGTAGTATATTTATGCCATCAACATCAACAACAAAATAAAATGCAAAAGTGCTTTTATGAATAGTTGTTTCAATTTTTCAGTGAATCAAGGACACGCTCACTTGTCTATGAGGTACATGAAAGAATGGTTGGTGCCCTTTTATGCTCATCTCCTCTGCAACAATCCATCCCCCTCAATTATAAACGGCCAAGGTGCCAAACACCATGTACACTTCAAAGGTATCTTCTGCACAGGGACCATTGTACACATGTCCTCCCCAGACCCAGTGCCTCCAGGCTCCCCTCTAGCAGACCACACCCCTGCAATCCACATAAGTGTGTCTCCCTTCAGCAGTGTTCTGGCCCTTTTCTGCACGCCTCTTGCCCATCCATCCCCACTCCACTATCAATGGCAGTTCGCACCTGTGGCCGTGCGCTCCCAAGGGGGCTGGCAGGGTGGGAACGGCCAAGGTGCCAAACACCATGTACACTTCAAAGGTATCTTCTGCACTGGAGTCATTGTTCACATGTCCTCCCCATACCCAGTGTCTCCAAATATATTCGACTATGCTACACAGGTTTTGCGTCTTTGACCAAAACAAACATTGCATAGAAAACTGTGATATAATTCCATCAATCTCATGCATACAATACAATTTTTTTGTAATTATTTATACTTTTTTTATACACATTTTTCAAGAATGCCTGCTTGTATGGTTTTGGGTTGCTGTTCTAGGAGCCATGTCAAAAGTCAGGGCACAATCCTGCATGCATTCCAAAGGATATTTATTTAATAAGAAGATGGTTCGATATTGTGGATTTGCGATGGCCGAGATTGAAAGTAGAGCCCAGCCTCTCTTGGGAGACTTGAGGGTCAATCGATTCTGCATCTGCAACCTGCTCTTTACCGAGGATATGTACGACCAATCGAAGTACACAAAAAAGCGTCAACCCAGAATGTTTAGTAAATTGCTTACAAATGCAATTTCAATTCTATTGATGCACACGCTGCCTGAGATGAGTCCCGGATAATGAATTAGCTGTAGGCGGTGGGGTACTAAAAAGGTAACTTCATGAACGGATTGGTGCTTTTGGTGTAAATGTGTCTTACTAAAGTTTACATATTTACCAGATTGTATTACATTTTAACTATACCACAATTTACTCTACATCTGTCCCTGATTTATGGAGCCTCAAATGAAGTAATTATGACCATAGAAAAGAATGCCATAGTGCCCTTCAAAAGAAGCATAATGTTTTCCTAATCGGTAGCTTCATATGTCAATTTTTTTAGGAAAGCATACTGACGGAAGCACAGACCCTCGCAAGTCACGAAACCACTGACATATCCAGTATACCAATGGTGAGCCCTACAGACTTGCAGAGGTTCATATTCTTGACAGTTGGATCTTCCCACATATCTAATGCAAATCTAATTTTTCCTTATACCACTTTATGACAATGCAGTGAAAATGAAGGAGAAAGATTCTACATCCATTTATTTTCCAGAGTCAACAACAACTTCAAGCACCTATCAGGTAATTTTATTTCTACTTTTCCTTCACGAGAATGTATTATGCTTGGAATTACTACTACTATGAAATTGTTTATGTATCCTGTCTGTTGTTTACACGAGAAGTCATTTATGGGTTTCTCTTTATATGTACCATTGTCTGCATACCATTGTCTCAGTTCCATTTCGCTGCTTTCATCCTTACTAAGAACAAGTACTTTGTTACAGGGGGATGCTGGTACCTCGACTACAATTACATTGTCTTTTGCAGCTGATCCACAGTATGAGGTATGCGTACTTACAGTTCCCTTGAATGAAAGAAAGAAAATCCTACATAGGATACTATTAGATAGTGACATTCATATAAACCTGCACTGTTTCAAACTTTTATGATTTCAGTTCTAACGTTACACTTCCTCCCTAATGCAGGATGCATGGCAAAATGTTTGAGTGCAACATTACAATCAGTATGTTTTGCACAGTGATCTCTGATCAATTACACTTGCCATCAATCAGATGAAATTAAAAGTATATTTTGACTAAATGACGTACACTGTTTGTGAGGGTATGTGTGTAAGCGCTGTGTGCGATGAAAGATTTTATTTTCCAATATGATTGACTTATTTTTTTTTAATGAATATTCTATTCAAGGAATGTACACAAGGTGTGGAATTAGAAGTGGAGGCACATGGATCAGAGGTGGTGGATCAGCTTGCTGGTGCGGTCGTTACAGAGAAGACCACAGTTTCACAGAAAATCAAGAAAACAAATGTAACTAACAAACAATTTTGTTTTCTAGCAGTGTTGTGGGCTGGTGTTTTCTTCATAATATGTTTTTGTATTTAAAGTGCTATCTGCTGTATGTGTGCTATACATTGAACATGTTTTTACAACACATCTCCTAGAGGCCTAGAAGGAAAAGAAGTATAAAGACACAGACAACAAATGAAACCAAAGATGTCGTTTGCCAAAAAGATTTCACCATGGAGCAACTACTATTTGATGCGCAGCGTGGTCCAGTCAATAAACGGACTTGTGATGCTTATGCCTAATGGCCTGAAACTGAATTGAATGTGACCGTTGAAGCCAGCAAAGTGTTCTTGGACCATTGCTACAATGTGAGAACTCGACAAGATGAAACTGAATATAATGAAGATGCATTAGAATTCCTCGCAGACCACTTGACACAATCTACATCCTGATTTTGTTCCTAGGACAAATACAATTCCACAAAACATTGCAAACAAGCCCTTTCCACCTAAAGCTGAACTTGTTGAACAGTTGACTTCCAGGTATACATGATTTACAGCAGTGTTCTAAATGTACTCACTATAACTTTTGGTATATGTTCCCCAATGTATGTACATTGTACATCAATAAAGGAATGCTATTAAACTCGAATTTCAATGCTATAAAAAGTATTAAGAAGTGTTTAACTATGCAGATTTAATCTGGTTTATGATTCATTAATTTATATCTTTAGCCTTCCCTTAATTTATATTAATGGTGTAAAAGTATATTTTGCATGACTACCGCCTGAGAGTAAACGATTGGCCTAAGCACATTCACATCACACTATAAATTGCATTGAATGAACCTGAAACAGCTGACTATGCCGCCATTTAGAGTTATCCGCCATTTTGATCGTCTCTTGCTTTCTGTCCCATGTTTAAAATTTTGTTTATGGCTCCAGCAGAGCAAAATGAACTTTGTACTGTTTCCATGATGTCATCGTAGATAAGAAGGTTGAAGCTGCTAAAGTGGATTGTTTGTCCTTCACTGAGCAACCTTGGAGCTAAACAAAAAATGTACTAATCAGTAATTTAGATACCATCTGTTCCAATAGTGCCTTCTCCGTTCAAACAGCAAAGTAGAATGATGAATAGATGAACGTTCTCTTCTTGCAGAAATCTTTGTTTTCCCTCCTTGAAACTAAGCTGACTTTAAACTCAAAAACAAATGATAAACAAATATAAGCGAGCAAAATAAGGAATGTTACCTTTGTGTCTTATATTTGGGAAAACATGTGAAATGTTTAAAGGAAAACAACAAACTATTCAAAGATGGTTAAGCATGACTTAGTTATGTGGATAGGCCATGAACCCTAGGTAAATGTATGACACAAACAGGGACTGGATGATGTGTTCGGGATTGTGGAAAATCTGCATAAATGTACAGGTATTTGAAATGTCCAGTATTCTCTCGTCTCATGGTGTCTGCTTGCACACATTGCGAGGTGTTGAGAGACCAGACAGCTGCCTGTTAATAAATGTACATGGTACCTTTGGACTTGTGACTGGCGTATTTCTATTATGTGGTATTAAGCCTCGATAGTTTTAATCTTTCATATGGCACCCAAATAGGGACATTCAAGATTGATGCCACATCGCTAGACGAAGACGAGGCTGCCGGACCGCGATCGGAGAGTGGCGGGGCATCCTGCAAAGTGAGACGCGATTCCTCTGCAGTACTGCACGCCCGATCCCTGAACGGTGAGCAGCGTTTAGTAGGACATCACAACCAGGGTCCCCGTATGGAGGCCTGTTTTGCGAAAACGCCAGCCATGATGATTTGATGTCCGATTGGACCCTTTGATTTGAAATCATGTGAGTTCTACCCCGATTCTTAGAATCCTAATATTTGTTGCAAGTGTTGTCTCTGCAGAAACAAACGTAGCGTGGTAAGATCGCGATTTAACTATGCCTGGGAAATTGTCATCCTGTTGCAGGGCTTTATTCCGCAGGAAAAGACAATCTTTGAAACATGGCCAACCGGCGCCACCCAAAGGGTCACCGACTTGTTTAATATATTGTAAGTATGGCCTGGGAGCTATCGTATTTAATGAAATTTGGCACAGACAGACCAGACACGTTTGCGAACTTCAGTGGCCAGTTTATGGCAGTTTTGAAATTGTCCGCCTAGAGCATTTAGAATCTGTATTGTTGAGAAAAAAGGCTAGGCCTGCAGCATGTGATGCAGTTAGAGATTGGAGGAAGGAAGCTGTGCAGAAACTTAGAAGTAAAGAAAAGCATGCATGCAGACACATGACGAATGTAGAGAAAGCATTGTTGCATGATCAACAGAATCAGTCAGAATCCATAAGAAGTATGGACAGGGCTTTTCAACGAGATGTGCAAAAGATATATCCCTCTCAGGATTTTCATACATCAGACAAGTTAATTAATACATTATTGAATGAACTTAGAATTCTTTCAACTGCACCACCTCCTTATGTGCCTCTTCCCATTGTTGTTCCTCTTCCTCCTTTGTAGTTCCTCCTTCTGCACCTCCACCTGTCCCAACTGTTGCCGTCCCCATAATTCCGTTTGCACCGCCAGTGGTATTACCTCCGCTACCTATTGAACAAGAATTGTATGAACTCTCTTTGACAGGTGGTTCTGCTCCACCTGCAGTGGTTGAAGGGGCGGAAACCGATCCAAGAGTAGTGACTCGTGGCACGATACTTAAAGACAGAAAGAGGGAATCGTATAGATGGGCTGAGCAGTACATAAAAGAGGGTGATGAATCATCTGTTTTAGTTGCGATTTCTGATCAAGGGCGTGTTCCCGAGCAGAATATTTTGATAGAACGGATGGGAACGTATTTAGTTCATATATGGAGTGATTTGACAGACATGGGGGTTGCAGGATTTGAATGTCCTTTCCCCGCTCAAGGGAAACTGTGGGGAAAGTATATGAGCATGTAGAGAAGGTATTTGAGTTTAAAAGGGAGCTTGATCGATTACAGGAAGATGAGATGGATGTAAATGGACAGCAGGTTTCATATGTGCAGAAGTAATTTCTTCCTCCATTGAAATCAATGAGTGAAGAAATGCGCATTTGCACAAGAGATGCCCCATAGATGGATTTCGGATGTTTTAATTTCTCCCATTGAAGTGCATGACACATTTAGTCAGTATGCTCCTGCAATGCAAAAGAAAGTGTTACAGGTGATGGTAGAGTATCTACAAGATGAATTTATGAAGAGAAAACAATGTTGTCCCGCAGATTTGATGGTTATTTATATAGCATTTTGCCCGATACTGCTTTAACTACTTTGTCACTTGACTTGGCCTTGTTGCTTAATATATGTTTGTATTTGCCTACTTTACAATTGCCTATGAGGGAGTTTCCTCCGACATTTGTTTCCGAAAGTAGAGATTCTAGCTAATGCTGTGGCAGGAACACCTGCCATTACTATTGAAGGACACTATGTCTCACAGTTTGTCCATGTCCCATTTGATAGACAGGAAGTGAATACCATTAGGCAATCAATTCCAGATATTAGGAAGAATCCAACAGGATTTTATAAAGAAATTGAATCTGTCTTACATTCGTCAGTTTTCATGCTGGGTGATATAGATTTGCTGTGTCCCGTGATCCTTCCTGCTGATTTATGGAAGCAGATTAGAGCTGTAGATGATCAGGCAGGGATGGGTGATACATGGGATGCATTAGTACGAGAAGATGGGGAAAGGAATGCCAGTGAGAAACCGCCACAGGAGATACTGATGTTGCCAGATAGAATAGTGACTAAATTGAAAACTCTGGTTCCTGAAAAAATTATTATATGGGATAAGCTTACTGCTTGCATGCAAGGGAAGTCAGAAGGTGAGACAGAGTATTTTAACAGATTTGAGCAAGTATTTCGGATTTTAGTGGTCAAGAAAGTACAGAGCCAGCAAAGAGGCTATTTGTGAATACGTTTGTGTGTGGATTGTTGCCTGAAATCCAATCACAGATCATGACTTCTGAGAGTGCATGGCAAGTGAAATCACAATCTGAAGTGTTACACATGGCTCAGAATTATGAAAATAGGGTTAAGACAGAGAAGGGGAAGGTGGAAAAGAAGAAAGGAGACTTGAAGACTATAGTGTTATTGCAGCAGATAGCGAGAGGTGAGAGTACACAGTTCAGAGGCCAATTTACAACACAGGGTCGAGCACAACTGGGTCCCGTACACATAAGCCAGTGTGCATATTGTAGACAGGAGAGGCATTGGCGAGCACAATGCCCGATCCTACAGCAGAGATCAAATAGTACGTATGGTGCCATGGGTAGACGATCCAGAGGCCGTCCTGGGATAGGGGGTCCTGGTAGAAATAATTTTGCACAGAACCAATAGACACCATCACAAGATATTCAGCAACAACAGAGTGTCAGCAGTGGGGATATTTTTGATAATCCTTTGAATGTCTATTTTTCTGAAGATTTTGCATCTGACGACATACTGTTCCGTTAGGACAGCCCGAAGCAGGGTCTGGAACCAATACCTATTCCCGTCGATCAGAAAGGGCCCTACGTTGAAATGAAGGTGGGGAATAGGGAGCATCTCTTTTTGATAGATACAGGAGCACAGAACTGTTCTATTGATCGTTCATGGGTTCCAGATATTCCACAGTCAGGACAGAACAACATTTCTGTAGGGTTCTCTGGTATGCCAGTGGTTAGTCCGGTCTCTCGGCCGGGACCAATTTCACTGGGACCATTTACTGATTCTTGTCCATTTAAAATTGTGGCGAAAATTTATTGGGATTGAATTTATTCAAGAAATTGAATGGTGTGATTTACTGTTCTCCGAATGGAGTTTACTTAATGAATTGGCCCCAACAAACCTCCGTTCCACAATTTTTCTCTATGCCTTTACCAACTGAATTGAATAAAGTTACGACATGTTTATGGGCAGTTAATGACAATGATTTTGGAATTTTACAGGTTGAGCCAGTTAAAATTGTGTTGTAACAAGGTGTTAAATTGCAGTGTATTCCGCAATATAAGATTTCCGTCGAAGGTGACCAGGCTTTGAAAAGTATTATTTCTGATTTCGTACAACGAGGTGTAATTGAAGAAATTGCGGGGAGTGTGTGTATTAGTCCGATTTTACCAGTCTATAAGAAAGGGGATAATGTGATTCCTTTTGGTTTTATTATTGATTTGGGTGAAATTAATAAAGTGGTTGCTCCACAGTTTCCGATTGTATCCGATGTCACAACAATTCTGACTATGATTCCAGCCACGGCTACACATTTTCGTGTCGTGGATTTGAAAAACGCTTTCTTTTGTATCGCTGTGCATGTTGATAGCAGATATTTGCTCGCGTTCACCCTAGGGGGATGCTCTTTCACATTTACTTGTGTGCCGCAAGAGTACACTGAGAGTACTAGCATCTATAGTAGAGCGTTGAAAGAGCAGCTTGATACGCTTGAGTTGCCTTCCACATGCATATTGTTGCAATATGTTGATGATCTAATTCTAGCTGCTGATTCTGAAAATGCCTGCAAAGAGGGCGCTGTGTTGCTTATTCGTTTAGCAGAGCATGGGCATAAGGCTTTGTTGAAGAAATGTCAGTATTGTCGACAGGAGGTCGCCTATTCGGGCTATCTCCTATCGAAGGAGGGAAGAAGACTGACACCTGAACGGATACAAAATATCTCTGATATGTCTGTTCCAAATACACAGAAAGAGGTCAGAGCTTTAATAGGCAGGGCCTCATATTGCAGAAAGTGAATCCTGAATTTTTCGTTGTTGATAAAACCTATGTTGGCACTGACAAAGAAGAACATTTCTTTGCCTTTACCGTGGAACATGGATTGCCAGAACGCTTTTGATTTGATTAAGGCTGCGTTGTGTTCAGCACCAGTTTTTGGCACACCAAATTATGAAAAAGGCTTTGTTTTGTATGTGCATGAACGTGATGGATGTGCTTTGGCTGTTTTGACACAGGAACATGGGGCCAAGGATAGGCCATGCAGCTATTTTTCCTCGACGTTACACCCTGTTGCATGCACTTTGCCGAGATGTTTAAGAGCTGATGCTGCAACATCCGTGAAACAAAGTGAGGGTATGGTTTTAGATCACTCTTTAACCATAATGGTGCCCCACTCCATAGACGTTCTATTAATCAGCTCGATTAACAAGGTACGGGCTGATTCTATTTGCACCGCATATCCATATTAAGAGATGTTGTTCATTGAATCCGGCTGAACTATTGCCTTCTCCACAAGAGAAGGATTGGGGTGACAAAATGCCACATGAATGCCTCTTTAATACAGAACAAGAAACAAAGGGTAGAATTGATTTAATTGATACACCCTTAAAGAATCCACAAGGGGAGCTATTGTGATGGCTCCTGTTTTAAAATACCAGATGGTACATCCACCGCAGCTTATGAAATCACCACATTAAGCACTGTTGTAGAGAGCAAACAAATTCTGCATAATTCTGCACAGGCTGCAGAGATTATTGCATTAAACAGAGCTTGTGAAATTTCTGAAGGGCTTAGTGTAAATATATATATACAGATAACCAATATGCATTTGGGGTGGTTCATAATTTTGGACGACTATGGGCTGCGAGAGGATTCTTGACCTCACATGGAACAAAAATTCAACATGGCACTCTGATAGTCTGGTTGCTATCAGTACTTGCGCTTCCTACACAGCTAGCAATAATGAAGTGTGCCGCACATCAGAAAGTGACGGACGATATAGGAAAGGGAAATGCTTTTTCTGACAGAATAGCCAAACAGACTGCTATTGATTTGCACTCAAAAATGTACATGTTTGATTTAGCAAGATGGGTTACTGACACTTGTATGATGGATGAAGGGATTAGCTGTATAAAAGACATTCAGGCTGAAGCTAATGCAGAAGAAATCAAACAGTGGGCTGAGGGTTCAGCGGGTCTAGATGATGATGGTTGTTGGGTGTATAATGAGAAGCATAGATGGAAGCTACCCAATGCCTGTGCCACTGCTATGGTCACCATGGCTCATGGCCCAACAAACATATGCGCTAAAAAGATTTGTCAACAGTTAGATCCCGTCTGGTACAACACTAATATCCAGAAAACTGCTGAACGTTTGGTCCAGAGTTGCATGATATGTTTGCAACATAACATTGGGATGGGAACACCGACACTGAAGGGCAGTTTTGGTCCCCCCTCCATGCCTTTTGAGGTGATCCATTTTGATTTCATTGAGCTGGAACGTTGCCAAAACTATACATTTGTCATAGTTGTGATCTGTCCCGTTAGCAAATGGGTTGAGGCTTTCCCACTAAAAGACTCCACAGCAATGTCAACGGTAAAGACCATGCTTAGGGAATATTTCCCTAGGTTTGGCTTGCTGAGAGTAATTTGGGTCGATAATGGCCCACATTTTATCGCTGCTGTCATCCTGCAAGTATGTGCGGGATTACAAATTGATAACGGTTCCACTCAGCCAGACATGCTCAGAGGGCCGGCATTGTGGAATGCCATAACGGTATCTTAAAGAATAAAATCGCTAAAGTCTCTGCACACAACAATCTGAAATGGCCGGACACTTTGCCAATAGCCTTACTATCAATGCGGATAACGGCACAGTCAAAGACAGGGCTCTCCCCCTATGAGATTGTCATGGGGAGACCAGCCAACGTATGGAATGCACCGAGGCCCAAACATTTGAAAGATATTGAGTATCCGCTTTTGTCTTTTGTCACCAACAGGTACGAGCAGCCCTCCCTGTAAAATACGAGGGTCCAGGTCACTGACTCCAACCTGGCCAGTGGGTCTTGGTGAAAAATTTCCAGAGGGGAACCTGCCTTGCATCTCTTTGGAAGGGACCCCATCAGATCCTTTTGGCTATGCAAACTGCAGTACAAGTGACTGGAAAGAAACACTGGATCCACGCGACACATGTGAAGAGGATTTCTTTTCCTCTGCCCTATGATGAAGGGGAGGAGAAGGGAATTGATGATCCTGATGCTCATAATGAGCTTGCTTTGAGCGACACTGAGGGTGCCATGAGAATTCTTCCTGAGCCCATGAGGCCTGGGGAGATTGCTTCTTCTTCTTCAATTTCTACTTCACAGTCGATAGATCTTGTTTCTTCTTCTTCATCTTCTTCAGGAAATGACAACACTTTGTTCACTGACCATTCTGTACATGGTGTCTCAAGGTACAATCTGCGACCACGAAACAAGATTTACATTTAGAGTCTGCTGACATTACAGTAATGTAAATAGGAAAGTGCAGCTAGGATTCTGTACCCACAAGAAACCCACAAGAAACCAATGTTGAACCAGTCCCTTGTCATTTCTCTGCTGCATACGATATGAGTCAGGGACCGGCAAAGTTACCTTCAATCAAGATAGGCCACGTGGTCAAGTGCCACCCCCGGATGAACTAAAAGAGCCTAACAGTGAGGCTTTTTAACGGACACTGAGAAACTATGGCTGTTTTAGGGGCCACTCGTACTAAAAAGGATACTGACCGTTTTGCTCATGATGAACCTGTTTTTCAAAGACCTTGATCCCCTAGTTATCTGGAGAGTATACATCCGCTTGATATTTTATTACCAACTGCAAGTGTCTCCACTACATCTCCACCTTATGTGCATTCACACACTCTCCATCCTCGAGACCTCCAACATAGAGGGGGTTATCACAACAACACTCTCCTAATGATCATGAACGCCACACATGCCATTTTTAATAAGACCAATTGTTGGATATGTTCACATCTGCCACAGCATGGGGAAAGGGGATTGGGCTGGTATACACATCCACTCCCTCTAACTACTGCTTGTTATGCTTCACTTAGGGCATTATTCTTTGGCCAATGAAACAATAGTATCACTGGAAATGTTGATGGTACTAATCTTAATGAGTTTGAAAAACGAGTTTTAGCACCTTTAGGATGTTTTCTGTTTGCAAATAGGAACCAGCTAAATGTTGCTTCTATTAGGCCTTCTGATAGACTCTCCACACATTTCCAATCTATGATTACCTTTAAAATGGCTCCCATAGGTAATAGGGATGCCATGCCTCCTTCCTATACCATCAATCATAGTCTGCACTCTGTTCCATTTTGTATACAGAGAGCGGGTTCCCAGCCAATGGGTACATTTGAGGGATGAATGAATACTGCTGTACTAAGGAGTGAGGATAGACCTCTGTACGTAAGAGATCCTGTTTACTTTGCAGTAATGATGCGTATCCAGGGTTGCCAAGAGACTGGAAGGGTACTTGTTATTTAGGGATACTTTTACCAGGAGTATATGTTGCCAACACTGCTGAAGTCTCTAGAAGTCATCCCAGGCGGGATGAGGATGGTGACACTCTGTCACAGATTCTGGGTGACGTTGCTAAATTCTTTGTACCATTTTGGGGACCAATAATAAACTCCCAAGATTTTAGAAAATTGGCGAGGGTTTTAGAGAAAACCATCAATGAAACCACTGACTTCCTATATAACATGACATTAGAGCAAAAGGCGATTAGATTAGTTTCTCTACATAATAGGATGGTGCTGGACATCATTCTAGCTGAGTGTCGTGGAGTGTGCAAAATGGTGGGATCTGCGTGCTGCATATTTGTACCCGATTCGTCCCCCACCATATTTAAGGCAATTAAGAAATTGCACACCTTGAGTACTGAAGTACATGTTCCAGTGGGAAACTGGGATTTTGGCAGATGGTTCTGGGACTTGTTACGATCTTGGGGAAGGAAAATCTTTGCAGTTCTAATGATGATCTTTGGAATTTTACTGTTTGCTGTTGTTGCATACAGTGTATTCCTGTCATCTGTTCCATGATAGGGGGAGGTTGTGCACCAGCAGTTGGTAAACTAGAACCTAAAACACACAGGCTGGGAAAAATGACTAATGCCTTGGTAATGCAGGACATCACCATAAAGGAATTAATGGTGACCAATGTTTTTGAAGATAGCGATTCAGGATGGTCTGATGATGATACGTGGTTTCGGATGAGGCTAATGTTTGAGTAATGCTCTTGACTTAGGCCAAAAGGAGGGTTTGTAAAAGTATATTTTGCATGAATATCACCTGATAGTAAACGATTGGCCTAAGCACATTCGCACCGCACTATAAATTGCATTGAATTAACCTGAAACAGGCTGACTACGCCGCCATTTTGAGGTATCCACCATTTTGATCCTCTCTTGCTTTCTGTCCCATGTTTAGAATTGTGTTTTTGGCTCCAGCAGAGCAAAATTAACTTTGTACTATTTACATGATGTCAACATAGATAAGAATGTTGAAGCTGCTAAAGTGGATTGTTTGTCCTACACTGAGAAACCTTGGAATTAAAAAAAAGCCGTACTAATCAGTAATTTAGATACCATCTGTTCCAATAATGCCTTCTCCATTCAACAGCAAAGTAGAATGATGAATAGTTGAACGTGCTCATCTTGCAGAAATCTTTGTTTTCGCTCCTTGAAACTAAGCTGACTTTAAACTCAAGAAAAAATGATAAACAAATATAAGCGAGCAAAATAAGGAATGTTACTTTTGTGTCTTATATTTGGGAAAACATATGAAATGTTTAAAGGAAAACAACAAACTATTCAAAGATGTTTAAGCATGACTTAGTTATGTGGATAGGCCATGAACCCTAGGTAAATGTATGACACGAAGAGGGGCTGGACGATGTGTCCGGGATTGTGGAAAATCTGTATAAATGTACATGTATGCGAAATGTCCAGCACTTTCTCATCTCACAGTGTCTGCTTGCACACATTGCGGGGTGTTGAGAGACCAGACAGATGCCTGTTAATAAATGTACCAGGTGCCTTTGGTCTTGTGACTGGCGTATTTCTATTACGTGGTATTAAGCCTCAATATTTTTAATCTTTCACTGGTCCTCGAACGATAACATACATGTCTGTAGTTGCTAGGTGTCTGTAAATCCCTCTGCTAGACCCAAACCACATCCACACATGCAGTGCATGAATCTGGGATTGATGGTCTAAATTGTCTTTTGAAATGTATCCTCTTTGTCAACATTTTGCCCCACTCTTTTCTCCTTTCCCACTCAACTGGACTTACACGATCATCTGCCCTGCTTGGGTCCTCAGGATATAGGTAGCCATGTGTTGCTTTTTTGGAGAATATATTACTACATTGGATTAGGGCTGTGATGTGGGTCCTTGATTGATCAGGGCACGGGAGGGTCAGATGGATATCAGCATGAAAGAAACTGCAGGGTCTGAACTGGTGGGCTCAGGCCTGGCGGAATGGAGGTTGTTAGTGCACAGGAAGTTCAGTGGAGATGAATGGGCACTTGGATTTATGACTTGTCAGTGTCTCACATTATCCACAGAGCACATTCCTCTGCGAGTACAGGGCGCGTGCAGACGTGGAAATGGGGAGGAGACAGTGTGGGCTGGCTGAGTGAGGTGCTGGGGATGGGAGAGCTGCATTTGTACAGAGAGACTGATTTTCGAGCCTAGTAGAAAGATGTCATTCAGGCTATTTCGAAAGGGTTTCCTAATGCTGGGCTTGAAACTATAGTGTATGTGTTATTTGCGATGGGGTGTGGTGTAACGGAATGTCGCGGGGCTTGGCTACGCCTCCCCCCTTGATTATTACATATGTTAGGTTTCGAGAGTGACGAACAAGGGTGAGGGGGGCAAAGATTGTCTACTTCCCAACACTAGTAAGATCGTTGTCTCTGTCTTCTCTCTGTTTTTCCTGCATTGCCTCGTCACAGCATTATAAATGCAATATCAAATCATCATATGCTATCACGGTATGTTTCAGACCGACACAAATGGAATCCTAGGTTACACTAGACTTTCAGTGGCTTGTATTATCTGTTTTACTGACCTTCAGTGTAACTGGTGGATGCCAGCAACAATTTGTTTATTTTTTTAACATATTTTGAATGCCACATTGGTCGGCCAGGCTCATCTATCCCGTGGAGTAAAGGTCACTTCTTTGAAGTTGCTTGTGGGGAGTTTACACTGACGCATCTTGTACATTATGTTTTAGATGTATGGCTTTCCTTCACAAAAACGAAATCTACCAGGCATACACGCTCTAAAGAAGCTTCAATTGTTATTCGACCTTGGACGAAATGGAGGATTGGTAATGGCTTGAATGACGGAAGGAGTCGAATACCTGCAAAAATGATTCGATTCACCATTTTAAAACTGGACATTGGAACTTTTATTTTCAGTCTATGCAAACTGTTGTTCTGAGCGGACACTCTGTGTTACGCCAAGAAAATGTAACTACCAAATATAATATAAGTTTAACTATTCAGTTTAAAGACGAGTTTATAGATGAATGAGTAAATGTTTCATTTTCTGACCGGTTTTGCTTGCTTACATTGTCATGGTTTGTTAGTTGGAGCATATTGTGACAATTATTAATCAACGACTTGCAAACACAACCTGTATGCAGGCTAGTGATATCTAAACCACTTGGTCCCATGGCATATCAGTGTGTGCTATCAACATTGGATTATTGGGGGCGTGGACAGCGAGCACGCAATGGAGACGTGATTCCTAGGTGCTCCGGTGGTTGCCCAAAATATCCTGCTAATATCCTTTGATTTGGGAAGTTGATTCCACCAAAAAAGATATTTTCGTGCAGCGGAACCCAGTGGCTGCACACGACAGAGAAGTGGACTGAATCCGTGCATGAGGAGCAAGATATCGGTGCCAGAAAACAGCGGAGTGGGACCGCCGATGGCAAACAAAATGGCCGCCACGCATGAAACGCGCTAAAACACAGCAAAGGCCGGAAGGTGCCCGCCCGTGATCCCAACCTGTTGAACCAGCCTTCGTTCTAAAAACCCCCCTGCAGGGGCCTGGGAATGTGCTGCCAACCCGATATCTGTGATTGGAGCCTTCTTTGTTCGCCATCCCGACTCGCGGTTGGTGAAATCGACCGGGGCCACCCACGGACGAGAAGCCTGGACGGGGACGGTGAGCGGGCCTGATATACCTGCTAGGCCGACCCAAGCATAGGATACGCCCCGGGGGCCAGCGACTGGAGGGGAGAGGCCCCTGGAGGGACGCCCGCGGCCTGGAGGGGACCGCTGCACGACGGCCCGTGACTAGTGGGCCGCTGCGAGGGAAACCCCCAGCATACCAACGTGGCGGCGGGAACTTCCAGGGAGGAACAACGTAACGGGACACCCACCAGTGACAGGACCGCCTAGACCAAAAACACAGGCAGTGCGGGAGACCTGGGGTGAGATGACCTGAGGTGCGCGGCCAGGAGGCGATCGAGGCGGAAAGATCCAAGCCCCCAACACTGAGCATGCAGCTCCGTCTCCCCACAGACAATCATTTATAATGACTGGAACGACGCGCCGGACCCTGCTCAACAACCACACCCTTTTCTGAGCCCTGGGGAGGCTGAAGCCGCAGTCGCGAACACTGCGACACAGAAGTAACATAGCAGGTGCAACTCAGTCACAAGTGGAGGCACAGACAACGCCGCGAGGGACAAGTCCACCCTTGGTCCTCACATTCACATTCCTGCCGGGATTCCACATCATGGGCAAGGAAAGAAACAAGAAAACCACGACGCAAAGCACCATGGATCAATATGCCATGAGCACACAGCCAGCACCAAACGCGGAGGACCCGGGGACGACCCCACCTTCAATGGAAGAACTCCTGTCCCTAAAGGACGTGATGACCGCAATCGCCAGTTCGCGCTCCTCAATGGAGAAAAAAATGGACACTATTTCCACCGAGGTTTCGTTCCTTCGCCACGACCTCCAGAAACTCTCATCCCGAACATGAGAAGCAGAGCAGCGAATATCTAACGTGGAGGATGACCTAGGCAGTGTGCACCAGTAACTCACACAAACACTGAACCACCTGAAAACCTTGGAAGCCCGAGTGGAGGAGGGAGACGGCAGGTCCCGACGCAATAACATTTGCATTTTAGGCCTGCCGGTGCGCCCACAGGATCCCAGCATGGAACTCTTCCTGGAGGAGTGGCTGGCAGATCTCTTCGCGCCGAAAACCTTCTCGAACTTCTTCTCGGTGGAACGTGCACATCGTGTGCCCACGGGTCGCCCAACCCCGGGGGCGCCCCCAAGCACAATTATCGCTAAAATTCTTAATTACCGCGACAGAGACGCCATCCTACAGATGGCCAGAACACAAGGGACGGTGGTATATAATGGATCCAGGATCGCCTTCTTCCCGGACTACACTCACGAAGTTCAGAAGGCCAGACAGTCCTTTGAACACTTGAAAAGGAAGCTTCACTCTATGAATGTGAAATATAGGCTGCTGTTCCCGGCACAGCTGAAGATCCAACATGAAGGCAAGACAGTCCACTTCACTGATCCACAGGAGGCATGGAGATGGGCGGAGACCCACATTGGAGGAGACTGGACCGGGGCCGATCAAAATCACAGGGGAAGACCGAGACCGAGACCAAGGGAAGAAAGACCCACCCGACAACCTATACTTGAGAATCAGAATGAACCTAATGGGGGCCCCAATCCCTAGCACGGTTAACAGAGACATTGGCTAAACAAAACAACGGAAAGAGATATCAAAAGAGCACACTGACCGACTGCCTTCTAGGCAGGCACCCGTGACAAACGCCTTGCTTGGACTGTTACCAGAAAGGGGTAACTGCCGCCTAAACACAAAGGATCAAATGCATTATATGTAATCATAATCGACACAGCATGCCATCAGCGAACGCCACCCCCCGACTCCAGACACTTGACCCAAGAAGGAGTAGTAAGTCAGTGGGAAAGTAATAACAGTTTACATCAAGTTGATCTGGCGACATAGTTTTTAGCGCCAGTAGAGTTTGGGCGACAGATACTTCATGTTGGGGAGGAGTATGGGGACGGGGGATGGGGAGTTGTTATATGTTAGGAATTTTCCGGGAAGTTACACCACTCTACTTTTCATCACAAGACCGCAAAACATATCATGCCCAACACCCAGGATTCCACCGGGCACGACCACTGTACTCTCACAGTCATATATATCACACACGCACCTGCCACAACAAATTGGATGCCTAGACAGAAATGGCCACACAACAACATAATGGCTTCACAGGGGGAGACACACATGTCCCAATGGTAGTTACTGAACATCATAGATCTCTAAGGATCCTCACATGGAACGTAAATGGCATGGGCTCAAGTATCAAGCATCGAGTTATAATGCAATTCCTAAACAGGCGTTCCCCTGACATTGCTCTTCTTACGGAGACACACCTAGCGGGTTCGACCTGCCAATTCTTCCACAGGACTAACTATTGATTAGCTTATCATGCAGGGTACACAATGGGTTCCCGGGTGTCTTGATCCTCCTACACAAACGGCTCCCCTTTGCACTGACTGCAGTGGAACTAGTCCCCAGCGGCCGTTTCGTGCTACTCAGAGGCACACTGTGGGGGGAGGTGGTGGCTATTCTGGCGATATACTCCCCACCGGGGTAAGGGGATGCTCTCTTGAGGGATGTCACAGCATTGATGGTGCAACAACAGCCTGATCTATAGATCCTTGGGGGGGGACTTTAATGATGTTATGTGTAATACACGAGACCGGACCCACATACGGAACCGAAACCCAAACAAACCCACACGGCTAGCGACCTTTGCATCAGCTCTAGGCCTAAGTGACCTATGGAGAGACCTCCACCCTACAGATCAGGGCTTTTCCTTTCACTCAGGAGCCCACGCGTCCCTGTCCAGACTGGATTACTTTTTCCTTCCGACTCCCGAAGCATATAGGGTAAAAGCGGCAGAATTCCTTCCCTGCGGCATATCTGATCTGACCATTCCCCCCTGGAGATACTGCTCCAGACAGATAGACCCCTGCCTCCCAGGACTTGGCTGCTAAATAACTATTATTTAGGCCTTCCAGAATTCGTGGAACACATCACCGAAAAATCCAACAAATTCTTTGAAATTAACGTGGGTTCGGTAGAGGATCCAGTGACATTATGGGAAGCCCATAAGGTGGTACTTAGAGGGGAAATAACAGCCTGGACGTGTAATAAAAGGAGGGAACACCATAGGAAAGTTATGGAGGCAGAGGAAGCCGTAAAGGAATGGGAAAATACATATGTCACCAACCCCACCTCAGACGCCCACCGCTCCCTAGTGAAGGCCAGAGCAACCCTGCACAACACAGCACTAGATAACGCAAAGCAAGCGCATAGGGAGTCAAGGACCAGAATCTATGAACACAGCGACAAAGCCGGCAAACTATTGGCCTGGCTGGAACGTCGGGAGGAAGGGCACAGACATGTCAAACAGACCCGGAAATAGCGGAGGCCTTTGCTAAATTTTATGCCGCACTCTACGCTCCCCCAGCATCACCGGTAGATCCGTCCCTTCTGGATGAGATGGTGCTCCCGCACCTCTCGGAGCAGCAGACAACATATCTGGATAGGGAACTGGATGAGGCCAAAATCATGGAGGCCATGTCCCAGCTACAATCCGGGAAGACACCAGACCCTAACGGCTTCCTGGCCGAGACCTGGAGGAAGCTGGGCAGCAACCAGATGGCGGCCCCCCTCCGGGATTTATTCCTGGTGGCCAAAGGACAGGGCACCCTTCCATTGGACCTACAAATGGCCAACATTGTGGTTATTCCCAAACAAGGAAAGCCCCCTGACCGGTGCACATCATACATGCCTATATCGCTTATTAACAGCGAAGCAAAGATTTTGGCCAAGGTACTGGCCAATAGACTTCAACAGGTCATATCCTCACTGGTTCATCCGGACCAGTGCAGCTTTATGCCGCAAAGATCGACCAGAATGAACCTATGCAGGTTGCATCTACTCCTGGAAAAAGCCCTGAGCATCAACGTGCCACTTGCTCTTTTAGCAATTGATTTCGATAAAGCTTTCGACTCGGTGGTGTGGGAAAGCCTGTGGGCAATAATGAGACGCATGGGCATTGGTGAGACCTTTCTCAGCTGGGTTCAACTGCTGTACGAGGCGCCAATGGCTGCGGTCAGGGTAAATGGCTGGACCTCTAGGACCTTCCCACTGGGCAGAGGCACCCGACAGGGCTGTCCTCTATCCCCCCTTCTATTCGCCCTAGCGATCGAACCGCTTGCCCAATGGCTCCAACAGGTTACTACATGGTCAGGCTTTTGCTGGCCAGACGGACGAGAGGACAGGGTATCCCTATATGCAGACGACCTGCTGCTCTATCTCAGCAACCCAGACTACGCATGGCCAAGCATAACCCAAATGTTGACGACTTTTGGGGAATTCAGTGGACTCAGAGTTAACTGGGGTAAATCGGTCCTGTTCCCAGTGAAGGGTGATGACCTGGCAGTCCCCCGGGGCATGCCATATCGGGTGGAGAGAGGAGGCTTCTGCTATATGGGCATATGGGTCTCAGGGACTCTCTCGGAACACGTAGCGCACAACCTGCACCCACTAATCGACCGCTTTGCCGGGGATGTACAGCACTGGATGCTCCTTCCTCTCACACTCATGGGCAGATCGGCCCTCTTTAAAATGAAGGCGCTTCCACGCTTCTTTTATGTACTACAGAATGCCCCATTGGCCATACCAAACACGGAATTTAACCGAGTAGAGCGACTAGTCAGGAAACTGATATGGAAGGGTGGGCAGCCTCGAATCGCGTTGACCACGTTGCAACGATCCATCTGGGAGGCGGAATAGGACTCCCACACCTCAGGTCCTACTACTGGGCCTGTCAACTAAATGTAGTTAATGACCTCCTTCATGGAAACCCCGGAAAACTACACATTAGAGCGGAGGAACCCATTATCCAAGGCACCCACCACTGGAAACACCATACCAGACCCTAACCAGGCCCCCTACACAAACGATGCCTACCCATATCACGATGATCTGGAGGCAGGCACACACCCACATAGGCTGGGGGAACAGGATCACTATGGCACAACCATTATGGCACATCTATGGGTTGTAGGAGGTATGGAAGTTGGCTGCATGGACCTGGTGGGTGGAGACTGGGATAACCACAATAGGAGACATTATTGCGGATGGTTCCATCCTCCCATTCGAAACCCTGCAGCAGAGATTCGGAATATCTGCCACAGGACATTACCACTACCTGCAATTAACTCACGCCATTAATGCACACGGGCAAGAGCTCGACGACATACCAGATTACACACCTCTGGAACGCAACTTACTACCACAACACATCCCTGCCAAGGTCACCACTATTCTGTACAAGGCGATTATTGAGTTCGCCACCCCGGATTTGGTCAGTCTCAAAAATAAATGGGAGGAGGATGTGGGGCCCATTGAAACAGAGGACTGGATCCAAATACTGATGCACCCACGCGAAATCGCAATAGACTTCAGAATTAGACTGGTACAATTTAAGATTCTCCACAGGGTGTACTACCCCCGAGGGAGCCTATTTGGCTGGGGGAGGGCGGAGGACCCTAACTGTCTGAAATGTCGGAGGGAGGAGGGCACTTTCATCCATCTCCTCTGGGAATGCCCTAAAATCAAGTCCTTCTGGGCGCAATGTTGTCAACAGTTAACGAGAACCCTGGGGCGCACAATAATCCCACAACCTGCAATAATGTCACTGGGGGCCCCAGATGAGAATATTCCAGATAAATGGGAGGGTATTTTCTCTCCAATGCAATGGGCCTGATAAAACGCGATATAGCACAGAAATGGGGGGCCCCGGAAAGCCCATCAGTGGCCCAATGGTCAAACAAAATGGACATATGTGCAGCGAAATAGCATAGAATCTATACAGCACGGGGATGCCCAGCAAAAGCCATCAAGATCTGGGGAAAGTGGGAAGATCATGTGATATAGACCTCGCCGGTTAAATAGAAAAAGAGATGGACACAACCACTATACGGGACATGGTGAGAAATGCAGATCCCGAAAGTAAAGTGCAGAGCAGCAAGACAGGAATGAAGTGATGAACCAACCCGGGCGTTGAGGGGAGGCAGGGTGCGGGGGATTTGTTGGTGTACTGTATGTATGTTTAAAAACCAATAAAATGTGTTATAAATAAAAACATTGTATTATTGGATGTTCCGGGTGCAGAACATTTTCCAAGGGGACTTGGTTCGCTTGTTGAAATTTTATGTTGTCAGTTCCATTACATATTTAAAAAAGGTAGACGGTACCCCTCTCTAGAAAGAACATGGGATGATAATCGATTATGTGTTTTTTCACACTTTGAGTGTCCGCAGCCATCGCCTTTTGCTCAGTGTACCTTTTACAGATGGGAAATATCCATTTGCATATCAGTCTTTGTCCCAGCCACATGGGCAGTCCAGCACCGAAATGCTATGGCAATTCACTTCTGAACAAGAGTACCTACAGCAACCCCATACACATGTTTCAGCATTGCTGTGCCTCATCAGTGAGGTGGGCCTGTGCCTCTCTGAGCACAGTGAGCATGGAGTGCATGTCTGGGTTCCCCCAGGGAACTTAGGGTCACCAACCCCAAGTTCTTTGCAAATATTCTGTTATAATGCCGTCTATGTGTTGTTCGAATTTTTCCGTCAGTGTCCGCATCCAGCTCCACAACGCTAACCTCTCAAGCACATAGTAGACTTAAACTTTCCTCGATGTTTTCTGTGTGTTTCCATTGTTTGTGCTTTGTGTTCATTATTAGGTTTCACCCGGTGCAGAATTACAGGGTAAACTTGAATAAAGAATGGCTACTAAAATATATTTTTATTATGTTTTCTATACAGCTACATTTTGCCGTTCTTCCATCACTTCCAGATACCGACAGATGGTTTCTTCAGCCAGCAGTGGCAGATATGCCTAAATGGATGGATTTCCATTACGCTGATGTGGGACGATCGCCTGGGACCGACATGCACTTTGGCGGTACCAGCGACAAGGAGCAACCTGTCATTGTTTACGGTAGTCTAGCAAGAACCTGATGCCAAAGCCTTGCGATTCACGGTGCATCGAATGTGCGTCTTCTCCCGAAAGGAACACTATGTGCCTCATGATAAAGTTTTGATGCTCTAACCCAAGGATATTCAAAAATTGTTGGTAAGTCAAAATCAGTGGATGTTCTTGGAGCGTTTTTTGTGAAATAAAAGCGCACTGTAAATTGCAAAGTATTGATGTATCCTTTAAAAATAGTGTTTTCTATTCCGATTTGGGACACACTGTGCTGTGGGAGGATGTGTGTTTTGATATTCCGGGTTCTGCGTCAACTGACGTTAAGACGTAGGTGATGACTGGGCACGTTTAGCTACGCTGCCCACTAACGTCATGAAAATAGGTGGGGAATAGTGCTAGGAATAGTGATGTCAGCTTCAGGGACAGGTGATATGATTTATTGACACAAGTGCACTTGACCTTAGGGCGATCGATCCACGGATAAGATTAGCACAAGATGGCTGCATCCCGCTCGTTGATTTCGCATGTGTAAAAGTTGTTACGCTCACCTGGTTCCCACGGGGGCGTCGACCGGAACTGGGCCGCTGTTATTTCCACCAGCGTGACGTGTAGCGCCGAGATGACTGACTGGACTGGCCCGCTCAGCCTAGTTTGTCTGGCTCGCAAGAATATTCTTCTGCAAAGGAGAAGAGGAATTAACCACCCGTGGAATTGAGTGACAACCCACCTTCCCCACTCCCGTTGTCTTCCCACTGATCACTCTTGATGTCCCGTCCTTAGTCTCACCTGATGGTTTGGAAGGATGAGCTCTCCATCCTGCGTCGACCGCAGGGGCGCGTTGATGACCAGTTACTTCACTGGCGTAGAGGAATTGGTGAGTTCCAGTATTGACTCTAAAGTCCAATTGTTCATAAGAGTTCAAATGTCTGCTCTTCACTCTGTCCGATTCCTTGCAGGTTGCCGATTAATCCACTCGAAGATTTCCAAATGGCACTCGGTAAGATTCAGGTAAGTCTATTGTGATTTTCCCCTTAGGGGCCGGGGTACGGCGATGAAGCAGAGTTGACTGTGCCGACCCGAGATGAGGTGAGACCCCCGTGGTAAATCAGGTAAGTTTTGTGGGGGGTAACTGGTATTGTCCTTGCTTTCTCCCCTTAGGGGCCGGGGTACGGCGATGAAGCAGAGTTGACTGCGCCGACCCGAATTGAGGTGAGTACCTCCCGTGGTAAATCAGGTAAGTCCTTGGGGGTAGCTTGTATGGCCTTAGAGAGTCCCCTTGCTCACCTTGCTGTCTTTGTCTCCTTAGGTGTCGGAGGGCGGCCGCGAGATGGAGAGAGCGTGATGGAATGCTGAAGTACCGCCAAGCAGATGAGTTCAGCGCGGCGCCCTAGAAATGCGAAGCGATGCTTCAAAGACTTCTGTCTTTCAGTTCCTTGGCGAAATGGATCAGGATTCAGGTAAGGATTTAAGTTAAAACTCCTGTTCTAACCTTTATCCTTTTTGTCTTCTTGTTTCAGGAGTCCCAGGACTGAAGCGGGCGTGGCTGAAGACTGGAGCTGCTGAAAACACGGTGAGCGTAACGCTGCAGCAAGCAGAATAACGCGAAGCACGTGTGGCTGTCCAGGCGTGGTTTAAATAGCCTTGGAAGAAGATCCAGGTAAGTATTCTTCCACAGCCCCACCCAAGTAACAAAATAGTCCCTTCAGTAAAATAGTCCCTCCTAAACCTCATTTGGCTTGAGTCTTCATGCAGCATGGTCTGCCTCAGGTGAGTATGCAGCATGGTTTGCTTCAGGTAAGTTATCAATAATGAGCCTGGCGCCCATGGCTCCAGGACTGACTTTATCTTTATGAGCCTGGCGCCATAGGCGCCAGGACTGTACCCAAACAGCCCCTAACTGGGGCTTTTGGGCATGCTCCAAGTGGCATGATGCCTGCTTCCGGGGCTGCTGGGCCTGGTCTGGTCTTCCGGGGGCAGGCATCATGACAGCACTCACCCTCAAGGCCCCTCCTAAAGTCGTTCTCCCCCTTGGCCGTGGTTTGTCTGGAAATTCCCGATGGAACCTCTTCACTAAACGAGGTGCATGCACATGGTCACTAGGTTCCCAAGACCTTTCCTGTGGACCATAACCTTTCCAGTCAATTAGGTAAAAGAGTTTTGATCTCACTCTTTTTGAGTTCAAAATATTCTTGACTTCGTACTCGGGCTCCCCGTCTATGAGGATAGGTTCAGGTGGAGTGGTTAGCCTTGTTCCTGGTTGCACTGGTTTCAAAAGAGACACGTGGAAAACGGGATGGATTCGCATATGAGCAGATAGGTCCAACTTGACGGCCACTGGGTTAATAATTGCCTTGACAGAAAAAGGTCCCAAATACCTGGGGTTAAAGGTCCGAGTCCCCTTCAGTGGTAAGTGCTTAGTGGCTAACCATACTTGGTCCCCTATTTGGTATTGAGGAGCTTCACTTCTGTGCTGATCCGCATCCTTTTTGTATTTTTCCTTAGCCTTTTGCAAATGGATGGTTGCTTCTTTGAAGGCTTGTGTAATAACAGCGTGGAGATGGTCCACTGCGGGCATCTCTAAATGCTGGGGTGAGTCCAAATCCGAGGTTCGAGGATGGTGCCCATAGCTGGTAAAAAAGGACTTTGTCCAGTTCCTGAGTGTACGGAATTATTGTACGCATACTCTGCGATCCACAGAATGTCTTTCCAATTCCCCTCAGACTGATGTAGCATACAACGGAGGTACTGTTCAAGAGTCTGGTTGGTCCTCTCCGTTTGACCGTCGGTCTGAGGGTGGTGACTGGTCGAAAGCCTAACATCAATTTGTGCCAGTTGGCAGCATTTCCTCCAAAAATGTGAAATGAATTGACTGCCCCGATCTGAAATTAACACTGAAGGAAAGACATGCAGGCGGACAACATTTTCAAGGAATTCCTTGGCCATTATTGAAGCTGAAGGTATCCCTTTTAAAGGAATGAAGTGGGCCATTTTAGAAAAAAGATCTACAATAACTAGAATGGTATTGTAACCTTGGTACGGGGGTAAATCCGTGATGGAGTCTAATGACAAGGTATGCCAAGGGGTAGGTGGTATGTCTAATGGTTGCAATAATCCAGCAGGTTTTTTCTTTTGCCCTTTATTTTGTGCGCAAATGCCACAAGACATGACAAATTACTTGACATCCTTTCGCCAGGTAGGCCACCAAAATTGCTTCCTAATTTTAGCTTCGGTTTTTGCAATACCCGGATGCCCTTCTATTAAGGTGTCATGGTAATGGGAAATGACAAGTTCCTGTAGTTACTTTTGCGGTAAAAATAGCCGGCCTTGGTAATAAGGTAAATCACCGATGACAGAGTACTCTGGACCTTTCTTTGCCCAGTCCTGTAGGGCAACGGAATCAAAGAGTTGGTGGATCTTGTTTTGAATGTTCTCCAGTGTCTGTATGGATGTCAGGCCAAGGATTCTCTGTTCCGGAATTATGGGTACGGGTTCTAAAGTTATTTCTGCTTCTCCCATTCCAATCCGGGACAAGGCGCCTGCTTTACCATTCTTACAACCTGGTCGATAGGTTATTACAAAATCAAACTCGGCGAAGAACAATGCCCAACGGAGTTGGCGCGAAGATTGGGCTTTGGCTGTCTTTAGGTATTGTAAGTTGCGGTGATTGGTGATGACCGTGATGGTATGTCTGGCATCCAGTAGATAGTGCCGCCAAGCCTTGAAGGCGGACTTGATGGCCAGCAGCTCCTTGTCGGTTATGGCATAGTTTAATTCAGGGGCTGAAAATGTTCTTGACCAAAACGCCACTGGGTGAAGCTGGTTAGTTTCGGGATCCTTTTGGGAAAGGACTGCTCCCATGGCTGAACTGGATGCATCTGTTTCCACTATGTAGGGAAGCTCGGGGCGCGGGTGTCTTAATATGGGAGCAGATGTGAATTTAGCTTTTAACTCCTGGAAGGCGTTCTCGGCTTCCTCTGTCCACACAAAGCATTTGTTTTTTCGCAATAGCGTTGTGATGGGATGTACAATGTGCGAGAAGTCTGGGATAAACCTGCGGTAGAAATTGGCAAAGCCAAGCATGCTTTGAACTCCTTTGATTGAACTTGGCAAAGGCCAATTAAGAATGGCATCCACTTTTCGTGTATCCATCCGGATTCCTCTCGGGGTCAGAATAAATCCAAGGAATTCCACTTCCGTAGTGTGGAAGATGCATTTTTCCAGTTTAGCATATAATTCATGCTGGCGTAACTTCTCTAGGACTGCTCGGACGTGTTTTACATGCTCAGATTCTGATAAAGAGTATACTAAGATGTCGTCGATGTAAATGACCACACAAACGTCGATAAGCTCTCGGAGGACATCGTTCATGAAGAACTGGAAGGCTGCTGGTGCATTGCATAGTCCGAAGGGCATCACCTGGTACTCAAATAGTCCATACTTGGTGCGAAAAGCAGTCTTCCATTCGTCACCCTCTTTGACACGTACCAGTGATATGCCCCCCGAAGGTCTAGTTTCGTGTATATGCAAGCGTCCTTCACCTGGTCTAGTAGTTCTGGGATCAAAGGCAGTGGGTATCGATTCTTGATGGTTATCTGATTCAGTGCGCGGTAGTCTATACATGTTCTAAGGTCGCCTTCCTTTTTCGGTACGAAGAACAAAGCTGCAGATGCAGGGGATTTGGACAGGCGAATGAAGCCATTAGCAAGGTACTGGTCTAGGTACTGGCGCAAATGAAGATTTTCGGGTTCCGTAAGGGCATAGATTCTGCTGCAAGGTGGTTGTGCTCCAGGTACAAGATCTATTTGACAATCATACGATCTGTGAGGTGGTAAGGTGTTTGCCTGTTCCTTTTGGAAGACATCCTGAAAGTCTTGGTATTCAACAGGTAATTCCATGGCTACTGGAATTACTGGGTCCAGGACTGAGTTTTGAGTTTTCCTTGGGTAGCAGGTGTGAGCACATTCTGGGAAGGTTAGTCTCTTCTCTCGCCAATCAACACAGGGATTATGTTTTTCCAACCAAGGTATCCCCAGTATCAGCTGAAACTGTGGGGCCTTGATTAAGTCAAACATCATAGCCTCTCGATGCCCATCTTGACTCAGCAATGTCATCTCTGCAGTGGAATGAGTTACGGGTCCAGAGGCAATTTTCGTTCCATCTACAGTGGTGACAACATCGGCCGTGGTCCTGCGGGTGAGAGATAGATTCATCCTGGTAGCCAATTCCCAGTCCAAGTAATTTCCTATGGCTCCACTGTCTACGTACGCCTTTACCGCGTGCATGCGTGATGGCTGCTCTGGATCTACAAGGACCATGGGTATGGTGAAATGCGAGGTCAGAGTGTCCTTCTTTAAGCTCGGCAAACGGACCTCTTCGCTTGCCGGGCGTGGTCGTTTCCCGAGTCAGATTTCACATGGTTTTCGTCTGCTGCTCCTATAACTTTCTTGGGTGGTTTTACAGGGCAGTTCCGAAGAAAATGACCAGTAGTTCGGCAATATAAACATAATTGCAGTTGCCGTCTTCTATCTCTCTCCTTTTGGGTTAGGGGTCCTTTAACCCCCCCGATTTGCATTGGTTCTGAGACATCTACTCCCTTGGAGCTTACGTGGGTTTTAACCAACACCCTGTTCTCAAATTTGGTTCGGTCAGCCTTCCTGGTTTGAAGTCTGTGATCGAGCTGGACCACTAGATCTATATATTCAGCACAGTCTTGAGGCGGGTTCACGATTTGGGCCAAAACATCTTTGAGTTCTCCTCGAAGTCCTCGATGGAATAATGTGATTTGCTTGGCTTCAGGCCATTCGGTTTCCACTACTAATCTATTGAAAGTTGCAATGTAAGATAAAAGATCCTGGTTACCTTGACGTAGGGATAAAAGTTCGTTGTCCAAAGCCTGTCCTCGGGAGTGTCGGGCGAATAGTCTTTCCATGCTTGTTCGAAAACCCTGGAAATCTCGAAGAATCGGGTCATCCTGGTTAACTATTGGAATGGACCAATCCGCCGCACTGCCGCTGAGATATGACAGTACAAAGGCTACCTTGGCCTGATCGTTTGGGAAAGCTCCAGGTCTACATAAAAAGTGCAATCGGCATTGATTCATTAATGTTGCAAACCCTTTTGGGTCTCCGGCAAAACGTTCAGGCGGAGCCAAAGGAACGGCTCCAGGTAAATTTATCTGCACCGGGTTACTCGATGGTACAGGAGATGGACTTGTCCCAAGTCCTGGTAGAGGTGTTTGTCCAGCCTGGCTCTGTAATAGTTGTCTGGCCAACTCATCAGTTCGTTCTTTTGACACTATCAGTTCCCTCCTGAGGGCATTGGTTTCTTGGCGGGCGGAATGCACTTCGGCCCTTAATTCCCCTAATAATTGGGCCAACTATCAGTTTCCGAGGTCTCCATGACGCCCAGGTGGGTATTTGTGGGTAGGACTTTGCGTTCTGTTACGCTCACCTGGTTCCCACGGGGGCGTCGACCGGAACTGGGCCGCTGTTATTTCCACCAGCGTGACGTGTAGCGCCGAGATGACTGACTGGACTGGCCCGCTCAGCCTAGTTTGTCTGGCTCGCAAGAATATTCTTCTGCAAAGGAGAAGAGGAATTAACCACCCGTGGAATTGAGTGACAACCCACCTTCCCCACTCCTGTTGTCTTCCCACTGATCACTCTTGATGTCCCCTCCTTAGTCTCACCTGATGGTTTGGAAGGATGAGCTCTCCATCCTGCGTCGACCGCAGGGGCGCGTTGATGACCAGTTACTTCACTGGCGTAGAGGAATTGGTGAGTTCCAGTATTCACTTCCAAATGGCACTCGGTAAGATTCAGGTAAGTCTATTGTGTTTTTCCCCTTAGGGGCCGGGGTACGGCGATGAAGCAGAGTTGACTGTGCCGACCCGAGATGAGGTGAGACCCCCGTGGTAAATCAGGTAAGTTTTGTGGGGGGTAACTGGTATTGTCCTTGCTTTCTCCCCTTAGGGGCCGGGGTACGGCGATGAAGCAGAGTTGACTGTGCCGACCCGAAATGAGGTGAGTACCTCCCGTGGTAAATCAGGTAAGTCCTTGGGGGTAGCTTGTATGGCCTTAGAGAGTCCCCTTGCTCACCTTGCTGTCTTTGTCTCCTTAGGTGTCGGAGGGCGGCCGCGAGATGGAGAGAGCGTGATGGAATGCTGAAGTACCGCCAAGCAGGTGAGTTCAGCACGGCGCCGTAGAAATGCGTAGCGATGCTTCAAAGACTTCTGTCTTTCAGTTCCTTGGCGAAATGGATCAGGATTCAGGTAAGGATTTAAGTTAAAACTCCTGTTCTAACCTTTATCCTTTTTGTCTTCTTGTTTCAGGAGTCCCAGGACTGAAGCGGGCGTGGCTGAAGACTGGAGCTGCTGAAAACACGGTGTGCGTTACGCTGCAGCAAGCAGAATAACGCAAAGCACGTGTGGCTGTCCGGGCGTGGTTTAAATAGCCTTGGAAGAAGATCCAGGTAAGTATTCTTCCACAGCCCCATCCAAGTAACAAAATAGTCCCTTCAGTAAAATAGTCCCTCCTAAGCCTCATTTGGCTTGAGTCTTCATGCAGCATGGTCTGCCTCAGGTGAGTATGCAGCATGGTCTGCTTCAGGTAAGTTATCAATAATGAGCCTGGCGCCCATGGCGCCATGACTGACTTTATCTTTATGAGCCTGGCGCCATAGGCGCCAGGACTGTACCCAAATAGCCCCTAACTGGGGCTTTTGGGCATGCTCCAAGTGCCATGATGCCTGCTTCCGGGGCTGCTGGGCCTGGTCTGGTCTTCCGGGGGCAGGCATCATGACAAAGTGCGGAAAACTAAGGTAAATTGCGAGAAATGTTTTTACGATTGATGACAGTTTGCTTAAAACCACATGCCCGAACGCTCTAACTTAAGGATATTCAAAAATTGTTGGTAAGTCAAAATCAGTGGATGTTCTCGGAGCCTTTTTTGTGAAATAAAAGCGCACTGTAAATTGCAAAGTATTGATGTTTCCTTTAAAAATAGTGTTTTCTATTCCGATTTGGGACACACTGTGCTGTGGGAAGATGTGCGTGTTGATATTCCGGGTTCTGCGTCAACTGACGTTAAGACGTAGGTGATGACTGGGCGCATTTAGCTATGCTGCCCACTAACTTCATGAAAATAGGTGGGGAATAGTGCTAGGAATAGTGATGTCAGCTTCAGGGACAGGTGATATGATTTAGTGACACGAGTGCACTTGACCTTAGGGCGATCGATCCACGGATAAGATTAGCACAAGATGGCTGCATCCCGCTCGTTGATTTCGCATGTGTAAAAGTGCGGAAAACTAAGGTAAATTGCATAGGAAATGTTTTTACGATTGATGACAGTTTGCTTAAAACCACATGCCCGAACGCTTGGGACAGTAACATTTTTGAGCACATTATTCCTTTAATATGGAGCAGCTGGGGATCTGCCCAATGGTGTTGTGTGGCTCCATGGTCACGTACACTGGGGGTACCGAGCTGGACCTGCGGGTGTCATACCAGGCTGATAAAATATCTGCTTTGTTTCTGCCTCCTGGGGATTGAGACCTGATGGCCTATGGTTTCCTGAAACTGAATGCTCAAGAGTTTTTATTATGTTTTCATGCTAACCCACACTTTAAGGTTCGTCGTTGGCTCCACTGTTCTTCTGTTGCTAAAGTAGCCTCCTCTTTATCTTCTTCTGCAAAGTCCCTTCACTCTGGATCCTTCTTAATTCTTTATTCATGACAAACATTCACAGGTAAAATCTGCAAAAGTGCATCTTTTTTCTCTGCGCACTATTACATCTTCGATTCCAATTTCTGATGTGTGTATTCTTGTTCTAAGCGTTGTTATCTCATGATGTGTAATGGGTAGCTATTCTGCCTGGTCTACCGCCATGCACTCTTGCTACCCTGAACTTGGTTTCTATGGCCTATTGCGATGAAATTTGGGCACATTCTTCCAGTGCTCATTAAGCTACAATATCTGCTAGTGGGTGTCAGAATTTCGTTTGAAATGTCACACCTCACTCGTAAGCCTGTGCCAGGGCTGGACTGGGAACCAAAAGTGGCCCTGGAAATGTTTTTAAAAGTGGCCACAGATTTTACCACACGAGCGAGCACAACACATGTGCCGAACGTTTTTGTGAGGGGTTTGGGGGTATCCCCCAAGAAAATGTTGAGTGAAATTAGTCAAAATTAGTGCATTTAAAGCATGTTTTCAACATATGGACTAAAATGACATGTTTTAAATAAGTTCATTATGGTGTTACACAGGGACAAGTGGGGCTGTACAGGGATGTTACACATTTTAAAGATGAGAAAAACAAATTAATCTGGTATTAATGGTGCCCGATGACATGCATCCTTAATCAATTTCATCCTATTGAAATGATATTTGTATGTGTATCTTTGTATTTGTATGATATTTATTTGTATTGAAACACTTGTGTATAGGTGCGTTATGAATGCCATATCATATCATATCATTGCGCTCGCACACAAGTGTTTCAGAGCATGACGAGGCAGGGTAGGGGAACAAGAGAGAACAGAACAACGATCTTACTAGGCCCAGTGACATTGAGAACGTGCAAGTGCATGGAATTTAAGAATTCTCATTCTTAAATGAGCATTCGCAATGCCAACAGTTTTGGCTCTTGTGTAGGCATGTGAAAGGCATTCGCCGGGCATGACCGTAGTGGTATTAACTGGATTGTAGCAGTTGCAAAGTGGTGAGATTACCTGGGCGTATTATAGCACTGCCTGGTGAGTGCCTAATATTGATACACAAGCGTAAACTGTTGGCTTTGCCAATGCTTGTTTTAAACAGGACTTCAGCGAAGGACAGGCATAGTGCTCATAAATCGAGTGGCTGAAGGTGGACTGGTTGACACTCCTATTTTAGTAGTAGGCATTAACTCTCAGAAGACTGCTTTGAGAGAACACTGGCAGACACATTGAGTACACAGTTGGATGATAAGGCTTGAAAAAGCTATCTCAAAGTGATCCCAGACGGTGGTGTTTTGAGTGGAGAGGGGAAGAAAGCAGGTAGAAATGGTCATAGAGATTAGCATTCCAATGGGCAGTTAATGGGTGGGTAAATAATCAACAGCATGCACAAGCTTTGTGTCCCACCTCATATAATATTTATTCCTAGCTGTACTCTAATGCAGTAGTTTCAACCTATAGGTCGCAATTTAACCAAAACGAACAAAAAGGTTGACTTGGTACGAGATCAGTGAGTCATGTCAATGAAGCGCCCACAGTGTCCAAATGAAGTGGCTCAGAGCGTGTGCGTTCAACCACATAGGTTCGCTTATCAGAGGCCCCACTTCGCCAATGACTACGTGTTTGCATGCTAAACTTTTTGTTAAGGTAAAGGGCCTCATCACGAGTTGGATACCGCCGGCGGTATTAGCCCTACCGCCAAACCCCTGGCGCTATTAGCGCCGGATCACGGGTTTGGCGGTAATGGAATTCCCCATTCCCCACTGAGCCCATTCGGGAATGCCCCATTCCCCATTGGGCTCAAAGGGGAATTTTTGCGCTCTTACCGCCGGCGGATTTCCCGCCGGCGGTAATAGTGCGAATTTTCAGCGGATTTCCCCCCAGCTCAGAGCTGGGGAGAAATCCGCCGAAGCCCTTATTTGGTGGACCCTTAAATCCGGCGGTAATAGCGTGACCGCCGGATTTAAGGGTTACCGCCAAACTCATGATGAGGCCCAAAATCTGTATTGGGAGTTCGGGCAATTTTGTATGGGTTGTGTTGTTCTGGAATTTTGTTATAGGTTATGTTGTTACATGTATGTACATTTCTTAAGTGTGAAAAGTTTTTTTTTGTAAACTGAAAAACACGGTATTAATAAAAAAATAAATTAAAAAAACACCATACACCCAAAATATTAAAACATGGGGTGGGTGTGTAGTCATGGTACATGATGACATTGTTGAAGTGATACATAAAGACATGTTTTCTTCTCAAATACGAAACACATGTTTTCAATCGGCAATCACCACGAGTGTCTTTTAGTGTCGATGTTAAAGATGACTGAGGGTGATATTGTGCAAGGACTGCTGACTGATGGCGAGAGTGGGTGAGGATGAGCACAGGAAATCAGGGGGGTAAGTCATGGTGACATATCGGAAATGTGTGAATGGGGATGAGAGGCACGTCTGGACATGCAAGGGGTGAGCTATAATGAAACGTTGTATAAAGTGCATGAGGCGAACGAGTGACAAGAGAGTGACTGAAAAAGGGTCATTCTGAGCCCATTAGCCTTATTCAAGTTCCGACCCTGGTTGTTTGTGGTGGGGAATGGTTTCACCTAGCTGGGGTGGGGTGCGTGTGTCTTGATGGCTGTGTTGTGTGAGAGGAAGGGAGCGGAACAGCCAAGAGGAAGTAGTCACTCTTTTCTTCTTTTTTTAAAAGATACAGTAATATTATAAGACGGTCAGTACATATAGGTCAAATACGGGTACGAGAAATCCAATTTTAAAGGGGAGGTTCCAGAGACCGAAAAATGTATATAATTATCCAATCTAACATCACTTGGTTCAGCAGTGACTTTATGCTTTTCTCAGTCACTGCAGCAATATTGAAAGAGGGTGTAAACTCGGAACTGGAGTTGTCGTCTCACCCGCGCTCACTGTGTCAAACACAGAGATGGCCCTGGGCCTTGGGGCATTGCAGCGGGGATTGCCATGGATATAGAAGGTAAATGCAAAGTATTGGCACAGCTCGAGATGCAATGCTGATAGGAATACTGATTGATTTTAAAGTGCCAAGTAAGCGATTTAGTTCAACATGCAATGTACGCAAATTAACAGCAGCCAGCACAACACATCGAACTCAGCACTATAGCTGTTATGACATTAGGTCAAATATAATGAGGGCTATTGATTTTTAAAAGAGGCCCTTATATATTTGAAGCCGGACGATACTTACTTGTTGGTAGCCGTCTTTTTTACTGCACTGGATAGAATTTTCAACAGAATCCTTTACCAGGACCAATCAGAATTGATTTCCCACATGGCACACATTGCCCTGTATCACAGACCACACTAAGGCATGTGTGCACCTAAAAAAACAGGGGTGGAGGGGTTGCATGCATGGGTTCATAACCAAGGCAACAGCAGAGCTAGTTTGATGAATAGGCGAGCACCTTTTTATTTAAAATCTGAACAAGTGCGAGTTCACGTGAGGTGGCAATTGTACTGTCCTTGCGCAGTGAATAATCGATTCCATGGTTGCTTGCAGGGGTGGACTGGCCTACAGGGAACTCTGGAGATTTCCCAGTAGGCCTCTGCAACCTGAGCCTCTTTTGTGCGGTATTTCCGTATTTTCTCATAGGAAAAGGGTTGGGCTTGCTGACATTGTGACAATTATTTCCAGGGCCTCCTTTGGTTCCCAGTCTACCCTTGGTTGCTTGCCAGCGTATTAACTAGATAGATCATGCAGCGAGGAACAGATCTGCGAGTCTATGGGGGAGTTGTTGAAATTTCCAATACCTTGCCAGCTACAGCAATCGAGAGCATCCCCACGCCCCCATCACACTGCCTCTAATAAGTTTTCAGTACTTTGAAGTGTCAGGGCGCAAATAGAGGTTTCAAAGTTGAGCGTAGATCATGTGCTGTGGGGAGATTAGGCGCAGAACGTGGATAACATGTGAATTAACGATAATGCAGGGAGCTCCAAAATGCTGCTGCAAAGCAAAAGTTGTCCCTGTTCTAAGGACAGGCAGTGTAACTATGGCTCGAAAGATTTGCATAAAAGACCAGTATTGCAATCGCATGTCAGTTTAAATGGATAATAAAAAAGACACATTTTGAACCTTTTGTTCAAGCCCCCCTTGCCCTCCCGGCTGCATTATCACTGGTTCTTCACGACCTGATTGTAGGCTTTTCTTTTGAGTACGGAACGTCACTCTCACTTTTAAAGCACGCCAAGAAAAGTGGCTTCTTTTATTCGGGTACAACTGCGATTTAGCCTCAAGACACCACAACTTCCAGAGAACAAATGGTAAAATCTTAAACACATTCGCTGATGTGCTAGTTGGATCTGACACTATGGAGGCAGCCCCTGCCAAACGGATGCTGTACAGGCTGCTCACGGGGCGCTCCGATGCCCCAAACTGTTAAAGAACTTGTGCTAAACCTCGGATGGGTGGGAGGGCAGCACTACCAGAACATGCACTTACAACATACCTGTGGAACTCGGACTCTGGAACGGAACCCTGGTTACCCTGCAGTCTGTAGCCATTCAGGTGTCGTCGCTGGAGGAGCACTGCACATGCCGAGCACACCAGGGCACGTGCAGATTCGTGCCCCACACAATGCGCAGGCACGTACCGCCATATCACAGTTAGAATCATCATCATGCGCACAAATGTATGTATCCTTCCTCGATTAAGAAGGGAGGCCCTATGTCCCAGGGTCTACCGAGAAAACTCCTAGTGTCCCGGTGGGCCAATCCAGGCCTGGCCACCAGGGATGAGAGCCGCTGTTGCCCACATAGTTGTCAGACCCATTCAAGTCTAAGGGCCTCATTCCAAGTAGGGCGGTAAGGGTTAGCGGTCAGGTGCCATTTAACCCTTACCGCCCTACTACGAGTTCCCTTTGCGGGTCCTTCCTTAACGCCTGCCTCTAGCAGGCGTTAAGGACGGGACCCACAAAGGGACTTTAGAGCTAATAACAGTACCGTAATTTACGGTACCGTTATTAGCGCCTTCCCCATTCCCATTGAGCCCTATGGGGGCTCAAATGGGAATGCAGAAGGGCCCTGGTGAATGGGGAATTACCGGTCCTGCCAACCTTGGAATGGACCGGTAATTGCTCCATTCACCAGGGTGTAATCGGTACAAGTTTGGAGGCAGCCATGCCGCAAATAGCGGCGTGGTTACCTCTAAACTCGGAATGAGGCCCTAAGTCTCTCATAGTGTCTGCCTGTTTGGTTGGAGGAGCATTGAACCAACTCACATCTTGCTTCCCTCGACCTTGCCTTGCTTGAAATCAAATGCCAGTCTCTGCCTTGGCTTCCCTGTAGTGAAGAATGATATGTCGGACGGGGATGGTGGAGTACATAGGACCCATGTCACCTGCATTTTTCTTCTATTTTTTTTATTTTTGTTATTGTTTCTATTTTTTAATTTCCTGTTGTGATGTTTAAGGGTAAAGGGGGAGTTGAGTGGAGGAGCACCCTGGCTCATTTCTCATATTGTCCAGTTCCTAGCTGTCTGGCTCCCTTAAAATCAAGCTAAAATGATTCCAGAATCTAGTCCCCAGCATCCGCTAATACAGAGCTAGAACTGAGGGTCATCATTTGGTTGCAGAGGATGAAGAGGGTTCTTGACACATTGGCAAAGGTTTCCTGGATTACAGAGCAAATGGTACACAAGCAATAGAAAGCCTGTAGGCCATAAACATGATCCTTTATTTTGACTGGAATTGATAGGAAAAAGAAGAGGTGTAGGAAGATGCTTTACCATGCAAGTGAGGCATGAACTTTAGGCCAGAGTGCAGGTGGTGCAGCACCCAGATTTGGGAAACCCCAAGCTTGAGCCTGAGAGTCTTTAGCCTATCAATTTCCTCATTGTTAGCTTGTGTGTGGCACATTCCTGAGCCTGTTTCCTGACCACCCCTGACTGGCTGTTGTTCACTGGTGAATTTGTGTTTAGCCCAATTTCGAGCCTGTGTGCTGCCTATTCTATAGTCTTCGTTGTGTACATAATTTGAGCCTGTGAGCGACATTTCCACGTGACTGAGAGTGGCTCAGTCCTGAGCCTGAGTGTTGCCTGCTGTTCAGGTGCTTTTCCTATCCAGGTCCTCTATATTGCCCGTTTAATTCCGATTTGAGTACCCCCTTGAGTTTCAGTGCTGACCACTGTAAAGCTTTTGGGGATTATTCTTACTGTACTGCATTTGTCCATATTTTCATAGTCAATTGATCTCACTGCGAGTTTGACGATATTGCAGCAGGAAATCTGCTGAAATACTGCCAAACGGATTTACCGTTACTGCCACTTGGGTCTGCGGATTCACTGCGGGATTACAAGTGATGGCAAGGCAGTGCAAATCCCCATTTTTGGAATCCACAGAACTCCACAGGATTTTTTGGCAGAATTACCAACAGCAGTAAATTCATCACTGGTAATTCCACCGATTTTGATGATTTTTTGAGGTAAGGTGGAGGATTTACCTCCAGCTTTTTTCTGGAGGTGTATCCTCCACCTTAACACCAAACTCAAAGTACAGCAGTGCGGTACTGCAGTAGTAAAACAATGGTAACAGAATTACCCCTGCATTATTACCATTTTTACCACGGTACTCGTAATGACGCCCAATTTCCTTTCTGTATGTGAAATACACAGGTTGCGAAAAATAAATCTAGGGCCAAAGTTAAAATCTAATAAAAGCACTAACCAACAAACGAAATCTGAGACACCAGAATCCGATGGGATTTCCCCAACATCATGCAATTTGATCAGTGGGAAAGCCAGGATTAGAATGCGGGTCTCCGGCTTGTGTGTGTGAGAACTTAGTCACTATACAATTCTCCAGTAAAAATGAGCAAGCTTTTTATTTACAAAACACTGAATAGTTATTTTCCTTTTTCTTTTTTTTATAAGTAAAATACAGAGACTTAAAATAGCATTTCGGTTATACCCTAGAGTAACTTTACAATTATCTGTGGGAAATTTTGAGTTTTTCCTGGATGAATAGAGGTTCCTCAAGTTACATAAAATCTGCATGCAGTATGTGAGAGATGTCATGAAGGACCCAGGGTGACTTCAGCAGAAAAGAGTGAGAGGAAACAGTGCGTCTTCCTGTGCCCACGCTGTGAATCATGCAAATCAGATTATCTGTTGGGAAATGATTGTTGTCTCACAGTGCGTTCCCAGGCAGGCTCACCTGTTCAACTAGAAGTCACTGAAGAAATTGTATGTCATGGAAGTCTAGCCCATATACCCAAGAATATTGAAAGCAGAGAAGGTTTTACATATTACATGGCAACTGGGACAATCATGAAAGTATTCCCCATTAGATTCAGGCAGTTCCGATTTAACAGTGTTTGCTGGCTCTTCACAATCAAACACAAACAAATATATGGGGAGAGCCCAAATATCCACTCCCAAACTGGGGTGGATTCCTACCTTGATTTTGGGAAATATAGAATTCTAAATCTAGGAGTTTTACCAGGTTGTTGAAAAGTATTTAGAGATCCCAAGTGATCAGAAATCTGACCTACAAGGATAGACTCCTGAGGTTGAATTACCTATTGATGTAATTGTACATCTTTTTTTGTATTTTTTTAGAATATTTTAGAATATTGTATGTGTCTTGTCATTATTATATATGTGTATATTCTTAGAGTTATGGATGTATATTTAATGTGAATTATTTCTCAATTTTATGAGATTTTTATCTTGAAACCTTTAATAAAATGTATATTTTTTGTGAAAATGTATGGAGTTTCATTAAGATGGAGCAACTATTGACTGTTCCGTTTTCCTACCTTTCCCTGTATTTAGAATCTTCACAATCAAAAGTTGGGAATTTAAAAGATTTAGGGGTTCAACATGAGTTGCCCGGCATCCCGCTGGTGATTTCATCTGGATACTGGAGAACTACTGTGCCGTCTCTGCTGCCCGATATCCCGACATCACTGGGATATTATGGGCAGCAGAGATGCCAGTAACTCCCCATTCGATGGAGTCCCATAGTTAGTAACAGTGCCAGTGATTCAGGCATTTGTCTACTGGTAGGGGCCTGATCTACCGGCAGGTCAGGCCTGCCAGTAGATCAAAGCTCCTACCAGCAGACTTGGAGTAGTCCAGTCCAGAAAGGTGTGTTGTTACCGGCACCTTATTTCCAAACAGGCCAACTCGTAATGAGGGCTTTACTCTGGGCATGGCTGCCAAATGATTGGCTGGCCATGAAGAACACAGACAGAAAAGGGGTAATTTTCCAAGTCCCTGTATAGTGCACAAAGAGGGTAGCATGCCCTTATGTGCAATTTTGATGGCTTTTTCTAAGAGGAATCATTAATTTATCCCACCGGGTATGCACATGCCAGGGGGCTTTCACATGGATCCTATGGAATCTGGCAGATTTTAGCAGATGCAGGAATATGGTGAATTCAAGAAAAGGTGGCAGGTGGCAGACCCGTGATTCAATCTGTGTCCCCACTCCTGCTGTCAAATACAAGTCAAGGAAGTGTTAAGCCATGTATACACTTTTTACACCTCTCCCACTACTGTCAAATTAGAACAAAACACTCATTTAAGTATTTTTTTCAACTGTTTCCAGGAGTATAGCATTTTCCAAAAATGGCTGAAATGCTTTTTTTGAGCTGCCGTTAAAGTAACCCAGTTTATCGATACTTTCCCAGGCTAAACTCTTTTCAGACTGGGTCTTTGCACTCAAATAAACAATGATGAAATGCTCTGCTGAAATGGAGAGAGTTTCATGTTGGCATTTATCATATTTTTCAGTAAGTCAAATACATTTCTTCCAATATATATACATAAAATTAACAATACTGAAAAATCCAATGTGGAATGTAATAAAATATGAGGCGAACATATAAGTAAAAACGTAATGAAGTGAACGAACGTACTGAGCAGTGTGTAGCGAATCAGGGACGTTTGGGGTTTATCTCCATCAATACATATTTTATTTCCCTGCAAAATTAGATCTGAAAAAAGTCATAAGATTTGCAAGTTCACCCACAGAGGAGGAGGCCGTAGTCCCATTAGAGGCGGCAGGAACAATAGAGAAGGAGGAGTTGCTGTCAGAGGTGGATTTGGAGGTAGCTGAAGGAAAACAGCGGAGGAGAGCAACCCCCTAGCCAGAAAGAAGAAGAAGACATGAGGGGGTTGGGCTGGAGCAAGGAAGGAGGACGAGGTGGGAGGATAAGTAAAACCCCAAAATCAAGGACAGCGGAGGAGTGATCAAGGTAGTGGCAATGAGACCTGAGACTTAGGGGAAATGGGAACCAATTAAGGGAGAGTGAAATGACAATAAGCAGCCGCAATGGCCCTTGATGTAGATACCGTGGTGATACGAACAACTCGTCCAACAGAAATTATATCTGACTGAGGGACATTTCAAACTTGATGAACAAGGGCAGAAGAAAGGGTTCAGGGAAACCTGCATCACTGAGAGATGAGATGTTATCACACTCATTGTCGCCTACTTGGTTTTTGGTTTAGCTTTCACCCTATTTGGGTTGAATTAAATATCAATACAAGTTTGTAAACACTTCTTCCTGATTTCAGTCTTGTGTACATCCTGCATAGGCCCCCTGAAATTTAATTTGGAGAAAACATGCTCGGAGTCAAATCACTAACATATGTGACCATATCAAATAAGCCACAAGTTAAGGGAGCAATGCACTGCCACTTTTAGTTTTTAAAACTCACTCAGGCTCTAGTGGTTGTTTCTCTGTTTAAGGAAAGAATGTTTAATTACTTTCAGAGCTTTTAAGGCATAGCATTAGGTCCTTAAACTCTAATGTGCAAAGGATGCATAATGCATGCCCTAGGAATTACATTCCTGGTGCTAAAGTGGTGGCAAACACATCCATTCAGCTTTTAATTCTAATTGTTGTTTGCGCCTTTACAGCATATCTGCTATAGTGTTAGACTGGAACCAAGAACATAGACATAACCTGGAAAGTGCCACCTGCTTGGATGCAAGTCCAATGGCCCAGCCATGAGGGAAAGTACAAGCTAAGAAAGTCTCTTTAACACAAGACATTAACTATACACGATGTTAATTATCAGGCTATCTCACGCGACATATAGGCCTCATGTGAAGCTGACAAGGGGATAAATGTGTTTCTGAGAACATTCCATGGTGAAATGCAGACAGCCACGTATAATAGAAACGCAAATCAAGTGTATAGTCCATGTGAGATTATGTTAGAGGTGAATAATGTGCAGTAGAGCATTAGGTTGAACACACCTTTTCCAGCAGAGCAAGGCACAATATGTACCCCAAACAGTAAAAAGAGCTGATATTAACAACACTGCATGTTGTAAATGCAAAACATAGTATCAACCCTTTGAACATGTATTAATTATATAACACATGGAGTAGGTCTTGGTGCAAAAGCAGCCTCCTGAGCCATTCAGCATTACTATGCTGCAGGAAAACATGGATTATTTTATTCAGAAAATATATTCAATTTAGATACATGTTAAAGAGATGCACGTACAAGGTTAGAGGCCTCGGAAGACAGGGTGAAAAGCCATGCTGCGATTGGCCAGGACAGACAGGCGCAGCCCATTCCAAAGCTTCAGACAAGAAGCAAGTAAATAATCAAATGTTGCAACTCTGAATAGAGCCCATGAGGGAAGATGTGAAAGACGCAGAGGGATTGCTAGATCAGAGGATGCAGCAGGCTCCCAAACCACAAATGAGTGAAACATCACTGTCGGAAAACATCCACCAAGGAGTGAAAGCATGAGTACCAAGCAACATTGGCACCTTAACTAAGAATATGAAGAAATAGGTATTCCTGAAAATACAAGCAAAAAGGTGATTGGCCAATGAAGAAACTATAACAGGGAATATATTAAAGTCTCCAATATTTATTAAAACCCAGTGTGTTAATAAAAGTTAAGGCCAGTCATGCACACCCATTCATAAATTCACAGTTTGGATTTGCACATGGCCCTGAAGCAAAGGGCTAAGAAGCACACTCTATAACATCATGTAGTTCCATCATGAGAAAGGAAGGAGGTGTGTTAAAAGGTGCAACATGTTTACAAAGAGAAGTCGCAATATTAACTGTCAGTTGAACAATCACACAAAGTTGAGAACAGTTGGATGGTGCCAACCTTTGAGTCCCTGGATAATCAGATGAGATATTACTTTTTGTTGCCAAACTGAACACATCTCACAAAATGATTTGTTAATTAAGGTGGAAGTGACTCACCCATCAACACTCGAGGCAAAACAGCCAATGAACAATTGAGTTTTATGTTACAAAATGCTAGCATGTTTATTATCAAATTACAATGGGAGAAACTAGATAACCCCATCATTAGATCATGTTCAAGAGAAAGTCATTAGCGTGGTCACAAGGAATAGGATAGACCAATAGGGGAAGGTATTGTATAGAATCCCCTATGGAATAGCAACCACTGTCCAATCAGTGAATTTGAATTTACATGTACTTTGAAACAAAGTGTAAAATGTAACCGCACTCCTCGATATATAAACCACCATTGAATGATGTAATGTTGAATGATTTGTGGATTGTTCTCAGCCGAGGCTGCAGGTAATAAACCTTTATTGTGCATGCTTCTCATGCACTGTATTGGCTTATTGGATTATTTTTAATATGACTCAGGTTGTGGGCCTTCCTTAAACACCTTTACATACAACAGTCAAGGTTTGTGGGAGAAAGAGGACTGGGTGAGTACATCACTCAGTATTGAATGATTTAGCAGTGCTTTCAGATTTGCCCAAATTGGTAAGCACACCCTTAGAGCGCTCATCATGGGAAGATACTAAATCCAAGAAGGTCCTGTTTCCAAGTAAAGGATAATGATAGCTGTAGATTCTGACATCGCCAACATGTTTGCTTTAAATACTTTCAGCACCGGTTCAATCATATTTCTTTCAAAATTGTTTATGAAATTAAAGATTGACCCACGGGAATGGAACATTATGCCCGCCCATTCCTTTACTTGTACAACCCAGGCCAATGATGCTGCAAAGTCGATTCTCAGGTAACCAACTTGGATGCACATTGGATCACCTTTGGCAGCCGAATTTCAGCAATGCTGAATTTATTTGGAATTACCTGGTTAATTGGCCTGGCTATTTGAAGTATAACCAACTTAAGGTTGCTCTATTCAAGTGCATCTTTGAGTTTTACATTAGCCTTGAAAAAAGACCTACTTAGGTCAAAACGCGTGTTGGCCGAGACCCACTTTGGTTTATATTCTAGTCTTTAATGAAGAACATTATAATAAGTCTTTTCATGATGGTCTCCATATTTAGCCCACTCTACACTTCCATATTTTGGGTCTGCTGCTGATGACTGAACATTTGGACCTGTGGCTTAACAGAGTCCCGAAACAAATGTCACAGTGCAACAACCTGACACCCATCTGCTGACAAGTACCTGTCCTTCCTCTCAGAACATGAGCGCTACAAGAGATGCTCTATCCTGTAATTCCATGTGGTATGTTGCAGAGCTAGGATACAGCAGTAACAGAGCATCCATAAATCCCTTACGTTGTTTGTTCCAGGCACCTCCTTCAAGCCATCTCCACAATCGGCCAAAGCCTAGGTTAGCAGCAGTGCCAAACATGCAGACTGGTGTAGCATCCTACGTGTTTAAGTTGTTTTGCAGCTCCAGACACCGACCCAATAATGTTGATGTTCCACCTCCAGTGAAAGACAGGAGATTCCATTCAATAAAATGCTCTGGAAATATTTGAGCCAGCAGGTTGTACTTTGAACTGTTGCTCATTCCAACTCAAGTAATACAGTAACGTTGTTTTGAGCTCAGAGTGGGACATGTTTGCATTCTATAACATTTAAAAAGGAAATGGGAATTTGGTGAAAGAAAAGGACCACTAAGATTTGTGTTTTGTCCATTAGCATTTTCCAGAATGTGGGAGTAAGGAGTAGGTTTAGTGTACATTTCCACGGGTGTGTGTCATGCTACTATTCTGTAGCCAAGCTACCCACAACAGGATGCTAGTCAAGTGTGAATTTTTCTATTGTTAAACTTTTTCATAGTGATTGGTCTTCTCATATTGTAGGTGAGAAAGGAATACATTTGATCAACGTGGAAAGTTGCAAAACGTAATGACCTGAGGGAAAGGGAGGCAGGAACCTTTCTGTTTTTTTCAAGTGATGCTGTGAAGTGTCTGTAGTTAAGGGGCCAGTCCGAAAAATAAAACTTCATGCTGGGTGGTCTGACAAAAAACTCTTGTGCATATTCATTCTGGTTGATTGTGTGCCAAAGGCTTGCACCATTTTAAATTCACATTTTATTCTTGTTCTCTGTGCTTTGAAATTCCAATTAAGAAAAGTCACACTCATTTTCTTGATGTCACATCCTGGGACAGAAAACTGCTCCCCAACAGAGGAAGTCTTTATATCTATAGTAACACTGCAGCAATGTGCATTCATGATATGATAGGTTGTTTATAACCGTCTTGCTTCCAAGACGAGCAGGTTGCCCATGAGCTATTCTCCCGAGACAGCTGAGTACCAATTTTCGCCAGCACAGGGCATCTCAGTTTGGACTTTAATGCATGCAATGAGATACACTACACTACATTGTTGGATGTGCAGGTGTAAGGACCCTCTACATCGAAGACTGCCTTGAAGTATTGTTATTTTGTCCACTAGTCTGGTGTATGCATAGGTGCCACATATTTTGGCAAAGCAGTGTTCCCTGTTCTGTTGCTTGGTTTTGTGAGTCTGATTTTGACAAGCAATGGAGTTTCTGAGAAGTCCTATCTCTGCTTTCAATCTTCCTGATGAATGGGTTGAAGGATCCTAGCAAAGATATCATCTCTGCAAGCTTCTGTGCTGTATGCATCCTTTCCTTAAGCAACACCAACCTGCACTGTTTCTTTGACTAACATTGTATTTCATTAACTTCATTGTCATGAATATCACATCTGCCCAGCTCTTTCTGCTCCAGAATTCTGACGATTCCAAGACAATTTGATAGATGCACATTCGCATGGTGGTGAACTTGACTCTTTATGCTTCAATATGCTTCAATATCTTTTTTTCTTGGATTTGTTTTACTTTTTGGAGAAGCAACAAGGGATTGCACCCATTCTTTGGGTTCTCTTACTGTTCTGTAAGACACTGCGCCTCATTCTGAGTAGGGCGGTAAGGGATACCGGAAACCGGTAAGGAGACTGGTCCCGGTAATCCCTTACCGCTCTACTGCGAGGTCCCTTAGCGGGTCCCTCCTTTAACGCCTGGTCTGACCAGGTGTTATGGACGGGATCCATTAAGGGACTTCAGAGCTAATAACAGTACCGCAATTTGCGGTACCGTTATTAGCGCCTTCCGCATTACCATTGAGCCCTATAGGGGCTCAAATGGGAATGGGGAATGGCTTTTTCAATGGGGACTTACCGGTCCCGCAAAGATCCGACTACACTGGTAAGTCCCCATTGAACCACGTCAGAGTCGGTACCGGTATGGGTGGTAGTCATGGTGCAAATAGCGCCATGACTACCACCATACTCGGAATGAGGCCATATGTGTGTATAACCTGTAGCTACCCAATGTAGGATACACATTTCATCATATCATTCCCATTGTGATTTGAAGCCAGAAATGTTATCTGAAATAGGTTGCTTACTCTTCAGACCAACAATTTGGTAACTCAGTTTCAAGCAATAAATTATTAAAAGAAGTTGTGGTCTCACTTCTGTTACTAATAGAAACTTAAAAACAAACAAGTTCCCAATTTGGGAACTCATGTCCCCTGCACTCTTTCATATATCTGGAATACCAGATTCATAGTTTGGATTCACAGTATTTCCAGTGAATATTTGTATTACATATATTAAGTGAAACAGTTTTGAAATAATAATCCTTCAGTCAAATTAGGTCACACGAACCAAACTTCATTTTATTCATGATGGTGAACGTGTTTCGAGTGAATGTACGCTGTTCATCAGGGGCAATTCAAATTCTGGAAAAGATTTATGTACAATATTTACATCCAAATTAAAAAATGTAGTTCTTTTAGGTCGACACTTAACTGATAACACAAACTAATTCAAGAACCATTCTTCAAACCATTCTTCAAATTATCAGATAGTGATAAGATCTCAAAATGTACTGAACAATACGTCCCCATGTATTGATACACATTTAAGGACAGTAAGAATAAATTTCATAACAATCTGAAATGAGACATTGATCATGTTATGTCTATAACTACCGGTCAAAGGGTACAACTGGATAGGAAGCCACATTGGAACGTCATTAGGGTTGAAGTGACTATGTCAGATTTAGAAACTATGAGATCAAGGAGGAATGGAAGTCTTACAAGCCTAACCTTCTGATTTTTTTATATATACGTTGCTTCTGTGTTCAAAAATTGGTGGTGAATCATTCTCCGGATAGTAGACCCAGCTCATGCATGGATATGGAACTAGTCTAAGCTGTATACAATATCCTATTTGTAGAAGAAGGGAGAACTTTAAATAACTACTAAACTGAATGTCATCAAAGATATGATTATAGCAGAACTATGGTTTACTATAGTCTGCACGAAGTATCTTAAAAGATGATCCAATCAAGGTAGGTACATGCACTCTACTAATCTCCAGCGCTCACTATCATAGTGTAGGCCGGTTTTCTCACCAACCAAAGTTGCGGCACAAGCTTGCATACTTCTGAATTATAACCACATGTTCCCGCATGGGTATGGTGTACACTTTCTCTGGCATTTTGAACTGTTGAGAACAAGACACTGCTTCAATGGTCTATTATTTTGTTATGAAAATAAGATAATTTAAGATAAAATGCAGATGCAGTGTGATCACAAGTGGGACCAGTTGCAAAAAAAAGCGCTGGGCCCCACTCTGTGATCCTATGTGGATAGAAATGCCATTTTCCTGTTGTTACACTTACCAAATGGGGTTATCTGGTTTAACACAGATTTTAGTGACAGATTCTCTGTGGTGTTCAATTTTTTACCTGCAAGAAAATATTGCGGGGGTCACTCTTTACTATACTGTCCTCCATCTTAATTAACTTGCCGGGTATCTCGTAAGAAATCTATATTTTCTCCTACCTGTTTGCAGCTCTAATGAGGTTTGATGGATGTTGGGAGCTGGGTTGTGGTGAATACGTTGTGTCCCGCCACAAGCTGCTGATCTTACCACTAGCTCTGTGTGTAACTTATTTGTGTTTGATGTTTCTCTCGCAACGCTGTCGCTGAAAGAAGATATATGTGTATCACTCTAACTGTGCTACAAATTCAGAATAAGGGTCTTGAGCATACTGGCATGAATTCTGTACCTTCTCGGCTATCTAGTCCCTTCAATGCCGTTCGGGTATCGTGTTTGCTCTGCTTCCTGGGTCCTGCATCAGGACGTTGCTAGGCAACATTAAGCACTAGTCTGTCTGTTATACTGCCGGTGGCAGTTAATTTCCCCTCTTTCCTGGCTGCCATCTTAGGTGTATGTTTATTATACTCTGTCCCGAGTTCTCAATCGAGATAAAGTAGGCAGCCTTGAGCTATTACTAATCTCTTATTTCTTCGCTTTGTCTCACATTATAAAAAATGTAATTTAGCACATAGTGATGCCAGTGAATTCATGATTATTCAACATTTTCATATGAGCATGCAACATTTCTGAAACAGTCTTCACATATTGATCAGATTGTATAATTTTGTTAAGGACAAAAAGCAACAGTTCTCATATATCTGTTCCCACTTGTGATTTGTCTATACATATCACTTAACTATCTGGTCAAGTCTATTTCCTTGTATTGAGATTCAAGTATTATTTATAAAAACAATTTTTTCAGGATTCCATATTTAACAAATATATACATGGAGTACACTGCATGGGTTAGCTACATCCTATCATGTTGGCAAATAATTACTGCTTATAGGATTAAAGTTTGTGTCAGTTCTATATGCTTCAAGGGGTAACTTTTTTAACCCTAGGTGTTTTCTGATCTTATATAAGGAAAGTCACCGGCAGACACATCATCTGCCTTTCTTAATTCACAAGAAACGGTTTCAGTCCCATTTCATATTCATGCCTCTTGGATACATACTGTCCAATTTCTCTAACCACTAAATCTCCCTTTGTTGTAAAATTATGTTCAGATTACCTCCTCTCCTTGGTAATATTACATGTTCAAGTATCACAAACTTAATTTGATTTGTGCAATCAAATGTTTCTCTTTCCCAAAGTGTTGGGCAACTGGTGATTTCGCTGATTGTTGTCTGATGTTCGATTTGTGCTCACCCCATCTAGTTTTGGCTTTCCGTCCTGTTAATCCCACATAGTAAATCCCACAAGGACATTTAATTCCGTATATCACATTTGCAGTGTCACACGTTTAAGTGTGTAACAGTGGTATTTTGTTTCCATTGCGTGGGTGATTGATTTAATTTCCTTTAATTAAGTTATTACAACAATTGCAGTTATTACATGGGATGGTTCCCTTGTATGTTGTGATATTTTTCTTCTTCTTATGTCCGATGTCGGATTTCATTAACTGATCTCGAATTGATGGGCTCTTCGCATATCGAACAGTGGCGGGTTAGGGAATAGAGCTGCAAGTCTGGGATCCTACTCAAGTAATTTCCAATTTTTTAAAATAATTTTTCATAGGCTGTTACTTTGCTGTGAATAGGTGGTTACATAGACTAGTTCAGCTGCAGTTTTCTTTGTATTCGGTTTCATTGCTTCTGATCTAGGGATTTCCTTAACTTTAGCCGAATGTCTGGACACTGTTTTCATACTGTAGCCTCTCTCCAGAAATGTCTTAGTAAGTTCTCTCGCTTTGATGTCATATTCTTCCTCCTTTGATAGGATCTATTTCTCAAGAATTGACTCAAAGGAATGCTTTCCACTGTCTTTTTAGGATGAAAGCTCAATGCAAGAAGTAAACTGTTTCTGTCGTTGTTTTTGTGAAAATTGTTGTCTCTAGTTCGTTGAAGTAGAGGTAGATCATTATATCAAGGAATTCAATTGATGTTTTACTGAACTTGTGTGTAAATTTGATTCTGGGCGTTATCGTGTTCATGAATGTAAAGAAGTCTTTCAGATCTTCCTCAGTCCCATTCCAGACTCCAAAGAGGTTGTCTATAAATCGTACCAAGAATTTCAGTTTATTCATCCACCTCGGGTTCTGTAGGAAATATATCTCCTCTAAATATGTCATATAAGTGTTAGCATAGCTAGGGGCTATAGCGGCACCCAGAGAGGTCCCTGATATCTGGATGAAATGCCGATTCTCGAACATGAAGTAGTTGGTATTCAGTATTATTGTTAACAATTTCAATATCAGTAAGCAATCACTTCTGACCACTTCTTCTGTGTTCAGTAAAAGCTATTCCATGGCCTCGAGACCTGGCTGATGATTAATTTGGTATGAAGACTTGTTTCATCCATTGTGAACATAATGTCTGTACTTTCTTCAGATGTAATGGATTCCAGTCTCTTCAAGAAATGGATAGTGTCTTTGATGTATGTGGTTGATTTTTGTGTCAATGGTTGGATTACTTTATCCACATATTGAGCTAATGGCTCCAGTAAACTGTTCTTGGCCGCAATAATTGGATGTCCCGGTGGATTTTCACTATCCTTGTGAATCTTTGGCAATATATAGATAACTGGCATTATTGGATGTGTGTTCATCAAGAACATTTTGGTTTTACTTGTAATGATATCATCTGCTCCTTCTTCTGCTAGCGTTTTCTTTATTATCTCCCATATCCTGTCTGTTGGGTCCAAAAATACTTCTAAGTAGGTGTCCTGATCGTTAAGTTGTCGTTCAACCTCTGCTCTATACTTACCAATGTCCATAATGACCAATGCTCCACCTTTATCAGCAGGCTTCAAGATGATATCAGAATTATGCCATAGTTTGGTCAGAACTTGTTTTCCTTTAATTGTCAAGTTGGAACGTCTTCTGTCTTTAAATCTGACTTTCTGAAGATCTTTTAATACTATTTTTTGAAATGCATCCATCACTGGATTCTGTACAGGTGGGTTGAAGGTACTCTTGCATTTCATCTCAAGATTTTCCGTGGTTGGTATTCTTTCTTGTAGTTCTAGTGAATCAAAAAATATTTTCAATTTCATTTTCCGAGTCAATTTGAAAAAATCAATTTTTTCTTTAAGTAACGTACTATTATATGAAGGAACAAATGAGATTCCTTTCTGTAGTGTCTTTCTTTCAAAACTCGTAAATTGGTAACTGGATATATTGATCACTAAGTTTTCTTCTGTTGTAAGTTGACTTTTCTTGAGGGATTTTTTCTTTTTCCCTCTTCGGGATGGATTTGGTCTAAAAAAGAGTATGAAGGTATCGTAGTTTCCGTGGTTTGTTTGGAGGTTGTTGGTACTTGGCTATTCCCCTGGGTCGCTCCGATTTCTGTTTATTCTTTCCTCCGAGTTGTTTCTGGGTGTTCTGCCTCACCACTGGATGCGTCTGATGACTGTGTAGTTTGTTTAGGGTCTCTCTGTTCTTGTTCCACCCTGGTCTTGTACCTCTACTGTTACCTTTCTGTTGATAATATTCTTTCCACGTATATACAATATCAAGTTTATAATCTAGGGTATCCCTCCTAAATTTTCAGATTTTCTTCGATTCAATTTCTTTTCTATAGTTGTCCAATTTATTATTAATTTCCTCCAATAATGAGGATAGTTTGTCCTTTGTCATCAATGATGATAATGCCTTTTTAGTTGTTCCTAAATCCTGTTCAATAGTTGTTAAAGATTTAGATAATTCCTCGATTGTTAGAAGGATCAGGTCCAATGAACACTTGTTGAGTATGAGTCTCCAACATTTCACAAAATCTGGGTTTTCCTTACATAGGGTAGGTTCCAAGTCGATCCTCAGGCCCCTGGGAATTTGTGGTGCCTTAAAGTATTGAGACAAAATGGTTGCATGAAGCCTCTGGCTTATTTCTCGCCGTATCAGTCACTCTAGTTGGTTTACTAGCTCTTCAGGTTTCGAGTCAGTGCTGAAGTCTTGTTCTGTGTCTTGAATAAGCTTTAAAATTCGGATTGCTTCCTCTTGAGAGAATGCCAGTGTTTCTGCTCTATTTTTAGTAAGCAATTCTATTTTTGAGAATGACATATTATTCAACTAATTGGTGCAACCTCCAAGTTGGTGTAGCAACAATGGTTATACTAGTGGACGGTTGGGTGGGGAGGTGCACACACTACTTATGTGTTTTCCTATTTGGCATATATCTAATACATTCACTGTTAGTATTTACAATCTCAGGTGCTATTTGTTAAGTCTGTGCTACCTGACTCAAGTCTAAACAAAAAGGGGGATGGTGAACAGCTACACACGGAGGACATAACAAATGCACACTTTTTTGCTGAATAGAGTAACAGCCAAATAACATAAGTAAACTGAGTGTTTCATTTAGATTCAAAACAATATTTTTTGCGTATTTATTTCTTCATGAAGAGAATCTATACAACAGTCCTTTGATCAATCACATTACATAGAAGTACACACTGGAATTTGTCATATCTGTATTCTCAATGTCAAAAAATTAAACATAAACAAAATTATTCTTTTGCTTCACATAGATCTAATTCGGTTTTGGTTATATACACAATGTTCTGTTCAAGTTGTGCTGATATCTTGTATCTGATGTTTCAATTGGTGCTCATGGGTTGAGCCTCTAGGGTTTCAACCTAGGTATTCCACTACGCCTTTCGGGCTTATTATCTGTCCTTCTTCAGGTGATGATATCAGTACTTTCCTATCTTCATATACAAAATAAATATATATAAGATACTAGATTAATCTCGAATCTGCAGTTCCTCATGAGTGGTGGCAGGCGCAAAAGGGCAGTATAACCAATGTGAGCAATTGCCATCCAACCAATCCCTGCTGAACAGAAACAACCTTACAGAAGAATTAAGCAAGGGCAGTTGCAAGGGACGGGGCACAGCCTTTTTTTATAAACCACAATAGTTCTTTTGAGGTTGATGTTGACTGGAGGTGGGATAAGAAAGCCAAGAGAGCATTATGAGTGGAAGAAGGACGACATTGAATGACAACAAAAGAAAAGAGGCAGAGAGAAGGACTTAGGCGGAGTAGAGGAAGCTGAAAGGGTGTTGAAGAGCATATAGTGAGAGGAAAGTGTGAGAGTGGTAGAAAGAGATGGGTATTATGATCAAAGAGGAGGTGAGGACTAAGGAGGAGGTGAATAAAGGAGAAGGGGTGGCCAGCCAAGAGGAGCAAATGATAAGGGGAACGAGAGGAACATCAGAATGATTGAGACTGAGAGAGAAGAAGATAAGGGAGGGAGGCATCTAGTGGCATTTGAAATCAACAGTTAGAAAGGAGAGATGGAGAGGATAACACCCAGAGTAGGGAGATGATTGAAAGAAATACTAGGATGGTGGCAGAGAAGATTACCAAAGAGGAGGATAGAGAAAGACAGAGGGAGGAAAAGATGAAAGACATCCAAGATGGGGCTAAATGGCTGAGAAGAAACAGCAGAGTGTATGCTTGACAACGGCGTGTTGTGGGCGGGTGGGGATATCAGCATTTGGTTAAACATCTAGGAGATGCAGGAAAAGTCAGAGGAATGAACTAGTGGAGAGGAGAAGAGGAAGCAACAAGGTCGCCTTGGGCATGAGATTGCATTGGTTAGTGTTGGAACTTGGAGGCCCAAGTACAGAGGTCCCTCAGGGATCCGGGACAAGATTGAGAGGACCAGAAATTCAACAGGAGTCAAGAAAGGAGGGTGGGCCATTTAAACCCACCAGACTGTCAGTGACTGGGAAAGGGGTCTCAATTTTCGAGGATTATAGCACCCAGAGACTGGGTTTTTTTGTTGGTTTTCTTGAACTTCTTCTTGAAGTGAAGATATCCAGTGGTTGAGTTTTATGTGCAGGGAGTCTCCATTTTAGAAAACCCGAATAAATCAGTGTCCTTTTGTGTCCATACTTTTGTGTTTGCCTGTATTGTTCCTGCTTGGCTTTGTGAAACAGGAACATTTGCACATTCTATCTCCTTCAGCCTGCCATACCATTTCGAAAACAAGCACCATTAAAAGCTGACCAAACCATCAAAATCAGTGTGATCTACTCTCAGAAGGTATTGCTATAACATAACAAAACTGTATCTGTGAACATATGTTTGTTAATTTGAATGAAGTGGTTTCATACTGGCCTTCACACTATTGGCTATATTCTTATGAATTCAGAACATAGAGCCTTTCCCCTAACAGAACACACCAACAATCTGCAGAATGCATAATAAAAAAATGGTCAACTAAAAACCATATTTCAGAAAATGTCTGCAAACCCTCGCAACTTATCAGAGCCAACCAAACTGGAGTCTCTACTCTCCAAGCTTGCTACTTAATTACATCAAGCCTCAAAGATCTATACATTATTATGACATTCATCTTATGACCAACCTTAATGATGAACAGATGTTCAACTGATAAGCAAGGAATTCAGGGCTCACTTATTTGAGGAAACATGCAACTGCCTTGACAATGGAGCATCTTCTTTGTCAATAATAAATTTCCGGCATTCTGGACAACTACCACAGTATTCCAAGTTGGTCTTACCACATCCCCTGATTGCTGCCATTATCAAAAAAACAGAGAGACTTTAACCGTATGATTTTTTCATGTCCCAAAATTCTATTTTGTTCTGGTCAAAAATATTTTTCATGACAAAATGCATACTCGCTCTAGCTAGATAGCTTCTTTTTAAATAGTATGCATCACTTTAGTTGAAAGTAAATTGGTCAAATTTGTATTAACCACATTTTCTACTGCTATTTCTTTAAAGGGAATTGGAAGATTGTGGTTTGGGGTATGGCATATAGGAAAGGGACTGGGGCGGTAGGTGGGGCGGGCTCTGGAGGGCCTCCACCTGAATTTTGCAGGTAAACAATTTGGTAAACAAATTTTGATAATTTTACTTTTGACCAAACAAATTTGGTGATCTAACAGGACCATGTTAATCTTTATCCAACCAATATGAATTATACCTTTAGAACAAAAACTTGCTGAAATATTACTAAATAGTAACTTCTAACTGGAGCATCTTCACTATGACCTCGCAACCCTCCTGTTGTCAGTGGAATATCGTTCTACACAGAGGCCATAACATTGGGAAAGTAAGACATTATATGGGACTCACTATGGAATGTTTTTATTCAAGGACCTCTGTAAAGAACAATTTAACAATATTTGTATTAAAATGATATATACATTTCACCTTAGACCTTCTATCTTGCCCATATAGGACTTTCACCACTTCTACCCAAGGTAGAATATAAGCAACATGTTGACAACTCCTGTGGATTAGTTTTACTCTTATTTTATCCACTATAATTCTGTGGTGGAAAGAATTCATTATATTGTACATTGTCCTCTCACCTCCCTTCTAGATATTGTCTTCATTACAGGAACCTCAGTTTTGTCACATCCATCTGATCAATAGATTGACTCCTCTTATATCACTTTCTCAAATGCCTTGTAGGTTGGTTACTGCAAACACCAAAGAATGGGGGAGTTAGGGAATTCATACCACTGTAACTAAACAGAGGCTCTGTACTGGTTGGTGTCTATCTAAAACATCTAATAGAGAACAATGTCTCAAAATTCTAATTCACATATATTACTTTATTCCAACAAATGGAAAGTTATACACCTGAATATTTAAGCATAGCCATAAAGATTAATTCTAACATATATGTTAATCAACAAATCACTAGCTCAAACATACAATTATTATAACTGAGGAGAAAGTGAATATGATCACTGGAATATATTCTCATAATTAATCCATACAGCTCAAAAGACAAATTCAGCAGATAGAAATTCATGAAAATATTTATGAAATAGAATGTGTACAATACTAATAACATGGACATCAAAATATTACACAACAGAAATAATATCTCAATTAGTAAATCATCAATGTACATGGCCTTCCCAAAATATTGTTTAGATGACAATGTATCTCAAGCAGGAGAAATAGAGAAGAGGAAAGTCTGTTCCCTGTTCCTCTTCCTGGTTTGTCGCCTAGCAACCTGTTGAAAAATGTTGCTAGATTCAAAATCATAGCTGTCTACATATGTTTCATCGATACCCTCATTGACTCTCAATGTCTTCTTCAGAATGACTCTAGATACACATGGATATCTAGATGTTTTGGAAACACCATAGTGGAGCAGATAGCCTATTCATCTCCTTTGCTGTGGAACCTCTTTGGAACAACAAAATCATAAAAGTGTGCCCATCCATCAGAAAAAAAATCAGTATGAAAGATAATCACAACTATGTTCAGGTCAATACAACTTTCAAGTGGGATGCCCCCAAAAAAGAATCTGAATTTATTTGTGGGCTGTAATGAACATTAAATATGATGCAACATAGTGTCCTCTGAACACTTTACAAGATGGCTTTTCCTTGCGATAAAGCAAAGGTATATGGGTTTAAATGAAAAGTCTCTGGGTTCAAATACAATTCTTTTGGTTTCTAAGTCCCAAAAAGTTTCTGGGATCCCAGAAATTGTACTGGCCTCCAACAAATGTGATCAACACTGTCAAAGGCTGGTGACAAGTCAATCACTCTCTTCTTCTTCACTCCCTTTCTTGTCTTGGTTTCAGGGATTCTGTCTTAATCTGGTTGCGCTATTACCTTACTAATCACACATATTTTGTTTCTTGGATCGAGAAAACATTGTCTGTTTCTCCACTTCAATATGGTGCCCCCCAGGGCTAAGTCTTAGGTCCCCTTCTATTTTGTCTTTGCTCAATCCCTCTTGCTTCCATTATTTCTTCTTCAAGACTTTATCACCACTTGGCACACAGCTATTTCTTTCATTTTCTTCCTTTTCCCTTTCTATGCATTCTGTTATTACTTCTTGTCTCCTCGCTATCCAGTTCTGGATGGCAAACCATTACCTCCCTCTGGAACCCTCTGAGACAGAGAGAGGTACATTCCATTCCTGCTACTAACATGCCTCTTCCTTTGCCTCCTCCTTCTATTTCCTTTCCTCCTGCTTTTCGTTCTATCCCATCGTACTCTCCAAACCTTGGTGTTTTACTTTTTTCTTTTATCCTTTTTTTCTTTTATTTATATTTTAACTTTATTTAAGATTTTGAAAGTAACATTTAGATTACAAATAAATAACCATGACATAAAAGCAAGCAAACATCCAAAATTACAATACCAGAACTATATACAAGTAAAATATATACATATTCATATAGCCCCAACCCTCCACCCCTCCCACAAAATACATGAAACACAATAAGAGACTAGTACAGATCTAAAAATTCCCTCCAGATTTGATCATACATTCTCTTGCTTCTTCTGTAGATCGTCTTTTCCATATCAGCATGCTTGAGCATTTCCTCAACCCATTCATCAATCAAAGGAGCAACCCTAGACTTCCAACCACACAGAAGAAACCTCTTGCCAACAATAGCGCCTCTAAAAAGCCACTTCTTTGCCACTTCTTCTGGTAAACATTCAGGGTATTCAACAACTCATCATCACCCAAGACCTGTTTTGAAATCAAGATCGATGTTCTCACCTAGTACACTCACACAAATCTCACAAACCTCTGTCCAGAAACCAGAAACTCTCGCACAACTCCAAAGCATACGTTCAAGGGTACAGACCTGATTAATACAATCCCAGCACTCAGCTGAGTCCCGTAAAACCATGTTTCTTCAAACGTCCAGGAGACCAGTAAACTCTAATCAAAATCTTAATCTGCCTGGATCTTGCCCCAAGATTAAGTGAGCAAAGCCTTACATTCCTACACATATACTGCCAGGTATCCGCAGAAATATTGGAATCAATCCTTCTACTCCACTCCTCCCGCAAGTTGTCATTTCCCTTGTAATTTGCAACAATCCACTTATAGCTTCTGCTGGCAAGTCCCCCTTCTCCTTGCTTTGGTTTAGTTACAAAAAGGTCTAGGTCTAACACACGTGTCCAATCAACCCTCCCAACAGCCTTTTTCAGATGCCGATAGTCTGTATTCGAAAAACCTGGTATGTTCCATTTAATTTTGACTTCACTAGCTGTAAGCCATCTTTCACCGTTTTCAAGATCCCCAATCTATTCCACATCACTAAGGAACCACTCAGGCCAGAACAATATCTTTCCATTGTCCCTTATTCCATTGTCCCTTATTCCGTGGCAGGTGATTTCACAACTCCCAACTTTGTCATTGCAGTCACGAGCGCTCTCGGTCTTAATGCGCCAGAAAAGCTAGCCTCTGAAACAGACCAATCGTCAAGATCCTTTTTAAGAAATGGGACAAATGACTGCGTGGAAAATGCAAAATGGTACTCTCAGAAGCCCACCATGGGCCACAGGCAACTGGAGTTTACAAAGTTTGAGCCTGGGAGGTTTTCGATCCCAAATGAATTCCTGCATTAATCTCTCCAATTCTTTCTAATAATGCAGACAAATCTTTAGGGGTAGCATGCTAAGGACATAATTCACTGTTGGAGCTGAGGTCATCTTCAGGGCATTAACTTTGCCCCAAAGTGACAGGTTTAATAAAGCCCATCTCTCCAAATCCGACTTGAAATCCTAATGACCTCCTTTAAGTTCTCATCTACCATGTCATCAACTAAAGGTGTCAGCCAGATGCCCAAGTAGCGTCCTTTCTTTTCACACAACTTAAAACTCATAGATGTGACCAAAGATGTGTTACATGAAAAGGTTAGAGGCATAATTTCAGATTTAGTCCAGTTAATTTTGAAACCAGAAGTATCATGGAAGTTGGTTAAAAGGTGCATCAAAATAGGTAGGGATTTGCCCAAATCTTGTAAAACTAGCAATACATCATCCTCATAGAACCACACCTTTTGCTCAACTACCCAACACCTCATTCCGCTCATCCCATGTTCACTCGTGAGCGCAATAGCTAACAGCTCAATTGCTAAAATGAATAAAAGTGGCGAGAGAGGACAACCTTGCCTCGTGCCCCTCTCTAATCGGAAGAATTCCTATGATCGTAAACTGTTTGTTTTTACATCTGCAGTCGGATTCGCATACAATAATGCAATCCATGAAATGTAATGCTCGTTCATATTCATCACGCGTAAAACAGAGTACAAGTACTCCCAATGTACACGATCAAATGCCTTTTCGGTGTCAAGTGAAAGAACTGCAACATCTCCATCAAAGTTCAAGGCCTGATTCATTGTTTGAATCAACATTCGAATATTGCTCGAGGTATGTCGGTTCTTTATAAATCCGGACTGCTTCTCATGGATTAATGACGGAAGCAACTGTTCAATTTGCATAGCCAAAACTTTTGATAAAACCTTGTTATCAGTATTGATAAGGCTGATGGGGCCATAGCTTGATGGTAATTTACCATCCTTCCCTTTTTTAAGAAATACAGAGATTGTTGCATGATTAGTACTTGTAGGTAGTAAGCCGCTATTCCGTGAAGCCATAAACATATCTTTTAACAACCCAAGTGCAAAATCAGGTATTATTCTAACAAATTTGACCGGAAGTCCATCCGGACCTGGGAATCTACCAATGTTCAACTTCTGGATCAGATTCCTTAAATCATCAACAGTCAGTTCTTCATCAAGGAACAAGCAATCTGTGTCGGAAATCTTGGGAATTTTCAGGTTCCAAAAGAAATCTTTCCCAAAGCCTGAGATACCTGATTCATTACGGTATACATCCATGTAATATTGTCTAAAGATGCCATTAATCCGTTTCAGATCAAATGTGACATTGCCGTTAGTATCCAACACCAAAGTGATTGCAGCATTAGAATTCCTTTTCCTCAGCCTCTAAGCCAACCATCTGTCACATTTGTCGCCTCTTTCAAAGAAAGTGCACTGTGAGTAATATAAATTAACTTCTGCCCTCTCGGAGAGGATAGATTTAATCTCTTTTTTTTAGCTTTCGTAATTCATTTAACTTCACAATGTCAGTTTGGTCATTCATCAACTCTCGAGCAAGAATGCTTATTTTAAAATCTAGTTCCAGTCCAGTTTTCGCTTCCTTTTTCCATTTCCCGCTTGATAAGCTAAGTAAGCCCCCACTCATGGTGCATGGAGAGTCTCCGGAGGATGGCTCAGGGGCAACGTGCTCGCCTTGGAAGCAAGATGACATGGAGCACCACAGGTTCGACCCGCGGGCCCGCGCTTAGAAACCTCTGGGTATTAAGCGCGTTATAAATAACATATCATATCATACCATTTAAATGCCTCCCAAATGGTCTTTAGACTTATTACATCTGTGCAGTTCTCTTCCACAAAGTGGTTAGCTTCAGAAACAATCTTATCAAGAATATATTCATCATACAAATGGATGTATTCATGTTCCAGGAAAATGATTTACACAGGTCAAATTCAGATGCATTGTGATCGAAGCGTGATCCGTTATTAGAATATTACCAATATTGCATGATAGGTAATACTCAGTCATAGTCCCACCAGTGAGCAACATATCCAGCCTAGAATATGTGTCATGTGCCCCTGAAAAGAAGCTGTATTCTCTCACATCAGGGTATTCCATTCTCCAATTATCCTACAGATTGTGTTCTTCCATAAGGGCCTGCAAAGCTTGTCAATGGTTATCCACATTCCTCTCCCGTCTAAACCTACTCCTATCTAAAATGGGGTCCAAGATTGTATTGAAATCACCCCCAAGAAAAAATATTCGGAGAGTTAAGATCCTGAATTACTTGAGCCACTTTTCTGAAAAATGAACCATCATCCACTGATGGAGCATATATATTGCACAGGGGCATGATTTCCCCTTGAATTTTAGCCAATAAGGCAGCTATCCTCCCATCTCTGTCAGAATATTATTTTAGTACTTTCAGGGGTGCTTTTACACGAATGAGAATCGCAACGCCCCCTTGATCTAGATGTAAAAGAAGACCCAAAAACAAAGCCAAGCCATTCTTTTTCCAACCCTTTGATCTCGTCACTCAATATATGGGTCTCTTGTAAAAAGCATATGTCTGCTCTCATGTGATCTAGACAATCTAAAATTTTCTTTTTCTTACTCTGATTGTTAATCCCATTAACATTCCAGGACACCACACACAGATCATCCCCGGGCTTCCCAATCATATGTCTCGCCATACTCCCACTGTCTTCCCAAAGCACTAGTCTCTGAAGCAAAAAAAGTACCAAAAACCCACTCTCTTATAAAAAAGCTGGTGCCAAGGAGCACTTGCAACACAAAAAAGTGAAAAAACATTCAACAAGACCTAAGTCCTAAGGACCTCTCACAATTCCTACAGAACTCAAATCAAAAACACCAATCCTAAAGTGTTCCCTGTGAAACTCCAAGCCAGTTCCTAACTATAAGTTCCCAGCTCACGGCAATACAGTCTAAATTAAATTCCTCTAACTAATGGTCATCCAGCGACCACATATATACATGTGTGTATATATTACATGGACGCGGTAGCGTCCATGTAGTTATGGTTATGTTGGTGTTCCATAGGAAGAGCATTTCTTGGGTGACTTATAACTTCGCTCCCTTTGGACGAATCCTCACCAAACTTTGCAAAAAAAAAGTGTATGGTCCACTCTGATTTTTTTTGCAAAGTTTGGAGAGGTTTGGTCCAGGGGGGGCAAAGTTATAGGAGGGGTCCCAAAACTTTTGTTTTTTCCCATAGACATAATGGGAGAAAACCTTACACACGCCTACAGCCCAAACCACTGGACGGATTTACACCAAATTTGCGGCTGGAGCGGGGGCTTGGTCCCGAAAGCGTGCTTTTGCAAATTTGGTATAAATCCATCCAGTAGTTTTTTTTAAAATGACCAAAATGTAAGGCAAAAAAATTAGTGATATCTCTGTTCGCTTCGTGGACAGACTTCCCGGTTCGCTGCGCGGACAGTGCCCTGATTGGCCGAGCGGCTTGCGCGATGTCTGCAGACATCCGACACGTTCGCTGATTGGACAGCGTTGTGCGTGAAGCGCATCAGATTTTTGGCGACGCCCACCATCTTGCATTCGCTGATGACCGCGGACAGCGCGGTGGTACTTGGATTAAAGATTCTATTTAGTGGAGTGTGCTGGTGTGTAAGAGTGTTTGGGGAGGGTGGGGGAGCATGAGATTGGTGCAATGTTGTATTTCTTTTATGTGCTAGACGCTTTTGTTGTGTTCGATTTGTCTGCGGACAACAGAGCTGTTCTGAAATGTTCGTAAATAAACAGAATGGATTCGATGTCAGGTTGAAAGTGTTCTAAGAAGACTCGTGGGGTCCTGGAATGTTCGCAGGGGGTGTCCTGAAGACGTTGTCTGTATTGTCCGTTGTTAAGCTGAAAGTGTTCTAAGAACACTCGCGGTGTCCTGAAATGTTCGTACATAAAGAAAATGGGGGTGTCCTGAGGACGCTGTCCGTATCGTCCTCTGGCAAGTTGAATGTGTACTAGGAACTTCCTTGTGTCCGCGGACATTAAAATGGTTGCAATGCTTGAATCTATGGGTGTGATATGCTGCAGTGGTTGTGGCCAGGGTATAGAATGTTCGGTGCATGGCCATTTGGCCATGCACCCAAGACTCTATGTTGCTTTTATGTTTGATTTATTTTTCTTCTATAATGTTTTACTTTTTGTGGAACGGAATATGTGTTTAGATGGGGAGTGTATAGTGAACAAATTCTATTGTATTCTAAAATGCAAGGAATATCAGCGTTTATTTTACTTGCATCAAAGTTGATTAGAAATAGACCGTCAAGTGTACGTAATCGTGATAGTGCTACGTAGCTCATGCCTTCTTTAAAGACTGTGTTACCAATGTCTATCATTGCTTTGTCTAGGGTAAGACCTTGTGATTTATGAATGGTGACTGCGTATGCAAGAGTTAGAGAAAATTGTTCTCTGCGTACATACATGTCTTTGAAGTGAAGGAATCGAGCTGTTGAGCGTCCTATTCTTTTCACTTCTGAAAGTTTGTCAAAGAGAATATTGACAAACTGAATTTTGTTGTCACGTGGGTATGTTTGAAAGCCAACAACTGTACCCAGTGCTCCATTAACTAGTCCTTGGTCCACGTCAAGGTTACGTTTCAGCATTGCTCTGCAATTTAAGGATAATTTTAATATATTTTCCAAGCCTGCTGTGTTTGAGATTGATTTTTCTAAACTATTTAGTCTTGTTGTGGCTTGGTCACACATGGGTAGTGTCATTGTCTGTGGCGCTAATTTCCATTATTGGTTGCATTTCTTTACTTAACATTATTTCATTGGAATTTGAAACAGCTTGCAAGAGTTGGCATTAAGGCCATACAATTGACATTTTTGTGGGCTAATTGTTCCATAACATCTGTAGCACATGCATTATCACCATAAAGTGCATGAATGTGCCGTGTTTTCAATATTGCTTCTGCTTTTTTAGAAAGTATACCAACTTTGATACTTTTTAAGATGTTGGCATAAGTGAGATCTGCAGATTGGCGCATGTTTTCTGTTAATTCTCTGTACTGGAAATGTTGCCAAAGGTTGACATTTCCAATGCTGCCAACAGTTTTGCGGCAGAGTTTGTGTCCTAATGTTTTAAAAATAGGCTCACCTTTTACTGGTGTCAATTGAAGAAGATCTCCGAAAACAATAATGTGTTTTCCTGCAAAGAGCTCTTCAGAGTTTGTTTTGAGTACTTCTTGTAATCTGAGGTGAATCAAAGCCAACATTAGGCTGGACACCATGCTCACTTCATCTATTAGTAGCATTTTCATTTGTTTCAATACTCTGCGTAGTTCCATTGCAGCTTCTGTAGAAAGTTTGTAATAATCTAATTTGTTTTGGTGTTCTACTGGCAGGAGTAGTAATCGGTGTAAAGTGACACCACCTATGTTGTAGGCAGCTAAACCTGTGGGGGCAGTGACAACAGCTGACAGTTTGTTGTTTGTCAATTGTTGAAGGAACTTACTAATGATTTTGATTAGGAATGTTTTGCCAGAACCAGCTTCACCACTGACGTACAGTAGTATAGGTTTATAATTATGGCAGGAACATTCTTTATTTTCATGTTTTACACCATGTGCAATTTGTTTTGTTACTTCTTGAAGAATGCTACTTTGCTCATTGTTTAGTTTTGATTGTAGTATAGTTAGGTCTTCCTTATCTTCATACTGACACATGGTGTTTTCTACTTCTATCATAGCTAATTCTGCCTCATGTGTTATTAGTGGTTCTCCCAGTGGTTCTTGGCTTCCTGTTACAGAAGGTTGACTACTGTCAGGAGTATCCTTATCTAGTTGGGCCTGGAGTTCTTCTTCGTGTTGCTGTTCATTGTGCAACATTGTTTTGTACTGTGCAATGTTTACATCAGTTATACAGCTTTCATTTGCTTTGAAAGCGTCTTCATATGAGTCATAGTTATCTAGTATTTCTTCTTCTTTTCTCCATGGTTTAAAGAGTTGTAGCAGGGACATGTAATATACTTCTTTATGTTGAGGAGTCTTTCATGACAATTTGATATGATTAATTACATTTGATTTGGTGAGTTTTACTAAGCTGCCTTCACAGTTTGTCACTTTGTATTTACGGTTTTGTTCATCAGGTTTTATATTATTTTTGTATGTGTAGTTTTGGGCTATGTGGTATAGACACATGGGGCCTCATTACGACTCAGGCGGTAAGGGGTTAACGGCAGCGTTAACAGCGCCGCCCCTTACCGCCTGATTACGAGGTCCCCTAGCGCCATGGTGCTTTTAACACCTGCTTTTAGCAGGTGTTAAAATCCATGGCGCTAAGGGACCATGGAGTTAATTACGCCACCGTAATTTACGGTGGCGTAATTAACGCCTTCCCCACTCCCATTATGCCCTATGGGGCAAAAATGGGAATGGGGAAGGGTAAATGGGGATTGGGGACTTACCGCCCCGCCTAGGTCGGAATGGGGCGGTAAGTCCGCCAACCACCATGGCCGTAATGAGGCCCATGGTTTCCAAAGTGGTACTCCTGTTTGGGTAGTATGTGTCCAATAAATTGTTTTTTAAAATGTCTTGGCTGTTGGGATCATGTTTGGCTATTGTTTCTATATCTTCGTATGGTTTTAGAACTCTTTTTCTAGATTTAGCTGGACCAAGACTTGGCCATACTATATTTGCAGATTTACCATACAATGCAGTACCAGTTAATCGATCAGCTGATTCATAGGATCCACATTCTCTATGGGACAGCATTTTTATGCCCAAACTGTATAATTTCTGAGACACTGTTTTATCTGATGACAGGTCATTCCAGAGGTCTTGGAGCTCTGGCTTTTCTGATTTGGTTAAGTATGCTGTGACATATTGTGCAACTGCAGTAGAATTGTCTGCAATGTACTGCATGTCTATGCTTGCATTCTATAAGTGGGCAATGATTGCATTGTAATCATTGATATATTTTTCTTCTTCTTTCCTTTTTATGCAATATGTATTTTTAGGTGACTTACCTTTAACACTATGTCTAACTGAAGACATGAGGTTGTTCACTTGACCTGTATTTGTAACTGGTCTAGGGAAACCAAATCGGCATTTGGTGTAGTATTTCCCTTTGTTCTTGTATTTGCGACGACAATATTTGCCACATTTGTGTCTTTAGAATTGTAAAATTTTTGCATGAAGGTCGACATATTTTTCAATAAACTGTAAAACAGTGGCATCATTGTCTTGACCAAATTTAGGAGCATCTTTAATCCATAAAAGCATGTGGACATGTGGTGCTCCTCTGGCTTGGTATTCTTTTCTCCAAAAGATGTGTTGCACTTCTCCAAGGGGAGGAACAGTTTTATTACAAATAAAATGTAGCATAGCATTGAAGCGATGGTGAAAATATCTTGAAACATTAACAGGATCCTGAGAACAAAGTTCTCCAGGTGATAGTATATCTATGTTTGTTTTGTTTTCGTTTGATATGCGTAGGAAAGCATGTAAATCTACCCATGCATATTCTGCACAACGTAATGTAACAAACCAAGTGGGTGGGCCAAGGTTTCTGATCATACAATGTACATCTCCATGATGTCGAAACCAGTACTCTTTAGTACCACGCATATTTTCTAATAGATTTGTAAGATTTGCTTGTAAAACCTCATCTTTTTGTTGAACTTTTTTGTAATAATTGTGTAGCTGTCATATTTTGAAAGTGTGATCCTGATTTTAATATGTGTGCAACTCCGTAACATAAAGTTGCTAGTTCACTTTCAAAGAGTAGGTGGAATATGTATTCCACATTTTGTCGAAATCTGGGATCTTCAGAACACATTCGTAATGAGCGATTTTCTGATGCGGATATTTGAATAGGTCTATCATTGTATCTTCCTCCTTTGCCAGTCGGAAAGAGTGGAGGAAAAGCACGTGCTTCTATACTTTTTTCCCATATGCTGATTGGTGATCCTTTTGTTTGACGCATTTGGTACATTTCCAGTGCATCTTCTATGGTGTCATTAGAGTGCAATGGATGAATTGTATAATGGACTAAACTGTTTGTTATTGTAGCAGGATCTAGGAGCTCAAATTGACCAGCTTCTTGTGTCTCTTGAATTATTTCAGTTGTATCTTTCAAGTTTTCTTCAATATTAATTTCTTTGTAATATTCATTATTCTCTTTAAGATATTGCAGGGCTTCTCTAACTTTATGTAAATCTACCAGCTGTTGCCAAATTTGTTTGTCTTTTGTAGGTACTCCATTTACCAAGATAATTAAAGATTGTTGCATTGGACGTTGCACTCCTAGAGTGTGCACATTTTCTTTTAGATCTAATGGTAAATACACTACTTTTCCATGAATACCTTTCACTAATTCAGAGGGAGGTAATTTTGCAGTTTTTGGTTGAAGGCGTATTATTGCTTGAAATGGGTGCACTGTTTGAATTATGATGCTCTCATATAAATTAAGTTGTTGAAGGGGTTTTGGTAGTGGATATAATTCCAAGTTATTTGTGATAGCACGTGAAGGAGTTTGGTTGTTGTCAAGTTTTGTAGTGCAGTAACTGCAAAGTTTTATGGGGTCAGTTATTTCGTATTTGTTTTCTGCTATAATGTAGAGAGCTAATTCAAACCATTTAGATTCTTCATTGTCTTCTATTTTGTAGGATAGGTCTACAGTTTTTGTGTTACTTTTATAAAAAGTTCTGCGGCAACATACACACACGTGGTTTGGTACTTCAGCTGAAGTACTTTCAAATTTTAGTATTTCTTTTTTGTATGTGTGTAGTGAAAGGTTGCCATGTGCAGAATTGTTACGAAGTTGGTTTACAGCTAATTCATCTTGTAAGTGGGTTTCACTTCCAAAATATTTTGTCTGGATATAGTCGATTTCTTTAAGTAGGTCTTTTGCTGTACCATGTAGAAGAATGTTATTTAAATTGCCTAGTGCTAAAGCAGGACCTTTAGCATAGTACAGTTTATAAACTAGATGTCTTATACTTGCATGATGTGTTGATATCCTTTTGATATCATGGAAGGTTGTTTTGCAAGTAGGTCCTGTAATTCAGGCCAATGAATGTCCTTGTAGTCCTGTGTACTTGCGTACTGGACAAGCTTCCATATTTTGCAGTAGTTTAATTTTCATTTTGTCTTTGCTTTTCACATATTGATTGAGGAATTGGCATCAAGACTTGACATTTTTTTGGGAAATGTTACACATTGACGTGCATGCCATTTGTACACTAGATGTTCTGATTCAGTTGAATGGAGGGGTAAATCTAAGTTTTTAGGGCATGTTTTTGTAAGGAGTACTTCTTGTTCCATTATGGTATTATTAACTTTTTCATAGCCTCGACCACTGCTATGTATGGCAATTGTATTTGTTTGCTTTTGTTTGTACGCTTCTTCATTAAAGTATGGTTCTGTGCTTGTAGTGTGACTCCATTCACCTCCACAGATATTTAAGAAGTTATTTCTGTTGACATTTCGTTTATTGAGAAGTCTTTTTTGTAATTTAGTTATTAGTTTTGTTAGTGGTTTTATTCTGTTTAACACTAAAATAAATAACTTTCTTTATAGAAGAATTGCACTGTCTATCAACGCTTCTAAGATTACTTTTCTAGAATAGGTTTGTAGTGTTGAACCTGGTTTCTCTCCTGTTTTCATAAGATTTTGAAGGACTTTGTGACGGAACATTTTGGCTAAAATACTTTTCTGGGTATGCTTACTTTGTACTACATCAAGATTTATAGAAGAAGTTTTATTTGTAGTGATAGTTGATTTTCTGTTAACTGTTTTTTGGTTTGCTTTACTTTTTGATAGAGGATGCAAAGTTTTTGTACTAGAAACTTCTTCTGTTTCACTACATGACTGTATTAGCTGTTGTGTTTCAACTTTTTTTACAAATTCTGCTATAGATGGATGTTTATGTTAGAGAGTTTTCTTTTCATTTGCTCTACTTCTGCGTTCCTTTCTACAGCGTTGCTTTTTGGTAGGCACTCTGTTGAAAAAAATACAGAAAGTATGGGTTGGGGTGTTCTGGAATGCATGTGTGTTGTGTGCATGAGTGTTTGAGTAAGATGATAAATATGTATGTAATGGTGTGTGATTGTGCTTTGAGAAGTACAACTACTAGGGATGGGTATTCTTAAATTAATGTGTTACTAAACTGGGGTTCAGATGACAGAAAAAAGTAAGCCAGTGGTTTGGAGAAGTATAAATAGTATATCTAAAGCTATACAATTAAAACAGTTGTTTGTTCTACAACATCTAAATTCTAGCGGCTGAGTTGGGTAATTTGCGTGTCGAAAAATAGGACGTTGTGGGCCATTCTGCCAGTAAATCACTGTTTAAGACGGGGGGATGTTTGGTCAGAATGGTGCAGAATCTCTTTTTTTAGGCACAGAAATAGCATGAATTAACCTTACAGTGTGTTTGAGTAATAAATCAAATAATATGGTAACATTTTACTTACTTTTTTTCTAAAATGAGCAGTTTGCTTCTTAGTTGTTCTTTGTACTTCAAATTCGGCTGCTTCTTTTCTGGAGAATGGTCTTCACTGCAATTGTATAAGAAAGAAATTAGTAATTTGGTTTGTATATAGCACTGTTTTTAATTTAGACATAGATTCTTTAAATTGAAATGCTCAGCGCCTTCCTCAAAACCATTAAAACTATCTTATGACTAACTGTAGGAAAGAAAATATCTTTACTATGGCTTGTGAAATTCATAATGTACCACTCTATACCACTATTCCTGTAACTAAGCTTTTCCACGTAATAGTGAGTCAATGTCATAGCCAGCCTACTTTTCCACGTAATAGTGAGTCAATGTCATAGCCTGCTTGTCCTATATAAATGTAAGTAATTATATAAATTGAAAAAATTAAAACCAATTATGTGTTTGTACAAATATTATTTTTTGAGATTTGATCATAGAGTGTGAATGTAATTTTGTTTGATTATATGTAGTCCATATATTTTATTTCAAAAAAATTTAACATTATTTGCGTGTGTGTGTGTGTGTGTGTGTATGAAGAAATTAAATGGTATAAAGGTTTGTAAATCACAGTTCATTTTAGGACAATGAAAAATGATCATAGATTCATTTTACAGATTATACAAGGTAAAAGTCGGTTAGAAAATGTGTTCATGTACTGTATAGAAAATATGCATACCTGTAGTTTGTGTTCATGCATATGGATACGGACGAAGCTGCAAGTAGAAATCTTGGAGATTTGTATAGTATTTCTCGTAGATCGTGCTTGATAATGGTATGAGACTTGTACTCCGAGAGATTCACCGTACATTTGTAGTAATGATCTATGATGATGCAGTTACATGTAGAGGTCTTGGATTTGATTGGTGGATGGTCATGTGATTTCTTAGCTACATCCAATGAGGGAATGGTACAGAGAGTGAAGTGGAAATGGTAGAAGGGCTGTCCATGTCACAATATGTTCGCGGACATGGCGGTAGTTCTAGGACACCGCGTATTACATCCGGGGAATTTGGGGTGGGGAGGCATGCAAATGAGATTGAATGTAGCAAGGGATTGGTCAGTAAAATTTAGTGAGTGTGTTGTACTAGGAGAGGTTTTCTCAGATATTCTTTTTGCTGAGAGAAGAACAGATAGCTATGGCTGAGTGTTTCAAAAAACAGATTGTGTGGATTTTGGGAGACTCATGGATACATTGGTTGAAGGTGCATGCAGAAAGCTGTGGAGTATCTATAGATCTTGGATTCCCACATGTGGAAGTGCACTGGTATGGAGTGCGTGGAATGAAGTGGTTGGACTTGCTACCTCTCTGTGCAACTTTGAAGATAGAGGAACATCCAGACATAATTGTAATTCATTGTGGAGGGAAAAGTTTAGGACATGTGTCTGGAATTTCTTTGCAATTTGCAATGAAAGAAGGATTTCAGAAGATCATGGACATGTTTCCAAACTCCAAAGTAATTTTTTCACGGATTGCGCAGAGACAAATGTGGCTTCGTTCTTTCTCATGTGGTCCACATGAGAAAGCAAGGTGTAATGTCAATAAGGCTGTTTGTGCCTTCCTAAGAGATTTTGGCATGTCCTCTTTTCACAATGAAAATATTATATTTCGTAGTACATACATTTTTCGCAGAGATGGAGTCCATCTTACTTATTCCTTGCATTTTAGAATACAATAGACTTCGTTCACTATACATTCCCCATCTAAACACATATTCTGTTCCACAAAAAGTAAAACATTATAAAAGAAAAATAAATCAAACAGAAAAGCAACAGGATGTCCCTGCAAATCCTCCAAAGAGAGTAAAAGAAAGTAATACTTCATCAAGTGCCACAAGCAAAAAAGAATCAATTAGGGAAAGTAAACCAGGTACTTCTTCAAAGAAAGAAGACAAACTCCAAAAAAAGCAGTCAGATACAGAACTACCTGGTCCATTTAAACACTCAAATATAGTTGTGTAAGTTGCTACGCAAATGTAGCAATGAATATTCTATTTCAATTACCACCAATTGTTGAGAACATTTACTTACACAGTACAGACCCATTGTGTTTGCAAATGTTAGTACTTCACAGAAATGCAGCAAACAATCCTGACAACATGTATAGTGTTTATGGAATAAGACAACAATTGGACTACTGTGCTGGAATGGTGAAATTCACAGGAGGATCCACAAGAATTTCTAATGCACTTGCTATTAGTACTGGAAAACAAAAACACACCTATAAATGAAATCTTCCAGATTTCATACATGTGGAAACATACATGCACTCTCTGTAACAATGCACAACAACAAATCCCCAATGAATGCTTTGTGTGTATATCAATACCTAATTGTGAATCCGTTCCATTTCAGCAACTTGTACAAAATGCAAACCATGGTAGATTATGTTCGACCTGCAATTCAGATAATCGCTCCACGTTAGTAATACAAACACATAGTAAATACGTAATACTAATGCTTCAACATTACAATGCAGATGGTACCAAAAACAACTGCAAGCTGACTGGATTCACACATGGTCAAATATCACTTGGTAGGAAAACCTTCACAACAATAGGTATAATCTACCACGCAGGAGCCACAACCAATTCAAGGCACTACACTGCATATATAAAAAAGAAATCTGGATGGTTTGAATGTAATGATAGTACCATTACTCTAAAGCAGAGATTACCAGTAAATCTTACAAACGCTTATTTAATGTTCTTAAAACCAAAATTTGATAACTGAACTGTACTTAAACCTTAAGTACACTTGTAGTAAAAAAATATAAACTGTCACAACATTCCAAAAGCTATCTAACTGCCCAAAGATGCTACAACAACTAATCAGATAAATTAATACCACTCAAATAGAGAAAAAAGCAGACAGTTAGAATGTGCCAATTGGTATCTGACTGTCCCAAAATTTAGAAATATCCAAACAGATAAATCAATACCATGAAATTATATCAAAAAATAAACAGTTAGAATACGCCTACTGGTATCTAACTGCTCCAAAATTTTACAATATCCAAACAAATACATAATATTGTACTGCTCCCAAAAACTGGAACAATCCAATGTATAAAGCATTAGCCAGTAACAACAAGTAAACACTGAAAACAAACAAACAAATAAACTGTAGCATAACACAAAAAGGGTTTTTTTTAATCCAACATGGATTTTGTTTCTCCCACAGACCCAATGATTTTAGCAACAAAAACAGAAACTGAGCAAATTGCACAGTACTCTGGTTTGCCATCTACTCAATATGAGGGTCAAAAAAAGAAGAAAATGTTGATTGTACAATGTAATAAGTCTTTATAAAATACTAATACTAAACATGCATTTTCTTTTATCACAGAAATGAACAAGAAAAATATAGACTCCCGTTACTAAACCAAATAGTAAGTATAACATGATAAATACAACCATCGCAGCATATCACACCCATACTGGCTTATAAGAATGTTCCTTATAAATTTTTTTTTGACCCAAAGTTATAAGCCACTATGAGTGTGATATGGCCATGCACCCATCATTCTATACCCTGGCCACAACCACAGCAGCATATCACACCCTTAGATTCAAGTATTGCAACCATTTTAATGTCCGCGGACACAAGGAAGTTCCTAGAACACATTCAATTTGCCAGAGGACGATACGGACAGCGTCCTCAGGACACCCCCGTTTTCTTTATGTACGAACATTTCAGGACACCGCGAGTGTTCTTAGAACACTTTCAGCTTGACAACGAACAATACAGACAACGTCTTCTGGACACCCCCTGTGAACATTCCAGGACCCCATGAGTCTTCTTAGAACACTTTCAACTTGACACCGAATCCATTCTGCTTATTTACGAACATTTCAGAACAGCCGTGTTGTCCGCAGACAAATCGAACACAACAAAAGCGTCTAGCACATAAAAAAAATACTACATTGCACCTATCTCATACTCCCCCACCCTCCCCAAACACTCTTACAAACCAACACACTCCACTAAATACAATTTTTAAACCAAGTTTCACCTCGCTGTCTGCGTTCGTCCGCGAATGCAAGATGTCGGGCGCCACCAGAAATCTGACGCGCCCCACGCCGTCCAATCAGCGAAAACGTCGCGCAAGCCGCTCAGCCAATCAGGGCACTGTCCGCGGAGCGAACCGGGAAGTCTGTCTGCGAAGCGAACTGAGATATCACTAATTTTTTTGCCTTACATTTTGGTCATTTTAAAAAAAAACTACTGGACGGATTTACACCAAATTTGCAAAAGCACGCCTCCGGGACCAAGCCCCCACTCCTGCCACAAATTTGGTGTAAATCCGTCCAGTGGTTTGGGCCGTAGGCATGCGCAAAGTTTTTTCCCATTATGTCTATGGGAAAAAACAAAAGTTTTGGGACCCCCCCTATAACTTTGCCCCCCTTGGACCAAACCTCTCCACAAACATTCAGAGAGGGCCATATACTTGTTTTGCAAAGTTTGGTGAGGATTCGTCCAGAGGGAGCGAAGTTATAAGCCACCCAAAAAATGCTCTTCCTATGGAAACACCAACTTAACCATAACTACATGGACGCTACCGCGTCTACCCCACTATAGCAGTCTACCCCACTGCTTTCAGAATAGTTCAACAGCCGATTAAATCTATATGCCACACCTAGCCAACACCACTAGAGGCCCATATACAGACTGGCCCTATCATAGCAGTCACTTCCTAATGTACATTAAACTATGAATGGAACCACCAAATGTAACCCCATAAGGAATATATGGAGCGACAGTACCAATAAAGATGTCTTCATCAAAGGAGCAAGGGGGGCAAGGCATCAAAATCCTTAATGGCTAAAAGGAGTTAATTCAGCTAAGTGAAAGAAACCAAACCGTAGTGCGATACGGAACTCACCAGATGTCATAAAATGGCATTACCAATCTTAAATATCAAAAAGCAGAACCCCACATGTAAGATACATGTCAATGTAATATCCGATCAGGCCATATGAGGTTATTCAGACACCATCAAGCCATTGTTGTTTGATGCAGCCACCTTCAACAAGTATACATATATTTAAGAAATGGCACCTATGGGCGGCAACATTAGTGAATTCAAAAGTACATTTTCAATTAAAGGTGGAAGCACAGGCAACAACTCATTAGCACCAAGGTAAACTACATTGAGAAAAATTAATGCTACTTGAAGAGAGGGCTAAACAAAAGAAAAAGGGGTCATAGCACTCGTGGGGAAACACATATACCACATATCTATTCTGTCATCAGAGAAAAAATTGTCAACTCGTGCATCACAGTCAGATGAAAACCACACTCAACATGAAAAACTAATAGGAAACCAATAACTGTGTCATTTGAGACAATGTGGTAAGAGTTCTCCTTCTGGCCAAACATTCAGAACTATGAGATAACATGCAGTTGAGCAATTATGTACATAGGAATCCATGTGGGATCCAGACACCAGCTAAAACAGAAAATGGATCCAGTATATCCGATAGGCAGCAGGGGCACTTATATCCAAAAAGTATATTTCCACAGGTCAAATGTTATTCGATATTCTGTACGGCTATCACACTGACCGCTCCGTTCCACAATCTAAATGTACAGTGAACACGCGCTAGTCGGACCACTTTACACATTATAGGTAGCCGATCCAACCATTGCCTTCACTTTGTCAAGAGGAAAGGGCACATGCGCTGCGTAGTTTGAACGATATCCAATTTACATTTACTTTCAGTATCTTGCAAGCGCATGCAAAGGCTCATCTCGCATTTAGTCCGGGCCAGCATATTAGCATATTAGCCCCCTGCCACGAGAAAGTGATGTCTGGGGGAGAGCGCTGAAAGCGGTCAGCGGTCAGCTGTACCCATCATACAAATGATCATTACAGTACCTCTGTGTGGACCCGATATGTCTCTCATTGCCAGTTCTAGGCAGCGGAATACCGGTGTTGTTACTTGTGATGACGCTTAGTCAGCCGCACTGCTAGTGCACTTCGGGATGTCAAGTCATCTGTCTTGTGTTGTGTTCCGGGTCCTTTCTTCTAAACACCCATTATTAGATTTACAAGCTGAACAATGAGCCGTCCGAATTCCTCACAGCTTTGTTTACTTTCGGAAACAAAACTTTTAACCGTTATGCAAAGCAGGCATCTTTTTCTTCAAGCAAAAATTATAATTTTGAGCAATATGAAATAAAATAAAAGTAAAATTAATACCAGCCAGGAATCGGAAACACAGGTGCACTTATGATGTGGAGGCAAACTCACCCTTACATTTTTCCAACCAATGTAAGGCTTGTTTGGGGTCAGAGGTGGTCTTTTCTCGATCCGGCAGTTCCAGAACCATCACATTATTTCTATTCAAGTATACTTTTATATTCAGCAGTTTAGCCAGATCTTTCACGCCCTTGAAGGATCTTCTCATTAATAAAATCTCCTTGTGGTAGTCAGGATACAAAAACACTGGGTTACCCTTATAGCTGGTATTACCTTTAATTCTTGCAGCTTTCATCAAATTTTCCTTATTCTGAAGTTCACAAAGGCAACCAGGATGTATCTTGCTCTGGGGCCCTGATGTCTCCCCACTCTGAAAGCATGATCAATGTCACACATGGAAATAGAGTCAAAACTGAAGCTTTCTTTAAATATTTGGACCACTAGGGGGATCAAATCTTCATTTTCAGAATTTGCTGTGTCTTCAACTCCTACCAGTCTCAGGTTTTTCCCCCCTTAGTTTCAGATCTAGTTCGAGGTGTTTTCTCTTTTTCCTTCTGGAAGTCAGCTTTCAAATTGTTGTATGCCCGAAAGCTTCCAGCTATTTCTGTGCCCATGGTGACTGAGGATTTGTCCATGTCTGTGACTCTCACATCGAGGTGGGACACCTTCAAATTGAGTTCTGCCACGGATGACTTGACCTCACTGACGTCTTGAGCAACTTGTAGCAAAAGTGTGTAGATATCGTGAGCATTAGAAATGTCCCCCATCTCCAAGACCTGCCTAGATTTTTTAGGAGCAGGATTCTCTGCCTCCTCGATTTTTTTCTTTGAGTTCATAATCTTAAGTAAATATCTTCAGGGAGAGAGCCCAGAAGCTGAAGCAGCAGCCTTGTTGTTTTATCTTGAGTCTCCTCTTATGTTCTACTCTCACTTTTCAGATATTTTTTGTTTTGGTCACTACCAGCTCTTTAACATTCCTAATGCACGGTCTTCCTTTGCTTTCACACCACAAACACTCTGGTATTCTCTCTTATTTTCTCTCACTTAGTCTACTATTCTTGTCTTCTTCTTGGCTTTCATGCTACCCACTTGACTCCTCTCTCCTCTATTTACAATTCATCCATGCATCATATTTTCTCTCTATCTTCTCATAACACTATCTCCACTGCTATTGCATTAGCTTTCTTTTGAATTTGAATATTGCCTGCTTTTTAACTTTCTTTTCTTTGCCTTCTCTTCAAATGTCTCCATGGCCTGCCCCCATCTCACCTCATTGATTTCTTTTCATTCCACTCCCAGCCCCCTCTGCACTCAATCATTTTTTCTACTTTCAGTCCCTCACTCTCCCTGTGCCAGAATCCGTTTTCTGTTTTCTGCTTTGGCTCCTAAACATTGGAGCGTTCTTCATCTTCACCTTCGCTCTCCATCTTCTTTTCCCTAATTCCACTTTTGTCTCAAAACACACTTACTTGCCTGTTGATTTTTTTATTTCATTTATATGCATTTGACATGTACCGTTTCTTTTAACTTGTTATGCGCTATGGCGTATAGCACTCCATAAATACAAAAAACAAATGTCTCTGTTACAAATAAGTATTTTGGGCAATTGCACCCCAATCCAGGAATCCTTTCATGGGAATTATCCTCCCTTCACCATTGCTCACTCTCCACAAATTCTTCATGGCTGCTTGGTTGGTGAATACAGCTTCTCTTCTTTTTGTCCTTATATCTTAGGGCACTCCTTATCCTGGGTCCTGGGCTCTACATGCATCTGCACTTCAGGCTCTGGCAAAATATGAAATGGTTGGTGGAACAGCATATTCTATGAGGTGACTGCCCACCTGTTTCACGAAAGGTTGGGTTTGCTTATCCTTGTCGCATCCCTAATTTAGGGTCCTAGCTCTGGTCCCTAACACCCTCTTTTCATCTACCTCCTCAGACAGTCACAATGAAGATTACCCAAGCTTACAGCACAGGGAGTCTTGATTCTATTAAAGACACAAAGATAAGCATTATGCTTCAACTACCTTTATTTCTGAATCTCCAGCAGTATTAAAACATATACACATTCATAAAAATGTTAAACCATTTAATTTTATTTTTTCAAACTGGGAACTACAACTCCCTGCCTCCCATCCTTGTCCTGTAATTCCATACACCATTTCCTCTCCACTGCACCCCATGATGTCACATCCTGTGTAGGTGCCTTCATCTCTAAGGCAACTGAGACCATAGCCAGCACAAAAGTGCCACTCTGGCACTTCCGTCACATGCTCAATCACCCCCGCTCATTTCTACCAGGATTCACTCCTACTCACCCTGCCATTGGCAGCATCAGTTGTTCTTCTGGTCTTCTCCTGCATAGTAAGAAAAATACTGATCAGGGCGGGAATGCGCAGCCACAGATATAGCTCACTTTATAACATGAACATGTTATCTTTGCAATCGTTGCGTATGAAGGGTGGGAATAATGCACACCTTGTCTCTTTAATAGATAGAATCACGAATCCCTGTATTGTAAGCTTCAGTAATCTTCATTGTATGTCAAAACTGGAGGCAAGCATTATGCTTGTTCAAAGATTTGCACCACTGGTGCCCGCACCAAGACCACCGGCTTAAAATAAAATGCTCTTAAGGAGGAGTCGTTGTACCAGTCAGCTGCTCACAATATATATTGCAGCCTGGCACCTTCCACAAATGCCTTGTAGGCCATCACCCCTCTTACAGAATGCACCCCGAAAATGGACAAGTTTACTCCTGCTTGTGTCATGATCTATCTGAGCCATCTGCCAATAGATGCAGACACAACCGCTTTAAAAGGCTTTCACCACGCTATAAGGTAATGCCCTCGGGGCCTTCGTTAAGGCCCTTGCTACACTCAGGCCTGTAACTGTGGGCCCCAGGGGCATTACCTTATGCGATAATGGCCGGCAGGCTCGGGACTTATTGACTAAATAACATCATGGCCAAAAAATACCACCTTGGACTGGAAATTCTATACATTCAGATCTGATAATTTTGTTGATTTCTTAAATTCTACACTTAACCCAATCATTTGCAGAGATGGGAATGAAATGAATCGACGGCAGGCGAGGAATAGTCAAGTCTTTGATTCAGTTATAGCCAATGAGAAAAAAGTGATGAGAGCTGAGATTATACTTATTAGGGGCCTGAAGCATCTATATGAGGTAGATGCCGGTAATGGAATAAAACAAGTGAAGCAGCGCTATAAGAACTAGTTAAAGTGTAATCTTGCTTGAAGATATCAGACTCAGAAGAGATGTTTATAGCCCTAAACAACGAAAATGTGCCATATTTTAGGTTATTTAATTCCCCAGGCAGAATTACAACTTAATGCAGTGCCGGAACCAGAATGATGGCACACTTTGCAAAACGGTATGACCCAATGGTTCCAATGGACTTCTATTCAGATGTCTTAATGCAGAAAAGCAATGCAAATTGGAAACTTCCCATAGACCAAGAATCCATTTTAAAAATGATTGGCAGAATCAGCAGTTCATGAGCACGCGTCTCAACAAATTGTTTAACGTGTGACCGCATTCTCTGGTCTACCATTTTGACAATTTTGCTGGGGCAAGTTGCTGAGACCTGTATGTTTCCTGTCACTTGGAGAATGGCGCTTATGGTGCCAGTCTTTAAGAAAGGCTTGCTCGAAGACCTAAAATATTACCGGCCAATCTCTGTATCAGAAGCAGCCAGCAAAATCTTTACATTGTTGATTTAAATGCATCTTGAAAGTTGGCAGAGAGAGGCTGGTTATATTCAAAAGTGGCAAACAGGGTTTAGAAGGAACCTGAGTATGTTAGTTAATGGTTTCCTTCTAAGGTCTATTCAAGACCTGGCATAGTCTAAGCGATACAAATCTATATTCATTGCCTCAGTGGTCCTCTTGGCGGGTTTTGGCGCAGTAGATAGAGTGCTCCTATGCAGTAAGTTAAAGAGATGGTGAATCTGTTATGGTCTATTGCGTCTTATTATAGCCATGCACAAACATTCTAACGTTCTGTGAAATTGGATCATGGAGGTTTCCTCTTCCGAATAATACCAACGAGTGTCCTAGTTAGACAGGGGTGCATCTTAGCCCCTTGCCTCTTTAATGTATATGTCTCCGATATCGGGGAAGTGTTGGAACCAGCAGATTTTGCCTCTCCAGGATTTGATCATCTCAAATGTATTTGGGTCGCATATGCAGATTATTTTCCGCTCATTGATTGTGCACAGAGGGTCTTACAGCTATTGATTAGCCCATTATTGATTAGGCATCAATCAATTTCAGGGAAATCAATCCGCGTAGGATTACTATAATGCAGTGGACCCGAAAGAGAAAGCTGATGAATTATAATTGGTCCAGCTCATCGGAAGCGCTGCAAATGTTAAACAGTTTTGTTTATTTGGCTTTTCTGTAACATTGAAGCCCCATAGTTAGGAGGTTAATGAATTGCTGTTAAGGAAGACTTAATCCTTAACCAATCAGCCATGCAGACTAGATTGCAAGTACAGTACATTTTCACTCACCGCAGCATTGAGATTTTTTTAAAGTAAAATTGGACCTATGTTGCTAAATGGTACTGATTTGCAGGCCTTGTGGGCTCTTGATTACCTTCCTAAATTGGAAGGATTTATCTGGAGAAAGGTAATGAGGTTGCCGAATTCTGTGCCAATTGCAGCAATAAGATATTGTTGGGAAGGGAGAACAATCGTCCCAGGCCCCAAAGTGGTTTTCAGATGTGACACAGGCCCAGCAGCATGGTGTTACCGGGGGTAGGGGCTTGTCTACAGAGACCACAGTCTGGGTAGTTTAGTGCATGCTGTGGGTATGGATCACATGTGGAAGGAAACGCCATCTTAGAAAGTAGCTGCCATATTGAAATGGAGGCCTAACGCTGTGCTGCAGCTAGGGCAGCAGGCCCACGCCATAAACGCAGAAGTAAGCTTGTGCATGTGGAAATAGGTTGTAACATGGGTCCCGGTGAGAAACGCCAGAGCTGCAGAGATTCATAGATCTTTCATTGTTTCATGCCGCCAGAATTCGTATGCCAGGAGGAATGAGGCCATGAGGGGGCTCAGAGCGCCCTCTGAAAAGTTATCTTACAAGAAGGAGGGCATGAGCCTCCAACCTTCCCCAGTCCCACTTTAAGTTATAGCACCCAGTTGCCCTAATCCCAAGACCCAAGACCCCAGCATTCCAAGGTACCTGTTAGTCCCAAACTATCCACCGTTTATTTTAATTTTATTTTGCATTTTTAAAGCGCTCACACAGCCCGCAAGCATCAAGGCGCTGTTACAGGATTTTTTTTTTTTTTTGCGTAATTGTTTTTTTTTTGTCTGTCTTAGTTGCGTATTTATAACGTGTTTAAATAGCCAGATGTTTATAAGCGCGGACCCGGGGATCGGACCTGCGTTGCTTTGTGTCGTCTTGCTTCCAAGACGAGCATGTTGCCGCTGAGCTACCCTCCCAGGACGCTCCCACCATATCGCTGTTAGAACCCCACTCAATCAGAAAGCAGGGACAGGCTGCCTTGACCAACAGGTCACGTGATTTGTGCTATGAGGTGCCGGGAGGGGCAAAATAACAAACCTAAAATGAGGGTGGAGAGCTTTGGAAAAGCAGGGGCGCGTCTGGGATTGGGCTGGGGTTTTAAGTCATTGTGACCTCGAATGTATCCTCTGTACCCATGTCGGCAGTACCAGGTGCACATCAGGCTAGAGATAGAGAAAGTATTGTTTTTCTCCTTATAATTACCAATTAACTGTAGCTTCCCGGCCAATGACGTGTGAGGAGGAGCCCATGTGGAAGAAGATGGACAGAAGAAGCTGGGACCAATGGCCTGGCATCCTTTATGAAGCAATTAGCCTATATATAGAGTCGCACCAACCAGCCATTCGGATTTGTAACATATGTAACTTACGTCACTGATGACGCAGTATGCCTTTTTAATGTGTTGCGTGTACACATTTTGCCAGAATGTTCAGTGTCAGCAGAGCTCTTTTCTGGTCGATCGTTATTTTTGTGGAAATGAACTTAGTTGTCCTTGTAAGAGGTGTGCTGGTCCTTTTTCCCTAGTGGGTTGCATTTTTTCTGGTGTGAGCATTTTTTCTACATTATGAGTTGGGGATCAGATTGCTGCAGAGTTTGGCTCATTGGAAGATCCTAACCTTTTTTTATAAGCTTATAACCTTGCAGTTTGACTCCTTAATGGAGGATCTGAACATCGTAAAGCAAGGGGGAAGTGTACAGCCTTTATCTAGCCTTGGAGAGCACTGTCATAAACTGTTGCAGCAGATGGATTACACTGAGTATGATTGGATTATTCATCCAGGCAATATTAAACAAAAAGCTATATATGTTGGATTGGATTGCAACGATTGGGTGCTTTCACAGTTATGAGTCTTTAAGGCATCTTCAAGCGGAGCATAAAAGAGTGGAGATTTATCACTGTACCTATTACAGTACCCAAACAAAACTATGGCCCTCATTACAACTCAGGCGGTAAGGGGTTTACGGCGCCGTAAACAGCGCCGACCCTTACCGCCTGAGTACGAGGTCCCTTAGCGCCATGGCGGATTTAACACCTGCTTTTAGCAGGTGTTAAAATCCATGGCGCTAAGGGACCATGGAGTTAATTACGCCACCGTAACTTACGGTGGCGTAATTAACGCCTTCCCCACTCCCATTATGCTCTATGGGGCAAAAATGGGAATGGGGAAGGGTAAATGGGGATTGGGGACTTACCGCCCCGCCAAGGTCGGAATGGGGCGGTAAGTCCGCCAACCACCATGGCAAACATAGTTTACGCCATGGTGGTAAAGTCACGGCCCAGGCGGTAACTTACCGCCTGGGTCGTGATGAGGCCCTATATCCTTTTTAATATTTAGATTAAATCTGTATCTGACCAAGCAAGTTTGGATAAAATATGGTCTTTTGGAGGATGGCACTACGTACTGCAGGTTTTGTAATGATGTAAAGGAGAAGGAATCCTTAAAACATCTATTAGGGCACTGCCCTGCCCTTCATGGGAACTGTACTGCATTCTTTTGTGTATTCGGGTGTTTCCATGGATTGTGACAAATTTTAGGATTGTTTGTATTTGGATATTATTTATGTGTATAGCGCGGCGGGGCCGGGGGCATCTGGGCGCATTTCTTAGGAGGGTTACAGTTACATATATTAACATAACAGGTACATAAAATGTACATATATTACATCATATTACAGAGGTATTGCATTTTACATAAACATTGCATGTTACATAAACAGTTGATTACAGGTGATAATTACAGCAGTATTACCAAGGTGCAAAAGGTTGGTTAGGCAAGTTTGTGGTGGTCCTGCACTACCAGCCAAGTTTTGACTTTACTTCTGAAGGCATGGAAGGAGGATTCCGTTCTGAGTGGGCTAGGAAGAGAGTTCCAGAGCCTTGCGTCAAGCACCGGGAAGCTGCTGCCCCCGCCTTCTGAAGCTTGAACCTCAGTACCAAGAGGCAGTGTGCTTGTGCCACTCTATAGGGTTGATCTGAAGTGTTGCGTGTGATTAGGTTAAACAGGTATTTCAGTGCCTCGATGGTGAGGCATTTATGCGTAAGTGACAATGATTTAAATGTGATTCTTTGGGAGACAGAAAGCCTGTGTAAGTTACATCTGGTATCCGAGATATGATGGTTTCTGGGGATGTTCAGAGCTGCCCTAATGGCTTTATTTTGTGTTACTTGTAGTTTGTTTATATTCCGTTGGCTGGTCCCTAGATAGAGCGCGTTGCAGTAATCGAGTTTCGACAGTACCAGGGCTGTAGCTAGGGTGATGCAATTGTCGGTGGTAAGGCATGGTCGAGAGGCAGTGATGACTTTGCAAGTGTATGTTTTGAATGAGATTATGGCGTTAGTTTGTCTACTAAGGGACAGGGTGGAATCTAGGATTATGCCAAGGGTTTTAGTGTCCATGGATACCTTAATGGTGTTGCCATCGATGATGAATGAGTCAAAAACAGAATCCAACTTATTGAGTCTAGGTTGAGACCCCAGAAGTAGAAGCTGTGTTTTATCATCGTGCAGACAGAGCCCGTGTTGGGCCATCCAGGCCTGGATGACCAGATAGATATCATTCAAAGCTTTAGAATCTGCTTTATGGTCTCGAGTGATGGGGATGAGTATTTGGGTGTCATCTGCATAATTTGTGTCGGTGACACCCAAATAGTCAAGAATATCGAAGAAGGGATTCGTAAACACATTGTAAAGTGTTGGAGATACACAAGATCTTTGGGGGACTCCGAACTTCAGCCGAGGTCGAAGGGGAGAAAACCATCATTGATCTATTCTCCAAGAAGGAGCTAATCCAAGAGGTGGATTGAGCACAAGATGGAGGTGAAAAAGAGAGGTGTTGCTTGAGGGGAGACTCTACCTCAATTTTGGTTGCAGTGGTTTATTTTATCAGCTGCTTGAAATTGATGCAAACCTTTAATATTGTTTATATTTTTATAAGATTCTGTATGAACTTTGAATGAATTTTGAGTGAACTTGGTAATGGAAATTTGATTTTATATCTTTATGTTTAAATGCTGAATGTTTTTAAGTACTTATGTACTGTATAGTACGTCAAAGGTTATGGTTTAACCAAATAACATTAAAATAAAAAAATAAAAATAATGTAGCACTTAATGTGCCACAATCTATTCACTTTGGAAGCAATCTTGTTAATTTGTTTTATAAGGCAGACAGACTTATATGTGCCCACATATATATATAATGAGCAAACAGTCACACATGCATGCACATATTTCACAGACAACCATGCACAGCGTGTAGGCAGGTATGCATGCATTCATAGGGAACACGTGCAGGCACACAAGAACACCATTCACACATGCATGTAAAGCCATGCCTGCCATATGGCAGGTATTGCCATCATGTACTTTGGTAAGTAATTAATTAACCAGGCATTTGCGTCATATTTCCACAATTTGAATGCATTTGGACAGTAAAGAGAGCTTTGACAAGAAGATCTTTGCATGAGGGCATACGGATGACTGAGAAACTCCCTGTCTGGGTGCCTTGCCATTGACCAAGAGTGGTAGTTGTAGATGCAATAACCAGATGTTAGTAGGGAAGCAATGGCACAGGGAAATGGTACAGCACTGGCATAAAATGACTAAGATATTCAGAGTGCACTATTTACAGTAATAGAGAATGTACAGCTGGTAAAGGATTGTCATTTGTAGTATATGTTTTTAGGACAGGAGATTAAAGTTAGTGGAACGTCAAGAGGTGGTGTGGTGGCCCCTTCAAGTGATAGGGTTTGAAATCACTTAAGGGCAGTTTAACGGGATGGAGATCTCTGCAGCAGAGAGCAAGAGGGAGAAAGATAGAAAACAAGAGGTAGCACAGGGAGGAGGTGAAACAGAGAGGTTGAGGAGTGATTGAGAGTGCAGAGTTTGACAAGGTAGTAGTGGGAGATATAATAAGTCAGACAGGGCAGGGGCCAGTATGTGCATATATTTGTAGACTCAAATGAGGAGTTTAAAGAGGCAACTGTGCATGGGCAGCTGTAGAGGAGGAGCCAAGTACCCCCACCTCAATCGACCCACCGCTTTTACCTCTATGCCGGAAACCAGAGCATGTGACGTATACAGAACAGCTGAATCGACAAGGAGCAGAGTATGGACTCAGTCCAGTACCAGTGAAAGGGTCAGTACCTAAGAGAATCTGGGAGCCAAGGTACCCATTCAGAAAATCTTATCTGCATACAAAGAAATATGATGGCCATCTGAATGAAATCCCTGAAGTAGCAGAGCCAATAAACAGCAAGGATGAATGGAAGTATCACTAACCATTGTCAAAGTATGTGTGACATGGAACTGAAGATGAAGTACATAAAAGAGATGCAGTGACTAGAGATTGCAGATATTCTGTAAGGCATCGAGAAAGCAATAAGGATAAGTGACATCTTGGGCTCAAGGTGAAGAAGCTTATCCCACAGAAACAGATGAAGATATCACATAATTTTACACGTGTACAGATTCGGAAGAAACATAAGCAGCAAAGTAATCCTGAAGCTAGCTCTAAGGTTATAGTAAATAGACTGCAGCAAGCGCCAACGTATACATACATAGGAATGAGAGAATTATGGATGTTTCCACTAAACGTATTATAGCAGGTTGGACATTAGCAAAAAGACCTCAGTTCAGTGTGTCACAGTTAAAAAGCAGACATTGGATTACAAGCAGAATATCAGTGAAAGGCGGGGCGGAGTGAGCCAAGAAGCCAAGGTCTTATCAAAACTGGAGTAAACTGACTTTGGCTGCAAAATCATGTGAAAAAACAAAGCTCCTGTTCAAAAGGAATGAACATAACAAGGAAGACATCAGTCTATTAAATACATGAAAAGGCTCAATTTTATGGTCTCTAGTCACATGGAAGCATGAAGTTGGATGAACGAGATGGTCACACCTACACACGAAGACAGAATGTGCTTCTCACTCCTTAATTTTCTCACAGCTAAGAACACTCTCAAGGATGAAGTTCAAAGACCTTATTGACAGTAGACCACTAAGGTGATGATGGATTGATATGCTAATTGATAGGAAGCTAAAGTTAAGGCAACCTCCGTAGCATTTGGATGGCCAACCTGCAGGCTGCTAACATAGGTGGAAAATACTGAAGGTGGATAGAGTGCCAACCAATTGTAGAGGACCTGCGTATTCAGAGGTCCTATAGTGTGTAAACCAATGGGACGTTGTGTATTTAGTGACGTTCATAGTGGTGATTTTGAAGGGAGGACTTAGTTGCCCCACCTGATGTTAAGTATCCAATCACATAGTTACACCTTTTAGACTAGTATGGATCATATACTTAGATGTTCACTCAGAACCAATAGTCCATGCTTATAGGTTTTTGTAGTTTGCCACGTAGCATACCGTTAGTACACATCTGATTTAGATGTCATTGATGACACATTTTGCTTATAAAAGTGCAGTCTTTTCTTAAAGTACTTTGAGTTTGAAGATCGAGCGATTGTGATGATGTTCGTTATGCTCCCTGTTTTAGATAATTGATATTAAAAAAGTCTTCCTTTTGTCAACTTTCTGAGTTGGCTCTATTATTGATGTATGAGTAAGGTCTGCATCCCCATCCATTTCAAGGGTAATTGCTGCTCATCAAAGGGGGTGGACAATCCAGTTCACAGCCATCCCACACAGAGGCTGAGCACAAAGGTAGGATAGGATTGTGTGCTGATAAAGATGGTATGGGTAATAAACTTAGCACCACCCCTACTTTGACTTTTAAAGATTCGTTCAAGCCTCTTTTCTCTTACAGTCGGTCAGCTGGTGCAAGTGGATCTAGGTCATGTGACAATTGCCCCACTCACCAGCTAATCACTAGGTGTCCTTTTCAGCACTCATTTTCTAAACTCCACCACTCCTTTTCACTTCTTAAACTACCTCCCAGCCCTTTTCATTTTGCAGTTGGTCAAATGGTACAAGTTTATATCAGTCATGTGAACTTGGCACCACACAACTGCTTAGGCCCACTCTTTTATTTTCCCCTTAATTCTTAGATCAAAGGGCATCTCTTGCCGGAACATCCAAAGTGAAGGGTAGGGGAACCAAAGAAAATTATAATTCTCTATGATTCTGTTAGGACCTGGAAAAGCCCTGGCCCATGCTCCTTGCATCCCAGGTACGCCAGCGGTGTGTACATCATATCCTACTAACCCCCTACACATCCCCACCCTTTACTACACACAAAAACAACAATCCTGCACCCTGCTCCCATGTTCTATCAACCCACTGTCCTTCATCCACATACCTGTCATCCCGTCCACCTCCAGAACCAATGCAGCCTCATTCTCATCAATGCACATTCCACAGTACTGGATGCAGAGACATAGTTCACCCCACAACTCCTGGATGTCCTCATCCTCACAGGTAAGAACATCAACAAAAGAAGTAGGGAAGACTGGCAGTGTGCTCACTTTTATCCCAAACCCTAATGGACATGAAACCGCTAGGAGCAGACAACACCTGCATCCATCCATGAAACTATTCACTGGCCACTACTCTCTAACTGACGCTCAGATAGGTTCCTTCTACCTGATGTACCAACCGCCCCAACCCAACCAGTTCTTGCTTAATGAAATCACAGATGTCACCAAAATAACATTGTTCAAGAAAAGGTGCTAAAACCCTCTCTAAAACCTTCTTGCTGATTGATAAGGATCATATTCTCCTTTATCCACCTGTTAATTTAACCTAAAAGCAGTTGTAAAAAGATTTTTGTGCTGGAATCAATCATGGGTAAGATTCTATAATTGCCCAGGAGTTCTCTTGCTCCCTTTTGGTATTAACAGAGAATCAGTCCATGATTTAGGTATATTCCCAGATGCAACGACCTCTTGTAAAATAATGAACAAAATGTGTGCCCACATTTCAGGATTCTCTTTGTAGAGGATCTTTGGGATGCCATCAGGTTTTATCAGGCACCGTCTGGTAATCATTTGATGAAACAGGTTCATTCTCCCGATAATATAAGGATACTATATTGTTTTCCAATTTTCATTTGATATGGGATTTATCTCTCTCACAGGTAAATAACCAGTGGTAAACCTGTTAAATGCATCCCAAAATGTGCGCATTTTCCATTAGAGCCATATACATAATTTTCCACTGGACGGAGTTCTCAGTACTTTTATACATTCTGTGCCAGTTCTTAAACCACATTCTTAGTTTGTTTATGTATATCAATTGGATCTGCCAATCTTGTTAATTTGTCTTGAGCCTGCGTATGTCTTTCCTTAATTGCTTTTTCGTCAACGCTATCATATGGTCAGAAACTTTATGTTGTTGTGTATTATTCACAAACATTTTCTTTTCACCTCATTCTTAGCTTTATCTAAAAACGTGTTGATGATTTAATGATATCCTTTAAAATTATCAAATGTAACTTGAGTGTTGTATGTCAAAGCATTCAATAACCTCTGGTTTATCTTACATGTATTCCATTGTGTCCATTTTATTCTATTATCTCCATTGTCTCAGGAGGATAACTCAGGGGCAACGTGCTCGCCTTGGAACAAGACGACACGGAGCAACAGAGGTTCGAACCCCAGGGCCGCACTTAGAATCCGCTGGATATAAAGCGTGTTATAAATAACCATATCATTATTGTTAATTTGCAGCTCCCCTTTAACTGTTTTGTTGGCTGACTACCCTCATTGCTAAGAGCAAATTGTATCACAAAATGAGTGCTCACATCATTAGGAATAAGTCAAAAGTTGTCAATATTTACAAAGCCCTGTTCATTGGTTAGCGCAAAGTCAATCCAAGAGAAACATAAGCCATTAGACCAAGTGTAGAAAGACATCATTCACACGCACATTAACCAGTTGTAGCATTTGGTGCATTTGGATGAAATACAACCATGGATTGGAGTCATATGTTAATTCTTTTTCCTCGCTCCTACTGGCCCAAATCTTATGGTTATTTTGAGAATAAATATAATCTTGTGAAAAAATTACTTGTTTATTGGGAAACTGTGGGCGTCTGTAATTTAAATCCCCAATTATATAATATTGCCCATTAGGATCAGTGTTAAACTATATCACCAGCAAAGACTCTATATGGTTAATTATAGTTTCAGAGTGAAAATTGCCAGGTGGGTTGTAAATATTCATTAATAGTAACCTTGACTTAATTCCCTCATCTATTCTTTCAATTGTAATTGCCAAGACAAAATCAGAGGAGTGTGTAGGGTGCAACTCTTTCGCCTTTAGACACCTTACCACGGCAAAGACCAGGCCACCAAAAAGCTGGCTGCTCGTATTTTTCCTTGCCTAACGCTGAAACAAGATATAGCCATCAATGAACAAATATGGCATTAGCCAGGTTTCTTGGAGCCCAATTACATCAGCACTAAGCAGAAAATTCAGACACAAGGGGTTGGCTGTAAAAGATCTATAACCCCTCGTATTCCATGAATGAATAATTATCTTTTTATCATCAGTACATTTCAGTCACTCCACATCCTCAAGATCATATTCCCCATAGTAGTGCAAATCGTCATTAGCAGTAGGTTTACTTTTGGTTTGTAGCGTAGAGCATATCTTGCTAACAATATCCTTAAAATCATCTTCCGTCAACAGACTGCAAGCAGTGACTGCTTTAGACTTGTTCTCTTCCATGAGTTTTACCTCTTTCACAAATTCACAAATTCATAGCCCAAGCACATGAAAAAAGGAGCCTGAGACATAAGTAGTTCAGTAACAATTGGCGAGGCCAAATGTATCACAACCCAATTGGATCCGTAAGATGTATACAGAATTTCAACCAATTTGAAGTCATTAGTCATGTTCATTAAATGGTAGAATTTGGTGAATCAGCTCTACTACATGAGCCCAATTCCAAAATAGGCTCGATATCGTGGTGCATAGATCACTAATTTGTATCTTATTGGATGAATGTTTTATCGCATTTAAGGACAATAAATCTAAATTTAAATAGGTACAGGTTATGATTTTTAGTCAGAGGTCAAATCCATGGGCAGGTCTATGTTGTTTACATTGGCTAAGCGGCCTAGCGGGGTAGCGCTACCATTTTTTTCTGTATTATTTTTGTTCAAAGAAAAAAAGGCATCTCTAGCTTTAGAGCAGTCAGGTAATTGTTCCTCTAAAAGGGCCGAGTTCTTTCCCCAACTTTAGACCTGGGATGTATCTCTGTTGTTTCCTCACTACTAAATGTTGTGGTTTATTGGCCACAATATCAAAACCATTGTTAGTCTCTTAGCAAACCATATGTTTCAGGAAATTAGAGCTCAGTGCTTGTGCTGCTACTGCATTGGAAATAACTCCCCTACTTCCTGAGCTAGAATGATTAGGCAAGGCATTTTTACGTTTCTGGGCTTTCTTCCACCCTTGCAAAGCTGATGACCCCTTGGATGCTGGAATGGTTTGAGCAGGAGGATTTGAGTGATTCGTTAGATTAGACGTAAGCTCTCTCCCTACTTGATTTTCAACAGCTCGATGTTCAATAGTGCATTGTGGGCAGACTTTTTGTGTGAGTTGCGTGTCTTCAATCTCAATGATCTCAGTGCACCGTGAAGGGCCTGGGCCAGATTCCATACTTTTTTAAGTATGGTTTGTAGCGTAGAGCATATCTTTCGTTTTTAAAAAAAAGTGTAGGAAGAAGTTGAAACTTGTACTTTCAATGCACTGCACTGAACGTTCCCTTAAACAGCAGGTGCAAGTGTTTGGGAGTGTGTATTGTGCGTGGGAAGGGGTGTGGCGATGGGGTTTGTGAGGAGCGGTGCAGGCCATCAGAGAACATAGTTCCACTACTTCTTTTTGTACACTTCGACCACTGACTAAATCTCAGAGTTCGTTGTTATCAATGGGATTTTCCATGGTAGTGTTAAGATCTATGTTGGTTGTGATGATTACTTCTACGCTATTGACAGATGATGTCTCTGCCATCGTGTCCCTGGGAGTCAGTTCCCAAAATGCGGTAAGATTACCATGCTCCCCGTTCGTCATCTCATTCCTTTCACTAATTGAGCTCATGATCACTGCATCAGTTACTTCGGGCAGTGTATTACGATGCTTATGGTTGTTCTATTTGAGAGTATGGCAAGATCCCAAAATGCAAGAGCACGCTGCACGCTCCTTAGTACGTTGAGACTATCTCTGACTTGCTGCCACCATTTAGCTTTCCTTTTGTTATGAAGAGAGGAAGCTCCTCATCACACTATGATAGTTGAAGTGACCTTGGGGCTTTAAGCAAGCTTCACACCTGTTAACTGCAAGTGGAGCTGAGTGTCAGTAACCAATTTTCACAACAAGTGCGTACAAAGTCTCTGGACTCACCCGGACCCACTAAGAAACCACAAGCAACCACTTCTCCAGCCACTTTCCAATTTCCGCCATGTTTAGACAATACAAATTGGGGGTGTTTGATCCATTCCCAATTATCTAAGTAGAAAAATTGGTGCTGAACTAATTTGTTCTACTTTTTTTAACCAGTGCAAAGCTTTGATAATATGGCCCCTGGTAAATTTAAGCGACCTAACCTCTATGCTTTTTTTCTAGGATTTCAATTGTTCTTCGCCTCATGAGTAGTAAACTGTAATTTTGTGTAAAGCAAGGACATATACAGGTGCATTTATTGCCAATTTTCTTTTGTTGGGTCTAGTTAAACCATAAAAATAGACAACAATTGCATCTTGCAGTATGAGAAGAACTGGGAAACAATGGAGTCAGGTGCAGAAATTGTATACTGGCCTTGAATCCCAGCTTCACCAGTTCATGTGTGATCCTGGGCAACAATTTTAATCTCAAATTGTGGCCTCATCACGAGTTGGGCGGTAGCCCTTAAAAGTGCTGGTAAAGCTATTACCACTGCATTTAATGGTTGGCCCAATCATGAGTTTGGCAGTTTGTTTTGGTTTTACCTCAAGCTTTTTGGTGGAGGTAAAAATCTCCACATTCCATCCATTTTTGGCGCTACTAGCGCAGTGCTAATTGCGAAGGACTTAACTGCCTTACTGCTACTCGTGATTTGGTGCAAATTGCACCTGACTGAGTAGCGGTAACGCTATTTGCTTTGGCGGTATCCTGGCGCAATTACCACCGGGATACTGCCAACCTACTGATTAGGCCCCTTGTGCTTAATATGTCAAAATGTTCACTATCGAAATATTTTAAAGTTGTCAGTCACTAAGAGAGATTTAATCTCCACAGTAAGCTCTTCAGACAAGCCACACGCATGGCTTAAATTGCTATAGTGTTTCTGCATATATTATTACAGCAGCCATTCATGTATTACATACCACAAAGTCATCTGTTTCTTGGCCCACTCATGACAACACCAGTTGATAATCATGGTCCTCATTTAATCTCAATCTGTGTTTATATAGGGGTTAAAGTGTCTGAGAAATTATCCTATAATAGGAGGTGCGCACAAAAGCAATTGTACATCTGATTCCCGTATATTACTTTGTATGCGTCAGCAGTGAGGACCAGAAGGGTATTTTCTCAGAAACCCCTTCGATCAGTAGGGTAGCAAGAGATTTGGAAAACCTCACTATCTGCGCTGCCAACCTATGTCAGAAAGAAACCTGTAACAGGGCCTCTGATAGTTATGTGTTATTATACAATTGTGTTGTGAAGAAAACACCAATTCCTTCGTAAGGAATTATACAAGTTATCAGATATTTTTTTTATTTTATTTTTTTTTCATTTAGTTTATACAAACTTTTGAAAAACTTTGTCTTTAACATAAGATCAACATTCGTTCTATCGTCCTTAAGTATTCTTCACTAAACACCTTGTTTGGTCTACTTCTTAAGGCTTGTTCTGCCATCATTTCCTCTAACTTCGCGCCAACAGTTATTCTTTCTTATCAGTCTTTTCAGAATGGTTGGTCTCCTGACCTATAACTGTGCGGGACGCTGTTTAGGCAACCACTGGATTCGTTTTTAGGGACTTCTGCAGAAGCTCTAAAAATCGCATTACTGCAATCAACAGTGACTTGCTTTCAGTCAAGTGTAGTTGTCTCCACCATTCTTCTTCAGACAGTGTCTGATAATTTGTCATCACCTTTCCCATGCAACTATCACGTTGATCGTTTAGTTCAGTGCAGTTTAGAATGAGATGTTTTAAATGTTCATCTTTCTCCCCACAGAATCGGCATAGAGTATTTCCCCTTGAGATCGCACGCCTGTTCCCCAGAATTTCTTTTGTTTCTAGAATGTTTAGACGAAACATCAAATAGTATTTTCTGAGGTGCTTGCACGGAGACAGAGCCAGATATTTCTGAAGAGTATTCCGTTTTTTTGCTTCTTTTGGTTGATTTGTCATGGATTTCTGGCAAGCGCTTCTCTCCTCGATTATGATCCAGTCGAGATCCAGCAATTTTCTTTTTACAAAATCTGGATTATTCCATAGTGTTGACTCATCCGTCCCTAGCTGTTTGAGGATTTCTCGACATTGATGTTTCCAGTCTCTTAGGGCCGACTTTTTTTCACCTGTTTCGTTTCCCACCAGGATTTTGAACGCTGGTAAGTTTGCTTCGTTCTGCATTTTCCTAAAGAGCAATAGCTTGTTCCATGTAATCCTTACGCTCAGGGTGGAAATTCCTACTTCATATACAACGCACGCAGACGGTGTACTTTGTGGTATTTGGAGGACTTTTTTCCAGAAAAAACCTTTGCACCGAGACCATATCCTTTGGTCACAGCCAAACATGTTCTCTGCCCCATAAATCAAAATCGGTGTAATTTTATTTTGGTAAAATTTTCTCACTGGCTCACACGTGAATTTGCCGAATTTCTTCTGCATTACGATCCCTTGTGAGGTTAGTTGTCTGCAGCTATTTAGGATTTTTTTTACCATTGGTTTGTCGTTTATGCTGGAGTTGATTATTGTGCCCAGATATTTTGTGAATTGCACTTTTTCTAGCTTCTTTGATCCCACGAACCAACTTGACCTATACTTGCCAGACTTCCTTCCTCTTTTGTTCTCCAGGACTAGGATTTCTGATTTGGCTGCATTTATCTCTAGCCCGAGTTCTTCTGAATAGGTCTTCAATGCAGACAAATTCCTCTGTAGGCCGATTGGTGTGCGGTCCAAGATCACCATATCATCTGCGTATAAGATGTGATGCAGTTGGAATCCATTGATGGTTGGCGGAAATGAAATCACGTTTGCCAGGGCTTTTCCCACTTCCGAGATGTAGAAGTTAAACAGGGTTGTCCCTAATGGGCAGCCCTATTTTACTCCCCTTTCTGTGGGAATTGGATTTGACAGATTTCCTTCTTTCTCTAGCCTTACTTGAATGTAGGTGTCAGAGTAAAGTTCTTTAATGGCTGAAATTAGACTCTCATCGCAGCCTCTCTTCTTTAGATTACACCACAGGATTTCCCTGTTTACTCCATCAAACGCGTTTGCCATGTCAATAAATGCCAGATAGATTTTCTGGCCCGTTCGAATGGCATCTATTTTTAGTAGATTTAATATTAAGAGGTTTGTGCTGCATCCCACTCCCTTTACAAACCCAGAGTGGTGCTCATCATAGATCTTTTTGTGCTTAATCCATAGTGTGAGTTGTTTAAGGAGCTGAGTTGCAAACACTTTACCTATAACGTCAAGGAGGGCAATGGGGCGGTAGTTTGCTGGCTCAGACCGTAAGCCTTTCTTGAATATCGGAACAATGATTCCTGATTTCCAGGTTACAGGGATCCTTCCTTCTTTTATTATCGCCTGGAACAGGATATCACAAAATTCCAATACCATTCATCGATGTTTTCTTTTAAGTCAGCATTCGAGAGGCCGTCGGGTCCAGCGGCTCTAGATGTTCTGCTGTCTGAAATTGAGGTTCGAATGTCCACTCTGTCTATTTGTAAATCCCATGGTACTTTTGTATGGGTCTCCACTGTACTTGTACCTTTCCTTCTTTTAAACAGATTTTTATAGTAGCACTCCCAATTCCATGTTTGTTATAATCGCTTTTTCTGAGTTAGATGATTCATTTATTAAGGCCCAGAATCCCCTAGAATTCCTTTGATTCAGCGCCTTCAGAATTATCTCGGTGTCGTTTTGCTCCATCTTAGCTCTGTGTAACTTGCGCCAGTTGTTGTATGGTTTCTCGCTTTTTTGGACTGGCTTTGGTTTGTTACTCCTTTAGTAGCAATAATCGCTCTCAATGTTTTTCTCAATTCCCTCTTTTTTTTTGCCACTTCCGGGTCGTACTTATGTTTTGAGAAATGTTGGTTCATTAGAGCATTCGTTTTTTTAGATTTATAGATTTCCAGTAAATGCTGGTATTCGATTGCCTCAATCAGGCCTTGCTCCTGATCAGATATATGGTTTAATCAAAAATATTTTTTTAATGTTCCATATACAGATAACGCCAACACGTGTTTCAACCTTAACTGGGCCGTCTTTAGGGCATAAACAAATATAACTAACAAAATAATGACCCATAGTGCGTAGTCCGTCATTCGGATACCAACATACATTTTAGGCAATTATTAATGCATACCATTTAAATACAGAAAATACAAACAGTACAAAAAATACACAGAACATGAAAAACACAGAGGCATGAAGAGAAACAGGGATGGGGAGGGGGAAAGAAAACAAAAAATATAGTGAGTGACGAGCTCCCAATATTATACAAATACATCATGCCATCATGGTTAGGTCAAAAAATGCTTGGGTGAGCATATTCACATCCCAAAAGCGTGAAGTTATTAACCGAAAAGTACCTGTTATTTTCAAAGCGAGGTACTAGCTGTGTGCATAAAACCACTGAGTGTTGGGTTGTTTGAACTTCTAATCTGAGATGGACATCCATGTAATGTGTTTTATCTGAAAAGCAGATACAGCTTGCTGTTGTACTAACCAGTCACCAATAGAAAGGAAGAATCACAAAAGTTGTGCATGTTTAAATGAAAACATTTTCTAAAGTTCACCTACCATTTTCAATATATTCACAGTTGCGCAATGTATTTTCAAACAGGCATTATCTGTACCCCGAGTGGCAAAAAAGGCAGCACTGTCCTCATCTCTGTTCTGCAAATATTGAGCCATGTTATATTGGCATTAGAGTGTAAAGGGCTGGCATTCCTTGTGTGAATGGGCTGCCTGCAGGGGGTTAGCTCCTCACACTAAGAAACAAAAGGAGAGTTGGGGCACCCAGCCTCTCCTATTGTTCCTTAATGAGAGGAGCCAACACCCATCAGGCAGGCTATTTAGCCAAAGATTCATGCATGGTTAAAGCGTTGCTTGCAGGTGTCGGCCCTTCTAATTAGGAGAAGGAGCAGCATTTCTCATTTCCCTAATCAGAAGCGCAACACCTGAAGGCAGCCCTTTAACCACGCTCAGATCTTTGGCTAAATCGGATGCCTTTAGGGGTGGGCATATCTGGGGTTAGACGGGGGAGCACCGGAAAGGCCCAGGCTCAGGAGTCCTTTTTGTAGACTGCAGGGGCTCCACCCCAACTAGCCCCAGCCCACTTAAAGCCCTACGATGCACTAACACATAATGGACATCCATGATAAAGCAGGAATTATGTGTATTATTAGTGGCTAGTCTGGCATTTTAGTACAGCAAGTCCACTCCTTTCTTACTGTGGCATCAATAATAAATTAAGCATGATACGTGTTATTAACTGTCTAGACTGGTATTTGGATGCAGCCAGTCTAGACTTTTATTTGAGGTTGGTGAATTATATTAGTCGGTGTGCTCAATCCCCTTCTTTATTTTTAGTGGTTAATTCGGTTTCTGACTATTCCAAGCTATGTGGAGGTCAGTGGCTGCATGGCTACAGAGAACGGTATTCACCGACCGGTCTCTGAGTTTATTTAATAGTAGGTTATGATTCTATGTTAGCCTGTGTCCTTTAATGTACACTTTTCACAAATTTCTTTCTCCAGTAATTTCCAGTGGACACTAATTAGTGAATAAACGTATTGGTTTAATCCATTTGTTTCAGTGTATTCATTCACAGCTTTTACAACAATTCTGTGCCTAGGTCATATGAGATTCCTAGGATGGTGCCAACATAGCTCCGCTAGGAGGCACGTGTTTGTGTTTTGCCCTTCCTTGGGCATTTTCAAGGCAATAATACAGTGGTTTAGTACACTGTTTACTTCTCATAAAGACAGTGCAATGTTACATAGTATAAGTATTTGCAATCATATAATCTCAGTCAAAGCATTCTTTGTTCTTTTGTTTAGAGGTTCCTGATTTAACACATTTCTGTGGTTCTTCTTATTTAGGTAAGTAGATTTCATTCATGTAGGGTCCTGTTTGGTTTAAGCATCTTGCAATAACTGCAGTCCAATTATGATCTCTGCCAAATTTGATCAGTTGGTCTGGGTTCTGATTGTAGGTGAAAATATATTCTTCCCTATTGTGAATGGTCGTTGCACTTGGTGCTCCACGCATCCGCCTGTTTCTCGTGCCCATGACTTTTGTTACTGTGTCATGGCATATTTTTCTGGGCATATATAATGAAGTAATCATGTAACTTTACAATCATACCACTGCCACCATATGGTTAGGTGAAACTGACAATCAATCTGCAATAATTGCTACCAATTATGAACTCAAACAAGGGTGTTTTCTAGCACCTTAACTCTATAAGATGTATGTAGCTAATCTACATGAGGAATTAATTGACTATAACAACTTCCATCCTCGAATTGACTTGTAAATGATTGCGTGGCTGTCCTATGCTTACGACATGGTCATCTTAGATGACACCCTGATTGGTCTCTAAAGATCGCTCCAAGCATTGTTTGAATACTCTACAGCAAATTACCTTCAGATTAACAACTCCAAGACCAAGATATTGGGCCTCATTATGACTCTGCCTGCCCGGAAATAATGTGCCAGTAATTGCGTTTACCATGAAGTTTCCGGAAAGGCACGGTATTAGTTTGCCAGTGGGGTGGCCTGATTAACTTTCAGCCAAGAGCTGGAGGTAACTCAGGCACCCCACCAGCAAAAAATAGCCGGTATTACCGGCACCACTATTACCGGTGCCAGTAATACCGGCAAACCCCCCAAGGAGTCCTATGAACTCCATGGAACAGGGATTTACCTACCATTGCCGGCACCTGTAATATGCCAGTAATTCTGGCATTTCAGATGCCGGTAACAGTAGATCCCTTTGCCGGTATCCCACAGGAATTACCATTGGGATACCGGCAAACTAATAATGAGGGCCATTGATTATTGGGTAGAAATTATATGAAAATCTAGTATGGAAATTGCTTCTTCCCCTATTGAAGTGGTCGAAAGCTATACCGTCTTAGTATTCCCCTTAGTTCTTCTCTCAGTCCAACATTATTGGAAAATTACATTGTTCCAAAAGTCCTAAAGAAGTTCAACGTGGTTAAAAGCTTCACCCACATAAAAGGAGGCAGCTCAGTTGTAGGCTTACTTGAAATATATAATGCGAGCATAATACAGAGTACACTCTATGGCTTAGAAAGGTTAAAGGATAAACAAGTCACTTGGTTAAACAATCGAGATGGAAAATGGTGGCGCCCAGTGTTGGGCCTTTCTGCTTCCATCCCTATACAAGCTTTCAGAAGTAAACTGGGCCTTACATCATTGCTCATACATTGGAAAATGAAATGTAATGCCTTATACAGCAGAACATAGCAATCCTGATGCATTACTAGGTTGATTTGCCAATTTGGGCAGTAAAGTTAAAGAAACTAACCACACAATAAAGGGATTTTATCATTCATGCAAGGACTTCCTTGAAGAAATTGAAATTACAGTAGACTAAGAAACAAACTATGCAACCGCTAAGAGGGAAGTTAAGAGAAAAGCAATGAATTGGGACTTAATTGTTAATTTAGAACAATTTACTATGAAAGAAAAGTAACCGGAGTACGCTAAGCAAGGTTTGGGCCATAATATACCTTCTGAATGTATAATAAATTACAATGATTCTACAATGCATAGATTAAGTATGCAGTTAAGGCTCAACGCATTACCGGCTCCAATGATTACAGGAGTCTGGAAGAAAATTCCCTTGTAGTCCAGAACTTGTCGCATGTGTAAATTTGATTTAGAAACTGCATGCCAGGCATTAATTTAATGTAATCACTTAGTTAATACATATAAGGCTGACTTTGTGAAATTTCTGTGTGATGTAAGAAGTATATAAACTGACAGTTTTTTATCTTATTTTCACTCTGGCAGATCTTTGATTTTGTCTAACACAGCATATCATATTTGGCACAGATTTAAGTCTTTCCTCAGTCCGAATGGCACTTTATAAGAACTAGTCTGGCTGTCTCTCCCGCTATCAGGAATGACACTGTTACCTTTTGTATTAACATATAAAGGCATAACTCTAGATATACTTACTGTATCTTGTAATATTGATAACAAGGTTTTTATTCTTCTTTTATTATCTTACTATGAAATGTTTTTTAACATTTATTCTCATGGAATAATGCATACTGTAATAATCAAATCACTTAATTCTACGATGTACGTATTAACATGAACATAACATTCCTTTTAAGTGTATGTTATGTGTAAGCGTTTTATATGTAAACCAGATACAATAAAAAACAAATAATTAAGTAAGCATCACAAGTGTTATTACTTGGCTAGACTGGCATTCTGGTGCAGCTATGCTAGCCATTAGTTACTGTGACTTGACATTTTGTACTGAGCATCTCTGATAAAGCAATCATCGTAAGTGGAATTACCTGGTTAGACTGACATGTGGGTACAGCCAATCTTGCCTTTCCTTACTGTGACATTGTTTATTTTTCTGGCATGTATTTATTTATTTATTTTAACATTTATAGCAGCGCACACAACCCTCAGGCATGTAGGCGATAGTTACAGTAAGTGCAAAGTGAGCATTATACAAAGTGCAGTACCATGCATAGGGGTTACATTATGGGGGTGGTTCTTGAAAGCAAGACCTGACAGAGCATGCCTCATGGTTCGGGGAATACAGCAGGTGTACAGATACACAAAGGACACAATCCGGGTAGGTGCACAGTCAGGTAAAGCCATGCCTCATGGTACAGGGGCTACATCAAGTGTACAGATACACAAGGGACACAAACGGGTAGGTGAACAGTCTGGTAAAGCCACACCTCATGGTACAGGAGCTACATCAGGTGTACAGATACACAAAGGACACAACCGGGTAGGTGAACAGTCTGGTAAAGCCATGCCTCATGGGTCAGGGGGCTACATCAGGTGTACAGATACACCAAGGACACAATCAGGGTAGGTGCACAGTCTGATAAAGCCACGCCTCATGGTACAGGGGCTACATCAGGTGTATAGATACACAAAGGACACAACCGGGTAGGTGAACAGTCTGGTAAAGCCATGCCTCATGGTTCAGGGGGCTACATCAGGTGTGCAGATACACCAAGGACACAATCAGGGTAGGTGCACAGGTTGGTAAAGCCATGCCTCATGCTACATCAGGTGTACAGAAACGCACTGGGGTATGTAGAAGGCAGAAACACAGAGAGGTATGTAGCAGGCAAGTTAAATTACGTAAACTATGTTAAATTGCAGGTCAAGTTAGGAATGTTACAGGCAGGTTCAGTTATATGTACAGTACCGGCCTGGACATCAGGTCAGGTGTATTTGAATGGGCACAATTAGGTGCATGAGCTGAGACATGGGAATCGTACGCTAAGATAAATCAAGACACGGCAAACTGGCAGTGCCGAGCCCAGTCGGAGTCGGCGCTACATCAGCTATGTTCATTGGCGGTACCGAATAGTCAATGAAAATGTTTTTTACAGCCGTATGTTAGAAGCATAGTAAAGTCAGATAATGTAGTAGCAAGGCTAGTTTCAGATGCATTGTAGAATGCTGGTAAACCGTGCTCAATAAGCTGAGGGCTACCTCAGCACTGAAAGTCAATATGAGCCGGTAAGAGATGGTATGGCGGCAAAATAGCAAGGGGCATCAGTGAGCAGTCATGGCGGTGGTAGGCATACAACAGGGTAAGGTGAGCATGGCAGGTATTATTACTTGGTTAATTTTGCATTTTGGTGCAGCCAGCCTAGGGCTGTCTCAATGTGGCATAGCATTTACTACTGTGCATCATGAAGTCTACAGCAAACAGGTCTTTCCTACATTGTGCAGCCAGTTTTCTTATTGTGGCATTACATTTTTAATAGCAAAGCAGTAAGATAGCTTAGCAGATTGAGCATTCGCTGCTGCGATCTGTGTGATCTGCAGATCGCAGGTTCGAATCCCGGCAAGACCAACTCAGTCTTTCATTCTCCTTAGTTGGTAAATGAGTACCAACTTGGGTTGGGATGATAATTGTATGTAAATATCTGCTATGTATAGCGCTTTTTGAAAAGGGCTATAATAATGACAAATCTTTATCTTTTATTAAAGCATTAATGCTCTTGTGCACTGTTGGTGACTTGCAGCTATTGGATTTGTGGATACTGTATTGTTATTTTATTGCATTTATTTATTGTATTAGTATTTTGGTATTTTAAAAAATGGTACGTTTATGTACTTTTTTTAATGTCCACAAGCCACTTCCGGTGCCGTCGCAACGGTTAAAGAGGAGCGGATGCCATCTGGGCCAAAGGTCATGTGATATCACTTCCTGTGGTGTAATCAGGTATGTGATGTCACTTCCGCTACCCCAGGAACTTTGGTGAAATGATGTCCCTGCTGGAGAAAAACTGCTATTCAGATGCACGATCATTGCTCTAATCCTTTGCAGATTTGTCATGTACCTGGAGTTTTAATCTGAAGCCACTTTGAAATATCACTATTGAGAGAAAATTGTGTAAATATATGTAAGGATATAATAGAAAAAATAGGACCTTATTTACAAAAGTGTTTTTGATTGGGAAAGTCCCATTTAAAAATACAGTGTAAATCAGGCCCTTAGTTGGGAATAAACAGCGCTCTCGTAGAGAAACACGGCTCTTTTACTTTTTTTTATTTTCTTTATTTACACATGGTTTATTTCAAACCTTATACAAAACAAAAGAATAATTAAAACATTTATACATTGAATACAAAGAAAATGAATAACACATACACTAAAAGGGGCATGGGAGTTTGAGCCCGACCTTATTATTCTTGTCAGGTTATCCAAGGAGATATCAACTTTCCATTTCCCTCTATCACAAAAGGAAAAACTTTCTCATTAGGTTTTTTATAAAGGTTCCTAAAATGTGAGATCCAAGTCTCTTCTGAAATTGGGTTTATCAATTCAGGGAAACCTGCCATCTGCTGGTTGTTAACTAGGGACCAAAGGTTCCTGCTACAAGGTTTTAAGACTGCTTTTAGCATGTTTTCTCCTTCTTTCAGCAGTAGTAAGTGTCTATGGGCTAGTGACCAGTTTTTATAAAGCTGTTTCTCTTTCTTGATGAGGAGTATTTTTTCTTTTCTACAGAGGCCAAGATGAGACATGGCCTTCACTTCTTTGCGCATGCAGGCTTTCCTTTCCTGCACATGTTTGTTATAAACATGAGGGCGGCTCACCTTAGTACAAGAGCTACTGCACCCATTGCTTACTGACATCCCACTATCTATAAGAAGGGGCACGTTTTCCACCGAGAGAGCTGCCACCTTACTGGATGAATTTGCCAAAGGTGTCTAAAGTTTTACTATTCCATTCAAGCTGATTTTTCGGGGCATTTAGCACTATGTTTTTACAGACCAGAACGCCATTGGGTTTAACCAAAATTTCGAAGTAACAAACAAAGATATTGTGGTCACTTAGTTTGGAACCTTCTACATTGAAATAAAGAGGTTTTCTGACACTGCAATATAGTCTATCCAAGATCTGAGTTCATCCCTATTCCAAGTGGGCCTGGGTGGGATATCCCCCAATATCTGTCCATTTGCTGTTTGCAGCCCCCAACCATCTAGGAAGTCCATCCATGTTTTGCCCTAGATAATTTGACCCATTTTCACCCTTAGGAACCCATTCCCTCCCCAATACCTTAGAAGGGGTGAGACAGTTTGAATTAAGGTCTCCAACCAATATGGTCTCTGAAGCTGGATCTGTCACTTTGTATCCTTTGATGATATCTTGCAAGGAACCCAAACAAAGTAAAAGTGTATGGTGAGACAGATGCCAAAATACATTAATTAATAATATTTGTCTACAGGTCCATCTAACTTCCAACTCAATGTCAATCGCCAAGATCCCTCTAAAGGGATCATTGAGTAAGTTCCCTTCAACCCCATATCATGTTTGAGGGCAATACAGAGACCCCCAGAGGGTCTACCTCCGTTAAGTTTGGTTGGCCCCTGACAAAAATTAGAATAGCCATCCCAAATCAGAGGCATCATTGCATTTCTTGCCTGAAAACATACCATGGCATGAGTGCCCAAGGATTCTGGGAAAGTCGAGATTAGTGTTAGTTTTCCAAAGCCCCACACATTCAAGAAGCCAAATCAATGTTTTGGTGAGTGGAAGTAGAACCTGTCACTTCTTCCGCTGTGGGATACTTATTAATAGGGGTGTCCACTTGCAAAGGATAACGGGGTCTACTCCAGAAGGCGGGGCTCTTCTAGATGCCACACCTGGGATCATGGAAGCGATCATGATTCCTTCTTCTGTTTGCCAGATTTCCCAAGACATTGCTACTCCAGGCACCACAACTGGATCTCATATTCAGATTTGAGCATGGTCTTATCCCAAAGCCCAGTCTTTTCAGTGATTCACTCTCATTTAACAACATGCTATTCACAACTTTTGATGGAATACTTTTCACAACCGTATCAAACCTATTTCTGTCCTGTAATGTCAATTGAGCAATGTTTTTACTAGAAGTCAAACATAGAGCAGGGACTTCCTTGAACAGCAGTAAAATGTTACAGTGGTTCAAAACCAAACCAGGGCACAGACGAGAGTCAAGTACGTATTTCAGCAACAAGCAGGACGAGGCAAGTTCCGACTCCTTAGTCTCCCTTTTCAGATTGAAACATCCCTTTAGAGCATACCTGGTCTCACAAACATTATGGGTTTCTCAGCCCTGTTGGGCCTCAGAGTCATGATGCACAATGTCCAAGGCCCCACTATCATACTGGGAGAAGGGCCTTCCATCTGTTGCCTTTCCCACCCAAAACAATCTTGAAATTGTTCAAAAATACACTTTAGTCCTCAAATAGTTGATATTTTTCAATTAAATTCCCTGAATTTAAGATTGTTGGGGTGCTCAATTGGTTATGCAACACCCAGTCCTCATGCTCTCATTGAGATACTGCCCCTTTCACCCCAATGAGAAGTCCCCCCTTAGGCCCAAGTTTCTTCTTCCCACACCTCCCACCATACATTCCCTGTTCACCATAAGGGGGGGTCTCTACATGTTTACAACCACAATGTTTTCCACTCTCCAACGCAGGTCTTACTAATTTCGTGAGGTTAGAAACGCCATTAAGATCAAAGGCATTAACCTGTGTGCCACTATCTTGTGTAATGGCATTAATGTGAGGAGTGCCTGGTAGTTTACTGTGAGCAGGACTCTCATATTGTAAGTCATACTGTGAAATAGGTTCCATCTCACAGAATGTACACTTTAAAGCCATGGGTTTCTTCCCTCCCTCTGTTAGTGTATCAGGGCAGGGGTTCCGCTTATTAAGACCATTGTTGGTCAGAAAAGTAGTTATGGGACGCTGCTGGATAGGCCCGGTGACTGGTGATGTCACATCAATAATTTCCATACATGGTCTTTGGTCTTTTGCAGTTAATTCATATTTCGTATTCTTCTGGCCTTCAGGTGTAGTCCTTACTTTACTCAGGGCCTACTGTTTCCGCCTTGTTTGAATAGTGCAATCACTTCTAGATGGCTCACAGAATTCCACCTGGGGAAAAAGGAATCTTCCCCTGTTTATATCCATTTTGCACTTACGTTGGGAGGTTTTGGATGAAACAGGAGTAGTAGCTCCTCCTCTTGCTTCAAGAGCCATTTTTTCAGAGTAGTGCAGAGAGATCACAAATCTCTGAGTCCCACTTTGGGCTTTTTAAAACTTTTTTTTTGTCCCAACACTTTTTACTTAAACCCAATTTCTTTTCCACATGGGATTTGGACAATTTTAACATGGCTATCCCAGAGAGACCGTGAAGGCTAGCATTCACTTTCCTTCGTATTAGTCATTCCGCTGTTTCCTGGGCCGCACACACGTTGAAAGAATGTCCATGTGTCGCAATTTCCATGATTTTGGTTTGATTTGCAGGACCCCTCAGAGACACACTTGGATTTCCCAAGTTTTGTGATTGCTTCAGGTACAAGTTGTGAGGCTTATTTGGAGGGAAGCCCTGCTGGGAAAGAAGGCAGGTACTCAATATATCTGATTTCAGATTAATTTCATTCAAACAATCAGAATTCGTATACACTTGCCTCTTCCATTGTAAAAAGCTGCTGACACTGCCACACTCTGTCAGACTGCAAACTTAGCTACAAACTCTGCAAAACATGGCTCTATTTTATTTGAGTCAAGCAGGTGTACTTTAGTTTATTTAATGAACTGAGCCAATGCTTCTGTGTAGACAATATTGCTGGGCTTTCCTGTAGGAGCTAGGAGCTAGTGTGAACAACTCTGGAGCAAACCACATTAAGCTGATCATGAGAAAAGCATGAATCCCATAAATTGGTTCTAGCTACTTTGAGTTGGAACGTTGAGATTGCGCAGCAACAACATTGGTGTCCTGATCTACAGCCGAGGCAGCAGCGACCTCAACCTAAGTGCCGTAGGTCTGAAGCGTGTAGGCTCAAAATGCCATAACCGTACATGTACAGCTGAAGCATGTAAGCTTCCTACTGTTGAGATGCCATACATTCATCAACTTCTGTGTGTAATTATCATGAGAGATTTGCCACGATGTAACAGAGGTTTCTGTAATTATCATGAGAGATTTGCCACGATGTAACGGACAGCGTCATTAAGCACACTATTGAAGAGACATGCACCCTTTCCTGTCACAAGCATTACAACAAAAGCACTGTATTGTGTGACCCGCATGACTTCAAAAGTGAGTACCGCTAATGTCAGCTATGATGCTGATAGTGTGGAAAGTTTAGGAACAATGAACTGCTGAAGTTTTCCTGAACTGCTGAACTTTAGGAACAATGAACATAGAACTACGGCAGAAGTACGGCACAAACAGCCATATGGGAGGCTTAAGCATGGCATACCGCTTGAGAAAAAAAGAAATTAGAAAAATGTATATTTTATACTTTTTACACTGGAACCTATGCACATACCACATTTTAGGTTTGTAGCATGTTGGGAAGTCTGCTTAACATTTCAAACAGACACACACACACACACATCCACAAATGTGCCTTTTATATATAGAGATCATGATAAACCAAATTCACATTTCTCCATACATAAACTGGACGGCATAGTTCCAGGGGATTCTGTTGGTGGTAGCGGGCCAGTAAAAAGATGGTAAGAAGGCCTCACGATTTCTTTTGCTTCGGACCTTGCAAAATCGTGATACAGCTCTGGTGCCCAGATGTAATGGTAAAGTAGTGTGATTCAAGCAAGGATCCCATCCGTCCATAGTAATAGGTTCAGGCTTTGAGAAGCTGGACCAAAAAAGGTCTAATCTCACTGCGATGCATGTAGACACGAGTCCTTATCATAAGAAGTATGCCTCGTGCACATCCAACTTACAAAAAAGTCTTTCATTTATTCAGCTTCTTATTTTTGTCGCTTACATATTCTTCATAGCAGTCTCAACATGATGTTGTGATTCGCATTGGGATTTTAAATCTCAAGATCCTTCTGCCGGATGGCCCATTTAAACCCACAAAGCTGGTGCAACAAACGTGGATGGCTTTGTGCTAAGCATATTTGCCATGTACTAAAAGGATTTTGAGCAGTGGTCAAAGTGAGCGGGAGCGGTCAGGAGTGGTGCTTTATTTTAAAAAGAAACCGTTCCGGAATGGTTTCGTTTTAAAATAAAAGTGTAGGAAGACGTTGCAGCTTGCACTTTCAGTGCACTGGACTGAACGTTCCCTTAAACAGCAGATGGAAGTGTTTGGGGGTTCGTAGAGTGTGTGGGAGAGGGCGTGGTGATGGGGTTTGAGGGGAGTGGGTCCAGGCCTTTCGTACACTTCGACCCCTGATTTTGAGAGACAAAATCCTGCAAATACCGTAATGGCGACAGAGTAAGCAGACAAGAGTAAGCAGCAAAATGTATACTTACAATTAATTATTAATTTACTGGATATGCATCAGACGTATTTTTCAAGGACTCACCTTCAGTACACCTGGAACCTGGTGTATTTTAGCAGAAACCATTAAGCACCCAGAAGCTCTTTATTTGCGCTTTCTAATGGAGGCTCTAAAATTATTAGAATGAATACACGAATACACATTTTTACCTGCTTTAATGCTCCTGGGAACTATTGCCAGAAAACCATTGAAAGAGCGCCACCAGTCCCATTAGGGTTATAGTGCTGGCTCACTCCACAATAAGGCAGTCTAAAGTACTTTCCAACAGCATAAACCTGTCTCGTATTTTTCACATTCAAACATATTTATTTCTGAAAATGTCGCGGTTTTACAGACCTACCCACCTCAATGTCCTACATAAATATGTTCATGTGTTTTTTTACGCTTCTTTGATTCTGGCATTGTGATCTCGAACTCAACTGTGAAAAGTAAACAGAGTAAGTACAAAGAATCAGATATCTAAATACGAAAAGTTGAGGATTTTTTAAAGATTTCTGTAACATTTATTGACCGAATATAAATCCTGTTTCAAAGGTTGATTCTGAAAGTAGTTCACATGTGAATCATCGCGGAGATGTAAATGCACTGTGTGAATATCTCGACCTTATTGTCGACGCGATGACATCATTTAGATGTCAAAAATAAGTCATCTTTCCTGCCAGCCTCGTTGTTTGTTGTGGGTAATTTGGCTTCTGTCCAGTGTCACCCAAGTAGTGCGGTTTCACGGTGTATTCTCTGTATGAGTGCCGCAGTGCTGCTTATTGTAAGTGACTAGCAGCTCCATACCACAGAAGCCTGCGCTGAATTACTACGTAGTGAATTTGGGAAATTCCCTTCACTCTGCGCCCTTTATGTTCATTGGTTAACATAATGGACCCAAACTAATACAACAGCACTGTGCCATGTCGATGCAACATGCTTGTGTCATTTTGTAATAATATATTGGAAGACCACGCTCAACAGAGAGTTCCCCCCCACCAATTAAGATGTCTCACAATAGATAATTTATTTAGGATTCAATAAGCCTTATTTATGACTCCTGTAGTGCCACAAAGTTCCCTCTAGCTGTGTGAAAAATGAGCCAAGAACCAGGCCGGTGTATAGAGAGAATATCTATTTATTTAAAGTATATGTTCAATAAATCTTTTAATGATTACACATGCCACCTTCTCTGTGGCACAAGCAAAGCTTCCATACTACATGCACTTTGCACGTGGGCGTGCAGTCGAGTGAGATTGAGTGAGAAGCATTGCAGTCTGGCAGTCCGGCAGATGGCGGAAGTTAACTCCAGCACGGTAAGGCCACTGACACAGCTTCTGAGAGAGATCACTTCTGAAGCAAACCATCTGCTTGTCCTACTTGCTCTGCAGTTCAGAGGCACTTACTCCTAAACCGGTGTGTGTACATGGTATATGGCCTCAGAAGAAATAGTTGCAAGTAAAATGGCAAAAAATAAACCACAAAACCATGGGACAATGCCCCTTGCACCACTGCATTTCAAGCCTAGCCCATTCCATAAAAGAACAATGGCACAAGTGTTTACAGGGACTAGTGGAAGTAATGACACTCAGGGAGGCGCCACTGTGTTGGAGGCGCTAGAGGCACAGCAAAATATTCTACCTGAGTTAACAATCCCCCTGGCAGGTCCTTCCGACACGACTTGCAAGGCAAATGGTGAGATATCTGGCGCATCATATTCGTTGGAACATGTTGATGCAGAGGACTTACTAAATTGCCAAAATTTGAGATGTCTCTATTCTTGCCCCAGCTGTGTCCCACGAACAAGCTAAATGGGTTTGCTTGTCCATGGGACCAGGCTTGTCAAGTAGCCCATTGTGGGATAGGCGGGAGGAAGTGCCTCTACACAGACCTTCATCAAAAGAGCCAATTGACTTTTCCACTACCCTATTGGAAAAATCATTTTGCATTGCCAACCCATTACCTACAGCAGAGTCCTCACCTACTAAGTCAGGTTTAAGAGTGCTGATGGATCGCCTACCAGCTCTTCCTGACCAAAACCAGACAGATCTAATCCAAGGTGAGCAGATTATTGACGGCTTTTCATTTCCTGTATTATCGAGGCTCCTACATTCAATGGATAAAGGACATGACTCGGTACAGTAGGACCAAGGGAAATACGAATAGTACTCAGGGAATTATGTGCTAAAATGAACTTTATAGAGGGCTACGTGAGGGCAAGTGGGCAATTACACAAAGAAAAATACAGACACATCAATTTAAGCCTGGTGGGCTCTTTTTAAAGCAAACCCACTGAGCACAGAACAATGATAACAACTAGCGGAATTCAGACTATGCCACCATCTGAGCATGTAAATAGTCAGTTAGTAATCAAGATCAAATCAAGATCAAATCTGAGCCATAACGCTGATAGATATCTTATATTTTAATACATCTGATCAGCTTACTGAGGCGTCTATTCTACAGGCCGAATGCCAGAAATCTAGTCCGAAAGCAATGGCTGGCCAAGCGGAGGAAGTCCTTGTGCCCATTCTATTCCAACAACAGCAAGAAAAAGAAGAAGAACTCTAAGAATGTTAAAAAGGTTCCACAGAAAAAGAAAAAGGGCTGGCGAAAATTCCCCCATTCCCTAAAATGAGGGATTACTGATGGAAATTAGTGCTGCCACGACCCTGGGAACTAAAACGTCAAAAGTAAAGTTAGGGGAAAAGTCATCGGGGCATTGCAAAGCAAACTTGCTTCCTACAGTCCAGCCTCAAGCCCCACTAAAATAAGTGTTTGACATCAAAGTGCACCAACAAAAATAACAAACCGACTAATGGTTTAGTTACTAGATTTTTGAAGCACGAGCCAGGTCACAATAGCCCTGTAAATCAGATGTCCATCTTAGAAGAAGATACAGTGGATGACGAGTAGCTGGACATATTGATAAATCCCTTACAGGTAGATCGGTTTGATATATGTTCCGAGCGAGCATGTAAGTGTGCAAGAAGACGGCCTTAAGGGGGGGCTTGTATGTGTACTTCAATGGGCTACTGGTATTACCATGACCAAGGTGGATTTAGGAAGAGAGGACATCTTGGGTGTTAAACTTGACTGGTGGCGGTGGATTCTTCTGTACAATTAGCATACATTGTGCTAAATGTCTATTTCAACCCCACAGTTATTAGTTTGCAGCTCTTTATGGATTATATATATCAGATAGTCTTGAGAAATGTATAGTCAGACCAAAACTGGGTGTTTTAATACTGGGGGACTTGAACAGCGAGTGCCTTGATGATCATTACTATGATATTAAAGGGGGAAGGAAGGCCTCAAAAATCTCAAGGGATAGAGATCGAGTAATAAGAAGTACCCTGGACATGTGGATATAAGCCATCTAAATGGGAACCAACAAGGAGATTTCCCAGCACGGCATAAATGGTGTTACTCTGTGGCAGAGTCAACTCAAGATTATATATTCATTTCCAATGACCTCGTGCCTAGGTGTGAAATCTTATCAGTGGCTTATCGGTGGCTACCAGGGAAGGGAGTGACCATTGCCAAGTAATAGTGAAATTGCACCTTACTATTAAAGTGGAAGAGACACGAATCCATAATGGGCGACTAGACATAAGGGGAAGAAATCATGCGATTCTTTGGCGTCCTTTCCTGTCCATGAGGTTTAATATATGAGTGGTATGAGGAAGGTGAATTTGCTGCTGTACTAGAGCCACCTAATTTCGTATCTTTGTCGCAAAATCTGTGGAGAGGATTAGTATCATCTAAGAAACCTGATAAAGCCTCAGCTCTGGGGAACCATCTATTCAGATTTAATATTATAATTAGGCTAAAAAAAGAGACATTTGGTCAAATATACATTTATTTATAACGCAGGGTGGGTCACGCACAACTATGGTAAAAAAAATGGAAATAATCATATACTAACTGGTTCAAGAGTTATCGGCACATGCGGTACCAGCAAAATGTAGAATCAATGCTGACCTCTCTTCAATCTGGCATTGCGTCGCGCTTTTGAACATTGCTGAAGTCAAAGCTCAGTCAATTGTGGGTTCTGTTTGTGAGTGCCACTTTAAAGGCCTTTATCAGAGCAACAATGAGTTTAATTGCATTTCATCATTAACTACTTCAATACATATTTCATCTCAGAATATTTTAGATATAATGGGCCTCATCACAAGTTGGGCTGTAGCCCTTAAATGCAGCAGTAATGGTATTACCACTGCATTTAAGTGCTGGCCCTATCACGAGTTGGGTGCTAAATCGGTTGTTTTAACTCCAGGTTTTTTCTGGAGGTGAAAATCCCATTTAGTGCCCTGTTTCCAGTGCAATTAGCACCGGCTGTATTAGCACATGGTATTTGCATCAAATATGTCCCATTGGTCCAATGGACCTTTTCCCTCTGTCATGGCTTCATGCGATAATTGTTGTGATAAATAAAACCCGGGATCGGCTGAATCCTAACTACTATCGACCAATATCACTTTTGGACGCTACCTAAAACCTTTTTTTCAAAATGTGTCCCAAGGGCTCTTAACCCTGGGCAAAAGAACCATAGGGCTTGGATCCCAATCGGTCAGGGTTTAAGAGAGGAACCCACTCCTCACTCAATTGCTTCATGTTGAAGCTTCTAGTTGGGCAAGTAGCAAAGACTAAGCAAGAGCTTTATTTTGCCTTCTTAGATATAAGTAAATTATTTGACTGTCTCAACAAAGATAAACTGAGGTAAAATGAGCTTAACAGGCTGTCTTCCTCCTCTGCTTGCCATGCTGTTGGCTTTGCACTCATGTACCAGGGTACGGATCAAGTAGGATCAGTGTGGTACACTCTCTGACTGGGTTGATACCAAATGAGGCCTGTGCCGGCAATGCGTAATAGCCCCGTTTTTATTAACATGTATGTATCCAACATTGGAAACAGCTTAAATGAGGTGGGAGCGAATCCTTCAAGACTGGGAATACATAAGGTATATTATATTCTCTATGCCAACGATTTGGTACTTGATTACACTCCAATTGGGCTGCACCGCTCGTTGGATAAAGAACCATCTGTGGACTGGCCACTCTTGTAAAACTTTCCACACATGGGTTGCTTGCTACTCAACTATTATTGTCTAAAGTTGAGTCCTGTGAAGTAGAGTTAGTGCATCACCCGCTTAAGGTAAAGAAAAAGGTAAAATAGCAAGATTGGATTGTAAACAGAGAAACGCTAGTGGGATACAAGGGGCCTCATTACGACCCAGGCGGTAAGTTACCGCCTGGGCCGTGACTTTACCACCATGGCGTAAACTACGTTTACGCCATGGTGGTTGGCGGACTTACCGCCCCATTCCGAGTTTGGCAGGGCGGTAAGTCCCCAATCCCCATTTACCCTTCCCCATTCCCATTTTTGCCCCATAGGGCATAATGGGAGTGGGGAAGGCGTTAATTACGCCACCGTAAATTACGGTGGCGTAATTAACTCCATGGTCCCTTAGCGCCATGGATTTTAACACCTGCTAAAAGCAGGTGTTAAATCCGCCATGGCGCTAAGGGACCTCGTACTCAGGCGGTAAGGGTCGGCGCTGTTTACGCCGCCGTAAAACCCTTACCGCCTGAGTCGTAATGAGGCCCAAGGTGTTTGAACACTTTCAGTTTGATGGCAAGACTTCCAATACCTTGCAGCTGTATCTTGAAAAGCTTGTATCTAGGATGTGTTGAAGGGCCCTGCTAAGAATAAAGTTGAATTTGTTCCCTAGTCTCGATGTCCTCGGCGCAAGAGCTAAAACTCTGAGGTAGAGAGATTATGCTGCTTCTGCGGCCGAGACTTTGAGACAATACAACATCTAATAATTGTATGCAGGGCACTGAACTCTGCTTAGCCACATTTGGGGTGCGGGGGCACATGACAAAGATTAGTTTGTGGGAGATAATTTGGCACTGCTTACTGATCAACTCAGGAGATAAGCTTTCGATAGCTGTAACAGATATATAAACTTGATCTTGCCGGATAAATAACCATAGAGAAAGTGGTAATGTTTCAGGCCTGTCATTTTATTTTAGTGTGCCTTGCCATAAGAATTGTGTTTTTCAAATCAGAGGCCTAACCTGGCCTGTACTTTGGTGTGCTAGGGCTGTCATTAAACCTCACAATATTAGATGCCGATTTTTTCATGATGCAATGCCACCTTGGTATTAACAGCAGAGTTTTGTTAATAATATGTCCACATTGCATTTGCATGCATCTGATGATTGTAACACTAATAAGCATTGTAAATCAAGGAACCCTGCTTTAATGCGAGGATAACCATTAAGGAGGCCAACCGTCCCATATTTTTTGGAACTGTCCTGATTTCATTGGCTGTGGCCTGCGCCCCGCACACAGCCTGTCCAGGACTGGTACAAATTCCAACTTTTTCCATCTGAAGTGTGATCATCTGTCCTAAACCTGCCCAGCAAAAGGACACACTTTTTTGCGTATTGCACAAAAGCACTGGGAAGCATATTAATTAGCTTGTGTGAGGTTGATGGCCCAGACACAAAAGCAAGTGGTCCTTTGGGAAGGACTATTGCTCCTTAAAAATGTCAATGGTGGGTGATAGTGTGAGCAGTTTCTTCTCACTGTGAACACAGGTTTAAACATGTGGATAATAGTGTTTAAATTAAGCAACTCCCCTGTCCCTGTTGGGCTTCAGTGCTCTGTTGATGTATTTGTGGCGTATGCTTTTGGATAATGTCTTAAACATCAGCCGATGCAAAGAGTCTGATTTTTAGTAGAGGTTGTGATGGAAATTTCAACTGGTGGATGGATTCATTTCAGCTTGATAGGTTGATCTCTATTGGTATCTTGGTATTTTGATTAGCAAGAGTGAGATGTGGAAAGGACAAGAAAACAAGTAATATTCAACATGCAAGCTTACTGAAGATCCTTTAGACTATTTTTAGGCACAGTTGGTGCTTGATTAATCCTGCCCTTGCTTAATGCTCATGAAGCAAAATAGCTTCTCTAATACTCATCAAATATGGGGCAGGGATTTGGATGAATCTACATGATAAGTATATTTTTAAAAACTGTTGGAGGGTAGGCCACGTAAAAGGATTTCTTGGTTAGTAAGTCTGTATGAATAAGAGGCATAAGACTAGAAATATCATTGATCTTGATCCAATGAAAAATATCGGCTAGAATACACCTATTGCACACTGTTAAGATTTGTACTCATCACATTGTATCCTTGCATGTCTTTTATTTGTCAAAGCAGTGATGATAGCAAGGGATTTGGTATTGTTACAATGCTCAATGATAATGATTTTTCTACATCTGGATTAGAAAGTACTCATAAAGCCGCCAAGAGGGAGCAGTGGCTGGCCGCTGGGCATGTTCATATGTGTGCACTTAGCAGAACATGTCATTATTACATCAAGCAAACTGCGATCAGGAAATACAAAGTTATCTACTGGAATGTCAAGCCCAATTCAATCACTAATCATGTTTAGGCTGAACTATTCTGTTAGCCTCCTTATCTGTATCTGAAGGAAAGGGATTGCTCACCACCAGGCCATTCAACATAGAGCAGCACATCAGATCTTCAGGCTCAAGAAATATGGTCATGCTTCTGGTGCCCTATCAAGCCTGAACTGGTTACCTGTCCAATCCTGCATCAACTCGTATGTACTGTGCATCACAAGAATGGTGGTATTCTAAGTGATTTCAATCCAGCACTTCACCTAAGTCAATTCCTAGCGTGTAATGCACAACTGAAATCCTTATTTATTTGTGTCTAAAAGTTCTTTTACTCTGAAGGATGTACCACTTATATCATGCCCCTCTCTTGGTATTCCCCCCACCCCCCGATCACACTTAACTGGAATCAGATTGGTCTGCAAAGTTAAAATATTTATGTAAGTGTTCACAATATAATCACACTATGTTTAATGGGTATACAATAATCACCAATGGGGTGATGTTACACTAAGCAATCTCTTTAATCACAAGGAGTAATAATGAGCAAAACAATTTAGCACAGAAATAATACTTTTTGTATGTTCAGATCAAATAGCAGTATGGTTATTATTTCCCCCTGCACACCCCTCAACCCCCTACAAGCAATGTAACGAGATAGGAGGAGAGAGAGCAGGTATTCCAGAATGCAGAATTCAAACAAATGTGTCAATCCCAATTTCCGCCCAGCAAACACAAGAGAGAAACAGAATTGATTGGCAAACTGTTAAAATGTTTTAAAGTTATCTGAGAATGAATTGGGTAAAACTAAATCTGGTTTAAATTACTGAAATAGTTCAAATTTTAATGGGAGCTGCTGGATGATTTGACACTAATAAGCACAAACAGGATTTCTTTACACTAGGGGATGACTATGAAGAAGCAAATACCACACGGAAGCACAGCCACTGGACCAGGGTGCCACTGGATCCGGGCGACTACCTGCTGAGGAGCTTGCCTTCTTCAGATGAAAAATATGAGCGCAAAGATATTTTACAATACTAGTACCAAAGGAGATAGTAGGGATAATATAGAGAGTTCAGGCAATTCAAAAATATTTCTAACAATGCAGTTCTGAATATAAGATCGGATGGATTTAGATAGGGATAGATTATGGATAGTACATAGGCTAGTGACACAGTCCTATACTAACGATACTCACTATATATGTTTTGAACAGAACCGTCAGGATTTCTGGTCCATCAAGATTTTTGGACAGGAATTCTGCTGGGCACACCGGACTGTACAGGCTGCTGGGCACACCGGACTGGACTGGGTCTGCAATGGCTCTGGTCACAGTTATCTGGTCACAGCAGGGCACAGCATGGCACAGCACAGCACAACCGGATTGGATCTTTTGGTTCTGGTAATAATTCTTATAGCAGGAAAGCAGTTGCAGCACAGCCCGGCTGTTTCTTTTGTTCCCCTTAGAATTCTGGGGATTCTTTCTTGTCCTGGAAACTCAAGGCCTAGTTGAAAATGGTTCAGCTAATGGAATGGTCCTTTCTGCTTGCCAAGTTTCTGGAGTCTGGGGCAAGGAATATGGATGGTTCTATTTCAGTGTGCTTTGCCAGGATCAGGATAGTGGGTGAATCTGTGTGTCCTTCTATGTCCTCAGCTTTCTCTACTTATGCATGTGGTAAAGGGGTGTGTGTGCTGATTTATCCTAAGCGCACCCCCTAGGCAGGCTATAGGTTAGAATCTCTTCTCCCGCTTGATTGGAGAAGAAACCAGGGTGTCACCATGATGATGTGGGTTTATGAGTCAGAAAATCCTCCCCTTGTCCCTTTGAACATAAAATCCACTTTTAGTACAATTCATATTTACAGATGTGCAACCTTTCTAACAATAACATACATAGATCACATATTTTGTGGAGCAGATACTCTTCCAAGCCCCATTGCTGTAGGATCTTGGGTCTGCTTTTGACAGAATTCTGCCCTTATTGTCTGGAACACATGGTCCAATTTCGGAGCAACTTCCCACAAATGTGTGCATTGCATATTGGCATAAGCGTGTTAAGTTTCATGCTTTTGACATAATTATATTCGGTATAAAACCATAATTTCCACTGCTACATCCCAGAACATAGCACAGAGTTCTGGCGCCTCTCAAAATGTGCAGCCGAAAATTAGTTTCACAAGTCCGGGGTGTACATATTTTTCACAATTCTACACAGGAAAATTATCAGTCTTTTTAAAAATGTGCTTTTTGTCCGTGTGAATCAACAAATGGTTGTCTAACCCCACCTCCTTCTCCTTCTGGCAGCTCAGAAGCAATCTCTGCCCCTTTCCTTCTGGGAGAGGCTGTTTATGACTCTTCACACTCTGCATATCCTTTCAACCAGAGGAAGTCCATTGTCCTCTTCCCCAGCAACCCAAGTTCTCCTCCCCTGATCTAATCATCACAGAAGTGTGATTTCCTGGTGGAGTGGAGCAGGAGGGAAATGCCTGGCCTTTGTGAGGGAAAGCTGTGGAACTGGTTTGAGCCTTAATTTAAATGTCATTCTGTTACATTGTTTTACTTGGTTTAAAACAAACTTGCAATTTTCAAAACAAGGAGCTTGAACACGTATTCCAGCTTCTAAACCATGGGATTTAAATAGTTACAACCTAGGTTACTTTCAATAACAGGTCACTTAGTTTTCAGACATTAGATTTCAGTTGCACAATTTTAATTCTTATGATTCAAGCTACTGACAGCTGTTATACAGGCAGCCGCTGGTACTGCGCCCAGATTTTGACAGATTTCACAGGCAGGCACCTTGGCTGTGGATGTTTTTATGACAAATTCAGCTTTTCAGGATATTGCAATTTCACAATGATTTCTTGAATTCAGTAATTTGTGACACCCAGCAAGAAAATTGGATATTTGGTGGTGTTTTGGACTGGCATTCTGTATTTTCAGCAACCAAGAGAAGATTTAAAAACAAGGTTCTGGATTTCTTTCAGCAAAGCACTGCCTTTCATGCAGTCTCCATTTTTACTTGTTGGGCAGCCCAGTGACATGTTTCAGCAGTGAGGTCTCCGTTCCACCACTGACAACATGCATGGTAGATTGTGCAGCCATCTTTTCGTGTTGCAAAGTGCAATTTCCATAGGTTTTGGCGCGCCCAGGGGTTTTGCGGCCATTTTGATAATTCTGGCACCATCAGCACACAGTGATGCTGCAGGGCAGAGCATAAGTGGGTTAATACATCTCACAAAGCCCCCCCTCACAAATTGAAATTTGACCGCCTGTAAAGGGGAAGTCGGGAGATTGGGATGTCATTCTTTCTTTTTGGTCCAAGTGGAAACATTTGTCTGCTTCTCCCCTCAGTGCTGGACCAACAGGTTCTCCTCGCCGGTTCCGGATGCGAGTATGGAGCGATACTCCGAGACCCTTGGGTCTTTCCTCCTGGTCCCCGAGTGGTCCTCCTTGGTGCTCCGAATCCATGGTTTCAGTACTATGATGACAGAACAAAGCAAGGTTACGGACATTTCCCCCCCACTATTCATGTAGTGGGGCAGATGCATACATTTGACATACAATTGACAATCTTTTTAACAGGTGGAATGGTTTTACAGTTAGAATTTTCTAGGGATCCGGAATGTCCCCCTCTGGGTCTCAAGAGGAATCCTCTAGTTGCCGTAGAGTATGCCTAGGATGGCAACACTTCAGCTGGCTGATGTGGACCCACTTATCTTCCCCTTCTGACAAACTGCCTTTGGGGATACGGATTTTGTAGGCGACTGGTGAGATTCTGTCCACAATTTCAAAAGGACCCCGCCAGCTAGGAAGAAATTTGCGCTGTTTGGCTTGGTTCCTTTGGAAATTGTAAAAGTAGACACGGTCTCCTACTTGGTATTCTTTCCTAGTTGTCTTAAGGTCATAGTGGGTCTTCATACTGTCTGCAGATCTTTGTAGATTCCGCTGAGCATAGGCAAAAGCATGTTGAAGGTGTTTTCTCAGATTGTCAACATACTCATGAGTTGTGGAGGCATTTATCAAGGTCTGCTCTTGGGTTCTGTAGAGCTGATGCTGTGGAAGCACCATCCTATGTCCAGTCATCAGCTCAAACAGTTACATTTTAGTTGCAGAAGAAGGGGTAGATCTGATGGCCATCAGGACAAGAGGTAGTCGAATGTCCCAACTTGGCCCAGAATCTGCCACAAACTTTTTTAATGTGCTCACAATTGTCTTGTAGTATCTCTCAACTCCACCACTAGAGGCTAGCCGGTAGGCAATGTGTAATTTCCTTTTGACCCCAAGTATCTCCCACATCTTTGTCATCACTTTGCTAGTGAAGTGACTACCTCGGTCTGACTCAATCCTTTGGGGTAGTCCAAAACGTGAGAAAATGTGGTTGATCATCAGGGCAGATGGTGTTTTTGCCTTGCAATTTGGGGCTGGGAGACATTCCACCCATTTAGTGAACAAGCATGTTACGGACAACATGTACTTGTTCCCCTAGAGGAGCAAATCACGGACCTGATAAAATTGACTTGTAAATCTGACCAAGGCAGTGTCATCCCCCTCTTTTGGAGGGGAGCATGTTGTGTGAGTGATGTAGGCTGAAATTGTGCACACTGTTACGCTCACCTGGCTCCCAAAGGGGCATCGATCGGACCCGGACAGCTGCGGCGTCCTTCAACGTGAAGCGTAGTGCAGAGATGACAGACTGGACTGGACCGCCTAATCTCGTCTGCTTGACCTGTAGAAGTATTCTCCTTATTTTTTTAAATGATGAGCTCTCCTTCCTGCGTGGAATGCAGGGGCGCGTAGATACCAGTTACTTCACTGGTTCGAAGGCGTTGGAAGAGTTCCGGATGAACATTGACTCCGAGGTTCCAGGCCGAGAACCCGTGAGTATAAAGTTCAAAGAGTTCAATATGTCCAATGTTCACTTTTGTACATTCCCTTCTTGTGTTGCAGCTGGGTCCAAGAGAAGATTGTCTTGTGGCAGCTGATGCCGTTCAGGTGAGAGTCTGTATCACCCAACACTGTCCGGTAAAAGATGCGTGTATTTAACTTGTTGTTTTCTCTCTCCTTACAGGTGCGGCGTAAGAAGTTGTGGTTTGTTAAAGAATAATGCCTCCGGTGGTAAATCAGGTAAGTCTAACGTGGTAAAAAGGGATTGTATTTGTTGGCTCTCTCGGCTCACCTTATGTTTCTTTTGTCCCCTAGATGCTGGAGTTCGGCGAAGAAAATGATGGAGGCAGCGCCGGATCGAAAAATGCTGTGAGACTGGTGAGTATGACGCGGTGCTGCAGCTGGCGATGCGACGCGTGCAGAAATAATGTCCTTTTCAAGTTCGAAAACGTGATGGATTCGGAATCAGGTAAGGATTGAATAATGTCTGTGTTCTAACCTTTCCTTCTTCTTTCCTCTTTTGCTAGGAGCTCTGGATTTGAGACGGGCGTGGCTGAAGACTGGATGCTGACTGCAGGCATGGTGAGTGTTACGCTGCTGGATGCAGAATAACGCAAAGCATGTGCTGCTGTTCGGGCGTGGTTTAAATAGCCTTCAAAGTAGTCCCAGGTAAGAAGTTCCCTCAGAACCACGCCCGAGTAAAAAATAGTCCCTGAAGCAAAGTAGTCCCATTCAGGCCTCATGTCGGCTTGACATCATTGCAGCATGCTCTGCATGAGGTAACTAATGTACATGAGTCTGGTGCCTATGGCGCCAGGACTGATTTCCTCTATGAGCCTGGCACCAAAGGCGCCAGGACTGTACCCAGACAGCCCCTAGCTGGGGCTGCTGGGCTTTTAGTAAGCACATGGAGGCCTGCTCTTGGGGCTGATGGGCTTGGTCCGGATGCCTGGGGGTAGGCATCATGACAGCACTCCCCCCCAAGGCCCCTCCTAAAGGTGTTCTTCCCCTCGGTCCTGGTTTGTCTGGGAAGTTCTGATGGAATTGTTTCACCAACCAAGGTGCATGAACGTGGTCACAGGCTCCCATGACCTTTCCTGTGGTCCGTAACCCTTCCAGTCGATTAAATAAAAAAGTCTTGATTTAACCATTTTAGAGTCCAGGATATTTTTTACTTTGAATTCGGGTTCCCCATCTATTAGGATGGGGTTGGGTGGTTTGTCTAGTCTTGTCCCGGGTTGAACTGGTATCAGGAGTGAAACATGAAAGACAGGATGGATCTGCATGTTAGAGGGTAATTCCAATTTGACAGCCACCGGGTTGATAATGGCCTTAATAGTGTAAGGTCCCAAATATCTAGGATTAAAAGTCCGAGTCCCTTTTAGAGGTATGTATTTTGTAGCCAGCCAAACTTGATCTCCAATCTGGTATTGTGGGGCAGCACTTCTATGTTGATCAGCATTTTTCTTGTATTTCTCTTTTGCTTGTTTCAAGTGTTCTGTTGCTTCCTTAAAGGCTTTTGTAATAGTAGAGTGCAGATGATTCACTGCGGGCATTTCTAAGTGTTGAGGCGAATCGAGTTCTGATGTTCGAGAATGATGTCCATATATGGTATAAAAGGGGCTTTGTCCAGTTCCAGAATGTACAGGGTTATTGTATGCGTATTCGGAAATCCATAAAATATCCTTCCAATTGCTTTCGTTTTGGTGTAGCATGCAACGAAGGTACTGTTCAAGAGTCTGGTTGGTCCTCTCTGTCTGACCATCTGTCTGGGGATGGTGACTGGTTGATAACCTCACATCGATTTGCACTAATTGACAACATCTCTTCCAAAATTGAGAAATGAATTGGCTACCTTGGTCAGAGACCAATACAGAAGGAAATCCATGCATTCGAAGAAATGTATATGAGAAATTCCTTGGCCAAAATTGAAGCGGAAGGTAATCCCTTTAAAGGAATAAAGTGGGCCATCTTGGAAAAAAGATCCACAAATACTAGAATGGTGTTAAATCCATTACATGGAGGTAGATCAGTAATAAAGTCTAAAGACAAAGTATGCCAAGGTGTAGGTGGAATATCCAAAGGTTGTAAAAGACCAGCTGTTTTTTTCTTTTGACTTTTGTTTTGGGCGCAGATACCACAAGATAGCACAAATGACTTTATGTCTTTTTGCCAGGTGGGCCACCAGAATTGTCTTTTAATTTTAGCTTCAGTGTTTGCGATATCTGGATGTCCTTCCATCAGAGCATCATGATAATTGGAGATAACTAGTTTTTGTAGTTCCTTTTGTGGTAGAAATCGACGCCCTTGATAGTAAGGTAGGTCATTGCTGACTGAATAATCTTTGCCTTTCTTTACCCAATCCTGCAGGGCTGCAGGATCGAAAAGTTGTTGGATTTTTAAATGAATATCTTCTAAAGTCTGTAGAGTAGTTATGCCAAGAATTCTTTGTTCTGAAATTATAGGCACCGGTTCCGGGTTCCAATATGCTTCTCCCATTCCTATTCGGGATAAGGCATCTGCTTTGCCGTTTTTACAACCTGGTCGATCAGTGAATTCGGCAAAGAATAATGCCCATCGAAGTTGACGCAATGATTGGGCCTTGGCTGTTTTCAAATACTGCAGATTCCTGTGATCGGTGATTACAGTGATGGTATGCCTGGCACCGAGAAGGTAATGCCGCCAAGCCTTGAAGGCGGATTTGATGGCTAATAACTCCTTATCAGTAACCGCATAGTTTAACTCAGGTGTTGAGAACTTTCTTGACCAGAATGCTACTGAATGAAGTTTACCGGTTTCAGGGTCCTTCTGGGACAGGACAGCTCCCATGGCTAAACTGGATACATCAGTTTCAACTATGTATGGAAGCTCAGGGTGTGGATGCTTTAAGACAGGTGAAGACGTGAATTTCGATTTTTAGCTCTTGGTATGCTGTTTCAGCCTCTTCAGTCCACAAAAAAGGTTTGTTTTTTCGCAAAAGTGCTGTGATGGGCTGCAATAGAAATTAGCAAATCCAAGCATGCTTTGTACCCCTTTAACTGAACTGGGTGATGGCCACTTGAGGATTGCGTCCGCCTTTCGAGAGTCCATTCGAACCCCTTTTGAAGTCAGGATAAATCCAAGGAATTCAACTTCTGTAGAATGAAAAACACATTTCTCCAATTTTGCGTATAACTTGTGCTGGCGTAGTTTCTCAAGGACTGCACAAACGTGCTTCACATGGTCTGATTCTGAGGACGAAGACGTCAATGAGTTCACGAAGGACATCGTTCATAAAATAGTGGAAGGCTGCTGGTGCATTGCACAACCTGAAGGGCATGACCTGGTATTCGAATAACCCGTACTTGGTGCGAAAGGCAGTCTTCCATTCATCGCCTTTCTTTACACGTACCAGATTACATGCCCCTCGGAGATCTTACTTAGTGTAGATACAAGCATCCTTTACTTGGTCTAGTAATTCGGGGATCAGAGGCAATGGGTATCGTTTTTTTACCGTAATCTGATTTAATGAGCGGTAGTCTGTGCACGTTCTAAGGTCACCTTCCTTTTTAGGCACGAAGAATAGAGCTGAGGATGCAGGAGATTTGGATGGACGAATGAAGCCATTAGCAAGATATTGGTCCAAGTATTGTCATAGGTGAAGGTTTTGAGGTTCCGTAAAGGCATAGATCCTACTGCATGGAGGTTGTGCACTGGGTACGATCTGTGAGGTGGTAAGGTGTTTGCCTGTTCTTTTTGAAAAACATCCTGAAATTCTTGATATTCCTGAGGTAACTGCACAACTGGGTTAGTGATGGTGGCCAGGCCTTTGTTCAAGGTTTTTTCCGGGTAACAGGTGTGTGCACAATCCGGGAACGTCACTCTCTTCTCTCGCCATTCAATACAATGTTTATGTGTTTCCAACCATGGCATTCCCAGAATTATTTGGAATTGCGGGGCCTTGATTAAATCAAACACAATAGTTTCTCAATGCCCATCTTGACCCAACAGTGTCAACTCAGTAGTGGAATGAGTTACAGACCCAGCAGCAATTTCAGTTCGATCGACTGTGGTGATGACATCCAAAGCGGTCTTTTTGCAAAGGGGTAGATTCATCCTTGAGGCCAATTCGTGGTCCATGTAGTTTCCTACGGCCCCACTATCAATGTATGCCCTTACTGCGTGCATACGTGATGGCTGCCTTGGATCAATTAGGACCATTGGTATAATTAGGTGCGAGGTCTGAGTGTCCTTCTTTAAGCTTGGCAAGCGGACCTCTACGCTTGTCGGGCGTGGTCGTTTCCCGAATCAGGCTCTATTTGGCTTTTGTCAGCAACTCCTACTACTTTCGTGGGTGGTTTTATAAGGCAATCCCGTAGAAAATGTCCTGCGGTTCCACAGTACAGACACAATTGCATCTGCTGTCTCTTTTCTCTTTACTTTTGAGTTAAGGGTCCTTTAACCCCCCCCCGATCTGCATAGGTTCTGATGCATCTGTTCTGTTGGGTGTTATGACCCACGTTTGGACTATTATGCTACAACATTTGTGCTGTGGGCTTAGGAAATCCAAGAGTGCGGAAAAGCCCACATTTGCGCCAGAATCCTGGAGACCTGTGCAGCTTTGCGCACAGCAAAATGGTCCCCTGACCTGCCACCCACCAGTGCGAGCGTGATGGGCCAGGAGTGCCATGGGTGAAATGTGTGCCAAAGGAAAAACAGCAGTGCCGGTTAGATCAGAAAGCGCTTTGAAATCACCTTTGTTTCTCTGAAATGCAAGCTAAAAATGCCTATTTTAAACATTGCAAGATATTCAAAAATCTCAATGAACACCAGCAGACATTTGGCAGAAGGTAGACTTGTGTGCATACAAAATCTGGAAAGAGAAAGAGCCCAAAACAATGTTTATAACAAAACTGGCTGAGCTGTGGATGTCAGCAGCTCAAGTGAAATTGGACTGAAAGACATTGAAATCTAAATGTTTAAAATAAATGAGTGACCTACTGTTGAGTATCACATAGTTTGCAACTGTTAAATGTCATAGTTTTGAACTTAGAATCAGCGTTCTAGATGCATGTGTAAAAATTGCAAGTTTGGTTTGAATGTAGAAAACTGGGAACCAAAGTGACATTTGGCAGAAGCCTGGCTTGAAGAGAGTGAATTCTGCCCGGCAGCTACCCCCGACAGGAGTTGAAACTTGATCAGCAGCTGTGTTCCTAGGCCTGGCTGCATTCTGCTGCCCCTGCCAAAAGGAGATGACACCTCTCTGATTGAATTAGGGGAGTGGCACCTGGGGACTGCAGGAAACTAAACAAAGCACTGTCCTTGGCTCAGGCAAATGTTAAATTAGGGGGGTCGTAAATGGCTTCCTCTTGGAAGGAAACGGGGAGGGGCACTGCATCTGTGAGCAAGCTGAGCTTGGGGGAAGTGGACAAACCAGAAATTCCACCATGTGCTTTGGAAAACCACACCCCTTTGGGGCCAGAGCATCATTTTTAAAAAGATGGATAATTCATAGTATGGATTTATAAAAATTATATAAATAATATCATCATTCTTGTGATTTTTCTGTGCACATTTTAAGAGGTGTCAGGACTCTGTGGTATGTTCTGGGTAGTAGTAGCGGAAAACAAGGTTGTTACTCCAAATGTATGCATGTTAAGAATCTGACACTTTATCATCTGAAACCTATTTCCCTTGTGCACATTTGTGTAAAATCTGGAAAAGTTTAGAGGTTGCGTTCTTGATGAAAAGGGCAGAATTCTGTCATAAGTGGACACGACAACTTACAAAGACAGGGATCGGATGGTTTGGTGCTACAGAAAATATGTTAACTGGACATATAATATTAGAAACATGGTACATAGATAAATGGGTATTTGGATCAGAAATAGATTTGTGTGCAATTTGACAAGGGGAGGATCCTCTGACCATAAACCTACCTCAGCACTCTGACTCATTGTTCCCTTCTGAAATCAGGTCAAAGAGAAATCCTTGACCTATCAAATCGTGAGTGGGTTGGGCACATAAAGTTAGCATCCATACCCATTTTCAAAAGACATAAAAAGAGCCACTGGAAGCCAGAAAGGGACATTCATTTTCCACTTTCTTGCGGGACGCTTTGCCGGGAGACTCCAGACTTCAAATCCATCAATATCCAGAGACCAGAACTTAGCTCCAAAACCTGTAGCAGAGAGGCCTGAATCCACAGGCTGAATCCTTTTTCAGCAGGCCTCCAAATCATTTGCCAACTATTCAACAGCCGGGCAAGCTGTTTGAATTCTTTGCCAAGAACTTTTGACAGAACCGGTAGCAGACCCAGAAGGCAGAATTATCCAGAGAGACCAGAGATCCAGAGAGACCAGACCCAGACCAGATCGCTGAGAGCTGACCCAAATCGCTGTGTGCAGAACCAGTACCAAGTGGCGAGAGAACCGCAGCCAATCCTGACCCGATCCGTGACGAAGTCGCATTCCTGTCCAAATATAGTGTGAGTACTCAGCCAGAACTGTGCAAAACCAATCTCTTAGTTTAAAATAATCTCATTCAAACTATTTTAACCTATCTAGAACTACACCATAGCATTGTGTGTCCTTCTGTCACTTTAAAGCTGCAAAACTGTCATCTGTCATTCTGAAATTTTAAAATTTCATTTCTGAAAATCTACCTCCACAAAATCGTCCGTATCTCTAGAACCGTTTGTGATAGAAGCGAGATTTAAGCTAAGATTCTGGGATTTCCAACGAACCCTGAACCGACTTTCTATTAATTATACTTTTTCCGTAATCGCGCTCGACGTACTCGGAAAAAGTGTTTCTCTAAGCTTGCTTGGGGGGAACTGAATTCGTATTGTACTGTGATTGTATTCCTGAGAACTGTGTGCTCTCTCTTCCATCTTCTATTGCATAACGGGGGGGGGGGGGTGAGTTGCCAAAAGGAGAAAAGTGATTTTATTACCTTTTGCTGAAATCATATCAAGTTTATTCCTGTGTTGCTTCTTTGCCACCTTTGCATTTCCTTGTACCATATAAAGCATTCTCAGCTACCGTATCCTTTATACTACTCCTAAGTAATTAAACCAGGGTGCTAGTATAACATCATCCATTGTTGATCACTCACCGTCATATGTTTAAGTGTGATATCAAATATTAATTTATTAAAAAAGTGTGATATATATCTATTGCTTAATTTTTCAAATAAACCTTTTTAATTTGCAAAACAAACCTACTTCTTGGCTCAGTGGGGTCAGGAGGATTCTAAGAGAGGGGCGTGATACAAGGGTTCATCATCCAGATTATATCTTGTCATAAAAATATATAAATAAGGGCTTCCCTTGAGCAATCCTAGGCAAGGCACTGACTTAGTGGGAGTGCTTGATTGGAGTCATTAACAGTTCCTTTGGGGGTAACGTTGGGTTTAACCCATACCCGACTCTCGAACTTAGCTCGATCAGCCTTTCTATTCTGAAGTCGGTGGTCTAACTGGACCACTAAGTCTATATATTCTGCGCAATCCTGAGGTGGGTTCACAACTTGAGCCAAAACATGTTTGAGTTCTCCCCGAAGTCCACGATGAAATAATGTAATTCGCTTCTCCTCAGGCCATCCGGTTTCCACCACCAACCTATTGAAGGTTGCGATATAGATTAGGAGATCCTGATTACCCTGTCGTAGGGATAAAAGTTTGTTATCCAGGGCCTGTCCCTGTGAATGTCTGGCGAATAGTCTTTCCATGCTTCCTTGAAAACCCTGAAAATCACGAAGAAGAGGGTCTTCCTGGTTGACTAGTGGAATTGACCAATCAGCTGCGCTGCCACTGAGATATGATAGTACAAAGGCTACTTTGGCTTGGTCATTTGGAAAAGCTCCAGATCTGCATAAAAAGTGCAAGCGGCATTGGTTCATAAACACTGCAAACCTTTTTGGGTCCCCAGCAAAGCGTTCGGGTGGAGCTAAAGGAATAGTCCCTGGTAGAATTACTTGCACAGGATTGCTTGATGAAACAGGAGCTGGGTTCCCCCCGAGTCTAGGTAGGGGTGTTTGCCCAGCCTGATTTTGCAGCAATTGTCTAGCAAGATCATCAGTGCGTTCCTTTGACACAATCAGTTCTCTCCGGAGGGCATTAGTTTCTTGGCGCGCAGAGTGCACTTCCTCCCTAAATTCCCCTAATAATTGGGCTAGTTGGACAGTTTCGGAGGTTTCCATAACGCTCGGATGGGGATTTGTAGATAGGCTTCGCGTTCTGTTATGCTCACCTGGCTCCCACATGGGCGTTGATCGGACCCGGACAGCAGCGGCCTCCTCCAACGTGAAGTGTAGTGCAGAGATGACAGACTGGACTGGACCGCCTAATCTCGTCTGCTTGACCTGTAGAAGTATTCTCCTTATGTTTTTAAATGATGAGCTCTCCTTCCTGCGTGGAATGCAGGGGCGCGTAGATACCAGTTACTTCACTGGTTCGAAGGCGTTGGAAGAGTTCCGGATGAATATTGACTCCGAGGTTCCAGGCGAGAACCCGTGAGTATAAAGTTCAAAGAGTTCAATATGTCCGATGTTCGCTCTTGTACATTCCCTTCTTGTGTTGCAGCTTGGTCCAAGAGAAGATTGTCTTGTGGCAGCTGATGGCATTCAGGTAAGAGCCTGTATCACCCAACACTGTCCAGTAAAATATGCGTGTATTTAACTTGTTGTTTTCTCTCTCCTTACAGGTGCGGCGTAAGAAGTTGCGGTTTGTTAAAGAATAATGCCTCCGGTGGTAAATCAGGTAAGTCTATGGTGGTAAAAAGAGATTGTATTTGTTGGCTCTCGCGGCTCACCTTATTTTTCTTTTGTCCCCTAGATGCTGGAGTTCGGCGAAGAAAATGATGGAGGCAGCGCCGGATCGAAAAATGCTGCGAGGACTGGTGAGTATGGTGTGGCGCTGCAGCTGGCGATGCGACGCGTGCAGAAATAATGTCCTTTTCAAGTTCGAAGACGTGATGGATCCAGAATCAGGTATGGATTGAATAATGTCTGTGTTCTAACCTTTCCTTCTACTTTCCTCTTTTGCTAGGAGCTCTGGATTCGAGAGGTAAGTAATGTACATGAGTCTGGCACCTATGGCGCCAGGACTGATTTCCTCTATGAGCCTGGCACCAAAGGCGCCAGGACTGTACCCAGACAGCCCCTAGCCAGGGCTGCTGGGCTTTTAGTAAGCACTTGGATGCCTGCTCCCGGGGATGATGGGCTTGGTCCGGATGCCCGGGGGTATGCATTATGACACACACACAAGACACCCCTTCAAGTATTGGTCAAGGTCCTGCCCCATTTGTGGCCAGTATGCCACCACTCGTAAGATTTCTAGTGTCGTATGAAACCCCCGATGACTGGCTGTGGCCGCATCATGGGCGTGACTTAGCATCAGGCTTCAGAATGAAGTGAGGACCACCCACTGATCGTGGTCAGCTATGGATCTCCTCACCAACAAACCGTCTTGGATTCAGAACATTTCTTATGTAATCGGTATCCGTCAGGGGAATGTTCTCAGGGTCCTCAATGTGTTGATAAAACTTACCAATTATTGGATCGCTTTTTGAGCCGTAATCAAATCAGCATCTGGGTCTCCTCACTCCATTGTGCAGTTCAGAGCTCATTGTGAGCATTTGTCTGGGACCTAGTGATAGCAGTGACCTAGATTACCCCCAACAGGGACTCGATCTCAAGGAGATCCCCTTGGATGGCTCCAGTTTTGGCCAGCTGATCAGCTAGGTAATTTCCAGTTTTGTCTGGTCCCTCTACTTTAGAATGACCCTTAATCTTTTTCCAGTAGATGGTCATCCCATTCGAGGTGACCAGATCATCAATATTTTGGCTTAGTTTTCCATGTTTCAATGGTTTATTATTAGCTCATAGCATGCCTCTGGTTTTCCAGTTAACCAGGTGCTCCACGAACCCGTTCCGTACATAATCTGAATCTGTGATTATGACCAGTTAGTAGAGTTGATGTTGGACAGCAGTGAGGATGGCTTGATGCACAGCCATCAACTCAGCCACTTGACTACATTTCGGAGACCGATTTTGTACCCAGTGGAGGGTTCTGGGGCATCATTCACCCATGCATTCCCTACTCCAGCCATACGTTCTTTTTCCCTGTTGTTGTCAACATGGTAGGAACATCCATCCACATAGACAGTGGGCATTCCCTCACACTGGTCTTCTTCATAGACTTTGTGTGGGGAATTAAGGTATGCCGCCATGTTGTCCTTGATTTTAAGACTTCTGTCCTTGAGACAGTTTTCTCTGGCACAATCATGCAAGTCAGCCAGACCTTGCGCGAGGGGACTCTTCTTGTTTTGGCCATATCTGACCTCCACAGGAAAGCCTTGCATTGACAGACTCCATGGAGTAATTCGGGAATTACTCATATTTCCGGCCCGGATTCTGTCACTTTGGAGATATTGTAGAGGCTGGTGTGGAGTCTCCACTATAATGTGTTCACCCTGGATGAACGGGCGGTAATTCTTCAATGCCCACACCTTTACCAGGAGTGCCTTCTCATAATCGTTGAATTATTCCTCCACAGAGGATAAAGTCTTACTCGCCTAGGAGATTACTTTATTGACCTTGTCATGCTTTTGATATAATACTGCAGTCAAGCATGCATTTGAGAACCCTGTCTCCAAGAAGAACTCCTTGTTTTTGACAGGATAAGCTAGGCAAGGTGCTTGTGAGAGGCTTCTTTTGAGTTGTCTTACTGCCTCGGCTTGTTCTGGACCCCACTCCCACTTGACCCCCCTTCAAAAGATGAATCAGGGGCCTTGTGATCTCTGTGTAATCCTCAATGAACTTTCTACTGTAATTAGTTAGTCCAAGGAGGCTCCTTAGTTCCCGCAGAGTTGTGGGGTCTTTTAATTTCTGGAGTGCTTCCACTTTCTTTTCCTAGGGACAGAGACCCTGAGGAGTTATCTCATGCCCCAAGATATTGACACGGCTTCTGCACCAATGTGCCTTTTGAAAGGAGAGTCCATGTGTACTGCTGCCCCCCGAAGGTAAAGGCCAGCTTGTATTGGTCCTCCCTACTGACAGGTACAGTCCAGTACCCATTGGTCAGGTCAATGGCAGTGAATACCTTTGACCCCTGGATCTGGGCCAGCCCTTGGTCAATGTAGGGAAGAGGCCATCGGGAAGTATGGACGCATGTGTTGAGCTCCCTAAGGTCAGCACAGAGTCTCCACTGGCCATTTGGTTTTAAAATCCCCAGCACCGGATTATTGAAGGTGCTGTGGACTGGACGAATTATCCCACGGGACTCGAGGTTCTTAATTATTTCAGTAAGGGACTCCATTGATGTGAGAGGCAAGCGATATTGCTTCACAAACACTGGAGTCATGCCAGGGTCCATGGGAATTGTTGTTGTGTGGATGCCGGTGCGACCACAGTCATAAGAGTCCACTGCAAAGAGATATTGAAAATCTAAGAAAACTTGTTTCAATTGTTGCTTTTGCTCCAGAGTCTTACAGGCATCAGCTAGGTTGACTCTCTCTTCAACCGTCTGCCTGAAGCCTGGAAAGACTTCCGGTTTTGCTAACTCAGCGACCTCCTCCAGATTGGTGGAGAAGACCCTGGTCAGAGTGCTGATTTTGACCGATGGCTTTCGGTGGGGAAGGCAGTCCTTGTGGGCTTGGAAGATCACCTCATCCCTCCTGAAGTCACAGCTCACATCTTCCTTACCATATGGGCAGGAAGTGTCACCAGGAAATTCCCCCCATGCCCGGTGAAGATCCTGTCTGGTGTTGCGTCATCGTCGCTATCACTGTCAAAACAGTCCTTGGGGATTGGTCCTAACAGTCCATTACCTAAATCTATGGAAAAATGTCGGTCATCAACCGCCATTCCAATAATGGTGCCTGCGGCTAGAGTGATACTCTTTGAGTCGCTGTTATCCACCTCTATTGGAATGGTGTCATGTTCTATGTTGACTAGTGGTGTTGGGTTTACCCCCATCCCCCACTGTTGGAAATGAGCATTCCAATGGACATAGGCGTCAGGGTTTTTCAGTTTCTGTCCTCTTTTAACTTTTACTTCCAGCGAGAATTGTCGGGTCCGTTCTGGGATGGTGACTTCCTCTCCAATCTGAATTTCAACTGCATAAGGCAGCAATTGAGCTGACCTAAATGCTTTCTCTGGGTCATCATAGTCCATGGGATTTCCCGCTAATCGGGACCAAGCTTTGAAGTTTATTAGGTCCAAACTAATGGCAAAGCGATTGAGAAGGTCACTGCCTAAGTAAAACGTGGCAGGGACATCTCGCACGACCCAACAATTTTGGACTATGCTCTTGTTGCCTATGGAAATTTTGAGCATACACTTGCTAGGCAGGAGATGTTTGGAATTGGGTGTTTCCAGGTCCATTTCCCATTATCTATCAGTTTAAATGTGGGAATGGCTGGATCTTTTGGGAGTTTGCGGAACATGGCTTTGCTGATGAAGCTCTTACCGTTGTTCACATACACTCGGGCGTGAACCGAATCCTCCCCTTTATTTAACTGAATAGGGATGAACAACTGCTCTCCAATTGTCTGAATATCAGCTAAGCTTTGAGCTGATTTCTCCTCTTTCTAGGCTATAGGAATGGGATTTTCTGATTGTGAATTTGTAAAGAATTTTAGAGTGTTTCCTTCCAGTGTGGAATGCCACCTTAGACTGGAAGGAAGGTTGATTTTCAGAAATAGAGAGGACCCCCCCCCCCCATCACCAGTTTGTTGTCCTACTGCAATTACTATCATGTCTGGGATTTGATTATTCTGGAAGTGAAATTCAATGTAGTCCTGTTTTTGTTCAACCATGTGGCATGTGCCGTTTAAACTAACATGGTGGACACTATGTTTCAATTTTATTGGTTGGCTAGTCTGGATCCAGAGGACCTTGTTTACACAATCTATGAGGGGAGAAAACCTACGCAGGATGTCATTCCCTAGTAAACAATGTGTGCCCTCTGGGGTCACAACTATGACCGGGTGCTTCACCTTGTGTCGCCCAATTTTAATGTCCAAATCCGCAGTCCCCTCGACAGGAATTTCCTTCCCATCGAAGTTCTGAAGTTGTCCAGGAAGAGGGGTGAGAGGAATTTGGTATTTCTCCCCCCTTCCGGAATTCAGTTGATCATAGGCCCTTTTTGACAGAAGGGTAGCTTAGGATCCAGTGTCCACCAGTGCCAAAATTGTACATTGCCCCTGTATTTGGACCGGGGAATATAATCTTCCCTCCTTCTACTCAAAGGGGCAAAGATAATGTACATTTTTGGACAACTGGTGGGTTAGTTTCTTGGTTTTGGATACTGACAGTAAGGTGATTTGGGCAGGATTCTGTTTGGTGTCTTGGGAATCTGAAAGAAAAATGTGACAGCTATATATGGGAGAGGTTTTGGGTTCCCCTGGTTCTGATTCTGGGCTGCCCCCCTTTTTGGAGGCAGTCACCAGCATGGGTTTGAACCAGGGGATTTTCGTGCTGGTGATTCTGGGGTTTGATGATGGGCGGTGCTAACTCAGTCCCCACATCTACCCAGTCTGGATTTGGATTGTTTGGGACCCATTATTCTTTGGGAGGAGTTCCCCTATCCCTGAAGGAGAAGATCCTTTTCCCAGGATCCTCTAAGGATCCCTCTTCTTCAAACTGGAAGATTTGTACCTCCTTCTCAAAATGGGTCTTTTTGAGCTCTTTATTTCTCCTACGTGCCCTCTGCTCCTTGGGTGGCAGACTTTCGGGGGCAGGAGATTTTGGTTCTGGTTCCTGGATTTCCAGGGGCTTTCTACAAGTGGGGAAGGAAGCTTCCTCCATGGCTTTACATCCCATTCCCCTTGTGCCTCCTCCATGGGAACCGGTGGGTTGTCGGGGTTCTTCCCCCGTCATTGCTCTGGAGCACCAGATCCTGGATTTGAGGCATTCTGAGCCACCATGCTCATCTGGGGGTTCTGTTGAGCCCTCTGCATGCGACCCAGATCCTATGCCATGTTCTGGACCTGGCGCTCCAGTTGGGACCCACGCTCTGGCTGGTACGGGGTCCTCATGTCTCCCCTGGGCTGATCCCGGGAATGGTAGCTATCCCTTCTCCCAAAATACCCCGGGTTAGGAAAGTTTGGGTACCCCTCCGCCCTTGGTCTCCCCTTTGCCGGATTGGGCTGTCTGGGCTTAGGAAAGTGGGGAAAGAAGGATGGATTGTTCTGGGGGTTGAAATTTTGCGGGTACCTAGGAAAGACATTTTGTCCAGTATTTGGGGGATTATTGCCCTCCTGGGGGAAGTTAGGAGGGAAGTTCCCTGGGTTTCCTGCTGTCTGGTTGGACCCCCGCCGCTTGGGCTGGAGGAATCCACACAACTTAGGATGGGTCTATCCCCTTGTAGCGTGGGGTGATGTAGTCAGGGGAGTTAGGAGTCCCATTTGTGGGGTTACCTCCCTGGCTCCCGCTTTGTGATTGGCCGGAGGGCCTTCTGAGTTTGGGGTTCTTTGGATTCTGTGTGGGAAGGTTTTTAGGCCCCCCCATTTCTAAATCTAAAATGGGGGCAACCTTCACCTCTGCCACTTTGGCAGAATGTGGAGGCCTAGTTTCTTGGGTCCTGTGGCGCTCAGGAGAGTCTTCTGACTCGTCCTTGCTCCCAGGATTGGCAGAGTACCCCTACCCACTGTCCCAGCTGGGAAGAGGGTTTTAATATACTCTTAGTGGGCCTACCCTCATGGAATTCCCCACTAAATTTTACCGTCTGATCTCTGGACAAGTGGTATTTCTGAGGATTCATTTCTCTGATTCTCCCCTCATTGGAGTCTCCCTGATCAGAGAATATGGCCCTAGCACTTGGGAACCCATACACAGATGCCCACCCATCCATTTCTGGGAGGCGCTGACCTATTGGTCCCATATTCCTCATTGGGTTGAAGTCTCCCATCCCTGTGGCCCTTGGCTCATGTGAGCCAGTGGACATGGGGAAGACAGAGTCCATGGAGTTGAAGAGATGAAAGTCTCTGGTGCAGGGTTCCTGAGGTTATGCTCAGGTGTTTCCCTCTCCCAGCGGACCTCATTTCTCTTAGCCCCTACTCCTTGTTGCCATGCAAGAACCTGACCCTTTTGTTCTTCTATCAAGGCCTTACTAGTCTCTATTAGTTGTTCCTTCATAGCTACCTGCCTGTGGAGCCTGTCATTTTTCTCACATTGTCTCTCTGTGCTTCCTGTTTAATTTTGGAGTATTGGGACAATTTTTGCTGCAGGAGGGTTACCTCCTGAGTCCTGTCCTTACTGGCCTTGTCATTCTTTGCTAGAGCATCTTCCACCCTCCTGGTGTGCTCTAACAGTTTTTCGTAGTCTTTTTGGAGCTCACCCAGTCCCTGAAGGGCCAGGTGATTTTCTTCCATCTTGGTTTTAAATAACTGACCTCCTGCCATAAGGTGTCCCTTTCTTGAATGAGAGTACCCCTCTGTGCAGCCAGGTCGTCCCTTTGTTTTTTGAGTGCACCAGCTTTCTGGCGCTCTTCATCAATTTCTGTCTGGAGTCAAGGTCTTTGAGAATTAATTTGTTGTTTTCCTCTTTTATCTCATCAATCTGATTTTACAGGGCGGTTATCTGCCCTGTGCAGGCCCTATTATAGCTTAGCTGCTGCTCCAGCTTTTGTTGGATCCGTAGTAGAGAGTCCAAACTTTCTTGGCACTCTTTTTGCAGCGCCAATACTTTGGTATCCTGCTCTACCTTCCCTTGCTGCAGGATATCTAGATCTCCTTTTACTTTTATCAGGTACTGTCTGGTTTCATTTTCTGATTCTTGGCTCTTTTGTAGCCTTTGCTCTGCAGAGAACAAATCAGTTTGGGTTTTTTCTAATGATTGTAGTTGCCTGTTTGCCAGATCTAGGTTTTCGGCATATTTTTCCTGTATTGCTCGAATGTGGAGGTACAGACATGCTGCTATTTTGGCAATTTTAATTTACTCTTCTTTTACCTTAGGGGCCATGTCACAATTCGCTAAGTGTCGTGCGTAATGGACCCTGATCCTGCCATATATCTAATCCTGTGGCAGTGGCTTGTTCTTTAATTTCCTGCAGCCAAACATTCTGATCCTGCTCTGTCCATTCACCCCTGACAAATAATTTGTGCAGTGGGTGTTCTTTCGCCATAATTTCTACTGGGGACACCCTTCCGGAAATATTAATTTCCTTTCTGACTTACAGGAGTTATATTATTTTTGCAAAACAGGCCAACTCCTTGGAGTGTTTCTGTTGAAGGCTGTTTTTACAGTGTAACACAGTGTTGTAGCCCAACAGGGTTTATGTACCCCGTTAGTTAGCATGCTATATTAGACTGTCACAAGTGGTATGTCTAATTCAGAAATCTCGTGACGAGCCCCCAATCTGTAAGTGATTTAAATCCGGCACTTAACCTAAGTCAATGCCTAGCGTGTAATGCACAACTGAAATCCTTATTTATTTTGTGTCTAAAAGTTCTTTTATTCTGAAGATGTACCACTCATATCACACCCCTCTCTTAGAACCCCCCTGGTCACACTGAACCGGGAATCAGGCTGGTTTGCAAAGTTAAAATATTTATTTATGTATTCACAATATAATCACACTATGTTTAATGGGTATACAATAATCACCAATGGGGTGATGTTACACTAAGCAATCTCTTTAATCACAAGGAGTAATAATGAGCAAAACAATTCAGCATATGAATAATACTTTTTTATGTTCAGATCAAATAGCAGTATGGTTACTATTTCCCCCTGCACACCACTCAACCCCCAACACGCAATGTAAAGAGATAGGAGGAGAGAGAGCAGGTGTTCCAGAATGCAGAATTCAAACAAAAGTGTCAATCACAATTTCCCCCCAGCAAACACAAGAGAGAAACAGAACTGGTTGGCAAACTGTTAAAATGGTTTTAAAGTTATCTGAGAATGGATTGCGTAAAATTAAATCTGGTTTAAATTACTGAAATTGTTCAAATTCTAATGGGAGCCGCTTTAGGTAGTTGCTGACAAACACTAGCAATGATTTGACACTAATAAGCAATGTGAAAATTTAAAACTGAGGTCGGGTGCAATCAAAAGCTGTTTTCCATGTGTAATATTTTGCCAAAACGAAAATTCACGGCAAACTTTTCTGCACGCGGTAATCGTGATTGCGGCAGAATTATATGGATTTGGAATGCGGTTTTTGGTTCTATGGAAAGCTGTGGATGTTAGCTACAAGCAAAAGTTGATTTGTTTCTAGCATAAAATTTGAGGAAGTTATGGATGTTTTAGTAGAGGTTGTTTTTCTGAGATAGACGCAAGAATGAGAAAACAAGGATGTGCTTTCAAAAGACAAACAATTTCTTTTCACTAGGGATGACTATGAAGAAGCAAATACCACACAGAAGCACAGCCACTGGACCAGGACGCCACTGGATCCAGGCGACTACCTGCCGAGGAGCTTGCCTTCTTCAGATGAAATATATGAGTGCAAAGATATTTAACAATACTAGTACCAAAGGAGATAGTAGGGATAATATATAGAGTACATGCAATTCAAAAATATTTCTAACAATGCAGTTCTGAATATAAATCGGATGGATTTAGATAGGGATAGATTATGGATAGTACATAGGCTAGTGACACAGTCCTACACTATGGATACTCACTATATATGTTTTGAACAGAACCGTCAGGAATTCTGGTCCATCAAGATTTCTGGACAGGAATTCTGATGGGCACACCAGACTGGACAGGCTGGTGGGCACACCGGACTGGACTGGGTCTGCAATGGCTCTGGTCACAGCTATCTGGTCACAGCACGGCACAGCAAAGCACAGCACAACCGGATTGGTTCTTTTGGTTCTGGTAATAATTCTTTTAGCAGGAAAGCAGTTACAGCACAGCCCGGCTGTTTCTTTTGTTCCCCTTAGATTTCTGGGGATTGTTTCTGGTCCTGGAAACTCAAGTACTAGTTGAAAATGGTTCAACTAATGGAATGGGCCTTTCTGCTTGCCAAGTTTCTGGAGTTTCAGGGTGCTTCGCCAGGATCAGGATAGTGGGTGAATCTGTGTGTCCTTCTATATCCTCAGCTTTCTCTATTTATGCATGTGGTAAAGGGGTGTGTGTGCTGAATTATCCTAAGTGAGCTCCCTAGGCCGGCTATAGGTTAGAATCTAATCTCACCCTTGATTGGAGAAGAAAACAGAGTGTCACCATGATGATGTGGGTTTATGAGTCAGAGAATCCTCCCCTTGTCCCTTTGAACATAAAATCTATTTTAGTACAATACATATTTACAAATGTGCAACCTTTCTAACAATAACATGCATAGATCACATATTTTGTGGAGCAGATACTATTCCAATCCCCGTCGCTGTAGGATCTTGGGTCTGCTTTTGACAGAATTCCGCCCTTATTGTCCGGAACATTTGGTATAAAACCATCATTTCCACTGTTACTTCCCAGAACATAGCACAGAGTTCTGGCGCCTCTTAAAATGTGCAGCCGAAAATTAGGTTCACAAGTCCGGGGTGTGCATATTTTTCACAATTTTACACAGTAAATTATCAGTCTTTTTAAAAATGTGCTTTTTGTCCTTGTGAATCAACAAATGGTTGTCTATCCCCGCCCCCTTCCTTCCGGGAGAGGCTGTTTATGACTCTTCACACTATGCATATCCTTTCAGCCAGAGGAAGTCCATTGTCCTCTTCCGCTGCAGCCCAAGTTCTGCTCCACTGATCTAATCATCACATAAGTGTGATATCCTGGTGGAGTGGAGCATGAGGGAAATGCCTGGCCTTTGTGAGGGAAAGCTGTGGAACTGGTTTGAGCCTTAATTTAAATGTCATTCTGTTATATTTTTTTTAACCTGGTTTAAAAAAACTTGCAAATTTCAAAACAAGGAGCTAGAACACTTATACCAGCTTCTATACCATGGGATTTAAATAGTTATAACCTAGGATAATCTCAATAACAGGTCACTTAGTTTTCAGACATAAGATTTCAGTTGCACAAGTTTAATTCTTATGATTCAAGCTACTGACAGCCATTTCTTTTTGTAAAAGTCTTTCTCGTGTTCTATTCTGTGCGCCAAACCAGGTTTGGTTCTTTTGTTTGGTGTCCTTTCGTGGGCTTCTGCCCAGAAGCCCCCTTTAGGCGCCTGCATGTCTGGGGGGGACAGGTTTTGAGGGAGGGGTTTAGGACTCCCTGCACAGGGTCTCCTGAGAGACCCATGTCGCACTCTGATCTGATTTGCTGTGGTGACTGTCCCTGGGGGTCTGCCACCCTGCTGTGTGATTGACAACCAAGCTGTTTGAATGGGGGAAAACTGCATAAAAAGCAAGTCTCTGGGGCTGGAAAGGCAGAGTTACCACTGGAATGAAAGAACTGAAGAGGAGCTGACAGAAGAAGACCCCTACCAAGACTAAACCTCCCGGTGAAGCCCTGCTGCAGGTCCGAATCTTCATACTCCAATGACAGGGAAGATCTGCAAGGAATCGTCTCCTCTTGAGCTGGTGGGAACAACCAGTTTACCAAACTGCTCACCAGGCCTCCCTTCTCTGGTCGAATTTACTGTAGAGAGCTACAGTGAACCGGATAACCAGGAGGAACAGACCCTACTTGCGTTTTAAGGAATGCAACTTTTATTTGTTGCTTTGTTCTGCTGCTGGTTTCTTCCGTGGGCAGTGCAGGACCCTCCAGTCTTCCTACTTTGTGTTAGTCGGACAGTCGCATCAGGAACCGTGAGCCTGCAGGACCTGCCAGGAACGTCCACCTCAGCTACAGCCTTCTTCTCCATTGAAGGTACTGTTCAAATCCGGTTGTTCGTTTCGTCCAGCCGCGGTGAAGGTGTGTGAAACCTTTCACCAATCTGAGGGCTTGTCCTTCTCCATTCTTTAAGCTAACGTTTCTGCCGACCAACTTCGTCCTGAACTCTTGGCAAAGACTTAACCACGAACTACCCTGAACTGTGTGATCTTGAGCAAAGACTTTGGTCCATTGACTTTGGGCCATTCTCCTTTAATTTGATTTCCTCACTGTAGTTCCTTTTTCTAAATTGCCTGCTTACTTACTTGTTGGTGATGCTTAATTCTTGTCTAACTTTGTCTTTCCCTCCCTTTTTAAATTGCGGGAGTGCTATTTTGCTCACACTTCATTTTGAGTCTAACTTGTCCAGAAAGTATTGGGGGTGGTGCAGTGTATTAAGAGTGTGATTTTTCAACTGCTTTGCTTTAGTGAAATGTTTTACAACTGATGTGTAAATAAATGTATATACTTTTACTCAGAAAGCTTGAGTCAGTGTTTGTTTGAATCATAGTAATTGCTGCCCTGTGTGTAACTATTGATAGTGCTCATTTGCTCTTGAGATACGTATGGGTGCTCAGCCATCGCTAGCACTTTACTGTGTAGTACAGGCTTGTACCAAAGGTGAATGTGTACTGTTCCTTGTAGTCCTAATTATGTGTGGTGTTCCCAAAGGATACTGCATATAATTCTGCCTAACAGTGCCACAGGCAGCCACATCTGAGGGGTACGATAAAGTATCAACACTAACCAACTCCACTAAAAGCTCATCCCTCTGCATACACCTCTCAAACTCTAAACAAAACACAACCAGACCTCTACAGCACAACAAACCGCACACACTTCACTACAGCTTAACAACAAAACAGACAATGCATAGCCTCGCACAATGGCACTTGACTGCTACCGACTGAAAATTCACACCCATGCTCACGGAACGGTGTAAACCGAGCTGAAGCTGCCAGCAGCACATCACAGCTCTCTTGCTCATTTTCTCAGTCCTACTAACGTACACCCTGTATTGTTCTCCCCAGAGTGCACGGAAAAACATAAATCACCAATGCAGTTATAGAGCCAATACTTTCAATGCAGAAAGACGCAATAACTTGCAACCACACACTCTTAGAAGATAATCAGCACTTATACGGGTATTTATTCTAAGTTTAGAAGCAACCAGTGATAACATAGAAATAACTCACAGAAATAACATAGACATAAATCACAGAAGAAGCAAAGAATTCAAAAGGAAATACATCACCGTGAGCGTAGCTGGATTCCTCATCTCGCCCAGAAGCGGCTGGAAGACCCCGGGAACAGCCAGGCCGAGAGCACCACAGCTCACAGGAATGCCAGACGTAAGTGTCCTCCGGCTCAAGTCTCACCTGACCACCCCCGGTGCCCCGCATATATGCACACTCCAAAAAGGGGTGGCGATTCTCGAACCTTCTGGAAATGGCACTTGCGCATTGATGAGCAGCCGTTGGTTGCCAGCTGGGTCAATCGACAGCCACCCTCAAGGAGCAGAGTGCCTCCCTCCTTTAAAAACACGCTCATAACAAACCATAACAAAGTTAGCTTTCCCAGCAGAAATGTCCTTGACCGCATACCAGGTTTGGAAAGCATGTTTTCTTCAGCACAGTGAATCTAACACTCAGCAAAATGTGTGCAGCTTTTCACTGCGGCATGAAGTAAATATCCATCATGGCTCGAGCGCTCCCAGAATGCACTGCGCACCAGCGCCATTTTAGTTCAAGCATAACACACCCCCACACCTTTCCCTCTTGCTTTACAGGTCCGCCAGAGTGCTAAGGAACCACGCAGGTGGTGATAGTGAGTGTGTGGTATGCAAATCCTTTAACATAGCATTACCCAGACCTCCCAGGAATCCTGGCTTCCGTAACAATCTACACAACTAGCTCTCAGGGGCCTAACCCATACTTATTATTTGGTATTATTATCATTTACATGCGTACATCTCAGATTGTGTAACTGGTAACCCTATTGTCACCCAGGAAGCTCATAATCAGACATCTTAACTGGCAATCTCCTAACACATGATGTGCAGACCTTTCCTTCCCTCACAAGAACCCTGCCCCTGAAAGACTTTGCTCACAATCAGATCTAGGTGGATCACCTCGGTTCTCCAGGTAAGGACTTTCCATCTGTCCATTCCCCACATCCTCCATCTGAGCCACTCTATGTCATTACCAATATCCCCATGGATGCCACATGTTGCTACAAAATTCAAATTCCACTCAGTACTATTCTCTGCACAAAAGGCATTGGGGTAGGCCTCCACTACTCTTGGACGCTTTGAAGTATTTCAAGCTTTAAAATATTTGACTCGTCCTTTTCCACTCTCTCTCCCCATCTTATTCTCTCTCTGTCACCAATCTTAAAGTGGCATTTGAGATGTGTCTGCCAAACCTATCATAACAAATCTTTTGAGCTGTGACCATCTGCTGTCTTATTTGCTTTTGTGGAACAACCTCGCCAATAGAGCTGGCATTCATCAAAGCACAGTTTAGCTTGGAATTCAACCCACATCCCATCATTAAAAGTAACAGGGACAGGGACACAGAGGACACCACATTCAGAGCAGATCGAACACTCCACATCATCTCCCCTATCAAATTTCAAATATCTAACCTATCACTGGTGGTTTGCTCTTGATTTTCCCTTAACAACTCGGGATGGCAATGAGATGTACACTTCCACTTAACCCCTTTCTCTCATGCATAATTGGCTATCTCTGCACATCTACACTGAGTCCCATTGTAACTCTCTAGTTCTTCTGGGTAGACCTCTTTCCTGAACACTCCCTTTTCAAAGACATGGGGCCTCATTACACGGAAGGCGGTAATCCAGGGTGCTATTAGCACCCTGGACCATGCCGGTAAATTACCGGCACCGCCTTGGCGGAAAGGGGATTTACCGCCCCATTCCAAGGTTGGAGGGGCGGTAAATCCCCCTTCCGCCATTGCCCTTCCCCATTCCCATTTCTGCCCCATAGGGCTCTATGGGAATGGGGAAGGCGCTAATTACGGCACCGCAATTTTGCGGTGCCGTAATTAGCTCCGAGGTCCCTTAGCGGGTTGGTACTTAACGCCTGCAAGAAGCAGGCGTTAATTCCTCCAACCCGCAAAGGGACCTCGTAGTACGGCGGTAAGGGTTAACGGTCACCGTTGCCATTAACGGTGACCGTTAACCCTTACCGCCGTCCGTGTATAATTTACTTGTATACCTATCATTCTTTCTACTATTCTGGAGACATATTCATCCATGGCGAGTAGAAATTAGTTTGTGTTACCTAACATATTGTAAGGTAATATGTCATTCCCCAGGCATTCCCACATCCTCTCTCTGAAAGTCATGGCACAGCGTGAATTACTCTGAATGTGCCCACTGACATCGGAATTTGAGCAAGGACAGCACTCCTTGTTGTGTTATGCACAAATCCGTGGCAGGCCACCAGTATCTTTTGTACACTTTCACTTCATCCACATAGTACCCGGATGTCACTCGTGTGCAATACTCACAAACCTCTCCTGTGGTGTTTCCAGGGGTATTAATGTATGACCTCCCAATATAATCACTACCTATTCGGACATGAAGTCTTCTCAGGCCATTCACTCCATATCGCACTTCTCACCTGGAGTAATTTGGGATCCTGCTCCATCGCCTCAAACCATTAATATTCCAACACAATTCTGCTTCTTTACTCTATGAACACTACTACTACACATTCTTCTTCCTAGGCTGCAGACCACTGGGCAGCTAAAGGCCAATGTGATAGGAAATATGGCACACAATTGTGTACCTCATAATCATACAATGCAACCTTAAATTGAGACATGTAATCCTTTGACAGTCTCTTCACTATCAACATTTCCACCAGAGATGTATGCTCTATACGGATGGGGATTTTATTTCCCCTATATACTTTTGAAAATACATCACCCCTCCCAAAATGCATGCCATTAACTCTATTTTCATTATGGACTATCCCAACTCCATCTCCAATACAGCTCTGCAAGTGAGAAAAAAATGACTGTAACCCTCTTGTCCCATAACTTAAAGCAAAACCACCCTAAGCCCTTTGGAATTACATTCACAGCTTCTGTCACTGGTAAGTCTACAAGCCCTCCTCTCAACTCCAAAATAGGGGCTTTCCATATATTCTCCTTGATTTTTTTTTAAAGCTGACATGCATTCGCCATTGGGACTGAAGCAATCACTTCACGCCAGAAAGTTCTACCACTCTCACCTAAAATTCCCTAAAAGTATTACTGTTTTACATTGTACAGCCACATATTAAGGACAAACGTACTATATCAGCATCACTATACTGAACCCTGCATGTAGACTGTGATCCCAACATCATTGAGTGTGCCCTAATATTGTCACTTTGTTAAAGTTGAATTATGAAGGTATTCCCAACATCATTCAGTATGCCTAATAGTGTCACTGTGTTAAAGTTGAATTATGAAGATATTCCCAACATCATTGAGTGTGCCTAATAGCGTCACTGTGTTAAAGTTGAACTATGAAGGTATTCCCAACATCATTGAGTGTGCCCTAATAGCGTCACTGTATTAAAGGTAAATTTAGAATGTATTCCCAACATCATTGAGTGTTCCCTAATAGCGTCACTGTGTTAAGATTCAATTTAGAAGGTATTCCCAACATCATTGAGTGTGCACTAATAGCGTCTCTGTGTAAAAGGTCAATTTAGAAGGTATTCCCAACATCATTGAGTGTGCACCTTATAGCGTCTCTGTGTAAAAGGTCAATTTAGAAGGTATTCCCAACATCATTGAGTGTGCACTAATAGCGTCTCTGTGTAAAAGGTCAATTTAGAAGGTATTCCCAACATCACTGAGTGTGCCCTAATAGTGTCACTGTTTTAAACTTCAATTTAGAAGGTATTCCCAACATCATTGAGTATGCCTAATAGCGTCACTGTGTTAAAGTTGAATTATGAAGGTGTTCCCAACATTATTGAGTGTGCCTAATAGCGTCACTGTGTTAAAGTAGAATTTTTGAAGGTATTCCCAACATCATTAAGTGTGCCCTAATAACCTCACTGTATTAAAGGTCACTTTAGAAGGTATTACCAACATCATTGAGAGTGCCCTAATAGCGTCTCCGTGCTAAAGTTGAATTTAGAAAGTGTGCCTAATAGCATCACTTTGTTAAAGTTCAATTTAGAAGGTATTCCCTTTACTTTACTTTACTTTAATACATTTGTATAGCGCGACCATGAACCCGAAGGCGTGAGGGCACTACAGAACACAGATAACAAAAACAGGAAACATATTCATAATGTAGGGCTGAACAAGATTATATCACTGGAATATCGGTCGTTTAGTGGAACAGGTGGGTCTTTAATCTTTTTTTAAAGAATTCTAAGGAGTCCATGGATCTTAACTCCAGCGGGAGAGCGTTCCAGGCTCTAGGTCCATTAGAGAAGAAGGCTGAATTGGTTGTTCTGACAGTGTGGCACTTAGGTTCAGATAGAAGAAACAAGTTATTTGACCTAAGTGCTCTTGTGCTAGTTCTTATGGATAATAGCTGTTGTAAATATCCAGGCATCTTCCCAGATCTGCACTTATGTACAATAGTCAGGGTGCGGAATAGAAATCTAGAGGCCACAGGCAGCCAGTGCAGTCTTGCTGGTGTAACATAGTCTCTGGCCCTCATTACGACCCTGGCGGAAAGCGACTGACCGGAGCGCCACAGCGTAAATAGCGTTTCCGCCATTGTACGAAGGAGCAAAGTGCGGCCCATTCCGACCCATCGGGCACGAGCACCACGCCACGGCGGAAGTGCAAAGTCCGCGATGGCGGAAATGACCCCAAAACGGCCCACACCGCCGCCGTACGGCGCCCTAGGTGCAATACCGCCACCCCACTTAGCGGTCACCGCAGTGTGCGCCTACCGGAAAGTACGGTGCCCGGAAATATACGGAAACGGAAGTTAAAACATGGGCCCGGAACGGGAAACATCCCGGCGTACACCTATAAAAACACCAAAACCACACAACCACTAAAATCACTACCCTGAAACACACCCCAACCCGTCAACCACCCTAGCGAAACCACGAAAAATGGGAAAAGTAGCGAAGAAAGCGTGCGACCGCAAGCGGCAGGTCCACTTCTCCCGTGAGGAACTCACCGTGCTAACAGAGACCCTCCAGGAGAATGCAGCCGTCGTCTTCTCCACGCAAATGACCAGGACGGCACTTGCAAACAAGAAGGCCATATGGGCTCTGGTGGCACAGCGGGTAAGTGCGGTGGGGACCGCACCCCGCACCCCACAGCAATGCCGCAAGCGATGGGACGACCTGCGGATACGCGTCCGCAGCATACTCTCTGCCAACCGCAACATTGCCACAGCCACCGGGGGAGGTCCTGAATCACCCATCAAGTTGACCCCCTGGGAAGAAATCTGTGCCTCCACCATCGGAATGGAGAGCATAGAGGGAGTCGGAGGGATGGAGAAAGGAGTGCAGACATCCGAAGATTCAGGTAGGTGGGCCAGATAAAACAATGCCAAATCCACAAAGTCCAACCATGTGAAGTACCATGCGTCCACATAGTGCAACAGAAACACATGTCCAGGAGAACGTCCACACACATCGGCCTGAAAGCGCACGTCAAAACCCACAATAAATACATAAATAATTAAAAACCCCTAATACACGCACTACACGTGCAGCAGGCACACCCTAACTGCAGGCTGCCAAACAACTGCACCCTCACTCCACACACAAATCAAAGCACCTCCAAGACCCCGACCCAAATCACCCTCAGGTACCACCCCAATGCATGTGATACAATGCCATTCCAATTCCCACTGACCCATCAATAACCCTCGCCCTCCTTTACTCCACCACAGGGTCCGATCCAAACGACGAGCTACAGGACACCCCTACCAGCACACCTGCAAAGAGGGCCAAGACCAACGGCCAGAGACCCTCCACCTCAGCTGCACGCATCAAGACACGGCAGCAGCACAAATCAGGTGGCAGCACAGAGGAGGGAACATCAACAGGCACCCCAGCAGCCAGCATGGCCACAACACCACCACCACAGGTCCCCCCAATGGATGCCACAGAAGGCACTGCCTCTGGTGGCAGCAGCACCATAGGTGACACCCCATTGATGGCAGCATGCTCGGACACAGAAGACGGGGATGTCGAGGTCAGATCCATCCATGACCTGTCCCAATCCCCCTGTCTGTCCCCTCCCGTACAACATGAGGATACCACGCAGGTGCAGCCACAAGACGACGACTGGCCATCCCCCACAAGCCCTGTGGCAAGGCAACATGAGGACAACAGCCCCTCTGTGACACCACCGCAAATGGCCATGGCCCAGCAGAGGCAACAGTCCCTCGACAAGTTAATCGTCCAACAGCAGCAAATGGCCACACTCCTCAAGGGCCATGCCGATGAATGTGGGGGCACCAAGGCAGACATAGAAACATCAACAGAGACACTTAGGGCAGAAATGGAGAGAGGTACAGAGACGCTAAGGGCACAAATTGAGAGTAGCACCGAGAGCCTGAGAGTCCAAATGGAGAGTAGCACCGATAGCCTGAGGGGGGAACTGCATGCGACGTCCAAAGACGTATGTGCCGAACTTGCCGCAGTGCGCCGTGTGCTCACTGAGCTCTCGCAAACCCTTAGGGACATGCATGGACGTGAGCAGGCAGACACATCATCCGTTGCAAGTTCCGTCCAGGGCAGCCCCCAACGTAGATCTGGAAGGAACCTGCGCTCCACAGGCAGGGGTGCCCCTGATACCCGCAGAGGGGGCATGCAATAGCGACAGCCCACTGACAATGAGCATCTTTGGACACTGGTGTTCGGGTGGGAGGTAGGAGGGTGGAGGGGGTGTGTTGGGCTCACTTGGGTGGCGGGTCGATAGGGTGTTCAACATGATATCACATATGCCATAAAAAGTGCACGATCAACCAATGAGAAGTGTGGACATTGATCTTTGTGTACTAGGCCATCATAGGCGTACAGTCCATATTGTGCATGTCCCAGACACACGCAGTGCCACGAGTCCCGTGTCCATGCATCAGCCACCAGGCGTGAGTGCTAGAAGCATACATCAATGAGATGCTGACGAATGTCACGGCCCTCCGGTGCCTCGCAGACTCCATGAGGTGCTGCCACATCCCCACCCTCATCATGACCATCATCAGGTGCTTGCAGTTCTGCGTCAGGGGGCATGGGCACATTTCTACGTACGCACATGTTGTGGAGCATGACACATGCCATCACCATCTTTGCAACCTTCTCATGGCGGTACAGGAGTGCCCCGCCAGACCTGCTGAGGCAGCGGAAACGGGTCTTCAGTAGGCCGAATGCCTGTTCTATGACTACACGGGTACGTGAGTGGGCATGGTTGTAGTCCTCCTCATGCTGGTCCCGTGGGTTCCGGACTGGTGTGAGGAGCCATCTCTTCAGTGGATATCCAGCATCACCTGTATGTGGACGAGAAACGTATGATGTGGAATGCCATTGATACGTACGCACACCCCCCCCCCCTTCCTGGCAGGTCAATGCCAATTCACATACCCCACATCATCATGCATGTAATGAGACTCACCGAGTAGCCAGGATCTGTTCCCTGCGTGTCGTTCCATGTAGCGTGGTATTGTAGAGTTCCTCAAGACCATAGAATCATGGGTTGATCCAGGGAATCGGGCACAACAATGTGTAATGATCCTGTTGGAGTCACACACCATCTGTACATTCAGGGAATGAAATTGTTTTCGGTTGCGGTACTGGGCCTCCATGGCATGTGGGACGACCAATTCAACATGGGTGCAGTCGATGGCACCAATGCAACCCGGTATGCCGGCAAGTGCATGGAATCCCACTTTTGTGTTGGTAATTTCCTGCTCCGAGCGTGGTAGAGAGATGTAGTCGTCTGCGTGCTTCAGGAGGGCATCGAGCACTTGCAATAGTGTCCGTGAGAACAGTGGCTGAGAAATGCCATGCAACTGTCCGACTGTGTGCTGGTAGGTGCCTGTGGCCAGGAAGTGGAGTACAGACACCACCTTCAGTAGGGGTGGGATGGCGGTTGGGCTATCTATCATGCTGACAAGGTCAGCCTGTGTCATGTCCACAATGGCGGCTATGGTGTCCCGGTCCAGACGGTAGAGGGTGTGGATCTGCTCATCAGTGAGGTTGAACGGATGTGCTCGGAGGCGTTGAATTGCGGGCTGCCTGCGTGGTGGTAGTGGCTGTGCTGGTGGGCCTTGCTGGCCCTGCCTTGGCCTCCTCCTCCTCCTGCGTCTCCTCCGTGCGGCTGGTTGTAGTTGGTGTTCGTCTACTTCTTGGAGTCGGAGCACTTGCAGTGCTATCAGGTCCCCCAGGGCCAACATCGCGAGTCCTGCCGGTAGCATTTCGGTGTGGTTGTGGGAGGAGACTGGCTGTGCAATTTATGTGTTTTCAGGCTGTATGGCCTCCACCTGTGGTGATTGATTCCACCTGTGCAAACTGCTCTCCCCTTTGGCCGAGCACGTCCCGCGCACAACGCTGCAATTCGGGGAATTGTATCTTGCTATTGCAATCATGTATTAGTACCCGATGGCCGTGTAAGATTGGTTGATATGTTCATTCTGCTGTGGTCCCATTGTTTCACATACTATCTGTGCAGTCGCGAACAGATTTGTGAGGGGTCAGTGGGACGTAGTACTCGAGTAACGGTGGGCCCTCATGCATCACTGTACCGAGTTGCAACGACGGGCGGGGCGTCCCATTCGTGGGTGAAGGCAGTTGCCATTTTCACACACAGCCGCACTCGATGGGATGATTAGTGATTTCAAACGGCCACAGATGCCTTTTCGACGTGATGTTGCAAATGAGGAATTCGAAGGGCGGCGCTTTCGGTTTCCAGCTAGCGGCGAGGAGATGCCCACAGGTCTGACTGCAAATGTAACGTTCTATTGTTCTATGTCCTTGAGACAGGGCCCATGGCGAGGGAGCAATGATTGATATGAATAGTTTGAGATGCGCAATAGCTACGTGGGCGATGAGGCCGTCCGTTCCCAAATACATGTTACTTCACAACACTGGAATTACGGGCTGGGGCACTGTGGATTTAGCAGGCTGCATAACGCACAGACTCAATGGATGTTTCTAATGTCATGTGAGTAATTATTCAGGCATTTTGATCCCGGGATGAGGGAATGATGGATGGATGCATGGGCAGGTGATTTGATACAGAGTTTGCCATGTACAGGGCTTCTTGGGAACTATCCGCCTCCCCTACGCTATGTGATGCAGGGCTGCCATAGTGGGACCATCGTCCATCTGGCCTTGTTGAGCCCTCCCTGTCTCGAGGCGCCCTCAGACACTCGTTTGCGATGGTGTTTGCACCTCGATATAGATGGTTATGAGTCGCAAGTGGTTTTGGGGTGGTGATGTTCCTTTGGAGTGGGCTAGCATGCATATGGCTGTGGATTTCGTGTGATCATTGAAGTGAGTTGTTGGTATGTAGTTCTGATGGCCATTCTGTTCTTTTTCTTTTCTTTTGGTTGACAGGTATCTCCTCCCCTTTTGCCACTGCCATCTGTATGCCACTCCTGCAGATGGATTTTACTCCCGACACCTGCTGCTTCGTGTTAATCAGTGGAGCAGCATTACGATCTTATGGGACGATCGCCAATGGGCCACATGCCCTTACGCAGTACTGGTGGCTCGGAGCAACATTTCGGCCTTTCAGCTGGACTAGTGCCTCCCCATTGGGACGGCCCTGCGGTTCTGTGCGCTTCCATGTTGCCTTATCGGACGTGAATGTGGCTCTGTGTACCATGGGGGAACAGGGCGACACACAGGTAGTGGCTGGTCATTTCTTGCGGAAGCAGCCCACAATGGTGATTGGTGTTTTGGATTTCATGGCCTGATGGCTGTATGTGCTTGGTGATTTTGATGTGCATAAATATCTATTCTGATTTGGCCCGTGTAGCGTTTTTCTTTGCAAGTGATGTGGCATATGCCTATTTGGGGGGCGATGTATTGTGAGGAGATCTGCATTGGGTTCCAGCTTCGGGGTTTCGTTGCGTGGTACTGTGCTGTGCGCGTTTGCCTACGAAGCCCAGTGAGGTCAGGGATGGGGGCTGCCAATATGCCAGTTTGAATGTTGTCATGCTCAGGGGCGGGGGATTGGGTTTTGTGTAACAGATGCCGGTCAGCCAGGTGGACTGGTTGAATGATGTGGTTTTCGGTATATTGCTGGTCACAGGTGCCTGTGTTTGCGTGCGTTTCTTGGTGGGGGACTGTGGTCATGTCCATTGGGATGGCTTCTGTATTCGTGCCATCTGTGCCCTGCAGCTCCCATTGGCCCCTGTTGTGTTTCTTTTGTTCGTTGGCATGCATGGGTGACTTGTACATTTCAATGGTTGCATTGTGGCTTCATTGCACCTACGGGGAGTTGTACTTTGTGGGCAGGGAGCGGTGTACAGGCACTCAGTGGGGCCGTTTACGGTTGATTCGCGATGCCGTACTTCTCGCCATGGCGGAATGGTACATTCCGCCATGCCTGATGGCGTTAGGTACATGTCCGCTAGGGTCGGAATTGGCGTACCGTTGCACCATGGTGGTGTTTGCGGTTTGGCATGGCGCGCGCGCGCGTGCTTGGTGCAGTTAGCGTTGGCGTTCACTACGGTGTCGCTAATGGCTTCGTACTTTGCGGTGACGGGTCATAGTCGCACCGAGCGCTATTCGATGGCGGTATTGCATTTCCGCCATCGTTTTTCGATTTCCGCCAGGGTCGTAATGAGGGCCTCTGTGTTTGAGTTTCATACGGCTCTAATAGCCCCATTTTGGCAGATTTGCAGCCTGTTACATTCAGATTTATTAATTCCCATAAGAAGGCTCGAGCAGTAATCTATTTTAGAGCCTACTATTGCTCTCGCGATAGTTTCTGCATTGTCCTGTGAGGTAAGAGGCCTTAGATGTGTTAGAAGCTTAATGTAGTATGCACATGATGAGACAATACTACTGACATGCTGTTTCATAGACAAGTGTTGGTCGAAAGTCACTCCCAGGGTTTTTACTTTTTTTAGAGGTTTGATGGATTCTTCTCCCAGCTGGAAGTTGTTATACTGTGGACCAAGTTTAATAATAGTATGCAGTGAGCCGACTACCAGTAGTTCAGTTTTGGATTTGTTCAGTGCTAACTTATTATGAACCATCCAGGTTTCAATTATAGTAAAAAATGTATTAATGGCAATTTCATCCAGTCTGTGGGACCCTTGAAGCAGGATGACACATTCAGTGTCATGCGCGTAGTTGGTAAATATAATGTTCTCATGGTCGAGCATTGCAAACAAAGGAGCCGTGAATATATTGTAAAAACAGGGGGAAGTGCAGGCACCCTGAGGAACACCACAGGTTGTAACAATAGACTCAGATTCGGCATTGCCTTGGAAGACTCTGCTAACTCGATTGTTGAGAAATGACAAAACCCATTTGCAAGCTAGTGGGGAGAAGTTGGCCACTTCGGACAACCTGGTGGCCATGATATCATGGTCCACCAGGTCGAAAGCCGCAGAGAGATCTAGCAGCATAAGTAGAGATGCCTCCTTATTATCCACACGTGCCATCAATTTGGACATGAGCTCAAGAAGCATGGTTTCGGTGCCATATCCAACTCGAAATCCTGACTGATGGTCATTAAGGATGCGGTATGTTTTTAGATGATCAGCAATTTGTATGTGCGCCACACGGTCCAGAATCTTAAGCAAGAATGCTGTGTTGGTGATAGGGCGATAATTGTTTGGCATGTCAACTGAGAGGCCAGGTTTTTTCAAAATTGGCATAACCCAGGATTTCTTAGGATCCTGAGGTACCGTGCCGGTAGATATAGAAGTATTGACAAATTGGCATATGGAAGTAATTAGGGAAGGGGCACAGGTCTTAATTATCATAGTAGTGTGCATGTCATGGGTGATAATAGTTTCTAAGTCCTTTTCTGTTATGGGGGAGAGATTAAAGATAGGAAGCATTGATGCTCTCTGAAAGGACCATTCTGAAGGTGTAGCCATAGTGCATTTTAAGTTGTTACTTTCCTCTAGTATATTTACCTTGATGGTATCTAATTTTGTATGCATGGCTTGTTGCATAACGTTGCAGCAAGTGACATCATCTGGGATGGATCTATCTGGGATGGTATGGTTAGTCCTTTCTTGTTCCTTCAGGATGCAAAAAAGCTCTTTAGTATTATGCTGTGCATTTTGTATTTTGTCATTAAGAAAGCAGGATTTAGCTTTAGTAATAGCTTTTTTGTAAGTCGAGATGGAGGCTTTGTATTTGTTGAGAAGCAGTGGGGTACTATGCTTCTTCCACAAATAATATGATTTGATAGCAAGTGATTTCAAGGACTGAAGCTCAGAGGTAAACCATAGATTATGTTTAGTTTCAGTTTTAGTCGTTTTCATCTTTATAGGTGCAAGAATTTGAGCAACATTTTCTAAACTGGAGGAGATCCTTTTTTCTAGGTTTTCCGGAGAGTCAAATATAGGGTCAGTTGTAATATTAAAAATTGATTCTACCTTATTCATCTTGATGTTCTTTAAATTTCGATGCAGTACTTTAATGTGGTTTTGACATTTACGTTTGATAGGAAAATCTACCAGAATGTCAAAGTGCACAAAATAGTAATCCGACCACGGGCAAGGTGAGAGTATTACATTATTAACATTGGTTTCATGGCTCGCAACCCAGTCTAGGATATGGCCCAAACTATGTGTGGCCTCTTGAACCCATTGTATAAAACCTAATTACTGTAGTGCTTTTTGCATTTCCAAGGCAATTTTGTCATCTTTATGGTTAACCCATAAGTTGAAGTCACCCAGAAACAAATATTTCGTATTAGCTTTAATGGTGGCAAGTAGATAAGATGATAGATTTTTACAAAATCACTTGTTATATGGGGGGTTTTGTATAATAGAAGGATATTTAAAGTGCTTTCTGCATTCAGCGTAGTTTTGATGCAAAGAGAATCCACCCCATCCATTATAAATTCACTGCTTTCCCAGATATTAAAATCTAGTTATTGTATAATCGCGACACCCCCACCCTTACCATCCTTTCTATCGCATCTAATCATGCCATATCCCGAGGGGATAGCAAAGTTGAGCGATGGGCCAGCTGCTGAGTGTGCCCATGTCTCGGTGATGGCGCGTATGTCTATATTCTGCTCCTCAATGTGAGTAGCAATCTGCACGCATGTTTAACCAGTGACCTAGTGTTAATGAGTAGGGTTTTAATACGATTATGATGAATGATTAGTTTGCTTAAGTCTCATTTATGAGCTATATCTTCCTTAGGGGGAGAGTTGGTATCTGTATCTAGGAAGGTAGTAGGAAGATTGTGGGAGTTAGTACTAGTTAGAACATTAATACAAGGATTTGTTTGTATAATAGCAGTATCAGACTCTTGAATAGGTGTATTTTCAGCATCAGAAAAGGCAACAAGATTTTCTGGTGTATACATATTCCTGATGTCTGCTAATACAGCTTCTATATGCGTAACTTTCGCACTAATATGATCGGTAATGATATTATGTTTCCGTAGCGTACCTTCATCTGCCTCAATTGCAGCAAGAGCTTCCAGGATTCCCATGTCTACGTGTAGGTGCGGGACGACAGGAGCGCCAGCACAAGGCGACGCAGCTAGACGCGGACTAGCGCAGACTAGGCTTGACCCGTGCGCAGGTGCGTTCGCGCCGGGGTCGAAAAGAAATGCACGTCACAGAACTACAATTCTTGTAGGGAAATGTAGTTTAAATACCAAACAATACGAGCAGAGTGCAAGTAAATTCAGAATCACGTTCAAACACTCAAAGTACTTTACGAAGTATGCTAAAGGTCAATTCCTAAAATATACACAGTCCTCTAACAGAGTAGGAACAGGCCAATAATTTAACTGACTAGCAGAAGTTAAAATGAATTTCACTTTCAGTTTTGAATTATGCACAACCTAGAATATAAACAATAAGATAAAAGTAGTCAATACGAGCAGAGTCTGAGCAGTCCCTTAAGTACTACCGGACTAGCGCAGACTAGGCTTGACCCGTGCGCGCAGGCGCGTTTGCGCTGAGGTCGAAAAGAAATGCGCGTCACAGAACTACAATTCTTGTAGGGAAATGTAGTTTAAATACCAAACAATACGAGCAGAGTGCAAGTAAATTCATGATCACGTTCAAACACTCAAAGTACTTTACGAAGTATGCTAAAAGTCAATTCCGCAAATATACACAGTCCTCTAACAGAGTAGGAACAGGCCAACAATTTAACTGACTGGCAGAAGTTAAAATGAATTTCAGTTTCAGTTTCGAATTATGCACAACCTAGAATATAAACAATAAGATAAAAGTAGTCAATACGAGCAGAGTCTGAGCAGTCCCTTAAGTACTCCTGGACTAGCGCAGACTAGGCTTGACCCGTGCGTGCAGGCACGTTCGCGCCGGGGTCGAAAAGAAATGCACATCACAGAACCACAATTCTTGTAGGGAAATGTAGTTTAAATACCAAACAATACGAGCAGAGTGCAAGTAAATTCAGAATCACGTTCAAACACTCAAAGTACTTTAAGAAGTATGCTAAAGGTCAATTCCTAAAATATACACAGTCCTCCAACAGAGTAGGAACAGGCCAACAATTTAACTGACTAGCAGAAGTTAAAATTAATTTCAGTTTCAGTTTCGAATTATGCATGTCCTAGAATATAAACAATAAGATAAAAGTAGTCAATAGGAGCAGAGTCTGAGCAGTCCCTTAAGTACTCCTGGACTAGCGCAGACTAGGCTTGACCCGTGCACGCAGGCGCGTTGGCGCCGGGGTTGAAACAAAATGCGCGTCACAGAACTACATTTTTTGTAGGGAAATGTAGTTTAAATACCAAACAATACGAGCAGAGTGCGAGTAAATTCAGAATCACGTTAAAACACTCAAATTACTTTACGAAGTATGCTAAAGGTCAATTCCTAAAATATACACAGTCCTCTAACAGAGTAGGAACAGGCCAACAATTTAACTGACTAGCAGAAGTTAAAATGAATTTCAGTTTCAGTTTTGAATTATGCACAACGTAGAATATAAACAATAAGATAAAAGTAGTCAATACGAGCAGAGTCTGAGCAGTCCCTTAAGTACTCCTGGACTAGCGCAGACTAGGCTTGACCCGTGCGCGCAGGCGCGTTCGCACCGGGGTCGAAAAGAAATGCGCGTCACAGAACTACAATTCTTGTAGGGAAATGTAGTTTAAATACCAAGCAATACGAGCAGAGTGCGAGTAAATTCAGAATCACGTTCAAACACTCAAAGTACTTTACGAAGTATGCTAAAGGTCAATTCCTAAAATATACACAGTCCTCTAACAGAGTAGGAACAGGCCAATAATTTAACTGACTAGCAGAAGTTAAAATGAATTTCAGTTTCAGTTTCGAATTATGCACAACCTAGAATATAAACAATAAGATAAAAGTAGTCAATACGAGCAGAGTCTGAGCAGTCCCTTAAGTACTCCTGGACTAGCGCAGATTAGGCTTGACCCGTGCGCGCAGGCGCGTTCGCGCTGGGGTCGAAAAGAAATGCGTGTCACAGAACTACAATTCTTGTAGGGAAATGTAGTTTAAATACCAAACAATATGAGCAGAGTGCAAGTAAATTCAGAATCACGTTCAAACACTCAAAGTACTTTACGAAGTATGCTAAAGGTCAATTCCTCAAATATACACAGTCCTCTAACAGAGTAGGAACAGGCCAATAATTTAACTGACTAGCAGAAGTTAAAATGAATTTCATTTTCAGTTTCGAAATATGCACAACCTAGAATATAAACAATAAGATAAAAGTAGTCAATACGAGCAGAGTCTGAGCAGTCACTTAAGTACTCCTGGACTAGTGCAGACTAGGCTTGACCCGTGCGCGCAGGTGCATTCATGCCGGGGTCGAAAAGAAATGCGCGTCACAGAACTACAATTCTTGTAGGGAAATGTAGTTTAAATACCAAACAATACGAGCAGAGTGCGAGTAAATTCAGAATCACGTTCAAACACTCAAAGTACTTTACGAAGTATGCTAAAGGTCAATTCCTAAAATATACACAGTCCTCTAACAGAGTAGGAACAGGCCAACAATTTAACTGACTAGCAGATGTTAAAATGAATTTCAGTTTCAGTTTCGAATTATGCACAACCTAGAATATAAACAATAAGATAAAAGTAGTCAATACGAGCAGAGTCTGAGCAGTCCCTTAAGTACTACCGGACTAGCGCAGGCTAGGCTTGACCCGTGCACGCAGGCACGTTCGCGCCGAGGTCGAAAAGAAATGCGCGTCACAGAACTACAATTCTTGAAGGGAAATGTAGTTTAAATACCAAACAATACTAGCAGAGTGCAAGTAAATTCATAATCACGTTCAAACACTCAAAGTACTTTACGAAGTATGCTAAAAGTCAATTCCTAAAATATACACAGTCCTCTAACAGAGTAGGAACAGGCCAACAATTTAACTGACTAGCAGAAGTTAAAATGAATTTCAGTTTCAGTTTCGAATTATGCACAACCTAGAATATAAACAATAAGATAAAAGTAGTCAATACGAGCAGAGTCTGAGCAGTCCCTTAAGTACTCCTGGACTAGCGCAGACTAGGCTTGACCCGTGCACGCAGGCGCGTTCGCGCCGGGGTCGAAAAGAAATGCAGATCACAGAACCACAATTCTTGTAGGGAAATGTAGTTTAAATACCAAACAATACGAGCAGAGTGCAAGTAAATTCAGAATCACGTTCAAACACTCAAAGTACTTTACGAAGTATGCTAAAGGTCAATTCCTAAAATATACACAGTCCTCCAACAGAGTAGGAACAGGCCAACAATTTAACTGACTAGCAGAAGTTAAAATTAATTTCAGTTTCAGTTTCGAATTATGCATGACCTAGAATATAAACAATAAGATAAAAGTAGTCAATACGAGCAGAGTCTGAGCAGTCCCTTAAGTACTCCTGGACTAGCGCAGACTAGGCTTCACCCGTGCGCGCAGGCGCGTTCGTGCCGGGGTTGAAAAGAAATGCGCGTCACAGAACTACAATTCTTGTAGGGAAATGTGGCACAGCGAGTAGAGCGCTCGCTTTGACATCAGTGCAGAGCCTGCGAACGCAGGTTCGAATCCCGGCAGCGCCAAACTCAGCGTTTCATCCTTCCGAGGTCGATAAATGAGCACCACACACCGTGGGTAATAATAAGCAGCGCTCAGATACCTAAGGGTTCGTAGCGCTATATAAATGCCAAATTATTATTATTATTTAAATACCAAACAATACGAGCAGAGTGCGAGTAAATTCAGAATCACGTTAAAACACTCAAAGTACTTTACGAAGTATGCTAAAGGTCAATTCCTAAAATATACACAGTCCTCTAACAGAGTAGGAACAGGCCAACAATTTAGCTGACTAGCAGAAGTTAAAATTAATTTCAGTTTCAGTTTTGAATTTTGCACAATGCAGAATATAAACAATAAAATAAAAGTAGTCAATACGAGCAGAGTCTGAGCAGTCCCTTAAGTACTCCTGGACTAGCGCAGACTAGGCTTGATCCGTGCGCGCAGGCACAGTTGCGCCGGGGTCGAAAAGAAATGCGCGTCACAGAACTACAATTCTTGAAGGGAAATGTAGTTTAAATACCAAACAATACGAGCAGAGTGCGAGTAAATTCAGAATCACGTTCAAACACTCAAAGTACTTTACGAAGTATGCTAAAGGTCAATTCCTAAAATATACACAGTCCTCTAACAGAGTAGGAACAGGCCAATAATTTAACTGACTAGCAGAAGTTAAAATTAATTTCAGTTTCAGTTTCGAATTATGCACAAACTAGAATATAAACAATAAGATAAAAGTAGTCAATACGAGCAGAGTCTGAGCAGTCCCTTAAGTACTCCTGGACTAGCGCAGACTAGGCTTGACCCGTGCGCGCAGTCGCATTCGCGCCGGGGTCGAAAAGAAATGCGCGTCACAGAACTACAATTCTTGTAGGGAAATGTAGTTTAAATACCAAACAATACGAGCAGAGTGCAAGTAAATTCAGAATCACGTTCAAACACTCAAAGTACTTTACGAAGTATGCTAAAGGTCAATTCCTGAAATATACACAGTCCTCTAACAGAGTAGGAACAGGCCAACAATTTAACTGACTAGCAGAAGTTAAAATGAATTTCAGTTTCAGTTTCGAATTATGCACAACCTAGAATATAAACAATAAGATAAAAGTAGTCAATACGAGCAGAGTCTGAGCAGTCCCTTAAGTACTCCTGGACTAGCGCAGATTAGGCTTGACCCGTGCGCGCAGGCGCGTTCGCGCTGGGGTCGAAAAGAAATGCGTGTCACAGAACTACAATTCTTGTAGGGAAATGTAGTTTAAATACCAAACAATATGAGCAGAGTGCAAGTAAATTCAGAATCACGTTCAAACACTCAAAGTACTTTACGAAGTATGCTAAAGGTCAATTCCTCAAATATACACAGTCCTCTAACAGAGTAGGAACAGGCCAATAATTTGACTGACTAGCAGAAGTTAAAATGAATTTCATTTTCAGTTTCGAAATATGCACAACCTAGAATATAAACAATAAGATAAAAGTAGTCAATACGAGCAGAGTCTGAGCAGTCCCTTAAGTACTCCTGGACTAGCGCAGACTAGGCTTGACCCGTGCGCGCAGGTGCATTCGTGCCGGGGTCGAAAAGAAATGCGCGTCACAGAACTACAATTCTTGTAGGGAAATGTAGTTTAAATACCAAACAATACGAGCAGAGTGCGAGTAAATTCAGAATCACGTTCAAACACTCAAAGTACTTTACGAAGTATGCTAAAGGTCAATTCCTAAAATATACACAGTCCTCTAACAGAGTAGGAACAGGCCAACAATTTAACTGACTAGCAGATGTTAAAATGAATTTCAGTTTCAGTTTCGAATTATGCACAACCTAGAATATAAACAATAAGATAAAAGTAGTCAATACAAGCAGAGTCTGAGCAGTCCCTTAAGTACTACCGGACTAGCGCAGGCTAGGCTTGACCCGTGCGCGCAGGCACGTTCGCGCCGAGCTTGAAAAGAAATGCGCGTCACAGAACTACAATTCTTGTAGGGAAATGTAGTTTAAATACCAAACAATACGAGCAGAGTGCGAGTAAATTCAGAATCACGTTAAAACACTCAAAGTACTTTACGAAGTATGCTAAAGGTCAATTCCTCAAATATACACAGTCCTCTAACAGAGTAGGAACAGGCCAATAATTTAACTGACTAGCAGAAGTTAAAATGAATTTCATTTTCAGTTTCGAAATATGCACAACCTAGAATATAAACAATAAGATAAAAGTAGTCAATACGAGCAGAGTCTGAGCAGTCCCTTAAGTACTCCTGGACTAGCGCAAACTAGGCATGACCAGTGCGCGCAAGTGCATTCGTGCCGGGGTCGAAAAGAAATGCGCGTCACAGAACTACAATTCTTGTAGGGAAATGTAGTTTAAATACCAAACAATACGAGCAGAGTGCGAGTAAATTCAGAATCACGTTCAAACACTCAAAGTACTTTACGAAGTATGCTAAAGGTCAATTCCTAAAATATACACAGTCCTCTAACAGAGTAGGAACAGGTCAACAATTTAACTGACTAGCAGAAGTTAAAATGAATTTCAGTTTCAGTTTCGAATTATGCACAACCTAGAATATAAACAATAAGATAAAAGTAGTCAATACGAGCAGAGTCTGAGCAGTCCCTTAAGTACTACCGGACTAGCGCAGGCTAGGCTTGACCCGTGCGCGCAGGCACGTTCGCGCCGAGGTCGAAAAGAAATGCGCGTCACAGAACTACAATTCTTGTAGGGAAATGTAGTTTAAATACCAAACAATACGAGCAGAGTGCAAGTAAATTCATAATCACGTTCAAACACTCAAAGTACTTTACGAAGTATGCTAAAAGTCAATTCCTAAAATATACACAGTCCTCTAACAGAGTAGGAACAGGCCAACAATTTAACTGACTAGCAGAAGTTAAAATGAATTTCAGTTTCAGTTTCGAATTATGCACAACCTAGAATATAAACAATAAGATAAAAGTAGTCAATACGAGCAGAGTCTGAGCAGTCCCTTAAGTACTCCTGGACTAGCGCAGACTAGGCTTGACCCGTGCACGCAGGCGCGTTCGCGCCGGGGTCGATAAGAAATGCAGATCACAGAACCACAATTCTTGTAGGGAAATGTAGTTTAAATACCAAACAATACGAGCAGAGTGCGAGTAAATTCAGAATCACGTTCAAACACTCAAAGTACTTTACGAAGTATGCTAAAGGTCAATTCCTAAAATATACACAGTCCTCCAACAGAGTAGGAACAGGCCAACAATTTAACTGACTAGCAGAAGTTAAAATTAATTTCAGTTTCAGTTTTGAATTATGCATGACCTAGAATATAAACAATAAGATAAAAGTAGTCAATACGAGCAGAGTCTGAGCAGTCCCTTAAGTACTCCTGGACTAGCGCAGACTAGGCTTCACCCGTGCGCGCAGGCGCGTTCGTGCTGGGGTTGAAAAGAAATGCGCGTCACAGAACTACAATTCTTGTAGGGAAATGTAGTTTAAATACCAAACAATACGAGCAGAGTGCGAGTAAATTCAGAATCACGTTAAAACACTCAAAGTACTTTACGAAGTATGCTAAAGGTCAATTCCTAAAATATACACAGTCCTCTAACAGAGTAGGAACAGGCCAACAATTTAGCTGACTAGCAGAAGTTAAAATTAATTTCAGTTTCAGTTTCGAATTATGCACAACCTAGAATATAAACAATAAGATAAAAGTAGTCAATACGAGCAGAGTCTGAGCAGTCCCTTAAGTATTACCGGACTAGCACAGACTAGGCTTGACCCATGCGCGCAGGCGCGTTCGCGCCGGGGTCGAAAAGAAATGCGCGTCACAGAACTACAATTCTTGTAGGGAAATGTAGTTTAAATACCAAACAATACGAGCAGAGTGCAAGTAAATTCATAATCACGTTCAAACACTCAAAGTACTTTACGAAGTATGCTAAAAGTCAATTCCTAAAATATACACAGTCCTCTAACAGAGTAGGAACAGGCCAACAATTTAACTGACTAGCAGAAGTTAAAATGAATTTCAGTTTCAGTTTCGAATTATGCACAACCTAGAATATAAACAATAAGATAAAAGTAGTCAATACGAGCAGAGTCTGAGCAGTCCCTTAAGTACTCCTGGACTAGCGCAGACTAGGCTTGACCCGTGCACGCAGGCACGTTCGCGCCGGGGTCGAAAAGAAATGCAGATCACAGAACCACAATTCTTGTAGGGAAATGTAGTTTAAATACCAAACAATACGAGCAGAGTGCGAGTAAATTCAGAATCACGTTCAAACACTCAAAGTACTTTACGAAGTATGCTAAAGGTCAATTCCTAAAATATACACAGTCCTCCAACAGAGTAGGAACAGGCCAACAATTTAACTGACTAGCAGAAGTTAAAATTAATTTCAGTTTCAGTTTCGAATTATGCATGACCTAGAATATAAACAATAAGATAAAAGTAGTCAATACGAGCAGAGTCTGAGCAGTCCCTTAAGTACTCCTGGACTAGCGCAGACTAGGCTTCACCCGTGCGCGCAGGCGCGTTCGTGCCGGGGTTGAAAAGAAATGCGCGTCACAGAACTACAATTCTTGTAGGAAATGTAGTTTAAATACCAAACAATACGAGCAGAGTGCGAGTAAATTCAGAATCACGTTAAAACACTCAAAGAACTTTACGAAGTATGCTAAAGGTCAATTCCTAAAATATACACAGTCCTCTAACAGAGTAGGAACAGGCCAACAATTTAGCTGACTAGCAGAAGTTAAAATTAATTTCAGTTTCAGTTTTGAATTTTGCACAACGCAGAATATAAACAATAAAATAAAAGTAGTCAATACGAGCAGAGTCTGAGCAGTCCCTTAAGTACTCCTGGACTAGCGCAGACTAGACTTGATCCGTGCGCGCAGGCACAGTTGCGCCGGGGTCGAAAAGAAATGCGTGTCACAGAACTACAATTCTTGAAGGGAAATGTAGTTTAAATACCAAACAATACGAGCAGAGTGCGAGTAAATTCAGAATCACGTTCAAACACTCAAAGTACTTTACGAAGTATGCTAAAGGTCAATTCCTAAAATATACACAGTCCTCTAACAGAGTAGGAACAGGCCAATAATTTAACTGACTAGCAGAAGTTAAAATGAATTTCAGTTTCAGTTTCGAATTATGCACAAACTAGAATATAAACAATAAGATAAAAGTAGTCAATACGAGCAGAGTCTGAGCAGTCCCTTAAGTACTCCTGGACTAGCGCAGACTAGGCTCGACCCGTGCGCGCAGTCGCATTCGCGCCGGGGTCGAAAAGAAATGCGCGTCACAGAACTACAATTCTTGTAGGGAAATGTAGTTTAAATACCAAACAATACGAGCAGAGTGCAAGTAAATTCAGAATCACGTTCAAACACTCAAAGTACTTTACGAAGTATGCTAAAGGTCAATTCCTGAAATATACACAGTCCTCTAACAGAGTAGGAACAGGCCAACAATTTAACTGACTAGCAGAAGTTAAAATGAATTTCAGTTTCAGTTTCGAATTATGCACAACCTAGAATATAAACAATAAGATAAAAGTAGTCAATACGAGCAGAGTCTGAGCAGTCCCTTAAGTACTACCGGACTAGCGCAGACTAGGCTTGACCCATGCGCGCAGGCGCGTTCGCGCCGGGGTCGAAAAGAAATGCGCGTCACAGACCTACAATTCTTGTACGGAAATGTAGTTTAAATACCAAACAATACGAGCAGAGTGCAAGTAAATTCAGAATCACGTTCAAACACTCAAAGTACTTTACGAAGTATGCTAAAAGTCAATTCCTAAAATATACACAGTCCTCTAACAGAGTAGGAACAGGCCAACAATTTCACTAACTAGCAGAAGTTAAAATGAATTTCAGTTTCAGTTTCGAATTATGCACAACCTAGAATATAAACAATAAGATAAAAGTAGTCAATACGAGCAGAGTCTGAGCAGTCCCTTAAGTACTCCTGGACTAGCGCAGATTAGGCTTGACCCATGCGCGCAGGCGCGTTCGCGCTGGGGTCGAAAAGAAATGCGTGTCACAGAACTACAATTCTTGTAGGGAAATGTAGTTTAAATACCAAACAATATGAGCAGAGTGCAAGTAAATTCAGAATCACGTTCAAACACTCAAAGTACTTTACGAAGTATGCTAAAGGTCAATTCCTCAAATATACACAGTCCTCTAACAGAGTAGGAACAGGCCAATAATTTAACTGACTAGCAGAAGTTAAAATGAATTTCATTTTCAGTTTCGAAATATGCACAACCTAGAATATAAACAATAAGATAAAAGTAGTCAATACGAGCAGAGTCTGAGCAGTCCCTTAAGTACTCCTGGACTAGCGCAGACTAGGCTTGACCCGTGCGCGCAGGTGCATTCGAGCCGGGGTCGAAAAGAAATGCGCGTCACAGAACTACAATTCTTGTAGGGAAATGTAGTTTAAATACCAAACAATACGAGCAGAGTGCGAGTAAATTCAGAATCACGTTCAAACACTCAAAGTACTTTACGAAGTATGCTAAAGGTCAATTCCTAAAATATACACAGTCCTCTAACAGAGTAGGAACAGGCCAACAATTTAACTGACTAGCAGATGTTAAAATGAATTTCAGTTTCAGTTTCGAATTATGCACAACCTAGAATATAAACAATAAGATAAAAGTAGTCAATACGAGCAGAGTCTGAGCAGTCCCTTAAGTACTACCGGATTAGCGCAGGCTAGGCTTGACCCGTGCGCGCAGGCACGTTCGCGCCCAGGTCGAAAAGAAATGCGCGTCACAGAACTACAATTCTTGTAGGGAAATGTAGTTTAAATACCAAACAATACGAGCAGAGTGCAAGTAAATTCATAATCACGTTCAAACACTCAAAGTACTTTACGAAGTATGCTAAAAGTCAATTCCTAAAATATACACAGTCCTCTAACAGAGTAGGAACAGGCCAACAATTTAACTAACTAGCAGAAGTTAAAATGAATTTCAGTTTCAGTTTCGAATTATGCACAACCTAGAATATAAACAATAAGATAAAAGTAGTCAATACGAGCAGAGTCTGAGCAGTCCCTTAAGTACTCCTGGACTAGCGCAGATTAGGCTTGACCCGTGCGCGCAGGCGCGTTCGCGCTGGGGTCGAAAAGAAATGCGTGTCACAGAACTACAATTCTTGTAGGGAAATGTAGTTTAAATACCAAACAATATGAGCAGAGTGCATGTAAATTCAGAATCACGTTCAAACACTCAAAGTACTTTACGAAGTATGCTAAAGGTCAATTCCTCAAATATACACAGTCCTCTAACAGAGTAGGAACAGGCCAATAATTTAACTGACTAGCAGAAGTTAAAATGAATTTCATTTTCAGTTTCGAAATATGCACAACCTAGAATATAAACAATAAGATAAAAGTAGTCAATACGAGCAGAGTCTGAGCAGTCCCTTAAGTACTCCTGGACTAGCGCAGACTAGGCTTGACCCGTGCGCGCAGGTGCATTCGTGCCGGGGTCGAAAAGAAATGCGCGTCACAGAACTACAATTCTTGTAGGGAAATGTAGTTTAAATACCAAACAATACGAGCAGAGTGCGAGTAAATTCAGAATCACGTTCAAACACTCAAAGTACTTTACGAAGTATGCTAAAGGTCAATTCCTAAAATATACACAGTCCTCTAACAGAGTAGGAACAGGCCAACAATTTAACTGACTAGCAGATGTTAAAATGAATTTCAGTTTCAGTTTCGAATTATGCACAACCTAGAATATAAACAATAAGATAAAAGTAGTCAATACGAGCAGAGTCTGAGCAGTCCCTTAAGTACTACCGGACTAGCGCAGGCTAGGCTTGACCCGTGCGCGCAGGCACGTTCGCGCCCAGGTCGAAAAGAAATGCGCGTCACAGAACTACAATTCTTGTAGGGAAATGTAGTTTAAATACCAAACAATACGAGCAGAGTGCAAGTAAATTCATAATCACGTTCAAACACTCAAAGTACTTTACGAAGTATGCTAAAAGTCAATTCCTAAAATATACACAGTCCTCTAACAGAGTAGGAACAGGCCAACAATTTAACTGACTAGCAGAAGTTAAAATTAATTTCAGTTTCAGTTTCGAATTATGCATGACCTAGAATATAAACAATAAGATAAAAGTAGTCAATACGAGCAGAGTCTGAGCAGTCCCTTAAGTACTCCTGGACTAGCACAGACTAGGCTTCACCCCTGCGCGCAGGCGCGTTCGTGCCGGGGTTGAAAAGAAATGCGCGTCACAGAACTACAATTCTTGTAGGGAAATGTAGTTTAAATACCAAACAATACGAGCAGAGTGCGAGTAAATTCAGAATCACGTTAAAACACTCAAAGTACTTTACGAAGTATGCTAAAGGTCAATTCCTAAAATATACACAGTCCTCTAACAGAGTAGGAACAGGCCAACAATTTAGCTGACTAGCAGAAGTTAAAATTAATTTCAGTTTCAGTTTTGAATTTTGCACAACGCAGAATATAAACAATAAAATAAAAGTAGTCAATACGAGCAGAGTCTGAGCAGTCCCTTAAGTACTCCTGGACTAGCGCAGACTAGGCTTGATCCGTGGGCGCAGGCACAGTTGCGCCGGGGTCGAAAAGAAATGCGCGTCACAGAACTACAATTCTTGAAGGGAAATGTAGTTTAAATACCAAACAATACGAGCAGAGTGCGAGTAAATTCAGAATCACGTTCAAACACTCAAAGTACTTTACGAAGTATGCTAAAGGTCAATTCCTAAAATATACACAGTCCTCTAACAGAGTAGGAACAGGCCAATAATTTAACTGACTAGCAGAAGTTAAAATGAATTTCAGTTTCAGTTTCGAATTATGCACAAACTAGAATATAAACAATAAGATAAAAGTAGTCAATACGAGCAGAGTCTGAGCAGTCCCTTAAGTACTCCTGGACTAGCGCAGACTAGGCTTGACCCGTGCGCGCAGTCGCATTCGCGCCGGGGTCGAAAAGAAATGCGCGTCACAGAACTACAATTCTTGTAGGGAAATGTAGTTTAAATACCAAACAATACGAGCAGAGTGCAAGTAAATTCAGAATCACGTTCAAACACTCAAAGTACTTTACGAAGTATGCTAAAGGTCAATTCCTAAAATATACACAGTCCTCTAACAGAGTAGGAACAGGCCAACAATTTAGCTGACTAGCAGAAGTTAAAATTAATTTCAGTTTCAGTTTTGAATTTTGCACAACGCAGAATATAAACAATAAAATAAAAGTAGTCAATACGAGCAGAGTCTGAGCAGTCCCTTAAGTACTCCTGGACTAGCGCAGACTAGGCTTGATCCGTGGGCGCAGGCACAGTTGCGCCCGGGTCGAAAAGAAATGCGCGTCACAGAACTACAATTCTTGAAGGGAAATGTAGTTTAAATACCAAACAATACGAGCAGAGTGCGAGTAAATTCAGAATCACGTTCAAACACTCAAAGTACTTTACGAAGTATGCTAAAGGTCAATTCCTAAAATATACACAGTCCTCCAACAGAGTAGGAACAGGCCAACAATTTAACTGACTAGCAGAAGTTAAAATTAATTTCAGTTTCAGTTTCGAATTATGCATGACCTAGAATATAAACAATAAGATAAAAGTAGTCAATACGAGCAGAGTCTGAGCAGTCCCTTAAGTACTCCTGGACTAGCGCAGACTAGGCTTCACCCCTGCGCGCAGGCGTGTTCGTGCCGGGGTTGAAAAGAAATGCGCGTCACAGAACTACAATTCTTGTAGGGAAATGTAGTTTAAATACCAAACAATACGAGCAGAGTGCGAGTAAATTCAGAATCACGTTAAAACACTCAAAGTACTTTACGAAGTATGCTAAAGGTCAATTCCTAAAATATACACAGTCCTCTAACAGAGTAGGAACAGGCCAACAATTTAGCTGACTAGCAGAAGTTAAAATTAATTTCAGTTTCAGTTTTGAATTTTGCACAACGCAGAATATAAACAATAAAATAAAAGTAGTCAATACGAGCAGAGTCTGAGCAGTCCCTTAAGTACTCCTGGACTAGCGCAGACTAGGCTTGATCCGTGGGCGCAGGCAAAGTTGCGCCGGGGTCGAAAAGAAATGCGCGTCACAGAACTACAATTCTTGAAGGGAAATGTAGTTTAAATACCAAACAATACGAGCAGAGTGCGAGTAAATTCAGAATCACGTTCAAACACTCAAAGTACTTTACGAAGTATGCTAAAGGTCAATTCCTAAAATATACACAGTCCTCTAACAGAGTAGGAACAGGCCAATAATTTAACTGACTAGCAGAAGTTAAAATGAATTTCAGTTTCAGTTTCGAATTATGCACAAACTAGAATATAAACAATAAGATAAAAGTAGTCAATACGAGCAGAGTCTGAGCAGTCCCTTAAGTACTCCTGGACTAGCGCAGACTAGGCTTGACCCGTGCGCGCAGTCGCATTCGCGCCGGGGTCGAAAAGAAATGCGCGTCACAGAACTACAATTCTTGTAGGGAAATGTAGTTTAAATACCAAACAATACGAGCAGAGTGCAAGTAAATTCAGAATCACGTTCAAACACTCAAAGTACTTTACGAAGTATGCTAAAGGTCAATTCCTGAAATATACACAGTCCTCTAACAGAGTAGGAACAGGCCAACAATTTAACTGACTAGCAGAAGTTAAAATGAATTTCAGTTTCAGTTTCGAATTATGCACAACCTAGAATATAAACAATAAGATAAAAGTAGTCAATACGAGCAGAGTCTGAGCAGTCCCTTAAGTACTACCGGACTAGCGCAGACTAGGCTTGACCCATGCGCGCAGGCGCGTTCGCGCCGGGGTCGAAAAGAAATGCGCGTCACAGACCTACAATTCTTGTACGGAAATGTAGTTTAAATACCAAACAATACGAGCAGAGTGCAAGTAAATTCAGAATCACGTTCAAACACTCAAAGTACTTTACGAAGTATGCTAAAAGTCAATTCCTAAAATATACACAGTCCTCTAACAGAGTAGGAACAGGCCAACAATTTCACTAACTAGCAGAAGTTAAAATGAATTTCAGTTTCAGTTTCGAATTATGCACAACCTAGAATATAAACAATAAGATAAAAGTAGTCAATAGGAGCAGAGTCTGAGCAGTCCCTTAAGTACTCCTGGACTAGCGCAGACTAGGCTTGACACGTGCGCGCAGGCGCGTTCGCGCCGGGGTCGAAAAGAAATGCACATCACAGAAACACAATTTTTGTAGGGAAATGTAGTTTAAATACCAAACAATACGAGCAGAGTGCGAGTAAATTCAGAATCACGTTCAAACACTCAAAGTACTATACGAAGTATGCTAAACGTCAATTCCTAAAATAAACAGTCCTCCAACAGAGTAGGAACAGGCCAACAATTTAACTGACTAGCAGAAGTTAAAATTAATTTCAGTTTCAGTTTCGAATTATGCACGACTTAGAATATAAACAATAAGATAAAAGTAGTCAATACGAGCAGAGTCTGAGCAGTCCCTTAAGTACTCCTGGACTAGCGCAGACTAGGCTTCACCCGTGCGCGCAGGCGCGTTCGCGCCGGGGTTGAAAAGAAATGCGCGTCACAGAACTACAATTCTTGTAGGTAAATGTAGTTTAAATACCAAACAATACGAGCAGAGTGCGAGTAAATTCAGAATCACGTTAAAACACTCAAAGTACTTTACGAAGTATGCTAAAGGTCAATTCCTAAAATATACACAGTCCTCTAACAGAGTAGGAACAGGCCAACAATTTAGCTGACTAGCAGAAGTTAAAATTAATTTCAGTTTCAGTTTTGAATTTTGCACAACGCAGAATATAAACAATAAAATAAAAGTAGTCAATACGAGCAGAGTCTGAGCAGTCCCTTAAGTACTCCTGGACTAGCGCAGACTAGGCTTGATCCGTGCGCGCAGGCACAGTTGCGCCGGGGTCGAAAAGAAATGCGCGTCACAGAACTACAATTCTTGAAGGGAAATGTAGTTTAAATACCAAACAATACGAGCAGAGTGCGAGTAAATTCAGAATCACGTTCAAACACTCAAAGTACTTTACGAAGTATGCTAAAGGTCAATTCCTAAAATATACACAGTCCTCTAACAGAGTAGGAACAGGCCAATAATTTAACCGACTAGCAGAAGTTAAAATGAATTTCAGTTTCAGTTTCGAATTATGCACAAACTAGAATATAAACAATAAGATAAAAGTAGTCAATACGAGCAGAGTCTGAGCAGTCCCTTAAGTACTCCTGGACTAGCGCAGACTAGGCTTGACCCGTGTGCGCAGTCGCATTCGCGCCGGGGTCGAAAAGTAATGCGCGTCACAGAACTACAATTCTTGTAGGGAAATGTAGTTTAAATACCAAACAATACGAGCAGAGTGCAAGTAAATTCAGAATCACGTTCAAACACTCAAAGTACTTAACGAAGTATGCTAAAGGTCAATTCCTGAAATATACACAGTCCTCTAACAGAGTAGGAACAGGCCAACAATTTAACTGACTAGCAGAAGTGAAAATGAATTTCAGTTTCAGTTTCGAATTATGCACAACCTAGAATATAAACAATAAGATAAAAGTAGTCAATACGAGCAGAGTCTGAGCAGTCCCTTAAGTACTACCGGACTAGCGCAGACTAGGCTTGACCCATGCGCGCAGGCGCGTTCGCGCCGGGGTCGAAAAGAAATGCGCGTCACAGACCTACAATTCTTGTACGGAAATGTAGTTTAAATACCAAACAATACGAGCAGAGTGCAAGTAAATTCATAATCACGTTCAAACACTCAAAGTACTTTACGAAGTATGCTAAAAGTCAATTCCTAAAATATACACAGTCCTCTAACAGAGTAGGAACAGGCCAACAATTTCACTAACTAGCAGAAGTTAACATGAATTTCAGTTTCAGTTTCGAATTATGCACAACCTAGAATATAAACAATAAGATAAAAGTAGTCAATAGGAGCAGAGTCTGAGCAGTCCCTTAAGTACTCCTGGACTAGCGCAGACTAGGCTTGACCCGTGCGCGAAGGCGGGTTCGCGCCGGGGTCGAAAAGAAATGCACATCACAGAAACACAATTTTTGTAGGGAAATGTAGTTTAAATACCAAACAATACGAGCAGAGTGCGAGTAAATTCAGCATCACGTTCAAACACTCAAAGTACTTTACGAAGTATGCTAAACGTCAATTCCTAAAATATACACAGTCCTCTAACAGAGTAGGAACAGGCCAATAATTTAACTGACTAGCAGAAGTTAAAATGAATTTCATTTTCAGTTTCGAAATATGCACAACCTAGAATATAAACAATAAGATAAAAGTAGTCAATACGAGCAGAGTCTGAGCAGTCCCTTAAGTACTCCTGGACTAGCGCAAACTAGGCATGACCAGTGCGCGCAGGTGCATTAGTGCCGGGGTCGAAAAGAAATGCGCGTCACAGAACTACAATTCTTGTAGGGAAATGTAGTTTAAATACCAAACAATACGAGCAGAGTGCGAGTAAATTCAGAATCACGTTCAAACACTCAAAGTACTTTACGAAGTATGCTAAAGGTCAATTCCTAAAATATACACAGTCCTCTAACAGAGTAGGAACAGGCCAACAATTTAACTGACTAGCAGAAGTTAAAATGAATTTCAGTTTCAGTTTCGAATTATGCACAACCTAGAATATAAACAATAAGATAAAAGTAGTCAATACGAGCAGAGTCTGAGCAGTCCCTTAAGTACTACCGGACTAGCGCAGGCTAGGCTTGACCCGTGCGCGCAGGCACGTTCGCGCCGAGGTCGAAAAGAAATGCGCGTCACAGAACTACAATTCTTGTAGGGAAATGTAGTTTAAATACCAAACAATACGAGCAGAGTGCAAGTAAATTCATAATCACGTTCAAACACTCAAAGTACTTTACGAAGTATGCTAAAAGTCAATTCCTAAAATATACACAGTCCTCTAACAGAGTAGGAACAGGCCAACAATTTAACTGACTAGCAGAAGTTAAAATGAATTTCAGTTTCAGTTTCGAATTATGCACAACCTAGAATATAAACAATAAGATAAAAGTAGTCAATACGAGCAGAGTCTGAGCAGTCCCTTAAGTACTCCTGGACTAGCGCAGACTAGGCTTCACCCGTGCGCGCAGGCGCGTTCGTGCCGGGGTCGATAAGAAATGCAGATCACAGGATCACAATTCTTGTAGGGAAATGTAGTTTAAATACCAAACAATACGAGCAGAGTGCGAGTAAATTCAGAATCACGTTCAAACACTCAAAGTACTTTACGAAGTATGCTAAAGGTCAATTCCTAAAATATACACAGTCCTCCAACAGAGTAGGAACAGGCCAACAATTTAACTGACTAGCAGAAGTTAAAATTAATTTCAGTTTCAGTTTTGAATTATGCATGACCTAGAATATAAACAATAAGATAAAAGTAGTCAATACGAGCAGAGTCTGAGCAGTCCCTTAAGTACTCCTGGACTAGCGCAGACTAGGCTTCACCCGTGCGCGCAGGCGCGTTCGTGCCGGGGTTGAAAAGAAATGCGCGTCACAGAACTACAATTCTTGTAGGGAAATGTAGTTTAAATACCAAACAATACGAGCAGAGTGCGAGTAAATTCAGAATCACGTTAAAACACTCAAAGTACTTTACGAAGTATGCTAAAGGTCAATTCCTAAAATATACACAGTCCTCTAACAGAGTAGGAACAGGCCAACAATTTAGCTGACTAGCAGAAGTTAAAATTAATTTCAGTTTCAGTTTCGAATTATGCACAACCTAGAATATAAACAATAAGATAAAAGTAGTCAATACGAGCAGAGTCTGAGCAGTCCCTTAAGTACTACCGGACTAGCGCAGACTAGGCTTGACCCATGCGCGCAGGCGCGTTCGCGCCGGGGTCGAAAAGAAATGCGCGTCACAGAACTACAATTCTTGTAGGGAAATGTAGTTTAAATACCAAACAATACGAGCAGAGTGCAAGTAAATTCATAATCACGTTCAAACACTCAAAGTACTTTACGAAGTATGCTAAAAGTCAATTCCTAAAATATACACAGTCCTCTAACAGAGTAGGAACAGGCCAACAATTTAACTGACTAGCAGAAGTTAAAATGAATTTCAGTTTCAGTTTCGAATTATGCACAACCTAGAATATAAACAATAAGATAAAAGTAGTCAATACGAGCAGAGTCTGAGCAGTCCCTTAAGTACTCCTGGACTAGCGCAGACTAGGCTTGACCCGTGCACGCAGGCGCGTTCGCGCCGGGGTCGAAAAGAAATGCAGATCACAGAACCACAATTCTTGTAGGAAATGTAGTTTAAATACCAAACAATACGAGCAGAGTGCGAGTAAATTCAGAATCACGTTAAAACACTCAAAGTACTTTACGAAGTATGCTAAAGGTCAATTCCTAAAATATACACAATCCTCTAACAGAGTAGGAACAGGCCAACAATTTAGCTGACTAGCAGAAGTTAAAATTAATTTCAGTTTCAGTTTTGAATTTTGTACAACGCAGAATATAAACAATAAAATAAAAGTAGTCAATACGAGCAGAGTCTGAGCAGTCCCTTAAGTACTCCTGGACTAGCGCAGACTAGACTTGATCCATGCGCGCAGGCACAGTTGCGCCGGGGTCGAAAAGAAATGCGCGTCACAGAACTACAATTCTTGAAGGGAAATGTAGTTTAAATACCAAACAATACGAGCAGAGTGCGAGTAAATTCAGAATCACGTTCAAACACTCAAAGTACTTTACGAAGTATGCTAAAGGTCAATTCCTAAAATATACACAGTCCTCTAACAGAGTAGGAACAGGCCAATAATTTAACTGACTAGCAGAAGTTAAAATGAATTTCAGTTTCAGTTTCGAATTATGCACAAACTAGAATATAAACAATAAGATAAAAGTAGTCAATACGAGCAGAGTCTGAGCAGTCCCTTAAGTACTCCTGGACTAGCGCAGACTAGGCTTGACCCGTGCGCGCAGTCGCATTCGCGCCGGGGTCGAAAAGAAATGCGCGTCACAGAACTACAATTCTTGTAGGGAAATGTAGTTTAAATACCAAACAATACGAGCAGAGTGCAAGTAAATTCAGAATCACGTTCAAACACTCAAAGTACTTTACGAAGTATGCTAAAGGTCAATTCCTGAAATATACACAGTCCTCTAACAGAGTAGGAACAGGCCAACAATTTAACTGACTAGCAGAAGTTAAAATGAATTTCAGTTTCAGTTTCGAATTATGCACAACCTAGAATATAAACAATAAGATAAAAGTAGTCAATACGAGCAGAGTCTGAGCAGTCCCTTAAGTACTACCGGACTAGCGCAGACTAGGCTTGACCCATGCGCGCAGGCGCGTTCGCGCCGGGGTCGAAAAGAAATGCGCGTCACAGAACTACAATTCTTGTAGGGAAATGTAGTTTAAATACCAAACAATACGAGCAGAGTGCAAGTAAATTCATAATCACTTTCAAACACTCAAAGTACTTTACGAAGTATGCTAAAAGTCAATTCCTAAAATATACACAGTCCTCTAACAGAGTAGGAACAGGCCAACAATTTAACTGACTAGCAGAAGTTAAAATGAATTTCAGTTTCAGTTTCGAATTATGCACAACCTAGAATATAAACAATAAGATAAAAGTAGTCAATACGAGCAGAGTCTGAGCAGTCCCTTAAGTACTCCTGGACTAGCGCAGACTAGGCTTGACCCGTGCACGCAGGCGCGTTCGCGCCGGGGTCGAAAAGAAATGCAGATCACAGAACCACAATTCTTGTAGGGAAATGTAGTTTAAATACCAAACAATACGAGCAGAGTGCGAGTAAATTCAGAATCACGTTCAAACACTCAAAGTACTTTACGAAGTATGCTAAAGGTCAATTCCTAAAATATACACAGTCCTCCAACAGAGTAGGAACAGGCCAACAATTTAACTGACTAGCAGAAGTTAAAATTAATTTCAGTTTCAGTTTCGAATTATGCACGACCTAGAATATAAACAATAAGATAAAAGTAGTCAATACGAGCAGAGTCTGAGCAGTCCCTTAAGTACTCCTGGACTAGCGCAGACTAGGCTTCACCCGTGAGCGCAAGCGCATTCGCGCCGGGGTTGAAAAGAAATGCGCGTCACAGAACTACAATTCTTGTAGGTAAATGTAGTTTAAATACCAAACAATACGAGCAGAGTGCGAGTAAATTCAGAATCACGTTAAAACACTCAAAGTACTTTACGAAGTATGCTAAAGGTCAATTCCTAAAATATACACAGTCCTCTAACAGAGTAGGAACAGGCCAACAATTTAGCTGACTAGCAGAAGTTAAAATTAATTTCAGTTTCAGTTTTGAATTTTGCACAACGCAGAATATAAACAATAAAATAAAAGTAGTCAATACGAGCAGAGTCTGAGCAGTCCCTTAAGTACTCCTGGACTAGCGCAGAATAGGCTTGATCCGTGCGCGCAGGCACAGTTGCGCCGGGGTCGAAAAGAAATGCGCGTCACAGAACTACAATTCTTGAAGGGAAATGTAGTTTAAATACCAAACAATACGAGCAGAGTGCGAGTAAATTCAGAATCACGTTCAAACACTCAAAGTACTTTACGAAGTATGCTAAAGGTCAATTCCTAAAATATACACAGTCCTCTAACAGAGTAGGAACAGGCCAATAATTTAACTGACTAGCAGAAGTTAAAATGAATTTCAGTTTCAGTTTCGAATTATGCACAAACTAGAATATAAACAATAAGATAAAAGTAGTCAATACGAGCAGAGACTGAGCAGTCCCTTAAGTACTCCTGGACTAGCGCAGACTAGGCTTGACCCGTGCGCGCAGTCGCATTCACGCTGGGGTCGAAAAGAAATGCGCGTCACAGAACTACAATTCTTGTAGGGAAATGTAGTTTAAATACCAAACAATACGAGCAGAGTGCAAGTAAATTCAGAATCACGTTCAAACACTCAAAGTACTTTACGAAGTATGCTAAAGGTCAATTCCTGAAATATACACAGTCCTCTAACAGAGTAGGAACAGGCCAACAATTTAACTGACTAGCAGAAGTTAAAATGAATTTCAGTTTCAGTTTCGAATTATGCACAACCTAGAATATAAACAATAAGATAAAAGTAGTCAATACGAGCAGAGTCTGAGCAGTCCCTTAAGTACTACCGGACTAGCGCAGACTAGGCTTGACCCATGCGCGCAGGCGCGTTCGCGCCGGGGTCGAAAAGAAATGCGCGTCACAGACCTACAATTCTTGTACGGAAATGTAGTTTAAATACCAAACAATACGAGCAGAGTGCAAGTAAATTCATAATCACGTTCAAACACTCAAAGTACTTTACGAAGTATGCTAAAAGTCAATTCCTAAAATATACACAGTCCTCTAACAGAGTAGGAACAGGCCAACAATTTCACTAACTAGCAGAAGTTAAAATGAATTTCAGTTTCAGTTTCGAATTATGCACAACCTAGAATATAAACAATAAGATAAAAGTAGTCAATAGGAGCAGAGTCTGAGCAGTCCCTTAAGTACTCCTGGACTAGCGCAGACTAGGCTTGACCCGTGCGCGAAGGCGCGTTCGCGCCGGGGTCGAAAAGAAATGCACATCACAGAAACACAATTTTTGTAGGGAAATGTAGTTTAAATACCAAACAATACGAGCAGAGTGCGAGTAAATTCAGAATCACGTTCAAACACTCAAAGTACTTTACGAAGTATGCTAAACGTCAATTCCTAAAATATACACAGTCCTCCAACAGAGTAGGAACAGGCCAACAATTTAACTGACTAGCAGAAGTTAAAATTAATTTCAGTTTCAGTTTCGAATTATGCACGACCTAGAATATAAACAATAAGATAAAAGTAGTCAATACGAGCAGAGTCTGAGCAGTCCCTTAAGTACTCCTGGACTAGCGCAGACTAGGCTTGACCCATGCGCGCAGGCGCTTTCGCGCCGGGGTCGAAAAGAAATGCGCGTCACAGAACTACAATTCTTGTAGGTAAATGTAGTTTAAATACCAAACAATACGAGCAGAGTGCGAGTAAATTCAGAATCACGTTAAAACACTCAAAGTACTTTACGAAGTATGCTAAAGGTCAATTCCTAAAATATACACAGTCTTCTAACAGAGTAGGAACAGGCCAATAATTTAACTGACTAGCAGAAGTTAAAATGAATTTCAGTTTCAGTTTCGAATTATGCACAACCTAGAATATAAACAATAAGATAAAAGTAGTCAATACGAGCAGAGTCTGAGCAGTCCCTTAAGTACTCCTGGACTAGCGCAGACTAGGCTTGACCCGTGCGCGCAGGCGCGTTCGCGCTGGGGTCGAAAAGAAATGCGCGTCACAGAACTACAATTCTTGTAGGGAAATGTAGTTTAAATACCAAACAATATGAGCAGAGTGGAAGTAAATTCAGAATCACGTTTAAACACTCAAAGTACTTTACGAAGTATGCTAAAGGTCAATTCCTAAAATATACACAGTCCTCTAACAGAGTAGGAACAGGCCAACAATTTAACTGACTAGCAGAAGTTAAAATGAATTTCATTTTCAGTTTCGAATTATGCACAACCTAGAATATAAACAATAAGATAAAAGTAGTCAATACGAGCAGAGTCTGAGCAGTCCCTTAAGTACTACCGGACTAGCGCAGACTAGGCTTGACCCGTGCGCGCAGGTGCGTTCGCGCCGAGGTCGAAAAGAAATGCGCGTCACAGAACTACAATTCTTGTAGGGAAATGTAGTTTAAATACCAAACAATACGAGCAGAGTGAAAGTAAATTCATAATCACGTTCAAACACTCAAAGTACTTTACGAAGTATGCTAAAGGTCAATTCCTAAAATATACACAGTCCTCTAACAGAGTAGGAACATGCCAATAATTTAACTGACTAGCAGAAGTTAAAATGAATTTCAGTTTCAGTTTCGAATTATGCACAACCTAGAATATAAACAATAAGATAAAAGTAGACAATACGAGCAGAGTCTGAGCAGTCCCTTAAGTACTCCTGGACTAGCGCAGAATATGCTTGACCCGTGCGCGCAGGCGCGTTCGCGCCGGGGTCGAAAAGAAATGCGCGTCACAGACCTACAATTCTTGTACGGAAATGTAGTTTAAATACCAAACAATACAAGCAGAGTGCGAGTAAATTCAGAATCACGTTCAAACACTCAAAGTACTTTACGAAGTATGCTAAAGGTCAATTCCTAAACTATACACAGTCCTCTAACAGAGTAGGAACAGGCCAACAATTTAACTGACTAGCAGAAGTTAAAATGAATTTCAGTTTCAGTTTCGAATTATGCACAACCTAGAATATAAACAATAAGATAAAAGTAGTCAACACGAGCAGAGTCTGAGCAGTCCCTTAAGTACTACTGGACTAGCGCAGACTAGGCTTGACATGTGCGCGCAGGCGCGTTCGCGCCGGGGTCGAAAAGAAATGCACGTCACAGAACTACAATTCTTGTAGGGAAATGTAGTTTAAATACCAAACAATACGAGCAGAGTGCGAGTAAATTCAGAATCACGTTCAAACACTCAAAGTACTTTACGAAGTATGCTAAAGGTCAATTCCTAAAATATACACAGTCCACTAACAGAGTAGGAACAGGCCAACAATTTAACTGCCTAGCAGAAGTTAAAAAGAATTTCAGTTTCAGTTTCAAATTATGCACAACCTAGAATATAAACAATAAGATAAAAGTAGTAAAAAAAAATCCCAACATCATTGAGTATGCCCTAATAGCTTCACTGTGTTAAAATTCAATTTAGAAGGTATTCCCAACATCATTGAGTGTGCCCTAATAGCGTCTCTGTGTTAAAGGTCAATTTAGAAGGTGTTCCCAACATCATTGAGTGTGCACTAATAGCGTCTTTGTGCTAAAGTTGAATTTAGAAAGTGTGCCTAATAGCGTCACTGTGTTAAAGTTGAATTTAGAATGTATTCTCAACATCATTGAGTGTGCCCTAATAGCGTCACTGTGTTAAAGTTGAATTTAGAAGGTATTCCCAACATCATTGAGCGCACCTAATAGCGTCACTGTGTTAAAGTTGAATTTTAAAGGTATTCCCAAATTCATTGAGTGTGCCTAATAGCATCTCTGTGTTAAAGTTCAATTTAGAAGGTATTCCCAACATCATTGAGTGTGCCCTAATAGTGTCACTGTGTTAAAATTCAATTTAGAAGGTATTCCCAACATCATTGAGTGTGCACTAATAGCGTCTCTGTGTAAAAGGTCAATTTAGAAGGTATTCCCAACATCATTGAGTTTGCACTAATAGCGTCTCTGTGTAAAAGGTCAATTTAGAAGGTATTCCCAACATCATTGAGTGTGCACTAATAGCGTCTCTGTGTAAAAGGTCAATTTAGAAGGTATTCCCAACATCATTGAGTGTGCCCTAATAGTGTCACTGTTTTAAAGTTCAATTTAGAAGGTATTCCCAACATCATTGAGTGTGCCCTAATAGTGTCACTGTGTTAAAGTTGAATTATGAAGGTATTCCCAACATTATTGAGTGTGCCTAATAGGGTCACTGTGTTAAAGTAGAATTTTTGAAGGTATTCCCAACATCATTGAGTGTGCCCTAATAACGTCACTGTATTAAAGGTCAATTTAGAAGGTATTACCAACATCACTGAGTGTGCCCTAATAGCGTCTCTGTGCTAAAGTTGAATTTAAAAAGTGTGCCTAATAGCATCACTGGTTAAAGTTCAATTTAGAAGGTATTCCCAACATCATTGAGTATGCCCTAATAGCGTCACTGTGTTAAAATTTAATTTAGAAGGTACTCCCAACATCATTGAGTGTGCCCTAATAGCGTCTCTGTGTTAAAGGTCAATTTAGAAGGTGTTCCCAACATCATTGAGTCTGCCCTAATAGCGTCTTTGTGCTAACGTTGAATTTAGAAAGTGTGCCTAATAGCGTCACTGTGTTAAAGTTCAATTTAGAATGTATTCTCAATATCATTGAGTGTGCCCTAATAGTGTCACTGTGTTAAAGTTCAATTTAGCAGGTATTCCCAACATCATTGAGCGCACCTAATAGCGTCACTGTGTTAAAGTTGAATTTTGAAGGTATTCCCAACATCATTGAGTGTGCCTAATAGTGTCACTGTGTTAAAGTTTAATTTAGAAAGTGTGCCTAATAGCGTCATCTGCCAAAGTTTGAACTTAGAAAATGTGCCTAATATCATCACTGTGGTATGGTTCAATTTAGAAAGTGTGCCTAATAGCATCACTATGCCAAAGTTTGAACTTACAAAGTGTGCCTAATAGCGTCACTGTGGTATAATTGAAATTAGAAAGTGTGCCTAATAGTGTCACTGTGGTATAGTTGAATTTAGAAAGTGTTCCTAATTAGCGTCACTGTGCCAAAGTTTGAACTTAGAAAGTGTAACTAATAGCGTAACTGTGGTAGAGTTAAATTTAGAAAGTGTGCCTAAAAAGCGTCACTGTGCTAAAGTTTGAATGTAGAAAGTGTGCCTAATAGCGTCACTGTGGCAAAAGTTCAAACTTAGAAAGTGTGCCTAATAATGTAACTGTGGAATCGTTGAATCTGGAAAGTGTGCCTAATAGCGTCACTGTGCTGAGGTTGATTCTAGAAAGTGTGCCTAATAGCGTCGCTGTGGTATAATTGAATCTAGAAAGTGTGCCTAATAGCATTACTGTAGTATAATTGAATTTAGAAAGTGTGCCTAATATCATCACTGTGCTAAAGTTTAGTGGATAGAGTGGATATATCCCTGTATATCTCTGTAACTCCTATTTATGCTATGTATATGCTATGTACCTGTATCCCCATGTTATCTGTATCACATGTTTACCCTATCCATCCTGTCGCTTGTACAGGGGCAGGGGGCTAAGTATGCTTCCTGTCCTGCTCTGGTGCTTGGTCACAAGCGCTTTACTGATAACCACCATATCACACTACTACGCTTACTCTCTCCTATACACCATCATTCAACTAGAACACATCTATGCTATGATACATTCAGCCTAGCTGTTCTCACACTAACATGACCCCACAAACACCTCATCATCCTAATAAAACACAGCTAGCTGAGCACATACCGGCTAGCTTAAGCGTCTCCTCAGGCCTAACGCAGCCAGAACTCAGTCTGGGTGTCCACCCTCCAGACTGAACACATCCAACTGATCTCCTCAGCACCAATCCTACTGCTAAGAAGTGGCTATCATGCTACAACCACACCAGCTGCACACATATCCGGTGTGCCCACGCACCATACGACACTCTCTCTCTCTACTGACTTGAACTGCGGTTCCCGAGGGCGTTCAACCTACTAGCGCTTTGAGATCATACCAATGATACATAAGGCACTATATAAATGCCAAGTAACATAAGGTAACATAACATTCCATGTTAACACTGGACATATCTTGATTAGAATTCTTAGGGCGTGAGACAATTCCGCAAAATTCCTCCCAAATTTACTATATAAGTTTCTTTTTTTTCCATCCTCCTCCCTAAACCAAAACATGCAATCAGTTTGCAAAAAGACTCCAGTGCTATAGGTCTCATGAAACAGGCAGTGTCTAAACATGGTGTTCCACAACCTTAGATTGGCTTGGCGGTCGCTTGCAGCAAGTAAGTATGAGCATGTAGAATAGGCGCTAAGGGTGGGGGAGAGTAGGCATAGAAAGAGCAGGCTATGAAGGATGTGAGGGAATGGGACTGATGCAGGAGTCTCTATTTTTGATTAAATTGATTGCTGGCTAGAAGAAGTACAATGGGGAGCAAAGGCTTAAATGCATTACTTGTGCTTCTACTCGGCTCAGAGGTAAAGAAAAGCAGACAAAAGAAGACATTAGCACCCTGGGAGGCGCCTGTAGCCAATGAAAATGCTCGGAATGTGGCCAGTATTCACAAAGGAAAGCCTGCACTCTGAGCACTTTCATTAGCGTCAGGCGCTTCCCTTCCCTGCTCCCTGCTCCCAGTTCCCAATAGCACCTGTGTAGATCACTACCCTACATGATTTTTAAAATGTTATCAAAAAAAGAAAAATATACCTTTTTCTCGCCGCACGGCACCTCACAGTGCCTTCAGCCAGGCAGTCCCCTCTTCAATATTGATGACATTAGTCATCAACCTTGAAGATGGAGATCCTCGCTGAAGGCACGGTGTTGCGTCGCGTGAGGGATAAAAGTACATTTTTCTTTCATTTCACAAAATAAAAAAAGCCATTAGCACCCGTATAGTGATCTACATGGGAACTAGTAGCGGGGAGCAGGCAAGGGAAGCGCCCAATGCTGATGCGATATGCCACTTTGGGGCAAATCGCCACAGTATACCCCCTTTGTCTTTTGTAATGTGGGCCAATGGCACGCTGTATTCTCCAGAGACGTAGGGAAGCACGCAAACAACCAAAGTAAAGTAAAAACAAAAATGAAAGGAATGTCATGGCAGTCCTATACCAAAACAGAACACTTTGCCAAAAGCACCATGCATGCAAAAACACAGTAAATGCAGGCTGAAGATGTACTTACCGGCAAACTAGACGATTGTTATTTGGACTGCAAAAGAGATATGAAAAACGGACTGTTTTTTGAGGAAAAAAAACCTACAAAAATAGTCTTTGGGCAAAGTGAAGGAAAAGACTTGTGCCAACGTAAAGCCTGGGTGTCACGGTGCTAAGTTAGTCCATAACATGTTTACATTAGTCTATTGGTGGCTCAACAGCGTCAACCCAGTGTTATAGGTGCTTTCCACATGTATGAGCTCAGGTTTGATGGCTTCCGGTTGGCGCAATGGTAGGGGGTGTCTGGAAGCAGTCAGCTCAATGGTACTCGGAAACTGTAGCCTTGTCTTCAAGAATAAAGGCTCAACAGCCTAATCAGTGGCTTGATAGTGTGAAGCTGGGATTCACTACTATTTTCATGAGGTATGGTGGGAGGTGACCCAAGAGGCCTCTGTCTTGTCGATTTAGTCTCTGAAATGGGTAGGCTCGGCTGGCTCAAAATCGGTGCGATGGTGCACACTGTCTCCCTCAGAATACCTGGATGTCCAGGTATCTGATCCTAAACATTATGCAAGCTCCCAGGTCTTCCAGCAACTAGCCCCTTGGTTCACCAGGGGAAGGGGGTTTCTCCCTGTATTGCTCTCCCCAGAGTGCACAGAAAAACATAAATCACCAATGCAATTATAGAGCCAATACTTTGAACGCAGAAACACGCAATAAGTTGCAACCACACACTCTTAGAAGATAATCAGCACTTATACAGCTATTTATTCTAAGTTTAGAAGCAACCAGTGATAACATAGAAATAACTCACAGAAATAACATAGACATAAATCACAGAAAAAGCAAAGAATTCAAAAGGAAATACATCACCGTGAGCGTAACTGGATGGCTCATCTCGCCCAGAAGCGGCTGGAAGACCCCGGGAACAGCCAGGCCGAGAGCACCACAGCTCACAGGAATGCCAGACGTAAGCGTCCTCCTCCGGCTGAAGTCTCACCTGACCACCCCCGGTGCCCCGCATATATGCACACTCCGAAAAGGCGTGGCGATTCTCGAACCTTCTGGAAATGGCACTTGCGCATTGATGAGCAGCCTTGGGTTGCCAGCTGGGTCAATCGATAGCCACCCTCAAGGAGCAGAGTGCCTCCCTTCTCTAAAAACACACTTGTAACAAACCATAACAAAGTTAGCTTTCCCAGCAGAAATGTCCGAGCAGAGTGCAAGTAAATTCAGAATCACGTTCAAACACTCAAAGTACTTTACAAAGTATGCTAAAGGTCAATTCCTGAAATATACACAGTCCTCTAACAGAGTAGGAACAGGCCAACAATTTAACTGACTAGCAGAAGTTAAAATGAATTTCAGTTTCAGTTTCGAATTATGCACAACCTAGAATATAAACAATAAGATAAAAGTAGTCAATACGAGCAGAGTCTGAGCAGTCCCTTAAGTACTACCGGACTAGCGCAGACTAGGCTTGACAGGTGCGCGCAGGCGCGTTCGCGCCAAGGTCGAAAAGAAATGCGCGTCACAGAACGACAATTCTTGTAGGGAAATGTAGTTTAAATACCAAACAATACGAGCAGAGTGCAAGTAAATTCATAATCACGTTCAAACACTCAAAGTACTTTACGAAGTATGCTAAAAGTCAATTCCTAAAATATACACAGTCCTCTAACAGAGTAGGAACAGGCCAACAATTTCACTAACTAGCAGAAGTTAAAATGAATTTCAGTTTCAGTTTCGAATTATGCACAACCTAGAATATAAACAATAAGATAAAAGTAGTCAATACAAGCAGAGTCTGAGCAGTCCCTTAAGTACTCCTGGACTAGCGCAGACTAGGCTTGACCCGTGCGCGCAGGCGCGTTCGCGCCGGGGTCGAAAAGAAATGCACATCACAGAACCACAATTCTTGTAGGGAAATGTAGTTTAAATACCAAACAATACGAGCAGAGTGCGAGTAAATTCAGAATCACGTTCAAACACTCAAAGTACTTTACGAAGTATGCTAAAGGTCAACTCCTAAAATATACACAGTCCTCCAACAGAGTAGGAACAGGCCAACAATTTAACTGACTAGCAGAAGTTAAAATTAATTTCAGTTTCAGTTTCGAATTATGCACGACCTAGAATATAAACAATAAGATAAAAGTAGTCAATACGAGCAGAGTCTGAGCAGTCCCTTAAGTACTCCTGGACTAGCGCAGACTAGGCTTGACCCGTGCGCGCAGGCGCGTTCGCGCCGGGGTCGAAAAGAAATGTGCGTCACAGAACTACAATTCTTGTAGGGAAATGTAGTTTAATTACCAAACAATACGAGCAGAGTGCGAGTAAATTCAGAATCACGTTCAAACACTCAAAGTACTTTACGAAGTATGCTAAAGGTCAATTCCTAAAATATACACAGTCCTCTAACAGAGTAGGAACAGGCCAATAATTTAACTGACTAGCAGAAGTTAAAATGAATTTCAGTTTCAGTTTCGAATTATGCACAACCTAGAATATAAACAATAAGATAAAAGTAGTCAATACGAGCAGAGTCTGAGCAGTCCCTTAAGTACTCCTGGACTAGCGCAGACTAGGCTTGACCCGTGCGCGCAGGCGCGTTCGCGCTGGGGTCGAAAAGAAATGCGCGTCACAGAACTACAATTCTTGTAGGGAAATGTAGTTTAAATACCAAACAATATGAGCAGAGTGCAAGTAAATTCAGAATCACGTTCAAACACTCAAAGTACTTTACGAAGTATGCTAAAGGTCAATTCCTAAAATATACACAGTCCTCTAACAGAGTAGGAACAGGCCAACAATTTAACTGACTATCAGAAGTTAAAATGAATTTCAGTTTCAGTTTCGAATTATGCACAACCTAGAATATAAACAATAAGATAAAAGTAGTCAATACGAGCAGAGTCTGAGCAGTCCCTTAAGTACTACCGGACTAGCGCAGACTAGGCTTGACCCGTGTGCACAGGCGCATTCGCGCCGAGGTCGAAAAGAAATGCGCGTCACAGAACTACAATTCTTGTAGGGAAATGTAGTTTAAATACCAAACAATACTAGCTGAGTGCAAGTAAATTCATAATCACGTTCAAACACTCAAAGTACTTTACGAAGTATGCTAAAAGTCAATTCCTAAAATATACACAGTCCTCTAACAGAGTAGGAACAGGCCAACAATTTAACTGACTAGCAGAAGTTAAAATGAATTTCAGTTTCAGTTTCGAATTATGCACAACCTAGAATATAAACAATAAGATAAAAGTAGTCAATACGAGCAGTCTGAGCAGTCCCTTAAGTACTCCTGGACAAGCGCAGACTACGCTTGGCCCGTGCGCGCTGGCGCGTTCGCGCCAGGGTCGAAAAGAAATGCACATCACAGAACCACAATTCTTGTAGGGAAATGTAGTTTAAATACCAAACAATTCGAGCAGAGTGCGAGTAAATTCAGAATCACGTTCAAACACTCAAAGTACTTTACGAAGTATGCTAAAGGTCAATTCCTAAAATATACACAGTCCTCTAACAGAGTAGGAACAGGCCAATAATTTAACTGCCTAGCAGAAGTTAAAATGAATTTCAGTTTCAGTTTCGAATTATGCACAACCTAGAATATAAACAATAAGATAAAAGTAGACAATACGAGCAGAGTCTGAGCAGTCCCTTAAGTACTCCTGGACCAGCGCAGACTAGGCTTGACCCGTGCGCGCAGGTGCGTTCGCACCGGGGTCGAAAAGAAATGCGCGTCACAGAACTACAATTCTTGTAGGGAAATGTAGTTTAAATACCAAACAATACGAGCAGAGTGCAATTAAATTCAGAATCACGTTCAAACACTCAAAGTACTTTACGAAGTATGCTAAAGGTCAATTCCTGAAATATACACAGTCCTCTAACAGAGTAGGAACAGGCCAACAATTTAACTGACTAGCAGAAGTTAAAATTAATTTCAGTTTCAGTTTCGAATTATGCACGACCTAGAATATAAACAATAAGATAAAAGTAGTCAATACGAGCAGAGTCTGAGCAGTCCCTTAAGTACTCCTGGACTAGCGCAGACTAGGCTTGACCCGTGCGCGCAGGCGCGTTCGCGCCGGGGTCAAAAAGAAATGCGCGTCTCAGAACTACAATTCTTGTAGGGAAATGTAGTTTAAATACCAAACAATTCGAGCAGAGTGCGAGTAAATTCAGAATCACGTTCAAACACTCAAAGTACTTTACGAAGTATGCTAAAGGTCAATTCCTAAAATATACACAGTCCTCTAACAGAGTAGGAACAGGCCAATAATTTAACTGACTAGCAGAAGTTAAAATGAATTTCAGTTTCAGTTTCGATTTATGCACAACCTAGAATATAAACAATAAGATAAAAGTAGTCAATACGAGCAGAGTCTGAGCAGTCCCTTAAGTACTCCTGGACTAGCGCAGACTAGGCTTGACCCGTGCGCGCAGGCGCGCTTGCGCCGGGTCGAAAAGAAATGCGCGTCACTGAACTACAATTCTTGTAGGGAAATGTAGTTTAAATACCAAACAATACGAGCAGAGTGAAAGTAAATTCAGAATCACGTTCAAACACTCAAAGTACTTTACGAAGTATGCTAAAGGTCAATTCCTAAAATATACACAGTCCTCTAACAGAGTAGGAACAGGCCAATAATTTAACTGACTAGCAGAAGTTAAAATGAATTTCAGTTTCAGTTTCGAATTATGCACAACCTAGAATATAAACAATAAGATAAAAGTAGACAATACGAGCAGAGTCTGAGCAGTCCCTTAAGTACTCCTGGACCAGCGCAGACTAGGCTTGACCCGTGCGCGCAGGTGCGTTCGCACCGGGGTCGAAAAGAAATGCGTGTCACAGAACTACAATTCTTGTAGGGAAATGTAGTTTAAATACCAAACAATACGAGCAGAGTGCAAGTAAATTCAGAATCACGTTCAAACACTCAAAGTACTTTACGAAGTATGCTAAAGGTCAATTCCTGAAATATACACAGTCCTCTAACAGAGTAGGAACAGGCCAACAATTTAACTGACTAGCAGAAGTTAAAATGAATTTCAGTTTCAGTTTCGAATTATGCACAACCTAGAATATAAACAATAAGATAAAAGTAGTCAATACAAGCAGAGTCTGAGCAGTCCCTTAAGTACTACTGGACTAGCGCAGACTAGGCTTGACCCGTGCGCGCAGGTGCGTTCGCGCCGGGGTCGAAAAGAAATGCGCGTCACAGAACTACAATTCTTGTAGGGAAATGTAGTTTAAATACCAAACAATACGAGCAGAGTGCGAGTAAATTCAGAATCACGTTCAAACACTCAAAGTACTTTACGAAGTATGCTAAAGGTCAATTCCTAAAATATACACAGTCCTCTAACAGAGTAGGAACAGGGCAATAATTTAACTGACTAGCAGAAGTTAAAATGAATTTCAGTTTCAGTTTCGAATTATGCACGACCTAGAATATAAACAATAAGATAAAAGTAGTCAATACGAGCAGAGTCTGAGCCGTCCCTTAAGTACTCCTGGACTAGCGCAGAATAGGCTTGACCCGTGCGCGCAGGCGCGTTCGCGCCGGGGTCGAAAAGAAATGCGCGTCACAGACCTACAATTCTTGTACGGAAATGTAGTTTAAATACCAAACAATACAAGCAGAGTGCGAGTAAATTCAGAATCACGTTCAAACACTCAAAGTACTTTACGAAGTATGCTAAAGGTCAATTCCTCAACTATACACAGTCCTCTAACAGAGTAGGAACAGGCCAACAATTTAACTGACTAGCAGAAGTTAAAATGAATTTCAGTTTCAGTTTCGAATTATGCACAACCTAGAATTTAAACAATAAGATAAAAGTAGTCAATACGAGCAGAGTCTGAGCAGTCCCTTAAGTACTACTGGACTAGCGCAGACTAGGCTTGACATGTGCGCGCAGGCGCGTTCGCGCCGGGGTCGAAAAGAAATGCACGTCACAGAACTACAATTCTTGTAGGGAAATGTAGTTTAAATACCAAACAATACGAGCAGAGTGCGAGTAAATTCAGAATCACGTTCAAACACTCAAAGTACTTTACGAAGTATGCTAAAGGTCAATTCCTAAAATATACGCAGTCCACTAACAGAGTAGGAACAGGCCAACAATTTAACTGCCTAGCTTAAGTTAAAAAGAATTTCAGTTTCAGTTTCGAATTATGCACAACCTAGAATATAAACAATAAGATAAAAGTAGTCAAAAAAAATCCCAACATCATTGAGTATGCCCTAATAGCTTCACTGTGTTAAAATTCAATTTAGAAGGTATTCCCAACATCATTGAGTGTGCCCTAATAGCGTCTCTGTGTTAAAGGTCAATTTAGAAGGTGTTCCCAACATCATTGAGTGTGCACTAATAGCCTCTTTGTACTAAAGTTGAATTTAGAAAGTGTGCCTAATAGCGTCACTGTGTTAAAGTTGAATTTAGAATGTATTCTCAACATCATTGAGTGCGCCCTAATAGCGTCACTGTGTTAAAGTTGAATTTAGAAGGTATTCCCAACATCATTGAGCGCACCTAATAGCGTCACTGTGTAAAAGTTGAATTTTAAAGGTATTCCCAAATTCATTGAGTGTGCCTAATAGCATGTCACTGTGTTAAAGTTCAATTTAGAAGGTATTCCCAACATCATTGAGTGTGCCCTAATAGTGTCACTGTGTTAAAATTCAATTTAGAAGGTATTCCCAACATCATTGAGTGTGCACTAATAGCGTCTCTGTGTAAAAGGTCAATTTAGAAGGTATTCCCAACATCATTGAGTTTGCACTAATAGCGTGTCTGTGTAAAAGGTCAATTTAGAAGGTATTCCCAACATCATTGAGTGTGCACTAATAGCGTCTCTGTGTAAAAGGTCAATTTAGAAGGTATTCCCAACATCATTGAGTGTGCCCTAATAGTGTCACTGTTTTAAAGTTCAATTTAGAAGGTATTCCCAACATCATTGAGTGTGCCCTAATAGTGTCACTGTGTTAAAGTTGAATTATGAAGGTATTCCCAACATTATTGAGTGTGCCTTATAGGGTCACTGTGTTAAAGTAGAATTTTTGAAGGTATTCCCAACATCATTGAGTGTGCCCTAATAACTTCACTGTATTAAAGGTCAATTTAGAAGGTATTACCAACATCACTGAGTGTGCCCTAATAGCGTCTCTGTGCTAAAGTTGAATTTAAAAAGTGTGCCTAATAGCATCACTGGTTAAAGTTCAATTTAGAAGGTATTCCCAACATCATTGAATATGCCCTAATAGCGTCACTGTTTTAAAATTTAATTTAGAAGGTACTCCCAACATCATTGAGTGTGCCCTAATAGCGTCTCTGTGTTAAAGGTCAATTTAGAAGGTGTTCCCAACATCATTGAGTCTGCCCTAATAGCGTCTTTGTACTAACGTTGAATTTAGAAAGTGTGCCTAATAGCGTCACTGTGTTAAAGTTCAATTTAGAATGTATTCTCAACATCATTGAGTGTGCCCTAATGGTGTCACTGTGTTAAAGTTCAATTTAGCAGGTATTCCCAACATCATTGAGCGCACCTAATAGCGTCACTGTGTTAAAGTTGAATTTTGAAGGTATTCCCAACATCATTGAGTGTGCCTAATAGTGTCACTGTGTTAAAGTTTAATTTAGAAAGTGTGCCTAATAGCGTCATCTGCCAAAGTTTGAACTTAGAAAATGTGCCTAATATCATCACTGTGGTATGGTTCAATTTAGAAAGTGTGCCTAATAGCGTCACTATGCCAAAGTTTGAACTTACAAAGTGTGCCTAATAGCGTCACTGTGGTATAATTGAAATTAGAAAGTGTGCCTAATAGTGTCACTGTGGTATAGTTGAATTTAGAAAGTGTTCCTAATTAGCGTCACTGTGCCAAAGTTTGAACTTAGAAAGTGTAACTAATAGCGTAACTGTGGTAGAGTTAAATTTAGAAAGTGTGCCTAAAAAGCGTCACTATGCTAAAGTTTGAATGTAGAAAGTGTGCCTAATAGCGTCACTGTGGCAAAAGTTCAAACTTAGAAAGTGTGCCTAATAATGTAACTGGAATAGTTGAATCTGGAAAGTGTGCCTAATAGCGTCACTGTGCTGAGGTTGATTCTAGAAAGTGTGCCTAATAGCGTCACTGTGGTATAATTGAATCTAGAAAGTGTGCCTAATAGCATTACTGTAGTATAATTGAATTTAGAAAGTGTGCCTAATATCATCACTGTGCTAAAGTTTAGTGGATAGAGTGAATATATCCCGTATATCTCTGTAACTCCTATTTATGCTATGTATATGCTATGTACCTGTATCCCCATGTTATCTGTATCACATGTTTACCCTATCCATCCTGTCGCTTGTACAGGGGCAGGGGGCTATGTACGCTTCCTGTCCTGCTCTGGTGCTTGGTCACAAGCGCTTTACTGATAACCACCATATCACACTACTACGCTTACTCTCTCCTATACACCATCATTCAACTAGAACACATCTATGCTATGATACATTCAGCCTAGCTGTTCTCACACTAACATGACCCCACAAACACCTCATCATCCTAATAAAAAACAGCTAGCTGAGCACATACTGGCTAGCTTAAGCGTCTCCTCAGGCCTAACGCAGCCAGAACTCAATCTGGGTGTCCACCCTCCAGACTGAACACATCCAACTGATCTCCTCAGCACCAATCCTACTGCTAAGAAGTGGCTATCATGCTACAACCACACCAGCTGCACACATATCCGGTGTGCCCACGCACCATACGACACTCTCTCTCTCTACTGACTTGAACTGCGGTTCCCGAGGGCGTTCAACCTACTAGCGCTTTGAGATCATACCAATGATACATAAGGCACTATATAAATGGCAAGTAACATAAGGTAACATAACATTCCATGTTAACCCTGGACATATCTTGATTAGAATTCTTAGGGCGTGAGACAATTCCGCAAAATTCCTCCCAAATTTACTATATAAGTTTCTTTTTTTTCCATCCTCCTCCCTAAACCAAAACATGCAATCAGTTTGCAAAAAGGCTCCGGTGCTATAGGTCTCATGAAACAGGCAGTGTCTAAACATGGTGTTCCACAACCTTAGATTGGCTTGGCGGTCGCTTGCAGCAAGTAAGTTTGAGCATGTAGAATAGGCGCTAAGGGTAAGGGAGAGTAGGCATAGAAAGAGCAGGCTATGAAGGATGTGAGGGAATGGGACTGATGCAGGAGTCTCTATTTTTGATTAAATTGATTGCTGGCTAGAAGAAGTACAATGGGGAGCAAAGGCTTAAATGCATTACTTGTGCTTCTACTCGGCTCAGAGGTAAAGAAAAGCAGACAAAAGAAGACATTAGAACCCTGGGAGGCGCCTGTAGCCAATGAAAATGCTCGGAATGTGGCCAGTATTCACAAAGGAAAGCCTGCACTCTGAGCACTTTCATTAGCGTCAGGCGCTTCCCTTCCCTGCTCCCTGCTCCCAGTTCCCAATAGCACCTGTGTAGATCGCTACCCTACATGATTTTTAAAATGTTATCAAAAAAAGAAAAATATACCTTTTTCTCGCCGCACGGCACCTCACAGTGCCTTCAGCCAGGCAGTCCCCTCTTCAATATTGATGACATTAGTCATCAACCTTGAAGATGGAGATCCTCGCTGAAGGCACAGTGTTGCGTCGCGTGAGGGATAAAAGTACATTTTTCTTTCATTTCACAAAATAAAAAAAGCCATTAGCACCCGTATAGTGATCTACATGGGAACTAGTAGCGGGGAGCAGGCAAGGGAAGCGCCCAATGCTGATGCGATATGCCACTTTGGGGCAAATCGCCACAGTATACCCCCTTTGTCTTTTGTAATGTGGGCCAATGGCACGCTGTACTCTCCAGAGACGTAGGGAAGCACGCAAACAACCAAAGTAAAGTAAAAACAAAAATGAAAGGAATGTCATAGCAGTCCTATACCAAAACAGAACACTTTGCCAAAAGCACCATGCATGCAAAAACACAGTAAATGCAGGCTGAAGATGTACTTACCGGCAAACTAGACGATTGTTATTTGGACTGCAAAAGAGATATGAAAAACTGACTGTTTTTTGAGGAAAAAAAACCTACAAAAATAGTCTTTGGGCAAAGTGAAGGAAAAGACTTGTGCCAACGTAAAGCCTGGGTGTCACGGTGCTAAGTTAGTCCATAACATGTTTACATTAGTCTATTGGTGGCTCAACAGCGTCAACCCAGTGTTATAGGTGCTTTCCACATGTATGAGCTCAGGTTTGATGGCTTCCGGTTGGCGCAATGGTAGGGGGTGTCTGGAAGCAGTCAGCTCAATGGTACTCGGAAACTGTAGCCTTGTCTTCAAGAATAAAGGCTCAACAGCCTAATCAGTGGCTTGATAGTGTGAAGCTGGGATTCACTACTATTTTCATGAGGTATGGTGGGAGGTGACCCAAGAGGCCTCTGTCTTGTCGATTTAGTCTCTGAAATGGGTAGGCTCGGCTGGCTCAAAATCGGTGCGTTGGTGCACACTGTCTCCCTCAGAATACCTGGATGTCCAGGTATCTGATCCTAAACATTATGCAAGCTCCCAGGTCTTCCAGCAACTAGCCCCTTGGTTCACCAGGGGAAGGGGGTTTCTCCCTGTATTGCTCTCCCCAGAGTGCACAGAAAAACATGAATCACCAATGCAATTATAGAGCCAATACTTTGAACGCAGAAAGACGCAATAAGTTGCAACCACACACTCTTAGAAGATAATCAGCACTTATACAGCTATTTATTCTAAGTTTAGAAGCAACCAGTGATAACATAGAAATAACTCACAGAAATAACATAGACATAAATCACAGAAGAAGCAAAGAATTCAAAAGGAAATACATCACCGTGAGCATAACTGGATGGCTCAACTCGCCCAGAAGTGGCTGGAAGACCCCGGGAACAGCCAGGCCGAGAGCACCACAGCTCACAGGAATGCCAAACGTAAGCATCCTCCTCCGGCTGAAGTCTCACCTGACCACCCCCGGTGCCCCGCATATATGCACACTCCGAAAAGGGGTGGCGATTCTCGAACCTTCTGGAAATGGCACTTGCGCATTGATGAGCAGCCGTGGGTTGCCAGCTGGGTCAATCGATAGCCACCCTCAAGGAGCAGAGTGCCTCCCTTCTCTAAAAACACACTTGTAACAAACCATAACAAAGTTAGCTTTCCCAGCAGAAATGTCCTTGACCGCATACCAGGTTTGGAAAGCATGTTTTCCTCAGCACCGTGAATCTAACACTCAGCAAAATGTGTGCAGCTTTTCACTGCGGCATGAAGTAAATATCCATCATGGCTCCGAGTGCTCCCAGAATGCACTGCGCACCAGCGCCATTTTAGTTCAAGCATAACAATTCCACCCTTGGATATTTACCTTCCATAGCCCGGTGGCAAAGGAGCCGGTCTCTGAACCCGACGAAACATTAAAACTAATTTGGGAATACATTAAATACAACAACAAGCTATTACGATAGCTAATATAATGAAAATGCAAACAAAAGCGTAACGTAGTGTACCCCCAATATCAGGTATCCATGAAAATAACCAATCCCACCAATTCCCAGTACGATCTTGAGACACTTGAGAAATGAGATCCCTTAAACCTTGAATATGACTTTCAATGGATTGTGATTGGTCACTTAGATTAAAACAACACATACCTTCAAATGTGTTACACCCTAAATTATGCTTTAGCAATAGATAATGAATAGCAGCTCTGTTCTGCAAAGTTGCTTTTCTAATAGAACCTCAGCTTCTGATAACAAGTGTACCGTTTACCTCGAGTTATCGCTGGCTGTAAAGGAAACATCATTAGTCCTAATCGAGTTTAAGCACATGGACCTCCGGAAATGTTAGCTGGAATATAAGTGTATGTGATGTTGCCACATGAAAAGAGCCATCCTGTTGGAAGTTTCACATGATCAAATGACTGGCAGCTATCACTGTATGATTACAAGACATAGTATTATTTGAACTGGTGCATGTGCGTGGCACTCGCAAACACAGTTGTCTCTCAAATATTGTGTGATTGTGCTGTTTGGTTAAATCGATCTGTTGACATTTGCCAATGTCTTGTGCATTGCATGTCATGAAATAACATACATCACCTTCGGTTATATTATAAGTAATAACATGTGTCAAATGTCTGCATTTGCGATCGGTTTCTTGGCAAAACCTACAGTACTCATAAACGGAAAAAGATTGCCTAATATCTGAATCTTGAACCAAAGAATCATTGTGTGTGACGCCGAAGATATGCTTTAAAACTGGAACAGGCGTTGGCACTGCTACTAAACACGTAGTCAGTAAAGCTTCAGCATTGGGCACATCAGTAAGACAGAAGTGAGATATGTTGAGCACCTGCTGTGCCAGATATATCCACATATTCTCCGCCTGGGTGATCATAGGAGAATGTTTTCGCCGTCCTAAAAATGCTTCTCGCATGACTGGCATCAAGGTTGTTTTCACTTGCTCCTGACGTGTTTGCCGCATTTCACGAATCCATGTCTTCGGTCTGGCTGGCTTTCGGCATCGGCATAAGGCTGCTTTGGGACAACATTATTCATCACTATCAGTATCCCCTTGATCACTGGCACAGATGTGACATTTTTCGTTGGTAGCAGCAGGCTGTTTAACTCTCCCAAATGGAGTCCATTTAGTACCACAATTACACCAGCCAGACACAGGATCTACAAGGCAAACCCAGAAAAGAGATATCAGTGTTGTACATCACTCTCTCAGGTAACATTTTTCTGCGGGCACATATTGGCATTTCTTTCTACCAGGCTCCATGACTAAAACTACTTGATCTTTGCCTGATGCAATGACATCTGCGGGCACTGGTGGGCCACTTGGCTTTTCCACCCACACCTTTGCACCCGGTACCATTGTGGGATGTTTTTATCCATGCATCCGAGCCCTACCTCAAAACTGTGCAGTACTGACATGGAAAACATCATGATGGCCAGAGCTTCCCAGAAAATGCACAGGGAAATGCATGAAGAATAGGCTGCCACTCATTTTTTGCCGATGTTATGGGCACAGAAGGGCATTGCCTAAAACCACCATTGGACTACCCACACAGCAGTCGGAAACCATTGGGAATGGCAATGCTGATTGCCAAAAGCAACCTAGAATTGGGGGGAATTCATTTTCTTAAATCCCAAAAATGGTTGCATTACCAGTACTCACCACTATCAGAAAGCGGCGTTTTAAAACAACACCAGACTTTTTTTTTTTTTTGTGTAAAACTGAATAAATGAACCCAAAGCAGGCCAAAGAAAGACTTACTGAGAGGTGAATACAATGTAAAGTTATATTCTGAAGTGACTTGAAGGTTTATAACAAGACTGGCTGAGCTGTGGATTTCAGCAGTTTAAGTAAATTTGGACTGAAAGACACTAAAAATCTAAATGTTTAAAAGAAATGACTGACCTACTTTGAGTGTCACATAGGTTGCAATTGTTTAAATGTCATAGTTTAAACATAGAATCAGCATTTTAGCTGCATATGTAAAAATTGGTAGTTTTATTTGAATGCAGAAAACTGGGTAACTAAAAGTGACATTAGCTGGGGCCTGGCTTAAGGAACTGAATTCTGCCCACCAGCTACCCCCGACAGGAGATGAGACTTGCACAACAGCTGTGTTCCCAGGCCTAGCTGCCTTTTGCTGCTCCCACCAAAAGGGATATGACACTTCTCTGATTGAATTACCTGGGCTCTGCAGGAAATTGAACAAAGCCCTGTCCTGACTCAGGCAAATGTTTTATTATGGGGGCCGTAAAAGTGGAAGGAAAGGGGAGGAGCACTACCTGTGAGAGCAAGCTGGCTTGGCAGAACTGGAAAAACCAGAAATTCAACCTTGTGCTGGGGGGAAACCACACCCCTGTAGCCAGAATATGGTTTTAGAAAAAGATGAATAACTCATAGTACGGACTTGTGAAAATTATTTAAATGATACCATAATTCTTGTGATTTTTCTGCCCACGTTTTAAGAGGTTTTTAGAATCGGTGGCATGATCTGGGGGCAAACTAGCAGTTAAGAGGGTATTACTTAAAATGTATGCATGTTAAAAATCTGACACTTCATCAAGTAATGTCCATACTCCTTGCGCACATGTGTATAAATTTGGGGTAATGTCCCATATTACGAAACCAGTTAAAAAGTGCAAATGTTGCCATTTCTGAATGCAAGCTCCCAGGAAGAGCAGATTTGGACAGGGTATACCTCCTGTGATATGTGATGGGTGCACGTAATTTTAAACAAATGTGTACCTGTGCAAATATGTCTTTTGGGTCAAAATATAGATTGTGTGTAATTTGACAGGGGTGGGTTCGCTGTACCATAAACAGACCTCATCATGATGACACTTCATTTCATTCCCCCAATCAAGGGGAAGAGGATGAAGTGGCCAATGACAAGTGGAGAGGGGTAGGGCCTAGGAAGCTAGCCTTTCCACCCATTTTCAAAACACATAAAAGCAGACAGTCAGGACAGATAGGGACATTCTATTCCATCTGCTGCGGGACGCTCTGCCGGGAAAATCCATACTTTACCTCCATCAACCTCCAGAGAGCCAACATAGAGACTTCAATCTATCCACCTTCAGAGACCAAGACTTTACTTCAGAATTTGTAGCACAGAGGTCAACTACAAGCTAAATCCCTCTTTAGCAGGCCTCAAATCATTGCCATTATCACAGCCAGGCGAGCTGTTTGAATTCTTTGCAAGAACTCTTGCCATTTGCCAGAGAGCAGTGTTGTATCCAGAGAGAGACCAGCTGAACCGGAGACCGCTGTATCCGGACCCACAGACCTGATCAGAACCAGAGACCCAGACCAGACCAGCAGATTAGAGCTGACCCAGATGCTGTGCGCAGAGACCGTCCGTGGCGAGTGAAGAAAACCTGACCAGTTCCGTGGCGAGGCCCATTCTATTTCTAAATATATTGTGAGTACCTAGCAGAACTGTGCAGATCTCTTAGTTAAAATAATCTAATTCAAGCTATTTTAATCTAAGTAGAACTGCCTCCTAACTGTCACCTGTCATTTGCAAAGCTGTCACCTGTCATTTCTAGTTGCTAGCTGTCACTTGTCACTTTGAACTTTAAAATTTCAAATCTGAAAAACGACCTTTACCATACATTCCTACCCCCTACACTTTTGCCGCAATCGCGAAAAACGCACTCGCGAATTTGCCGCGATTTGCAAATTTCTCCACGTGTGAAAACAGCAGCTTCCTTGATTTCCTTGCTAAAAATTCGTTTGCCTCTTAAGAACCATCCCTGAATCATTGCTAGAGTGAGCCTGGACTAATATTAACTAGATACCACTCACCCTGAACCTCCAGAGGGAATTAAAATCATTTTAGCACATTTTCCAATATATTGCTATCACATATAAAAGCATTTTGGGCCTGTGTTTCAAACTTCTGTAGTCTAAGCTTGCTGGGGTGAACTGAATTACATTTGATTGCATTTCTGAGAACTGTGTGCTTTCCTTCCATTTCCTTGCATTGCATAAAGGGGGGAGTGGATTGCCAGAGAAAAGTGATTACATTGTTTTGGTGAAATCATATTGAGTATTTTCTGTACTGCGTTTTCATTCAACATTGCATCCATCTGAACTTATATAAAGCATTCTCTACCACCTTATTCTTCTGTTCCTATTCACAAGTGTGCCAGTGCCAGACTATCCATTATTGCTACTGCTCATATTAAGTGTCATATTCAATTATTAATTTATTATAAAGCGTGATATATATATATATATATTGTTTAAATTATCAAATAAACCTTTAAACTTGCAAAACAGAACTACTTCTTGGCTCAGTGGGGTCAGGGGGATTCCAAGAGAGGGGTGTTATATAGGGGTAGTCATCCAGAACGCATGAACTGGACATAAAGATATATCAATAAGGGTTTCCATTCAGTATCCCAGACTAGGCATTGACTTAGCTGTACTGTTGAATTGAATCCTCTTACAAATTGGGGGCTCGTCCGGGACGTTTGGGTTAGATCTATCACTTCTGCAGATTAATACAGTGTGCCAGCTGACCAGATACACATATCCGGTCGGATTACCACGCTGTGTTACGCTGTAAAGCACTCCTCAAAGGAACGCTCTAAGGAAAAGGTCTGTTTTGCAAAAATAAAATACAAACTTCTGTAAGTCAGGAAGGAACTCAAATTCCAGAATGACGACCTTGGTAGATATGAAAATAGCCAGAGAGCACTTCTTACATAAGCTATTTGTGAGAGGTGAGTGGACCCATCAGGACCAGACAGTCTGGTTGCAAGCAATCGCACCCCAGATCACGGAAACAGGGTCAGATATATGGAGAGATCAGGGTCCCTTACATGTGGCCCTGAGTGAACTATACATGGCTCCTAAAGCTAAGGATGAACAAGACAAGATGGTTAGGATAGCGGCATACCTGTACCTATATATGGGAGACATGCAGGATAAATGTACTGAAAGCCAAGATCTGGCGAATAAGCGACAGATGGCGTTAGAGAAGGTCCAATCTGACCTGGTCTCTTCTGAGCAGAGGCTGCAGGGGAGCCAGGAGTCAGAAAATGATAGTAGGCAGTATATCATTAAAATAAAAGAGGACATGGATATACTGCAACAGGAAAAGACAGACCAGGATACCAGATTTCTGGCTTTGCAGAAGGAACGCCAAGACAGTTTGGACTCCCTATTGCAGAGCCAGAAAAAGCTGGAGCAACAGATCAATTTCAACAGGGCATGCACAGAGCAGGTAGCCACCCTGCAAATCCAACTAGACAGAGAGAAAGAGGAGAGCAATAAACTGATTCTGAAAGACCTGGATACCCAGGCAGAGTTTGATCAGGAGCGCCAGAAAGCTGGTGCCTTCCAAAGGCAAAGGGATGACCTGGCGTCACAAATCCAAGCTCTTGGTCAGGAAAGGGACACCTTAGGCCAGGAAGTCTGCCACTTAAGGAGAAAAATGGAAGAAAATCACCTGGCCCACCAGGGACTGGGTGACCTCCAAAAAGAACACCAGGACTTGCTAGAGCACACCAGGAGGGTGGAGGAGGCTCTGGCAAGACAGGAGCAGGCCAATAGGGACACAGCTCAGGAGGTAACCCTCCTGCAGCAAAGACTGGCCCAGTGCTCCAGGACCAATCAGGAAACGCAGAGAGAGAATGAGGCTCTCTGCCAGCGCAATGATAGACTCCAACAACAGGTAGCGATGCAGGAGAGACTGATAGAGTCTAGTAAGGCCTTAACTGAGGAACTGAAGGCGCAGGCTCTTGCATTGCAACAGGGAGCAGGGGCGGATAGAGATGAGGTTCGCTGGGAAAGAGAAACTCCTGAGCATAACCCCAGAAGCCCTAGTACCAGAGGCCTTTATCTCTCTCAGTCCCTGGACTCTGCCACCCCCATGTCCCCTGGCACACATGAGCACAGGGCCATAGGGATGGCAGATTACTATCCAGCCAGAAGCATGGGGCTCATAGGCCAGTACCACCCAGGAATGGAGGGGCGGGCATCCGGGTATGGGCACCCAAGCACAGTGCAATTTAATGGGGAACCCCAGGAGAGTAGGCCCATTAAGGGCATCCTGAAAACCTCGGCCCAGTTAGGTCAGTGGGGGGGGGTACCCATCAAATCCTGGCAGCAAGGAGGGATCTGAAGACTCCTCTGAGCGGTACAGGACACAGGAGACCAGGTCCCCACATTCTGCCAGCCATTCCCAGGCTCGCAGAATCCGGGAAAGCCTGGAAGAACAGACGGGAACCTCTGGGAGCAGTGCCTCTGAGTCAGAAGATGAATGGACCAGGGTTACCCGGACCAAAAGGGCCAATAAGACAAAAAGGGCCTTGCTTAAGGACCCCTTAAAGCAGATTAAGGCAATCAGGAGCGTCATCACGGCTTATCATAAGAACGCCAAGTATTCTGTTTGGGAGCACTTAGAGTTGTTTGAGCAAATGATGGAGACTTTCCATTTGAAAGACAGCCAAAGCTGTATTCAATATGTAAAATGGACCTTCTCCCCGGAATACTCCAGTTTCTTGGCGGGGCTGGAGGACCAAAATCATTTAAGATGGTCCACCTATAAGGCGGCCATCTTGAAACATTTTTCTACTCATAGAAATACTCAAGAGGCTCGCAAGGCAGCCTACAATTTACAATGTGGGGAGGATCAGGCCCCACAAAAATTTGTGCAGGAGTTAAAGCGTGCTTTTGCACAGACTACAAGAAGGGTGCGCACGGATAGCTGAGAATTTATTAATACGTTTTCCATGCCTTGCCCAAATACATAATGACCCAGCTCGTGAGGGATTTTCACGAGAAAAGATCTTTAGACTGGGTCATTGAACAGGCGACCCGGATCTATGAGGTGCAGAAGCCAATAGAAAATAAAAATAATGCGCCCAAAAACCCCAAAGCCAACAACACCCCTGCTGCTGCCAAGGTGGCAGAGGTAAAGGTCACCCCCGTTTTAGAGTTGGAGATGGGGGGGCCTATAAACCTACCTGCACCTAATAATGCTAGGCCCAGAAGGTCCTCGGGCCAGTCACAGACAGGGAGCCAGGGAGGCAGCCCCACAAATGGGGTCCCTCGCTCTCCTGATTATGTAAGCCCCCGGTACAAGGGAAACAGACCCATCCTGGGTTATGTGTGGACTCCTCCAGCCCAAGGGGGGGATCCAGCCAAGCACCTAACCCAGAGAACTTCCCTCCCAACTTCTCACAGGCGGGCAGAAACTCACCAAACCCTGGGCAGAACTTCTTCCCCAGGTATCCACCCAACTTCCAGCCCCAAAATCCTCCACCCTTCTTTCCCCAATTCCCTGAGCCCAGACAACCGAATCCGGGAGAGGGGAGGCCAAGGGTGGAGGGGTATCCAAATCTTCCCAACCAGGGGTACTACCAAAGAAGGGATAGCTACCCTTCCCGGGATCAGCCCAGGGGAGAAAACAGGGCCCCGTATCAGCCTGAGCGGGTTTCCCAGTTAGAGCGCCAGGTTCAAAACATGGCGCGGGATCTGGGTCACATACTGAGGGCTCAGCAGAACCCTCAGATCGGCATGCCGGCGCAGAACGCACCCAACTCTGGACCTGGTGCTCCAGAACAATGACGGGGGCAGCACCCCGATAACTCACCGGTTCCCAGGGAGGAGGCACAAAGGGAAGGGGTCGTAAAGCCTTGGAGAAAGCTTCCTTCCTCACTTGTAAACAGCCCCTGGAAACCCAGGAACCGGAAACAAAATCTCTTGCCCCTGAAAGTCTGCCTCCTAAGGAGCAGAGGGGGGATAGGAGAAACAAAAGACCCAAACAGACTCAGTTTGAGGAGGAGGTACAGATCTTCCAATTTGAGGGAGAGGGATCCTCAGAGGATCCTGGGAAAAGGATCTTCTCCTTCAGAGAGGGGGGAACTCCTCCCAAAGAAAAATGGGTCCCTAGGGATGCAAATCCAGACTGGGGAGATGTGGAGACTGAGCTACCGCCGCCCACCATCTCATCCCAGAACCAACAGCAAGAAAATCCCCTGGTTCAAACCCATCCTGGTGACTGCCTTCAAAAAGGGGGGGGCGGCCCGGAACCGGAGCCAGGGGAACCCACAATGGCTCTGATCTCCAGTTGCCAATTTTTTCTTTCAGATTCCCAAGGCTCTCCACAGAATTCTGCCCAAATCTCTTCTCCAGCAATGTCCAAAACCAGAAAGTTAGCCCACCAGTTGTCCTAAAATGTGCATTATCTGTGCCCCCTTGAGGAGAAGGAGGGAAGATATTATGCCCCAGTACAAATACAGGGGCAGGGTACGATTTCAGCGCTGGTGGACACGGGATCTCAAGCTACCCTTCTGTCCAGAAGGGCCTTTGATGAACTGAACGCAGGAAGGGGAGGGAATTACCAAATTCCTCTCACCTCATTTCCTGGACAACTCCAGAACTTTGACGGGAAGGAAATTCCCATCGAGGGGACGGCAGATTTGGACATTGAAATTGGGCGACACAAGTTGAAACACCCAGTCATAGTTGTGACTCCAGAGGGCACCCCTTGTTTACTGGGGAATGACCTCCTGAGGAGGTTGTCACCCCTAATAGATTGCGTAAACAAGGTCCTCTGGACCCAGACTAGCCGACCAATAAAATTTAAACAGAGTGTCAACCATGTTAGTTTAAACGGCACCTGCCACATGGTTGAACAAAAATCTGACCAAGTAGAATTTCACTTCCAGAACAACCAAATTCCAGACGTGACAGTAATAGCAGTAGGACAACAGACTGGTGATGGGGGGTCCTCTCTATTTCTGAAAATCAACCTTCCTTCCAGCCTAAAGTGGTATTCCACGCTGGAAGGAAATACTCTGAAATTCTATACTAATCCACAATCAGAAACTCCCACTCCTATAGTCCAGAAAGATGTGAAATCAGCTCAGAGCCTGGCTGATATTCAGCAAATTGGAGAGCAGTTGTTCATCCCTGTCCAGTTAAATGATGGGAAGGACTCTGTTCTCGCTCGAGTGTGTGTGAACAACGGTAAGAGCTTCATCAGCGAAGCCATGTTCCGCCAACTCCCAAAAGATCCAGCCATTCCCACCTTCAAACTGATAGACAAATGGGAAATGGACCTGGAAGCACCTAATTCCAAACATCTCCTGCCAAGCAGGTGTATGCTCAAAATCTCCATTGGCAACAAGAGCATAGTCCACAATTGTTGGGTCGTGCGAGACGTCCCTGCCGCCTTTTACTTAGGCAGTGACATTCTCAATCACTTTGCCATTAGTTTGGACCTAATAAACTTCAAAGCTTGGTCCCGATTAGCGGATAATCCCATGGGCTTTGATGATCCAGAAAAAGCATTTAGGTCAGCTCAATTGCTACCTTATGCAGTTGAAATTCAAATCAAAGAGGAAGTCACCATCCTAGAAAGGACCCGACAATTCTCCCTGGAAGTGAAAGTTAAAAGAGGACAATATTTGCAAAACCCTGATGCTTACATACATCTAAACGCTTCTCTCCAACAGCAAGGGTTGGGGGTAAACCCAACTCCATTAGTCAACATAGAACATGACACCATTCTAATAGAACTGGATAACAGCGACTTGAAGAGTATTACTCTAGCCGCAGGCACCATTATTGGAATGGAGGTTGATGACCGACATTTTTCCATAGATTTAGGTAATGAACTGTTAGGGCCAATCCCCAAGGACTGCTTTGACAGTGACAGTGATGACAATACAACACCAGACAGGATTTTTACCCGGCATGGGGGGAACTTCCTGGTGTACACTTCTTGCCCTTATGGTAAGGAAGATGTGACTTGTGACTTCAGGAGGGATGAGGTGATTTTCCAGGTCCATGAGGACTGCCTTTCCCACCTGAAGCCTCCAGTCCAAATCAGCACTCTGACCAGGGACTTCTCCACCCAGCTGGAGGAGGCCGCTGAGATAGCCAAACCAGAAGTCTTTCCAGGCTTCAGGCAGATGGTGGAAGAGAGAGTCAACCTAGCTGATGCCTGTGTGACTCTGGAACAAAAGCAAAAGTTGAAACAAGTTTTCTTGGATTTCCAAGATCTCTTTGCGGTAGACTCATATGACTGTGGTCGCACTGACATCCACACAACAACAATCCCCACGGACCCTGGCATGACTCCTGTGTTTGTGAAGCAATATCGCTTGCCTCTCGCATCAATGGAGTCCCTTACTGAAATAATTAAGAACCTTGAGTCCCGGGGAATAATCCGTCCAGTCCACAGCACCTTCAATAATCCGGTGCTGGGAATATTGAAGCCAAACGGCCAGTGGAGACTCTGTGCCGACCTCAGGGAGCTCAACAAACGGGTCCATACTTCCCGATGGCCTCTGCCCTACATTGACCAAGGGCTGGCCCAGATCCAGGGGTCACAGGTATTCACTGCAATAGACCTGACCAATGGATACTGGACCGTGCCGGTCAGTAGGGAGGACCAATACAAGCTGGCTTTTACCTTTGGGGGCCAGCAGTATACATGGACCCGGACTCCCTTCGGATACCTTAACTCCGGAAATGAGTTCAATATTTTCCTACATAAGGCCATGCCCGACCTGGGTGCGAGGGGTAACCTGGCTTATGTAGATGATCTCCTCATCAAAAGTTCATCTGTGGAGGAACACATAGCGGAGATCTGTTATGTTCTGACCCAGTTGAGGGCCGCCGGAGCAAAACTTTCCTTTCAGAAAGCACAGTGGTGTAGAACCCGTGTTAATTTCTTGGGGCATGAGATTACTCCTCAGGGTCTCTGTCCCCAGGAAAAGAAAGTGGAAGCACTTCAGAAACTGAAAGACCCCACAACTCTGCGGAAACTAAGGAGCCTCCTTGGACTGACTAATTACAGCAGAAAGTTCATTGAGGGCTACGCAGAGATCACCAGACCCCTGATTCATCTCCTGAAGGGGGGGTCAAGTGGGAATGGGGTCCAGAACAAGCCGAGGCAGTAAAACAACTCAAAAGAAGCCTCTCACAAGCGCCTTGCCTAGCTTACCCTGTCAGAAACAAGGAGTTCTTCCTGGAGACGGGGGGTTCTCTAATACGTGCTTGACAGCAGTATTATACCAAAAGCATGACAAGGTCAATAAAGTAATCTCCTATGCGAGCAAAACTTTATCCTCTGTGGAGGAAAAATTCAACGATTGTGAGAAGGCACTCCTGGCAACGGTGTGGGCATTGAAGAATTACCGCCCGTTTATCCAGGGGGAACACATCATAGTGGAGACTCCACACCAGCCTCTGCAATATCTCCAAAGTGATAGAATCCGGGCCGGAAATGTGAGTAATTCCCGAATTACTTCCTGGATTCTATCAATGCAAGGCTTTCCTGTGGAGGTCAGATATGGCCAAAACAAGAAGAGTCCCCTCGCGCAAGGTCTGGCTGACTTGCATGATTGTGCCAGAGAAAACTGTCTCGAGGACGAAAGTCTAAAAATAAAGGACAACATGGAGGCATACCTTAATTCCCCCCACAAAGTCTTTGAAGAAGACAAGTGTGAGGGAATGCCCACTGTCTATGTGGATGGATGCTCTTACCATGTTGACAACGACGGGGAGAAAGAACTGGTGGCTGGCGTAGGGGATGCATGGGTGAAGGAGTTCCCAGAACCCTCCGCTGGATACAAAATTGGTCCCCGAAGTAGTCAGGTGGCAGAATTGATGGCTGTGCATCAGGCCATCCTCACTGCTGTCCAGCATCAACTCCACGAACTGGTCATAATCACAGATTCGGATTATGTACGGAACAGGTTCGTGGAGCACCTGGTTAATTGGAAAACCAGAGGCATGTTATGTGCTAACAACAAACCCTTGAAACATGGGAAGTTGATCCAAAACATTGATGATCTGGTCACCTCGAATGAGATGACCATCTATTGGAAAAAGATCAAGGGTCATTCCAAAGTAGAGGGACCAGACAAAACTGGAAATGACTTAGCTGATCAGCTGGCCAAAACCGGGGCCATCCAAGGGGATCTAATTGAGATTGAGTCCCTGTTGGGGGAAATCCAGGTCACTGCTACCCAGACAAATGCTCACAACGACCTTTCAATTGCACAATGGAGTAAGGAGACTCCTGATGCTGATTTAATTACAGCTCAGAAGGGGGATCCAATAATTGGTAAATTTTACCAGCACATTGAGGACCCTGAGAACTTTCCCCTGACGGATACCGATTACATTGGGAAAGAGGACCTAAGGGTGTTGATGAAATGTCCAAAAATGTTCCGAATCCAAGACGGTTTGCTGGTAAGGAAATCCAAAGCTGGCCACGATCAGTGGGTGGTTCCTACCTCATTCCGAAGCCTGATGTTAAGTCACGCCCATGATGCGGCCACCGCCGGTCATAGGGGGTTTCACACAACATTGGAAATCTTAAGAGAGGTTGCATACTGGCCACACATGGGCCAGGACCTCAACCAATATTTGAAGGGTTGTCTTGTGTGTGCACAATTTCAGCCAACATCCCTCACACACCGTGCTCCTCTCCAAAAGAGGGGGATGACCCTGCCATGGTCAGATTTACAAATCGACTTTGTAGGCCCCGTGATTCGCTCTGCTAGGGGGAATAAGTACATGTTGACTGTGACATGCTTGTTTACCAAGTGGGTGGAATGTCTCCCAGCCCCAAATTGCAAGGCAGAAACTGCAGCTGCCCTGATGATTAACCACATCTTTTCCCGTTTCGGTCTACCTCAAAGGATTGAGTCAGACAGGGGTAGCCACTTCACCAGTGAAGTAATGACAAAGATGTGGGAGATACTGGGGGTCAAAAGGAAGTTGCATATTGCTTACCGGCCAGCTTCTCCTGGGGCAGTAGAGAGATATAACCGAACCATTGTGAGCATATTAAAGAAGTTTGTGGCAGATTCTGGGCCAAGTTGGGATATCCGATTACCTCTGGTCCTAATGGCCATCAGCTCTACCCCTTCATCTGCAACCAAAATGTCACCATTTGAGTTGATGACTGGGCGCAAGATGGTGCTTCCTCAGCATTTGCTCTACAGGACCCAAGAGCAGACACTGATAAATGCCTCCACAACTCATGAGTATGTGGAGAATTTAAGGAAACACCTTCAGCATGCTTTTGCCTATGCTCAGCGGAATCTAGAAAGATCAGCTGATAGCATGAAGACCCACTATGACCTGAAGACTTCCAGGAAGGAATATCAGGTGGGGGACCGGGTCTATCTATACAATTTCCAAAGGAACCAGGCCAAACAGCGAAAATTTTTGCCTACATGGAAGGGACCCTTTGAGATTATAGACAAAATCTCCCCTGTGGCCTACAAGATCCGCATTCCCAAAGGCGGTTTGGGAGAGGGGGAAGACAAGTGGGTCCACATTAACCAGTTGAAGTGTTGCCATCCCAGGCACACTCTGCAACAACTGGAGGAATCCTCTGGAATCCTAGAGGGTACTGTCTCAGATTAATTCAGTTCTAACTTAAAATATCCTACATATCACCTATCAAATTCTGAGTTTCTCAATGTGGGTGTTTTTGTTTTTGAATGCAAAAAGAAATGTGCATGTTCATATGTTTTGACTATAAATTTATATGCCACCCCACTATATCAATGGTGGGGGAGAAATGTCCAGGAATAGGTATTGCCGCTCTTCCTTTGTCGTCCTAGGAGAAAGAAAACCTCGAGACTGGCCAAGGAGGAGGATCCGGAGACCGGGAGCAGAGACACAAGGGGCCCGGTGTACCGCCCAATACTCCCATCAGGACCGGCGAGGAGAACCGATCGATCCGACCGGATGGAGGAAAAGATGCTGAACTGTGCCATCTATTGGAAGAAGATGAGGAAACATCCCAGGTCTTGCGAGTTCCATCAGTGAAACAGAATGGCCATCGCAAGAGGGGGGCTTGTGGGATGTTTTTATCCATGCATCCGAGCCCTACCTCAAAACTGTGCAGTACTGACATGGAAAACATCATGATGGCCAGAGCTTCCCAGAAAATGCACAGGGAAATGCATGAAGAATAGGCTGCCACTCATTTTTTGCCGATGTTATGGGCACAGAAGGGCATTGCCTAAAACCACCATTAGACTACCCACACAGCAGTCGGAAACCATTGGGAATGGCAATGCTGATTGCCAAAAGCAACCTAGAATTGTGGGGAATTCATTTTCTTAAATCCCAAAAATGGTTGCATTACCAGTGCTCACCACTATCAGAAAGCCGGCATTTTAAAACAACACCAGACTTTTTTTTTTTTTTTTGTGTGTAAAACTGAATAAATGAACCCAAAGCAGGCCAAAGAAAGACTTGCTGAGAGGTGGATACAATGTAAAGTTATATTCTGAAGTGACTTGAAGGTTTATAACAAGACTGGCTGAGCTGTGGATTTCAGCAGTTTAAGTAAATTTGGACTGAAAGACACTAAAAATCTAAATGTTTAAAAGAAATGACTGACCTACTTTGAGTGTCACATAGGTTGCAATTGTTTAAATGTCATAGTTTAAACTTAGAATCAGCATTTTAGCTGCATATGTAAAAATTGGTAGTTTTATTTGAATGCAGAAAACTGGGTAACTAAAAGTGACATTAGCTGGGGCCTGGCTTAAGGAACTGAATTCTGCCCACCAGCTACCCCCGACAGGAGATGAGACTTGCACAACAGTTGTGTTCCCAGGCCTAGCTGCCTTTTGCTGCTACCACCAAAAGGGATATGACACTTCTCTGATTGAATTACCTGGGCTCTGCAGGAAATTGAACAAAGCCCTGTCCTGACTCAGGCAAATGTTTTATTATGGGGGCCGTAAAAGTGGCTTCCTCCTGGAAGGAAAGGGGAGGAGCACTGCCTGTGAGAGCAAGCTGGCTTGGCAGAACTGGAAAAACCAGAAATTCAACCTTGTGCTGGGGGGAAACCACACCCCTGTAGCCAGAATATGGTTTTAGAAAAAGATGAATAACTCATAGTACGGACTTGTAAAAATTATTTAAATGATACCATAATTCTTGTGATTTTTCTGCCTACATTTTAAGAGGTTTTTAGAATCGATGGCATGATCTGGGGGCAAACTAGCAGTTAAGAAGGTATTACTTAAAATGTATGCATGTTAAAAATCTGACACTTCATCAAGTAATGTCCATACTCCTTGCGCACATGTGTATAAATTTGGGGTAATGTCCGATATTACGAAACCAGTTAAAAAGTGCAAATGTTGCCATTTCTGAATGCAAGCTCCCAGGAAGAGCAGATTTGGACAGGGTATACCTCCTGTGATATGTGATGGGTGCATGTAATTTTAAACAAATGTGTACCTGTGCAAATATGTCTTTTGGGTCAAAATATAGATTGTGTGTAATTTGACAGGGGTGGGTTCTCTGTACCATAAACAGACCTCATCATGATGACACTTCATTTCATTCCCTCAATCAAGGGGAAGAGGATGAAGTGGCCAATGACAAGTGGAGAGGGGTAGGGCCTAGGAAGCTAGCCTTTCCACCCATTTTCAAAACACATAAAAGCAGACAGTCAGGACAGATAGGGACATTCTATTCCATCTGCTGCGGGACGCTCTGCCGGGAAAATCCATACTTTACCTCCATCAACCTCTAGAGAGCCAACATAGAGACTTCAATCTATCCACCTTCAGAGACCAAGACTTTACTTCAGAATTTGTAGCAGAGAGGTCAACTACAAGCTAAATCCCTCTTTAGCAGGCCTCAAATCATTGCCATTATCACAGCCAGGCGAGCTGTTTGAATTCTTTGCAAGAACTCTTGCCATTTGCCAGAGAGCAGTGTTGTATCCAGAGAGAGACCAGCTGAACCGGAGACCGCTGTATCCGGACCCACAGACCTGATCAGAACCAGAGATCCAGACCAGACCAGCAGAGTAGAGCTGACCCAGATGCTGTGCGCAGAGACCGTCCGTGGCGAGTGAAGAAAACCTGACCAGATCCGTGGCGAGGCCCATTCTATTTCTAAATATATTGTGAGTACCTAGCAGAACTGTGCAGAACCAATCTCTTAGTTAAAATAATCTAATCCAAGCTATTTTAATCTAAGTAGAACTGTCTCCTAACTGTCACCTGTCATTTGCAAAGCTGTCACCTGTCATTTCTAGTTGCTAGCTGTAACTTGTCACTTTGAACTTTTAAAATTTCAAATCTAAAAAACGACCTTTACCATATCGCTCATATCTCTGTGACCGTTTGTCTTAGAGACTTGCAGTAACTTTCCTCTGAAAGCTGGGAATCTTGGCTTTTCAGCGAACCTAGAACCGCATTCCTACACCCTACACTTTTGCCGCAATCGCGAAAAACGCACTCGCGAATTTGCCGCGATTTGCAAATTTCTCCACGTGTGAAAACAGCAGCTTCCTTGATTTCCTTGTTAAAAATTCGTTTGCCTCTTAAGAACCATCCCTGAATCATTGCTAGAGTGAGCCTGGACTAATATTAACTAGATACCACTCACCCTGAACCACCAGAGGGAATTAAAATCATTTTAGCACATTTTCCAATATATTGCTATCACATATAAAAGCATTTTGGGCCTGTGTTTCAAACTTCTGTAGTCGAAGCTTGCTGGGGTGAACTGAATTACATTTGATTGAATTTCTGAGAACTGTGTGCTTTCCTTCCATTTCCTTGCATTGCATAAAGGGGGGAGTGGATTGCCAGAGAAAAGTGATTACATTGTTTTGGTGAAACCATATTGAGTATTTTCTGTACTGCATTTTCATTCAACATTGCATCCATCTGAACTTATATAAAGCATTCTCTACCACCTTATTCTTCTGTTCCTATTCACAAGTGTGCCAGTGCCAGACTATCCATTATTGATTACTGCTCATATTAAGTGTCATATTCAATTATTAATTTATTATAAAGCGTGATATATATGTATATTGTTTAAATTATCAAATAAACCTTTAAACTTGCAAAACAGAACTACTTCTTGGCTCAGTGGGGTCAGGGGGATTCCAAGAGAGGGGTGTTATATAGGGGTAGTCATCCAGAACGGATGAACTGGACATAAAGATATATCAATAAGGGTTTCCATTCAGTATCCCAGACTAGGCATTGACTTAGCTGTAGTGTTGAATTGAATCCTCTTACACCATTTTGTCTGAAGAGCCAAAACCACGATCCCCACGGGTAGTTAACACTGTAGGAGGCTCCCCCTTCTTAATCATGGACAATTTAACGGGAATAATGATCAATTGGGCTACTCGATCCCCCTTGTGGATCGATAACAATTGGTCCCCACTATTCATCAGGATGACTTTAATCTCGCCTTGGTAATCAGCATCAATTACCCCTCCCAACACTTGAACTCCCTTCAATGCTAGGCCAGATCTAGGGGCAATCCATCCCATATGCTCTGGGGGAATTTGTACTCCAATCCCTGTTTCAATTACAACCATTCCTCTCGGGTCTAATCTAATTTCTTCATGGGAATGCAAGTCTACCCCTGCTGACTCGGGAGTTGCTCGATAGGGAGCTAAAGAACCCTGAGTAATTTCCCAGTACAATAGTGTTTCTCTGACTGAATTGGGTTGAACCTGTAAAGTAGGAGTCATTAATCGCATCAAAGGAGGTTCATGCTCATTCACAGGTCTATTGTTTAATACTTGCACCACATCAAACACACGATCACGCCAGCCTGCCAAATTGCCTTATCCAGACTTGCGCAACTGTTCTTTCAATAACCCATTCATTTGTTCAATTAACCCTGAAGCAGCTGGATAATAAGGTACATGATACAACCACTCAATGCTCTTTTCCTGACAATACTCCTGAATTAATTTGCCTTTGAAATGTGACCCATTGTCACTTTGAATCTGCAAAGGCACTCCATAATGTAATATGGTCTGATCTAACAACCTGATGATGTTCAGTTGTGTTGCACGTTTGCCCGGCAAAACCATCAAATATCCTGAGCATGTATCCAAAATAGTGCATGCATACTGGCAACCTCTACTGATTGGCATGGGACCGATATAATCAATCTGCCAAATTTGACCTGGTAATTTTCCTCTTCGCAATGTACCTCGAACAATCTGAGGGATAGGTCTATGCAGTTGGAGTTGGCACACTGGACATTGCAAAATGGTTGTTTTCACTACTTCTAAAGGAAGACTGATTCCTCGAGCCTGTGCTCACCTGATAGTAGCCTTTTCTCCAAAGTGCCCACATTTCTGATGGGCCCATTTGGCCAAACCCTCCAAATCGTCTTCCTGAGCCTCTGCATCCACAGATGAAATCTTGGTGTGTTCGTCTGCAACAGAATTAAACCAACGTTCTAATGAGTCTGTGGCACAATGCACGTCCACATGATATACAGTGACTTCCCTTTGTAATAACATTTCTGCAATATCTTGCCACAGTTCTTTTCCCCACAACTCTTTTGAATGAATCTTCCACCCATTCTTTTGCCAAGTTGGCAACCATACTGCCAATCCATTAGCCACTGACCATGAATCTGTGTACACCTAACATTGTCCAGGGGTCTCTTGTTTCAATGCTTGGTAAACTCCATAAAGCTCTGCAAACTAACTGCTCTTCCCTTTCCCTGACGTTGTGAACATCTTTTTTGTCTTGGGATTGTACAACACTGCTTTCCAGTACCGCTCAGTTCCCACATATCGAGCTGAGCCATCCGTGAAGCAAGCATGCTCTGTTTGCTCCACGGTCAAATCGCTGTAAGGTACTCCCCATTTCACGGGAGACTCACGTTTCTCAGGCACTTCCAGTGGTATGTAATCTGAGGGCGGTATGTTGGCTACTTGCTCATGTAATTTTGCAACTCCACCCTTCCCTGATTTGGCTCTGTCTTGAATATACCATTTCCATTTAATTATGCTGGCTTCTTGAGCATGTCCTATTCTATGCATTTTAGGAGAGCTCAGTACCCATTGCATGATTGGTATTTCTGGTCTCATTAATACATCATGGCCCACCGTCATTTGCTCGGTATCAACAAGGGCCCAATAACACACCAGCAATTGCTTTTCAAACGGAGTGTATGAGTTACCAGCATCGGGCAACTTACGACTCCAAAACCCCAATGGCACACGTTTCCTGTTTTGTTTCTGCCACACACTCAATATGCTACTTTGGATGCATTAGAATTTGCAATTGGAAGGGGTTTTCATTCTGTTATTTAACACCATGCCCTCAACAACTCATGCTCACTAAGAAGCTTAGATTTGTCATGTGTGCATTATGGGATACCTTCCAACCACCCTCATACGCATGGGATGTAGGTGTTGTCTGTAAGACATGCCACTATGCCCCAGGCATTCTGGAACATTCGGTCTGAGGTGGTAAAACAATAGAAAGGTAGCTGTGAGAGGTTCTACTGCAGCACTGCCCCAAGACAAATGATGCCATCTCCTCGCTGTCCTGCCCCACTGGCAGCATGACTGTCTTGGCAAGTGGGGAATTCATTATATTTCCTTGTTTTGTTCCCTCAACATTAATGTATTTACACAATATCCGAAAAACAATATATACATTCATGATTAGCATATACAGTAAAAACAACAGGCAGTAAAATAAAAACAATATATTCCAAATAATAATAAATACTGAACGGATTCATTGATATCCCACACTTATTTCCTGCACCTACAAACTGTACAAGAGAAAAAAGCACATCAAATAAAAAAAAGTAGGGGGTACATTAAAAATAAATAGATAAATATACTGTTTACTGAATTTAATCAAAATAACATTGGTGGAGCAGATCAAAACCTGATAACCAGGGTCCCCCACTTAATAAGGCATTTGCTTAGTTGATGAGGTGCACACTAGGTTTGACCAGTAGTCTCCAATTTACCACTTGTTTACCAGATAGGTTCTGAAACCTGCAGTCACCAGTGTCTTGATGCCTATGTCCTTAAAAGGTAATCCACATCAACAAGTTCTCCACTTCTTTGCCATGCATTTATAGCCTGAGACTGCACATGGCGTTGTGGATTCTGTGACCCCCGATGGGTGAGAAGAATCTGCCTATTAGTTAATAGATAAATCACGTCTTGGAAAGCGGTCTCGGCACATATAAAAGATACATTGGGCAAAAACAGTTCCAAGATGTGTTGACGATATGGCCCATTGGACTGGTAGGGAGCAATATGTACAAATGTTACACTCAGCTGGTGTACATTCAAATCCTGCAAGGATTGTCTAACTAAAGTTTTAAATCTCAGCCCCATTTCCCTTCATACTTGTGTATTACAAGTAGGGCTACTTGTAATGCACACATGCCGACACACAGACCTCATCTCACAGTACTTTTCTCCTGTGAAAAGATGCCGGCCCAAACTCTGGCTACCCACACTCTGTACAGTGTTACATCGCTCTCAAACTATATCTGTACTTTAAACAATAAAATATAAAAATGAAAAATAATACAATTTGTACTCCAGGCTTGGCCAGCCAGTTCTCCTGGTATATTAAAGGAACAATCATCGCCTTGACTCAGAAACTGTGTTAGGCCACATGCTGGTTTATCTCTATTCTAGTGGAAGTAGTTAAAGAGTGTTTTAATGGGAATATAATGCCTTGTCTACTTCAAGGAAGCACTACATAATGCAGCCTCTACTCATGGTAAGGGATACTTCTGCTGAATTTCTGGAGTAGCTGTTACCTTATCTAGCCAGATCAGCTGCTCTGATGCTGTTAGACCTGTCAGGAAGAGGCCTGAAACAATAGGTTAGTAATGTTATCTCTGCAGATTCACCTACTGTGTATGTGCAAGAGAGCAGATTCTTTCTTTTGGATAAGATGCTATTCTTGGGTTCAAGATACTTGAGTTCTAATGATGGCTTAGGCACTTGACCAAAGAATTGCAGAATTGTGGCATTTGAAAAAAATCACTTGTCCATCTTACAGTACATATTTGGCATCTACTGTAGCATAGAGAGCAAGTCACGCCCTATTTACCCTGGGGCCCATTTATCCTTCTACCACTTCACATTTATTTATTTACTTATTTCATTGCTTATAGATAAAACGTAGCATGAGGGCAGTGGAAACTTTAAACAGGGAGGGATTCAGCACTGGGCTTGGTATTTTATGCAATAGCGTATGTTGGCTGGTATTGTTAAAAGAGACACTGTTTTAGTGTTTTGCAGAACTGGAGGATGGTGGGTGCATTTTCAGCCTCCGCTGGGATTGAGTTCCAGATCTTCAAGGCATGGCAAGAGAAGTAGTGTTTGCGAGTCTTCTCTTTGAGAGCTAGCCTAGAATATTCAACCTTTTGATAATTGGGCCACATGAGGTGTGAGAGCCTCCATAGGTTTGACATTTAGCTGTCAAATATGTTAGTATTCCATTAAAGACTGATTTGAGCATGATACATGCAGTTTTGAATATGATCCAATTGGGCAGAGGGGGCCAGGATAATATTAAAAACATTCATATATCATGTATGGGATAAGGGAGTGCGAAGACGGCCCATGCAGTAGTAGTGTGGCTTGCACTCACCCCCATCTACTATTTTGAGGAGATCATGTCAGCAGCATGAGGAGGAGTTGTGCCAATGAGTGTACGAAACTAGATGTCCGGGTGCAGCAGAGCACACGGTCACCAGCTGGGGCTACATGCACCACAATCCTATCACCTCAGTGGGGTCAGGACCTGTTCACAATCCCTGTACTACAATGCATGTGGGCAATCTTTCTGCCACCTTTCATGCTTCTTTGCCACCATACCTCGAACCTCCTGAAACCAAACTAATGAGTGCCCAAGTGTGATTATCAATTGTGCGTGCATGCACTGTATGAAAACAAGGGAAACTTTGAATGGGTGGCTGACTGCATGCAGAAATCTTGTCATCACTTACCTGCCCTATTTGTACCCGCCCCTCTGTGTCAACTGAATGCAAATGATAACCAGATCCTTCTTGGTTCTCAGAGTGACTCTGAAAATAAAATGCCATAGTTTATGGTGTACAGTGTGGCCGGGTTCCTCTAGCAGTCACCCTGATTATTTGCAGAGTACACTTGGGCCCCTTAGAAACTCCCAGTCGCAAGAACCGAGGACTCAGCCATGGGGCAGAGTAACTGTTGTTTATTAGCATATAAACATAACAGGAATCACACCAGAAAAACAAAGTTATTCTAGAGCTGTCAGCTTCTACGCATGTGTCACCCGGTTTTATTCCTGTTTGACGTCACAAATCGAGGTTCGCTCCCGAAAACCTACCAGACATTCATATTGGTCAGTTTGGCTTGGATATATATAAGAATGTATAGGTTTGTTTTGTGATTAGTTAGTTATGTCCAGTGACTCCTCCTAAGGACGCATCTACTAGCTCCTGTCTACAATGTTGCAGGGTTCGCCGACAGACCATTGGCCCTTGCAACAAATTATATCCCCACATGAAAGGTGAATTTGGATTGGGCAGTATGTGTCCTCCCAGCCTTGGGAGCCTAGACAGTTCTCGGACTGAATGTACCTCTTGAAGGTAATGAGAAAGAACATTGAGGTTCGAAGCGTTCTCAAATGTTGCTATTTTCAGATCACCGAAGCCTGTAAGAATGCAGTTAGTTAATGAAACGTGGGCAACACTTGTATCTTCTTCTCTCTGGTTCTCTGGGAACAGTCTTCTCTTCTCATGTGTCGAGACTATGAAATTAAGCCCTTTTGTCTGTAATTATGAGGATTTTAGTCTGAATTTCTGAGGTGGCTCACTATCTCCGTAGCTGGAATTTTCCTGCTTCCACTTTGTCCTTGGCTGGGTGTCCTGTTTCTCCTCACCTCAAGGTGCAGTGATCGCGTGAGTTTGTCTGTGCAGTCAGAATCTGTCTCTCTTTTTTTGTTCATTTCAGAGGCCTACAACTTCAATAGTATTACTTATGGCTTCTCCATGTTAGTAGCTGTTAAGCATGTGCAAGCTAAATATATGAATTATATGCATCTTGTGGTTTCAGCTTCGGCGAAAAGACATGAATATAGAGATAGGTATGTGTGTTCATCCCCTGCCTAAATGTGTCATAAGCATGTGCTTCATGCCCATATGCAATATAGTACTTCAGGTTTGTGTAGCTTCATGAATGGATGAATATGTACTTCATGTATAAACGCGGCTAAGTCGAGTTGTCAGTAATGACGTCATTGTTTTCTGATTTCCCAGTCAGTGGTTGTGATCGATTGATGCCAATTCCATGTCGTCCAAATCATCAATTGGGTATGGACTGATGTTGTATAACAGAATATCGCTTTTCACACCTGCGATACATCGATGAATGCAGTGATGGGCCTAAGAGTGAGGCACATCTATCGTTCCTGTGTCTTCATGTCGAGAGTCTGTTGGGGGGCATGAGGGTCAGATTTAGCCCCTCGTCTATAATGGAGTAAGTGTTGTGTGACATTGGATGTAGGAGTTTTAGTTCAGCTTAACGGGAATAAGGATGCTGTTCACCTCCCATGGATTTATGGGTAATCAGGTGGGGATTTTGACAACCATCTTTCCATCAAGCCCATGTTTCATGTTGTCACTAAAACAGCACAATTATATTTGTATATAATCTACAAATCGCCACTACAAAAATAGATTGCAGGCTGCTTTTATATATTTGTCTTGTTTGTATGACTTTAAAATAAAATTAAAGTGATGCCTTCTTCGCAAGGAATGCTGATGTTGTGAGCTCTGGCTGTGCTGCTCTGATTGGTGTGCATTTTGCGCAAGTGCCTAGAAGTTATTTGGATGACTTCTGTTACAGTATAACAAACAAACAGACCCACCACTTGTATTTTATTAATTCTTTTTCACCTCGCCACCTTCTCACACAGAGTCAGGAATCATCAGCCCGTTAACAGGTAGTCACAGTTATAAAAAAAAAAGTGCTATCTCTTTCAGCTCACATGATTGGCATTCCCTTCATTCAATGTTTAACTATTGAGCTCTATTACATGTATCATTGAAGTCTCCATTTTGTCTGTGTTGCTAGAGAGACGTTCAACTCTGTGTTAGAGCTCTTGCAGCAATGGTTACAGGGGCCCTGGCATTTGTCATTTAGATAATGATGTGTTATTTATATAGCAGCTTTATCTAAAGCGCTTTACAGAGCACATATTTACATACAATATCACCCAACTGAAATTGGTACTCATTTATCGACCTCGGAAGGATGAAAGGCTGAGTTGGCCTTGCCGGGATTCGAGCCTGCGACCTGCAGATCAGGCTCAGATCGCAGCAGCGAGCGCTCAACCCGCATCCAGGTGAACGCGTTGCAATTGTGTAGGGCATTTTGCAGTGCAGAAGCTAGTGCAACTGTTGAAACTGAGGAGAGAGTTCCAATGTTGCTTTTAAAAAGTTCCTTTCATTTCATTACAGTTTGTTCAGAAATATTTCCATTAAACCATAAGAAGATAAAATTAACAACAATACATATGCGGCAAATAGCACAACGTATCAAGAAAAAAAATAACGATGGATCATGATACAAAATTGAACATTAAAATTGATGAAAAATATACTTTGCACCACTCTGTGAATCATATTTTTTTTGTTTGGCAGTGAAAAGTTACTTTGCACCATTGCAAAATCACTTTGCACCACATTAACATTTTCATGAGTCAGGCCCTAAGAGTCTGAGTATTTCTGCATCAACATATTACTTAAAAAAGTAAAAACATCCTTAATCAATCGTTCGGATTATGGAAAACTGGATGTTTTGTCATAAAAGCAACCCAATTGCCAACAAGTGCATGCTCTACATACTCCACACTAAGGGGCTAATTCATGGAATTATTTGCGCCAAAAAACGGGGATTTGTGTGCCATTCTGCCCGCAAATCCCTGTTTAACAAATGGGGATTTGTGGGCAGAAATCCCCGTTTTCGGCACAAATAATTCCACGAATCAGCCCCCAAATGTCTTATTTTACAGTTATCTATATTGTATATTGAGCTTGGCAGGTAACTCATAATTGTGATGGTTATAAGGCTTGGAGCACATAATACCTGCTTTAAAAGATAATGGGCCTCATTACAACTCAGGCGTTAAGGGTTAATGCCATCGTTAACCCTTAACGCCTGATTCCAATTTTAACGGCTGCTTTTAGCAGGCGTTAAAATCCATGGCGCTAAACCGCCTTGGCGCTAATTACGGCACCGTAATTTACAGTGCCGTAATTAGCGCCTTCCCCACTCCCATTATGCCCTATGGGGCAAAAATGGGAATGGGGAAGGGTAAATGGGGATTTACTGCCCCACTCACCTTGGAATGGGGCGGTAAATCCGCCATCCACCATGGTGTAAACGTAGTTTACACCATGGTGGTAAAGTTGGTGTACTTACCGCCTGGGTCGTAATGACCCCAAATGATGTGTTATTTATATAGCGCCTTAAAACTAAGCGCTTTATAGAGCACATATTTACGTGCAATATCACCCAACCGAAATTGGTACTCATTTATCGACCTCGGAAGGATTAAAGGTGAGTTGGCCTGGCTGGGATTCGAACATGCGACCTGCAGATCACGCTCAGACCACAGCAGCAAGCGTGCAACCCGCTGAGCTATCTTACCGGCATATTTAAATCTGTCCCAATACACTACATGGCTAGTTTTCTGTTTTTTCTCCACTTCTGCTCCACAGGTTTTAAACTTCACCTACAGTTTATACATTTTGTTTGAAAAAAGAAACTGAAAAAAAAGTGTATTTGAACTTTTTGGAAAAGTGATTAGAAGTAACTATGGGCAATCAGCCGCATGTACCCTGCCCACTAATAGATATGAGAAAGTGGCAAGTATCTTTCAGCTTTCGATATTGCAAACTGTTAAAGGGCATTTTTTGAGCTCAGAGACTGCTAATTACCATTGCTACATTCTAGGTTTGTTCTGAAGTAAAGCTTCTTCCTGTTGGCGCTTCCTAACCTTTCTAAGAACAGAAACTTGAACAAAACTGATACAGAGAGCCTCATTATGAGTCTGGCTGTGGCCGTGCCGGTAAATACCGAAATGGCTGCCACCGGAGTCTTTTTTTTCCGGTACCCAGCATTGGGGACTTACCGGGGCATTACAGCCCTGGCAGTCCTGGTAATTCCTCATTGCCAGGTGCCAGAAAACATTACTCCCCATTCCCATTTGAGTCCCATTGCACTCAATGGGAATGGGGAGGACGGATGCACCGGCACCATTCATAAATGGTGCCGGTGCATCCTTCAAAGTTTGTGAGTGAGTGCCGTTCTGCCCGCCAGGTCAGACCTGGTGGGCGAAAAGGCACCCGCTCGCAGAACTCATAGTTTGCCAGTCCGGAAATAACGGTACCAGCAAGCTTCCGGGACGGCAAGCTTATAATGAGGCCCAGAGAGTTCTCCCCCTGGGAATAAAGCACAAAATCAGCTCTTTGTTGTTCACAGGAACAAACAAAGTGCCCCATGATCCCACATAAGCATACTTGAAAAGCGGAGGGTGAATGGTCCTGGACACATGTATCTACTCGTGATAAACCATAATGGCCAAAGGATTGAGCACTGAGATTGAACTGCGATATTGCCTACATGTGATCATTACAGGAAGACCAGCAATTGGATTGGCATAGAGGCTTGATCAGTGGTCGAAGTGGACAGGAGCGGTCGGGAGCGGTCGGGAGCGGTCGGGAGCGGTGCTCCTCTACTTTTTTTTACTAAGCTTCACTGTTCCTATACTTTTTTTTTTTTTTAAAGAAACCGTTCTGGAACGGTTTCATTTTAAAATAAAAGTGTAAGAAGAAGTTAAAACTTGCACTTCAGTGCACTGCATCAGGGGTAGGTGGGAGGGGTGGCCTTAATCTTTAGCATGCTCCTTCAGAGATGCTAATGGTGAGTAATTAGAAAGGGGAGGGTGCGTGAAGCTCATGCTTTGGGGGCAACGAATAGAGTTAATGGGGTTATCTAAAAATTAATTTTGCATTTTATTTCGCCGTTTCTTTCCGCCTTTAGACAGTGCTAGGGGTAGAATTGAGGAAAGGTGGGACCCAGGTGTGGGGTTTGTATTGGGTGAGGGATGAGGTGTGGGGATGGGGTTTGTGGGGGAAGGCCAGCAGGGAACATAGCTCCACTACTACTTTTCGTACACTTCGACCACTGGGCTTGATTCTCCTGCTACACTAAAAAGGCCAAGGATCTAGTGGGCACCTAGACTGCAAACTCCATGTCACCCATAAGAAATACATTTTCACACGGTCAAGGTTTGAATCGGCTTTGATTGACCAAATATTTCTTGCATGTAAAGTTGGCATCGTCCTGGTATCGAAAATAGATTAGACTGCAACAAAGTGGCTACATATTTCCTGATTTTTAAGCCTGACCCATTTCAGATATTACCCCATTGTCACTAAACAATATATCTCATTCGTTAAAAAGAAAATGCCACCTGATGTCTGTACACATGAATGTATACGCCCTTCAGGTGGTACACTCTATGTTAACATAATGTTTCTAGTCCATGCTCTTACCTTCCTAGTAAGTCCTTAAGAAGCCTGCTACAGAAATCTGTCTATATCCTGCACATGACTGGTTGAACTTCTTGGAGTCTAACTCAATCTCCTATACTCATAGGGCTTCTAAAAAGAGGATCATGCTTTTGGTTAAAAGAAACAGCTGTTATTTACAGAACTACTGAGCTGCAGCACAAAGTGACCCCTGTGAAAAAAGGCAACATTCATACATTTTGTTGGCAATGTAGTTCCCTCATTTCAGGCAATAAGACATCCTAATTCAAATGTGTACTCTTTGGCGGTGAGAATATACTTGACTTAATAACCTTGATGTAAAAATGTAAATCCCAAAAAACAGACTGGTACAAGTCTGGTGTATTTCAACAGTATTTTCCATAGGTTCTACATTAAAATATTGGTTTCCAATAATGTACCATTCACATATCTTCAATTTCTAAACAAAGATTAGTGTTTTTTCAATAATGCCCATAACTTGCACAATTTAGACTTTCAGAATATATTCTGTAGTGGTCAGATTGCATATGAGGCATAAGCCCTGGGTAATGATAATGATAATGATAGTGATGTGTTATTTATATAGCGCCTTAATCCTGAGCGCTTCATTAGTTGTTAGTTAGTTGTTAGTTATATTGTTATCACTACACGGCTGTGACGCTGCATACAGAATGCAAAATGGAGTGTAAGACCGTGTGCAAGGTAAATGCAAATCACAAAATGCTTTCCAGGATTATGGTTTTAATTATTTTATTCCAATATGTTTCTAAAATGGAACAAATAATGAGTCAAACGTATTGTGGCCAACTTTATGACTGCTTGTGCTTAATTTTGAGAACATGGTATGTTCAACAAACATGTCTGACTAAGATGTTATTTAAAATGCATTCTAAGCACTATTAACAATATCAATTGTTTCAATAAATACTGTTGTGTTTGCTGTGCAGTCAGATTCATGGTCCTTTAGATAAGGCAGCGGTCGCAGGGCTGCATTCCATGCATATTCCTTCAATTACTGCGGTTTAAACTCATAATTGTCTCTTTATCTTCTATGAGAAATCACTGTCCTGCGTGTGTTTCTTTGGTACTCCTTTCACTCTGACTATAAAAGGTATCCCAACATTGTATTTTTCTGTGTCACGACTTTTAAAAAGGCAGACCTATTGGCGTTGGCACTGCTTGTCTGAAAACAGCTCTTCTCCACTGCAAAGCATCGGCAAACCCCAAACCTTTGTGACTTTGGGAAATCAGTGTTCCACTAGTCCCAAGTGAACCCGAATTTTGCTTCGTCACATTTCCCAGGGAGCCATTGATGTCTTTCCCAACCTTGTGTCTTTAGGGGCTGAGAATGTACGTCACTGCAATGACAAATGTTTTGCTACATGATATTGCATCAAGGCAACAGCATGCCACGTACTATTTGCAAGCACGCAGGTAGGAACAGGAATGCACTGATTTTCTTTTCAAACCGAGCACATTCACGCTAAATGCTGAATCCCTTGCAAGTTTGATTTGATTTTATGTTTTGCTTTAAGGATATTTTAAGAAATCCCAGAAAGTGACAACCAAACCTTGTGACTGAACTGCATAAAAAAGCTTGACGAGCACTGCATAATCGTTACTGGCTCCCAGTCAGGACCAGAAAAAATTCAAGATCCTTGGCATATCACTTTTAAATGCATCTCATGCTCTTCCACCCCCACTCGCTGCTGATGCCTTCAGTGTGTAGACCAGCAGTTGCACACATTGTGAGTTCATTGACTTCATAGTGTGTGTTAAAGGCAAGGCATGAATACATGAACACATACATATCTGACGTGTGAACCCTAGTTAGACCAGTCTAAGTTAACCTTTCGTAGCTGGCTTTTAATCAGGTTTCTGGTTCGAATTATCTCACAATTTGCTGTTATGGTGGTTTCGACACAAATGTGTTCTGTGTTGTACTTTCCATAAGACGACAGCATTTAAATGCAGTGGAGATGATAAGCTAAAATGGTCCCTCTCTGACTCTCCCCTCCCCCCCCCAACCACCCCTATTTTTCTCTCTCTCTCCCTCTCTCCGTTTCTGGGAGTTGAGACTGTCTGGCTAGCCATGCATTCTATGCAAGACTGGTTTCATTTTCACTTAGTCTGTACCAATGGTTTTAAATAACAGAAGTGAAAGTATGATTCACAATCTAACAGAGGAGCTTTCACACTTTCTAATCCCTCACAGAGTCAGATAACTGGCAGGGTAATTCTTGTTGATGTCATTTGAAGAATATCTGCATTTTTACAGAAAAACCCTAAATCGGCTGTGGAATTTCGAAACTCGTGGGGATACCCCCAATAAACTGTCGTGTGCCAAGCAGATGTCATTACAAAAAGTATACTTAAAACATGCAGCCATTCTATATTGATGATAAAGTTCACAATTTAAAATGTTTGCACAGTTTAGCTCATGTGACAATTTATACGAGCAGCAGATGTTTCTTTCATAAATATTTCCTATGAGCCCTGGGCAGCGTATTCTAATGCAGTATCTTCTATCTATGCAGGACATTAAGATACAACGAAGAAACGTAATACATTCTTAAACAATAGCCATTGTTTAGCTGAAAAACCTTGAAAGCAACTTAATCGAGCAAGTTTGGCCAAAGCCATGTGTCTAGGCTCTATCAAGGCTCTACAATGCCAAGGGGCATCCTTGCAGAGTCAGGTATTGCCATCCTTTTCCAGGTGCAGCATCTAATGCCCAAATGCCGTCACTAACCACCAGGTGAAGCCATAGATGCCCATCTATAACCAGCATATGCCCCAGTCAAGGACTACATGAAGAAACAATTCTCACTGCAACCTGACGCCTCATGAAGTAGCGCTGAATGATTTGCAACGAGCAGAATCTGAGACCTGGGGCCTCATTACGACCCTGGCGCTAAGGGATTACCGGTACCGGTAAATTAATCCCTTAGCGCCTGATTACGAGGTCCCTTTGCGGGTTCCCACCTTAACGGCTGGTTTTACCAGCCGTTAAGGAATGGACCCGCAAAGGGACCTTGGTGCTAATTACGGTACCGCAATTTGCGGTACCGTAATTACCGCCTTCCCCATTCTCATTATGCCCTATGGAGCAAAAATGGGAATGGGGAAGGGCCATGGAGGAAGGGGGAATTACTGCCCCGCCAACCTTGTAATGGGGTGGTAATTCCCCCTTTCTCCATGGCGGAGTCGATAAGTTACCGGCATGGACCATGGTGCTATTAGCACCATGGTTTTCTGCCTGGGTCGTAATGAGGCCCCTGGTCTGTAAGCTTATTAAATTAGTTCCCATCCCAGATCCAGACTAGGGCTCCAGTGGAGACAGAGTTCACACACTTTATTCAGAAGGTGGACTCAGTCGCCCCCCAGCTAAAATGAGAAACTTTGAAAGTACTCCTTGAATTTATGAATTAAAGCCAACCTCGGGGATCAGGCTTGCAGGCTGTACACTTCACTACTACACTATAAAACCTGATGAAAAAACAAAAAAACTAAAAAACTAAAGGTGAAATGTCCCATTTCGGTACTGCAAGTCCCAGGGAAAACAACTGTATTGGTTAAAAAACGCTATCAGTAACAAGAAAATACCAACAACTAAAACAGACCAAAATGACAAAAAATCTGCATCAAAGTGATGATTCTCCGACAACCTATGCACCACTTGACCAATTGTTAAAGGCAATTTCAGAACAATCTAGATCTAATGTTGGGGCTCCAATCTGCACTGACACCATCACAGATGGTGAGATTAATGTTAAAACAGCAATTCAATCTGCCACTAGACCTGATGACTTCCACCAACAAGAAATTAGAAAAGCGGTGGACGCCTATATGAGCAGTGGTCCACACAAACTTCCCTTACATAACAATGAACTATTTGGTAATCCAGTGATCGCTGTGTCTCGTGTAGATCCAAAAGTCCTCACATCTTGGTCAAACCCTGATAAAACTTTTACGGCTCCTACAATTGATCCCCATGTTTTGCTGGCGCAAATTACTCCAGAAATTGTACAATTTCTTCATACAGCAATTCACTCTAAACCTCAAGTTCTGACTGAGCCTGCTTGCACGTATAAAGCATTCACTACACAGTCGAATCCATCACTCAGAAAGTCCAACAGTTAACCTCCAGCAAATTTTTCCCTACTTCTTGCTTGTAAACCAACTCCTTCTATTCAATACAATTTGAATCGGAGATCATTATTGACCATCTTCTCCGAAATTCCATCTCTTGAGGACATCAACTCTGCTGACATTATATTAGTGGAATTTCCAACTAAATTGAATGTTAACTCAATCAGATTATGGATTAATTCTAGAGCCATACAAAATCTTATATGGATGGCCAGAAGTGAACTTTCATCTCTGGGCTTCATCCTTTCTATTGACACTCTGAATGTGACCACCCTTAACCAAAAAGGGCAATATCAAGCCAACACTTGTGTAGCTCTTAATGATCATCTGGCCAAACAGATCTACAAACCAAATGAATGTTTTTGTCGTGCAGCCATGCAACCAAATTAGCAAACATCTGAAATAAACACTCAATCTATCAATCTTGTTAGCTGGAACACCAGAGGCTTTGTTCATCTCATCAATAATAATAAAAATCTTCTTTTACATCATAATATTCTTATGTTACAAGAAACCTGGATGACGTCAGCCCCGGTTTGGGATGACTATATGTCTTTCTCAATCCTGCCCTCTGCGGGAACTCTGGCAGGCCCACGTCGGGGCTACTCATAGCCATCAAGATGGCTCAGGCAATGGTTGCTCAAGAATGGTGTTCCCCTAACAAGTTTCTACAAATGGTTAAATTAAGTATTCATAAGAGTGCTTATGCACCAATAAATGTTTATTGGAACACGGCTGGGATATCTGATGGATGCTTCTTTAATGATTTAACAGAATTGTTGAATTCAGTCGCCTTAGATTTATCCATCTCAAACATTAACATTGCAGGCGATTTAAATCTGGACTGCACTACCTACCAAACCTCCAACAATCCCAGGTTAAGTAAATGGTAGGCTCTTACTGCTAACTATAATTTAACTATGCTTAATGGAGCATTTCCATCAGATACTCCACTGAAACCAACTTGGAAATTGACTTTGTTTACGTTAATGCTCAATTATTTCCATGCATTGATGATTTTTGTATGGTTGACAATTTCAATAGCGATCATAACCAATTAATTGCTCAGTGGTCTATTCAAAGCTTGCCTACTAGGCCTCTTATGAAATATCCTCAAACCAATCTTATGCTAAATAATGGTGGAAACCGCCTATGATGGTCTCCACAAACCTTGTGTGAGCTTAGCGCAGCTATGGGTGATCATTACATGGATTAGTCGATTCATTATCCTGACCCGATGCAGCTCTTCCAGTCAACCAAACCTCTGAGTACAGCCTCAGGCCTGATAATGAATCGGCCAAAACTCCATGTTTTCAATGGGGAGGTTCAAAGACTGAAAGCTCCCACTCGGCTTCTTAAACGTCAGGTTCTGAATGAACCAGACTCAGTTCGAGCTCCCATGCTGAGGAATATTAAAACTAAACATAAAAATGCCTTAAAGACAATACGATCAAAATTGTATCAGCATGATGGAGAATCCATGTTCTGGTCCCTTCAATAGAAGAACGCTGTAGGTTTGTGGAGCCTACTCAACAAGGCTATAAACTATCCTCAATCAGTATCCCAAGCAAACAATGTGACAGAATTGAAGTGGGCCAACCATTTTCTCAATCTCTATGCGTGCCCCCCCCAATTCTTATGTCTTGCATTTTCGTGATGATTGTAGGAGTTTTCATTTTACCTATGACCTGGATGACATCAGATACTTATCAGCAGAATTAGTAACTCTGGTGCTTGTGGTCCTGATGGACTTTCCAATCGCACGTTTAAAAAGCATCCAGATCTTTGGGCCGATATTCTATATAAGATCTTTTCCTCCATTAACTTTACACAGCGCTTGCCCGTATCTTGGACTCACTCCATCATAGTCCCTATTTATAAAAAGGGTGATCGCTCTTCCCCGGCTAGCTACAGACCCATAGTGTTGCTGGATGCCCCGGAAAAAATCTTTCGAAGATTGTACTCAGGGACTTAAACCATTGGACTGAGAAATGTAATCTGAGCGACCCCTTCCAAACCGGCTTTGTGGCGGGTGTGGGAACCAGTCCAAATCTCATGATCTTGAATACACTAAAGGCAAAATACGCGGCAAAGAATCAAGTTCTATATTTAGCCTTTATTTATTTCAAGACCGCGTTCGATTCTATAGATAGTTCAATGCTAGTTGATAAACTACTTCAATATAATTGCCCCTCTTCTCGCATGACCTTAATTATCTTACTCATACAAACACAACTATTCAAGTAGATTATCATTAGCAGGAAAGCTTTCTTCTATCATCAAAATGCATCGAGGCCTCAAACAAACTGCTGCATTGTGGCCTCCTCCGTCTTCAATGTATTCTTGCTTGATTTAGGAATAATACTGCAAACCATTAAGGTTGACTCCCCTAAACTTGGATCTCATTTTATTAGCTACCTTCTTTATGTGGATGATTTAATACTTATTTCTCAAACGAAACGCTATTGGGTTACAAAAACTTTTAAACAGCCTGGCTTCGTATGTACTTGCCAACAATCTAATAATTAACACCCAGAAAACACAAATCATGATTTGTAAACCGCATGAAAGAACAAGATTGAAACCATACTGTTGGCATTTACAAAATGAGCCGTTATTGCAAGTTTTAAGGTATAAATACTTGGGAATAACTATTCAGGCTTCTATTTCATCACAGTTAATGGATGATGAAATGCATTCTAAACTTCACATGCTGATAACACAAGCCAAAGTTCTTAAGAAAAAATATGGGAAATTTACGTGGAAACACACCCTAATATTTTATGCACAGAAAGTGATTCCAACCATAAGCTATGGTGTTGAAACCCTGCTACCCAAAAAAACTCAGTGGTGGACGATTATAGAGGGTCGGTTTTGGAAACAATTGTTACATCTGCCCAAGAGCACCCCATTACCGATAATTCAATATGAATTGGGCATCCTTTGACTAGTAAAATGGAAAATGTGCACCCTGTTTAGGAAATTCATCTTGGGCATTTCTCTTCCGAACTCTTTGGGCATTATGGCGCAGCATCTTTTGGCACGGGATTATGGCTTTACAAAGTCGTGGTGCAATTTTGTTTTGGATGCCTTGGCTGATGCATCCATTACTTTGAATGTATTACTATATAATCCAACCCGAGCCAAACTAAAACTGCACTCACATGATTGGATTAACAACCGAAGGCTATGTCTAGAATATAAGGCCTTTGACGTCCGCGTGTTTGGGCACAAAGCTCTCTGTGAAACGGCGGCCTACCTGTTAAAATGCCCCTGCCTCTACATCAGTCAACAATTTCTAAGGTGTCGCTTAAATCTTTGGCCTACAAGAGAGGTCATGACCAGACGTAATCTGATATCGAAAGAACTTAATTTTTGTCGCTTCTGTGCTGATAAATAACAAATATAAACCATGGAACATTGTATCTTGCATTGTCCGATGTTATCTGTTCAGAGGGGAAATTATTTTACAAAATGTCTCCTGACCAGATATAGTCATATTACAATGGACAACATTTGCCATGAAATATCTAACAACCCGAAACTGGGCTTGCGTGTGACCATAGTTCACTTTCTAGATGCGATTTTCCCGAAATATTTTTCTGATGAAAGGCCTATTTAGTTGCAAGCACTTTAATGTCTCAGTTTGAACGGGTTAGTTTGATGGTTTTGAATCAAATATTGTGTTTGTTCTTTCCCTGTTTTTTGTTTTCCGATTTTCCTTGGGTTTGGATAAAAACATATATGTGTCTATATATACATGTATATTTATGCTGCAAATTGCTATATATTTTAGCTGTAAAACTTTGATTTTTTATATGTTTGAAATGATGATTGTATTATCCAAATCAAATAAAAAAATTAAAAAAAATAAAAACGCTATTAGAAGAAAATATCCTCTCTTGGTGTTGCGTGTGTGTTGATTTTATGAAAGGCAAATGCCATTCGTCCTGTGCAATTTGGGTGGTTATGCAAAGCCAATTTAATGAAATGTGCATATTTCACCTTGATAATCGTCAAAAAAGCTAATTGCTGACGACGTCACATCCCATGAAGCCTCCAACTTTATTTTTTAGGACTTGACCCCTGAATTCCTGACTCATATGCCGAGGTATAGCTGACACGTGACAGGTACACCCTCCTGCTACTTATAACCTCACAATTAATATGCTTCTATTGATTGGCCAGTTGCAACAGGCTCATGCAAAGACATGTGCTGCTTCAGAGCAGGAACTGACAAAAGGCAGTAAGATCACAAAGGACGTTTTGAAAAGGATAGGGGACAACAGAGGTGCAATTAAGAAGCAAGAGAGGGAAGATTAACGTTTTACAATTGGAAAAGACAGCTGAGTCAATAGGTGATGCAAAACATGTACTTTTTTAAATGATGTGTGAAGAAGCAGTAGTTTTCGTGTTCTTAGAAATGCGAAGGGTAAGCTTTTCAGAGGACTGGAACATGGGCCACTGACCTGTAACCTCTGAGGCATGGCCCTCATTACAAGTTTGCCGGTCCGGAAACAACGGTGCCGGTAAGCTTACCGGCACCGTTGTTTCCGGACCGGCAAACTACGAGTCTGCTGGTGGGTTCCATTCCGCCTGCCAGGTCTGACCCTGGTGGGTGGAACGGCACCCGCCACCAGACTTTCACAGAAGCACGGGCACCGTTGTTAACGGTGCCCGTGCTTCCGTGGTCCCCATTCCCATGGACTCTACAGGAATAGGGATTGACAGAATTGCAGGCGCCGGATTTACCGGACAAACAGGGCTGTAATGCTGGACTCATAATGAGTTTCTGAAACCTTGGTCTTGTATCTAGTCATAGGGAGATACTGCAGCATTTCTATTCCATATGTTGTTTACTCTGACTTTACATGTATGCACCATACTGCGATAATTACCCTTTTAAACGCCCAAACTGACAAAACTCCATAATAGCAACAATACTACCACTGCTAAACATTTCCAGCTCCTGTGCGGTTATGTTGTCGGCTTGCTCTCAAGATGCATTGCACTCTGTGTGGAATGTAGTGAGGTCATATATAATGTGAGGGTCTGAGTGTTGTTGAGCGTTCTGAGAAAGGCAGCTAGATCTGGATGATGGTGACTGTTGGATGTGCCAGTGACTGTCAGGATACTGACTTACCTGTTACCATTTATCTGGCACTCAGCCTCTTATTTACCCGCGTGGCTACCACATTTTGGTGATGAGTTGGTTCTCCTGCGGTTCCAGGGGCCGGTGCTGCAGCCATGGGAGCGATGAATAGACAGACACTGCTCTCCAGGAGTCCCATCCGCACCATGATGTACCAGTACTGGAAAGCGGGGACAAGGTGGATTGATTTTATTTTATTTATTTTATTTATTTGTGTTTATGCTTTATATATACCTTTACACAAATCTAAAAGAACATTATTTGTATAGGGAATTAGCTATATTCCATTGCAAACATAGAACATAAAACATTCAGTTACATTTCTTATAATATACGTTTATTAACATTTAATATGAATTAGATAATTCACATTAAAATAATATCACTGAAACACAATATACATCTCATCAATAAAATCCATAACACGTCCGCATTAAAAAACATCATAAAATAATAGAGAAAGAAAGAAAGAGGGGAGTAAGACAGCTCAGATAAATATGTACTCCATGTTGAAGTAAACACAAGTAAAACTACATATTATTATTCTATATGAAGTAAAAACATTAACATCAAATAATTCAATTAATTCAGTATCTGGGAAATTATTCGGGTGTTAGCCTTCTTCCAAACATAATAAGCAGCACCTGACATCACAACTGATTTAGGCAAGAAATTCCATCCCAGAACTGGCTCTCTTCAATATTTAAAATGGAAGATACACATGTGTCATAACCATGGGTATGCTGCCCCTGTAATTTTATGCATTGAGTAAGTATGTGCCGAAAGTTTTCAATTTGTATATGTGCCAAAAGGTTTCAATTTTTAAGCCACAAAGGTGACAGACCCTTTCTTCTCTGCGAATGCGTGACCAATGCCCTGTATGTTCTAGAGTTGGTAATATATTAAAGAGTAAATAAATAATAAATCTTCTAATTTCTTCATCACAAATTTTAGTAAGATACGTACATGGAACACCGGGTGTGAATGACTGTGTATTGTATTCCTTATACATAGTGCGCTTAGATAAATAATCGATGTTCATACAACCATCATATTCCTTAGCTTTCTTCTTAATGAGATTCATTCGCAAGGGATTAATTAATATCTCTTCCAAATCTAAATTAAGAAACTTTAAATAATCCTGAACCATTTTTTTCAAATCAACCAAGAAGGGATTATTACAATGTGTATTGTATTGGTCCACCATGAGTCATTTTTGAATCCAATATATGGTTCTAATGGATGTTATACCAAGTTCCATAAAAACGGCAGTCACTGGTACAGTCTAAGGGACATTTAAAATGGAGCGCATAACTTTTGCTTCTAAATGCACAATCCCATCTAAACTTTTTTCAGGTAAGGTCACTGGACAAGAGGTAACTCTCGGAATGATACTACTGGTATAAACCTTCATAAGGCCCTCTATATTATTGCTACAAATACCATATCATATCATATCATACCTTTTTATGCATAATGCTCCTCAAAAGGAGCCATTTTTTCATCACCTTTAAATGTACATTGTTTCAAAAATATCCTTACAAGGAGCATTTTTAATAGGGACTCCTAAGTACTTATACATGTCAACTATCTCTAATTTAACACCATTAATGTACAAGGCAGAATTAACAATTCCTTTTTTACCTTTAAAATTTTGGTTTTTAAACCATTTATTTGCAATTGATTATTTTGGGCATATTCAGCAACTGCATTAAGTGAGCGTTGCAACCCAATTGGGGTCATCAGCATAGCTGATCCATAGTACTGGCGTAGACCTAATAATGGGTTGAAAATTATGGACTTTTTAATAAATTGATCCATGTCTGCTACATACAAATTGTCTCGGGAGGATAGCTCAGAGTCAGCACGCTCGTCTTGGAAGCAAGACAACACGGAGCAACACAGGTTTGCTCCCCGGGTCCACGCTTAGAAACCTCTGGCTATTAAGCATGTTATGAAGAACCCATTACAATTACAATGTTGGAGCTAAAACACAACCCTGCTTGATACATGTCTTAGTAACAATATCATGGGTAAGTGCACCAGTGTTATTATCCTTAATTCTAACAGTCGTATCAGAGTATAAAGAGATAATAAAATGTAATAACACAGCCTAGATACCGTGTCAAAGGCTTTACTAAAATCAATAAAAAAACATATAAGTAATCCTGCTTTTTCTATTTAGTAGCTGCGATAAAATAATTCAATAAACTGATGTTGGTCAAAGTATTCATACCTCGCGAAGACCAGTTTGAAACAGTGGCAAAATCTCAGAATCAAAGATCCACTTGTTTAAGACTCTTATAAGCAAAGCAGCAAAAACGTTTTGGTTGGGATCAACCCTGGGCAATAATCTATAATTGGCAGGTTTAGAATTATCTCCACCATTAAATATTGGGACCATAATACATTTCTGCCAGCTCGTCGGAATAATACCATTCCTTATTATGTTCTTAAATAGCTCTTTTTAATACTGGTGCCCAGAAAGTAGGATTATTTTTCAATAATTGAAATAAATAAAGAATTTGAAAGAATTTGAAAGAAATAAAGTTCACTCACTGATTTGCTCCCCTCTTCCGTACTAATTCAATTAGTTTCCATATTAGAAAGGGAGTGACTATTGGCTCTGATCATAGACCAACATTTCTTTTATTTAATAGTTTGAAGATATATCTCCAATTAGCATTTGTAGTGGATGATTTATGCATTTTCAACCAGTTTTTATATCTAATTGATGCCAGGATTTTAAGTTACTGCTTTGCGGCATAGCTAAATGAAAGATCTTTATAAATAACTCTACATTGGGCCTCATTCTAAGGCTGGCGGCCGTAATATGAATGGTGCCGGTAAGGCACCGTTCATACCAGGCTGCCGCATTACGAGTTCTGCTCGCGGGTTCCTGACAGCCCGCCTTGTTTTACCTGGCGGGCTGTGCAGCACCCGCGAGCATAGCTTGTAATGCCGCCGGCACCGTTATTAAGGTTGCCGGTGCATCCATGCTCCCCACACCCATTCTGCCCATTGGGCAGACTGGGGATCGGGAGCCCAGCATTACCGCCTCCCGAGAATGGGCAATTACCGGCCCACTCACCTCGTAATGGGCCAGTTATTGCCCAATCGTGGGAGGCGGTGCCGGTAGCAAGCATGGCGGTAGCTGTGCCTGCCATACAGGCACGGTTACATCCATGCTCGTAATGAGGCCCATTGTCATCATCAGCATATTCAAATTCCAATGATTATAATGAACCCATGAACATTACAAAGAGCTGTTAGCCTGTATATAATGATTCAATTTCTCTAAGTTTTTGTTACTCCATGTGATTGTATTCCCTTTAAAATGTACATGGACCGGTTCATTGTAATGGGCAATCTCAAAGGTTTGGAAAGTCGTAAGTGACCATGTCATTGCTGCATGGTCACTAAGCGTATTAAATTAAATACTTATTGGGTGACATCGAGTCCATAAATCTGAGTCCACATGTACACATTCCAAGGATGAGGCACTAGTTCCACTAGACCAGGTAATACCACATGTGTTGAGGGTGCTTCCCTTGAGATGAAGACATGGGATATCTCAAATATAGAAAAGCTGTGCCCATTTGCTCCCTCGGTCATTGATGGTCCATATTGAATCAAAGTGGTCCAGATTGAATTTATCCAAATTGGGGGCATTTAAGTCCCCAGCAATTAAAATGTTGTGATTGAGAAAGTCTGAATAACATGTATTAATTATATTACCAATTGCTGAGACTATTCATTAATGTTTCCATTACAGGGTGGTGAATATATATTGATAAGCAATATATCTTTTAAAAGTAGAGAAAATGCAGAACGACAGACAATACATATTGGGAATTATATTACAAACAGTAAGGCCTAATCCATACAAGTGATTGGGCTCCAATAGCTAGTCCTCCCATAGGTCTTCCTCTTGGTCCTTTAATTACATGGCGAGTAATAACTTCATAGACATCAATTATTAAATCCTTAACTGCCCAAGTCTCTTGTAATAGAAAGACATGACTAGAGCCTGTAAGGGCCTGACCATCTGGGTTATTGAGAAAAGAGTTATATCCTCTTGTATTCCAACATAACCATTTGATTGAGGTGCAATTGATGCAGGGTCATTTAGAACCAGAGGAAAGCTGTTGCCATTTTTATGTTTCATATAAATCCTCTTTGGATTTTCCAATACTGAGTTTCCTATTTATCAGTTGGTCACTATGGCCCATAGATGTCTCATCATATCTCGTTATGACATTATACCCTAACTTTAGCAATGAATCTGAGCATAAATGCAATAAAGCTGGCACTGCTGGATGGGAAAATTCTAGTAGTACCCAATTGGGTGAACTACCCCATTTGGGTAATTCCAATCTCTTCATATCCACATTTCGTAGTATGGAAAGACAAGGAATAGAATTCCATGACGCTAAAAGTCCAGTTCTATTAAAGAATGGATTATAATTAGTGGGATCAATTTCTTCCAATTTTACAAAGGAACTCAGCGTATTCGGTAAATCATCTTAATTTGTTATGATGGGAAGGGATACATTGATGGGAAGGGATACATTAGTAATACTATATTTTGTGGGATTCATGCTTCACAATGGCAATGTTTCTACAGGCATCAAGGGAAGTTTAAAATCTATCCTAGACGATTTTGGCTTAAGGGGATCATTAGCTGTTTCCTGAAGTGGTTGTGCCGATCTACCGGACACAGAATAATTCGTAACCCACTTGTCCAATGGACCTCTCAGATCTACCTATCTAGTTTCCCCACTCCCGCCAACACATGAAATAATAGTGTTAGAGGACTTGAGTTAAATGGGTAAATCCACTATGTCTTCATCCTCGACTATTGGTTGTTCTTTTATGCTATATACTGTTCTTTGTAAAGAGGGTAAGAGGGGTAGATTGTGGGATGTCTTAACCCACTTTTGCTCTGCCATTAGGCATCACTGTGTTCTGATGGTGCCAGAAACATCAAAATGGCCGCAAAACCCTTGTGCGTGCCAAAACCTCTGAAAACCGCGCCCTGCAAAGCACAAAAAGGTGGCTGCCCAATCTACCACGCATGTTGTCAGTGGTGTAACAGAGATCTCACTCCTGAAATATGTCACTGGGCTCCACAACAAGTGTAAATGGAGCTCTGCTAAAGGAAACTACAAACTCTTGCTTTAAATCCTTTTTCTTTGTTGCTGAAACTGCAGAATGCCAGCACAAAACACCCTTAAACATCCGAAATTCTTACTGGGTGCTACAATTCACTTAGTTCATGAAATCATTGTGAACTTACAATGTCCTGAAAAGCTGAAAGTATCAAAGAAACATCCACAGCAAAAGTTGCCTGCCTGTGGAATCTGTCAAAATCTGGGCGCAGTACCGTCGGCCGCCTGAATGACAGCTGTCAGAAGCCTGCATGATAAACTTTAAACCTGTAGAAACTGAAATCAAATATTTGCAATCTGAGTGGCCTGTTACTGAGAGTAACATATGTTGTAATTGTTTGAGCCCATGGTTTAAAATCTGGAATAAGTGTTCTAGCTGCTTTTTTTTAAAATCACAAGTTTGTTTTAAGCTAAGGAAAAATGTAACAGAATTAACATTTAAATGTAAGCCTGGCTAAAGGGTACCCAAACTGGAATAACAGCTTTCCTCAAAGAGGCAAGGCCTCGCCCTCCAGCTCTTCTCCAGCAGGAAATCACACCTAAGTGATGATTGGAGGGTGGGGGAAGAATTTGGTCTGCAGGGGAAGGAGACAATGGACATCCTCGAGCTAAAGGAAATGCAAAGTGTGAAGGGTCGTAAATGGCCTCTGCCCAGGAGAAACAGGGAGGAGATGCTCCTGGGTCCCAGGGAGAGACCAAAGGGGTTGAGCTAAACAACCATTTGTTGCTTAACAAGGACAAAAGACACATTTTAAAAAGACTGATAACTTACTATGTAAAATGGTGAAAAATAAAGAAATAACAGCATTGTTAATGTAATTTCTGGATACACGGGTGAAAAGGCACCAGAACTCTGTGGCATGTTCTGGGAAGAAACAGCGGAAAATGTGATATTACACTAAATGTATTTCTGATAGAAGTATGAAACTTTATACACGTATGCCCATGTTCAATGTGCACATTTGTAGAAATTTGCTCCTAAATTGGACATTGTGTTCCGGATGAAAAGGGCAAAATTCTGTGAAAAGCAGACACAAGATCCCACAGCGATGGGGCTTGGAGGAGTATCTGCTACACACAATATGTAATCTGTATATATGATTGTTATAGAGGTTGCACATGTAGAAATATGCATTGCAGCAAAAGTAGATTTTGTGTTTAAGAGGCCAGCGGTGGACTCTACGCCTCATAAGCCCAAACCATAAAGGTGACACCATGTTTTTCTCCTCCTATCATGGAAGAGAAGAGACCATGACCAATCCCTGTGAAAGGGGCGAGCTTAGGCTAAACCAGCACACATACCCCCTTTATCATAAGCATAAATAGAGATAGCCCAGCAACAGAAGGACACACAGATTCAGCCACTATCTGAATGCTGGCAGAGCACCCTGCTGCAGAACTATCCATCTTACTTGATCCAGACTCCAGAAATTTGGCAAAGCAGATAGGCCCATTGCATAGCTGAACCATTTTCAGCTAGGCCTTAAATTTCCAGAACCAGAACCAACCCCAGAAACCTAAGGGGAGCATCAAAAAAGACAGCCTGGCTGTGCTGTATTGCTTGCTGGCTGAAATAATTATCATCAGAACCAAAAAGGGCATATCCAATCCAATCCTGTGCCGTGCTGTGACCAGAGTGCATTGCAGATCAGATCCAGTCCTGTGCCGTGCGGTGTCCAGAGCGCCTTGATGCTGCCCAAATCCAATGTGCCCAGCAGTCTGTCCTGACCAGAATCCCTGACCAGAATCCCTGACCAGAATCCTGGCGGTTCTGTTTGAAATATATCTAGCGAGTAGCTATAGATAGAACTGTGTCACTAGCATATGTACCTTGCTTAGTCCAATCCTTTTCTTAATCCACCTTTCTTGTCTTCGGAACCTGATATTGTTAGGAGTATTTTTGAATTGTCTGAACTCTCTACCCAATCCCTCCTATCTTCCTCTGTGCTAGTTTTGTTAAAACTATCTCTGCGCTGATCTTTTCTCATCTGAAGAAGGCGGGACCACTGCAGGCGGTCACCTTGATCAAGTGGCTGTGTTCCTGTGTGGTATTCATTGTCTTCATAGTTATCCTCTAGTGTAAGAAATCCTTTTTGTCATTTTAAAAGTGCATTCCTGTTTCCCATTCTTGCGCCTATCTTGAAAAAACAACCTCCACTAAAACGTCCATAACTTCCTCAGTTTTTGTGCTAGAAACAAAATGTCAACTTCTGCTTGTAGCTACCATCCACAGCTTTAAATTGCATCCCGTTGTCGCAATTATCACGCAGTGAAAAGTTTCCAGCGAATTTCATTTTAGGGAAATTCTTACACGTGTAAAACAGCTTATGATTGCTCCCGACCTTAATTTTAAGATTCCAAATTGTTTCTTGGTATTAAATCATTGCTAGTGTTTGTGTGCTACTATCCAAAGTGGCTCCCATAAGAAGTATAACACATTTTGGCAATTTAAACCATATTTAGTGTTTTTGCCCAATCCATTTTCAAGATAATTTTAAAAGCCATTCAGACAGCTTGATAGTCCATTCTGTTTTCTCTTGTGTTTGCTGGGGGCAAGTGGGATTGTTATTCTATTTGAATTATGCCATTCCTGAATACCTGCTCTATCCTCCTATTTCTTTACATTGCCTATTGGGGGGTTGAGGGGTGTGCAGGGGAAACTAGTAACCACAGTGCCATTTGATCTGCACACACACACAAAGGTATTATTTCTGTGCTGAATTGTTTTGCTCATTATTACTCCTTGTGTATTAAAGAGATTATTCTGTGTTCCATCACCCCATTGGTGATTATTGTGTACCCATTTAAACATAGTGTGATTAAATTGTGAATACATAAATACATATTTTATCTTTGCAAACCAGCCTGATTCCTGGTTCAGTGTGACCGGGGCGTTTCCAGGACAGGGGCGTGATATGAGTGGTACATCGTTCAGAATAAAATAACTTTTAGACAAAAATTAATAAGGATTTCAGTTATGCATTACACACTAGGCATTGCCTTTGGTATGTGCTGGATTGAATCACTTGCAAGATGCAATCCACTTGGGTTAATTTTGTTAGTTTTTATAATCTTAGATTTTTGGACCATTGCTTTCCCATCATCTCAATTTCTTGACACACAATATCAATGGTGTCAGGTTCATTGGTAGCATACACAACCACCTGTTTATCTGTCTCCGGCGCCACTCTAATTAAAGTGTTGGACTGATTATTATCCATCTGGTCCTTCACTCCATTAGTCTGTGGATTCGATACTTATTTCCTTTCCAAATGATCTTTGGTATGGATATCCAGGGGACTGGAGGGAACTGCTGTTAGGGGTGCGTAAACACCAAGAGGACCTCTTTCATCTATCACTCTAGTTACTAATAATTTAAGACATTGTTGATTCTTCACCAAGGTAGTACATCATTCAAACAAAGCATCAATTGTAGCTGACATAGTATGTAATATAGAATGAAGATTAGCCATTTTAAGCAGATCGTTCCTTACAGATATGTACAAATGTGAATTATTCGACTCTTAGTATATTTCACAAGCAGTGTCTTCTGAGTCAGTTATTAAACTGGTTAAATTTGGGGATGCTGATAAATTATTAGGCTTTCAAAACTCCATGTCAGTGTGTTGTGGGCCCAAGGAATTCCTTTTAAGGTTGTTACATAGGTTGAAGAGTGATCCATTATTATCAATGGTGAATGTGTGTACAGTATCACTCAAGGTTACTTTACCTGGAGTGAGCTGGAGTGAGATTAGGTAAATTAATTTCAATCTGTTCAGTAGTGCTATTAATTGGTGGGGGTTTAGGGATGAAGAAAACCGTAATAGGACGAAGTAGATTAGTAATGTCATTCTTAATCCCCCTCTCATCCAGTTTAAACTCTTTAATTCGTGGGGCATTTTTCAACTTATCCTGTGTTCTTAAGGGACTCCACATCCTTTTACTCAATCTCAAGTTGTCACTCCTTAAGCCTGTATGTTTTTGTTTCTAATGTAAAGTCATATTAAAATATAAATCACAAACTGATTGAACCTAACAATAATAAATTAGTCAATGTCAAGCAGGGGCACAGTTAAAATAAGAATTCAAATGGATAAAATCAGAATGTTAAAAAATAATAACACTATCTACAATTGATTCAACAAAGTTAACAATTTAAATAGCAATGCATTCCTTGCAAGCAATTATATCAGCACAAGGGGCGTGGCTACGAGAGCCATGTAGGAGGACGCGTTCTGGAGGAGCTCCCGAGATCCTGCAACGATCCGGGCAAATATGTGCGGTACGACGGATCGCTGACCACCGACGATACACATGATGGTGTGTGAAGGTATTGGCCACGCATTGTGAACTTCTGGAGAGAATAGGATTAACGGCGACGGAGATCGGTGGCTACGAGTTAAAAGACTCTGCGAACAAAGGGCGACTCAAAATGGCCGACCAGGGCCCGGGACTGGAATAGAAGCGAGTTGTACGGTGGCCTAGCTGCGAAGGTGCACTGTACACACACTTGCTACTTTAGCAACCGATCGATTTCCTGAGCCATGTCGAACAGGCCGGTGCGGCCGAAGGTGAAACAGCCTACCTTAGACGATTTCACTAAAACTCCCCCGAGCCAGGACACTACCAAAAGTAAGGATGCGCTGGCTGGGAGTGGCACGACGTCTTCGTGCACCAACCAAGAAATCCTGGCGGCGATTGTGGAACTGAGGGCGGCCTGGGAATCAAAGCTGGAACTGGCCGTTACTGAACTAAAGACTGCACTGGACCGCAAGGTTGGAGAGGTCCAAGAGGACGTTAATCTGCTACGACAAGATGTCAGGGCCCTGGCGGAGCGCACGGAGTCCCTCGAAAAAGAAGTTGGCCCGAATACAGCAGATTGCGCCACTCATAAGGCTGACTTGCATGCCCTGACACAAAGGATGGGCAACCTGGAGAGCAGAGCGGAGGAGGCTGAGGGACGAGCCCGTCGCAACAACATCCGCATCGTGGGCCTACCGGAGGGGATGGAGGGCCGTGACCCTACGGATTTCATCGAATCCATGTTCTTACAGGAGATACCTGGAGGGGCCCTATCTCAAGGATTTGCAGTAGAAAGAGCACATAAAGCCCTAACTAGGAGGCCACCTCCGGGGAACCCGCCTAGGCCTGTGATCGCCAAAATCCTTAACTACCGCGACCGGGAGAGGATACTGGAATACTTCCGTAAAGGAGGGACGATCACGAGAGGAGCGGCAAACATCACGGCTTATCCAGATTATACTCTGACTGTACAGCGTAGTCGCATGAACTTTGGGTCTGTAAAGCGGAGGCTGAGAGAAGCGGGCCACAAATATATGTTACTCTATCCTGCAAAATTGAAGGTCTTCCATGCACATAAAACCTTGTTTTTTGAAACCCCGGAGGATGCTATGGGATGGCTCGATGCGCAAGGATGCCCCCAGGAATCAGAAGTTCGGCCCAGAAAGGGCTCGGAAGAGATACGGGAATCGTAAAATGGCGTCGCAAGATGGCGTGGCTCGTGGGACTTGAATACAGTCGGTGTGACACCTTCGGTAAAGAAGGTCAGATGATTGCACTATTTGTCAAGACATTGTGAATGTTTATTTGATCGGGAGCCTTACGGGGCGATACTCTCTACCCCACAATAGTTTTAGTTGGGTGGCCGTTAGGGTGACCTCACCCTACTGGGCTCCGTTCACCGACCGGTGCTTGCGGAGCTAGATGTGGGGGTGCCTGAGCTCTGAGGCTGGAGCTGGGCAGCAGTTGGGGTGTGTGATGTTGGGGAAGGCACGGGTGGGGGGAAGGGAGGGAAGTTGGGGTTTAGTTGTGTATATAGTTGAAGGGAGTTTGAGCTTATATGAGGAGTTACTGGACCGAAACGCTACCTGTGTTATGAGGGCGGTTGGGGGTCGCTACATGGGAGGCAGGGAGGAACGTACTTGCCATGGGAGACCTTAAGATTGTCACCTGGAATGTCAGGGGACTTAATAGTTATTTAAAAAGGAATAAAGTTATGTTGTACCTCAAAAGGCAGAGGATTGACATTGCACTATTGCAAGAAACACACCTGAACCGGCACAAGTTAGAACTGGTTGAGAAAAAGTGGAGTGGCATGGTGGTGGGCTACCCGTACTCTGCCTATGCCAGGGGAGTGCTAATCTGGGTAGCACCGCACGTTCCGTTCAGAGTCACGTGGCAGGAGGTGGACACGGAGGGCAGGCTGGTTATGCTCAGAGCCCTGGTAGAGGATAGAGAGGTTTGCATTATTAACACATACGCCCCCAATCAGAATGCTGCTGCATACTTCAGGACCCTATGCACCCGTCTGGGCACATGTGTGGGGGGAGCGATCATTTGGGGAGGGGACTTTAACTGTGTTCTTGACCCAAGGGCGGATAGGTCCGATGATAGGATTGATCGGCCCACCCCGGCGGCCAGAGTATTACAGACATTGCTGGGCGACTTTGGGCTGGCGGATGTTTAGCGACTGAAATACCCTGATACCTCGCAGTATTCTCACTACTCTGCTCCACAGCGCCTACACACGAGATTGGATTATTTCTTTGCCACGTCAGAAGTGGTGATGGCGACCACTCAAATTGAATATAAAGCGAGGGTCCTGTCGGACCACTCGCCCTTAGTGTTGACCTGGCAGTATGGCCGCCCTCGTGCACGGATACCTACATGGCGCCTCCGTGCGGAGGCGCTTATGGACACGGTTTTTAGGGAGGACATCAGGGAGGCGATCCAGCGGTACTTTGAGATTAACACGGGCAGTGTAGATTCGGCTGGTACACTTTGGGAGGCATTCAAGGTTGTGTTACGAGGGGACGCTATTTCCAAGTCAAAGGGCCTGCAGGGAGGGGTTCTGATGGAGCTAGAGAAGGCGGAAAGACAATTGGAGCGTGAATGTAGCAAGGCAGGAGGGGATGCAGACCTAGTACTTGAGCTGCAGCAGCGGTGTTCAGAGCTTTGGGAGAGGCTCTGTAACCTTAACTATAGAAAATATGTTGAGAGGCAGCATGCGGGTGGAGACAAAACTGGCCGCCTACTGGCATGGTTATATAAGAGAGAAACCCCTAGGCCCCCGATCAGGATGATAGTTAGAGAGGACGGAGAGGAGGTAGACACCCAAGAAGGAGTTAATGCAGCCTTCCTTGATTATTATAGAGCACTGTATGAGGACAAAGGGGGAGAATATCAGGCAGAGATCAGAACTACATTGGAAGACATAGAGCTGCCCAGGATTAGTTATGAAGAAAGAGAGGAGTTAGACGCACCTATTACACTAGAGGAACTGGAGGAGGTAGTGAAGGGATTGCCCACTTGTAAGACTCCGGGCACGGACGGACTCCCGAGTGAGTTTTATAAAGTGTATGGGGCAGAGATACTCCCCCCGATGCTAGAAATGTTTAATGAATCTTTCGAGAAGGGTCGGTTACCGGAAACGCTCAGAGAAGCGCTGATAGTGCCGCTCCCCAAGCCTAATAAACCCCGACAAAGCTGTGGTTCGTATAGGCCGCTGTCGATGTTGAACCAGGACAGCAAGATCCTGACGGCGGTCCTGGCCAACAGGCTACGAAGGGTCATCAGTAAACTGATACACCCGGATCAGACGGGCTATGTCCCCAACAGAAACATAACTCACAATCCCAGCGACTTCACCGGGTGATTGAAGAGGGGAACAGAAGTGATGAAGAGATGGTGGTGGTGTCCCTAGATGCAGTTAAGGCATTTGATTCAGTGAGGTGGCCGTGGTTGCTGGCGGCCTTGGAGGGGTACGGGTTTGGGCCTGGCTACGTGAGGTGGGCGAAACTGCTGTACAGCGATCCACTGGCCAGGGTGCGCACGGGATCTGTGATATCCAAACGGTGGCGACTTAGCAGAGGCACTAGACAGGGATGCCCCTGGTCCCCGATGCTGTACATATTTGCCCTGGAGCCCCTGGCGGTGTACCTCAGACAACAATATGACTTGGTTGGCATCGAGGTGGGAGGTGAGAACCATTTGATATCCCTATATGCTGACGACCTGTTGTTGTACCTGAAGTATCCGGAGGAAAACCTCCAGTACATTTTAGAGGTCATGGAAAAGTATGCGGAGTTGTCCGGCATAGCGGTTAATCCCAGTAAATCAAGCATGTTTCCGCTGGGGAGCTTCATTGGGGTCCCTCTGGAACGGTTGCCGGTATTGCCCGTGCTCTGGGCGACTGAGTCTTTCCGCTACCTCGGAATTGATGTATATCATGCTGTGAAGGAAGAACACTTGCACAATACCGAGGCGGCGGTAAAGAAAATCCGCGATAGTATGCGGTTTTGGGAGAAGCTGCCGCTGGCAATGGTGGGCCGGGGGCGATGCTTAAAATGGTGGTCCTGCCCAGGCTTTTGCACTTTTTCAGCAATATACCATACTTGATACCCAGGAAGTTCTTTGTCAAACTTGATAGTGCATGCAGGGACTTCCTGTGGCACGGCATTCGCAACAGGGTAGCCTTGTGGAAACTGCAAAATTTCCACGATAGGGGAGGCATCAAGCTGCCGAACTTTGAGGCCTATTATGTGGCCAGCCAGCTGCAATACGTGACCAAATGGCTCTCTGATGAGGAAACTCCTGAGTCTAGGCTGGTTGGGAGGGACTGCGCCCCGTTTTATCTAAAGGAGGTTGTCTGGGTCCCTAGGTCGGACTTGCAAGGACGCCCATGCATGTTGCTGTTGGGGTGGAGAATTTGGCGCAGAATGTGCCAGTTGATTGAGAGCCCCTACCCGTGTTCCCCGTTTGTGCCACTGGTCGCCCTAACTATGGGGGACAGCCAGCTCAGGAAAATTATCAGGACATATTGGGAAACGGTTGGGCTGGCCACATTGGGAGACATATGGCAGGATGGGGCCATTAGAGAATTCGTAGACCTGGGTGAAGAAACAGGGCTGCACGGGGGCCAATATGTTACATATCTAAGGCTGGTACAGATCATCCGCAAGACTTGGCCGGAGACGGTGCTAGCGGAAGATCCGGACGCACTGATCGGAACGATATATGATATATCAGAGGGCGGGCATGAGATCTCTAGATTATATGAGGTAGTGATGACCCGGGTGGGGAAGGACTTGATGGATTTGAGGCTTGATTGGGAAGCGGAAGTGGGGGCACAGATGACTGATGGGATGTGGGAACGGGCCATGGGATACCATAAGAAAGTGTCCAGGAATGCTAGATTGCAGCAAATACATCACGCACAGAGCATATATGACCCCGAAGAAAATAGCCAAGTTTGCGAACGCAGGTAGACAAGCATGCCCGAAATGCGATAAAGAAGACGCAGGTATGACACATATGTTCTGCTCCTGCCCAGTGATTGAAGGCTTTTGGGGGGAAGTGGCACAGAAATTAGCAGATAAGGGTGTTCTGCTACGCATTGACACGGCCTGGGCCTGCCTCCTGGGAGGGTTCCCTAGACCACGGAACACCAAACATCTCGGGAAACTGAGAGACCTGGCGTATGTACTTGCTAAGAGAAGGATAGCTATGAGTTGGAAGCAACGCCATGGGCCAAGAATAGAGATATGGTGGCGGGACCTGCAGAAGTGGGCGGAGGCTGAAACGGTGGTATGGCAGGAAGCATGTGGTAATTGTGGGGAGGAAGAAGTGGGCAACCTGGCGGCTTGGAGAATGTTAATTACGGGACTGTTTGGCACGGAAATGGACCCTGCTGCTTCTGAGAGGGGCGACGCCCGGCCACACCGAGTGTACACAGAACTGTAAGGTTGATAAGCTCTTGGGGGGAGGGAGGGGTTTGAAGTGCAGTAACATGGCATTAATTGATGTTTACAGTTTGTAATGTATAATGCTGCAAGTTTGGTTTGTATTGTTTTATCATGAAAATAAAAAATATTTAAAAAAAAATATCAGCACATATCATGGATTAAAACAGAGTTCAAAGTCAACCACACCCGCAGTCACTCAGTTTGAATAATATCCAATTCCAACATATATAAATATAAAATAATCATTAACATTGATTGTAGAAACAAGAGGTTGCGCGAAAGAAAGAGAGAAGGAAGCAAGGGGCCAGAGTCCAAGTACAAAGACCAATCAGTCAAGCCATGCTGCCACAATAATGAAGCTGGAGGAAGCGTGGCCAAGAATAACAATACACAGAGCCCCAAGGCACCTATGCCTGTAGTCACTCTGTGTGAAGACAAGCCACTCGCCTCCGATTGGGAGATTATTCAGAACTGTAAAGGCAGTAACAGAGTTTATAAGCCAAAACCTGTGTGAGATGAGATGAACCGTCCAGGCTCTGTACTCGCAGAGCATGTGGACTACACAGACTGTAGCATTATGCACAGCAGCAACTCCAGCGGAATGCTAACCAGCAAAGAACAAGTCTATCTTTTGGACCGCAGCCCGTGTCAATCCATTGGCTGAGGTACCTGCAAAAAAGCAGGCTTAGGACACTTCACACAATATGACACACTGAAGATTCATACAGTACCGGAGTGAGAGATCCACTGCATATGGCATCTCATTCCCCCTGTAACACTGAAACACTTGCATCACACTTCCGCTACGCTACACTTTAGGGGGAGATATTTCAAGGCAAAGTTCCTCCCCCTGCTATAGACATTGTAAGTTGAAGCACTTGTGTCACACTCCGCTACTCTCTGCTACACTATGCTTTAGGGGGGGAAATTTAAAGGCAAAGTTCCTCCCCTGCTATAGACAGGGTGAAAAGACTGGTCCAGAGCAGAAGGTGTTATACACTGCTGCAGAAACGAAGTTGCAAGCTGAAACACTTGCTTCACACTCCCACTCTCACAAAGCAAGGTGGATTGAAGTCCCTTGGTGCTGGTAGGTCAGGTGGTGTCAGCAGATGCCGTGCTTGCAGACGGTTGGGACTGAGGAACATAGCCTAGGAGTGCTCAATTCCCAGACGATGTGAGCGCTATCGAGGTAGGAACAGGACGGTTCTAGGAGTTTAACAGGTTGTAGAGGAGCAGATGTATACCTCTGCAGGAGATCCCAAGACTCCTAACTCCTCTGTATTGGAGACATGAGTCCTTGCCTTGCCTGACACCAAATATCCTACAAATAATTCCGCAATTATTTGGAAGGAGATACTCATTGAGACAACCCTATCAAATGTACCCCCGAAATGATGTCAACCTGCAGGAAGAACTCCCTGAAGGAATATGAGGAAGAGCTAAGAAATTGAACTGATGATGGCATAAGAATGTGTGCACGACATCCCGAGATGAATGAAGATAATGGGCCTTGTTACGAGCTTGCTGGTCCAGATACAAAGGTACCGGTAAGCATGCTGGTACCGTTGTATCCGGACCGGCAAACTCTGAGTTGTGCTGCAGGTGCCTTTCATTCCACCAGACCTGACCTGGTGGAATGAACGGCACCCACGAGCACAGCATGTTGGATGCACCAGCACCAGTATAAACAGTGCCGGTGCATTCAACCTCCCCATTCCCATTGAGCCCTATGCGGCTCAATGGGAATGGGGAAGATTTTTTTCTGGTGTCCAGGAATGGGCAAATACTGGGTCCGGCAAGGCCGTAATGACCCAGTAATTCCCCATTTCTGGGCACTGGAAAAAAATGAATACCGGCGGCAGCCGTGCCTGCATTACAGGCACGGCTACCGCCAGCCTCGTAATGAGGCCCAATGTATGGATCCTAGAGAACAAATGATGGAGTAAAGAATTGAGTGGACTATCAAACATGGAAAAGAAGAAGCTTACACATTAGCCAAGTGCTGCAGAAAACAGAAGTTCAATGAATGTACAGACGCTGAAACGCAAGGTAGATCAAGTTATCGTATAGGCTAACTATGAGTAGTGAATAGAATTCAGGCGAAGCCGCCATTGTACAGATACTGGACATTGGTATAATAAAATAGTTAGCCAAAAAGCCATGAAGGGAGAATGAAAAGCTGTGTCACAGCAGAAAAAGCAGGTTAGTGGAGCTTTGTAGCGAGGTTGTCTGGCCTGACATGAAGATCCTAGAAATCGAGGTCAGCTATCTACTCTGAAGAGAATGAGTGTGCAGAGGATAAATCTTCTCACCTTAAGGTGCAAGAAAGAACACAAAGGATGCCAAGCTTAAATTCATTTAGAGCATTTAAAAGCTGCTGAATGGACCAAATCATGGTCTCTTGTCACGTGAGCCAAACATGGAACTAGAGCTTGAACTTGGAGTTCCAGACACAATAGCGAGTGCCCCCTGTATAAGTCCATATAACGAAGGACCTTATAGCTTGGAAGGCCAATGAAACATGATGTAACAAGTGTTTCTGAAATGGCATGTTTGAAGAGGTAAGCATTAGTTGTCCACCTGATATAGGACAACCAATAACAATCCTAGCTCCTATATGATTGTATATCTAGATGTTTCCCTTAACCAATGCCAACCCTTGATAGGTTTTTCACTATTGCCACATAGTATGACACCACTCTGATATATAATTCAGTATATGAAATGTATTTTTTGTGGAAATCCTTGAGAAACTGAGCGCCCATCCGTTGATGATCGTGGTAACCTCCTAGTTTGAGATAATTGTTAATAAAACAATAACTTGCCATCTTCTTGAGTTTGTCCTGTTATTTGTACTACAAATTATTCTGGTGTAATCCCATCCATTAAATATGCACGTTCCAAAGGGCCATAAACCCACGTGGCAGCAGTGCGGACGGATTCAGATCTATACTGGTTCTACTTCAGAGTGTTGGACAATCAGGCATCCTCTGCAATTAGCTGGAAGATCGTGGTGTTTCCTATGGAGAGCAGCTGATAGAAATAAACTTTCAAGAAGAATCGAGATGGTGTGCAGGTCCCCATTTGAAGAAATCCCTGCTCAGTTTCCAGGGGCGCTCTGCAGACGGAAGGCAAAGTGGTCGGATTGGAGGAGAGTCGATACCGAAGGCCTCAAAGTGATTAACGGATGTAAGTTGACTAAGGGAAATGGCAATATAAATGGACGGATTGTGATATTTCTGGCATAACGGGAATATCTGTGTAGATAAAAGAACGCCTAAGTAATCCTATTTCAAGAGAAATAGAAGAAGTCATTTCAAATTCCAGTCGGAATATGAAGAGAGAGAATACGCACAGTCAGGACTGTGCAACGTGACGTCTTAAACCGTGTACAGGGTAACATAATTGGAGGCGAGGAGAGAATACCTCTTACTATAAATGATTATAGGGAAAAGGGAAGGTAATCACAAAAGTTATTACTGTGTATTGTGTTATTGTTTGGTGTATTATTTGTTGCGTGAAGTTTCAAGGGATAATAAGCTGTGATGGTTGGAAGTGACATTGTTTTGAGTTAAAGTATGGTAAACGAGTGGCGCCAATCAGAAAACAGATAGGTTGTTGAAAGAAAAGAGGATTGAGCAGCGATTGAAGGTGCTTGCTCATATTGGTTGTTTTAAAGTGGTGAGCAATAAGCCTTGGGATAGATAGAAATGTATTGACAATCTGGTAAGTATTGACAGCCAATTGCGACCTATCATTATGGAAGACACTCCTCTCATGGACCTTTGTAAAACATTACCATGACATGAGCCCAAGCTCAAACTGTACAGTGCAGAATGGGTAAAGGGCACAGCTGATAAAATGTTCATGGATTGGCCACAAGGGTGATCATTCTCAAAGGTGGTATTACAACACATGACCACATATTTGCATGCTGCGTACATGGGAAAGAAATGAGAGAAAAGATTGGCAGTTTTAGAACTTTAGAAAATGTATCAAGAGGAGGAGGAAGACTCAGTACAGAAGGAGTGGATGCTTAATCAGCATAAAGGGAAGGGCATTTTGCTTAAAGTAGCAAAGACAGTCCAGAAGAGAGCAAAAGGAAGGAAGATGCCTCTAAGTTCATATGAAATAAGGAAGAAAGAGCTGAGAGATTGAATATATCACCATATATAGACAGAAAAATTAAGAGATGGAAAGGAGAAAGAGATAGGGCTGATGAGGTAATGCTCGCACAGAACAAATCGATGGGAGGACAAATATTACTCAAGTTAGATGGGAAAAGCATCAAGGAGGTTAGGTGAAAGAAGGATAAAGACGAAACAAGAAAAGAAGGATAGGGAACGAGAAAAGAGGTTGAGGGAGGATAAGCAAGGAATAAAAAGCAGGGAATGATGGGAACAGATATATAAAGAAGAACAAGAAAAAGATGAAAAATGGGCAGAGGAACAAAGGAAGTACAATGCTATAAAGAGAGAGACAGAAGAAAGGGATAGGAGTGAAAGAAAGGTAGAGGAAGAAGAAGCACAAAAAGGGAAGGAAATGGATTACAAAGTAGGAGAGAGGAAGAAATAAGACAGGAAGTGAGAAGGAAAGAACAAAGACAAGAAGAAGATAGGGCAAGAAGGAAAGCGATAAAGCAAAGGGAAGTGGACAAAGAGATAAAACAGAATAGAAGGCAGCAAGGTCTTTATGCCAATCTCATTCTTAAGGAATGAATAAGACCAAGTGGTGAAATACAGGCACAGTGGGACAAGATAAGTGAAGTTCTCCCAATGAGAGAAAAAAGAAGGAAAATTCCTAAAGTAGCGCAGGAAGAGGACAGATATGATGCAAAAAGTATTGGAGAAAGGATTGATAAGATATATCAACAAATAAGGCAGGAAACGAGTATGGGACTCGAGGAGTGGCAAACAATCCCCAACTCCTAAACCAAGGGATGCACAGGAAAACATGTTTAGTGATGAACGAAGAGCGCTGTCTTTGAGTGGATTAAATTTAGATAGACAAGAGGAGGATGATAGTCACACTAGATGGTGTCTAGCAATGTCAGACGGGCAAAGCGAGTCAGGTTGTGAGACAGAGGGAGAGGGTACGTGTGTCCCCCTGGAAAGCCAACATACGGATAGAGAAGTAAGATTGTCAGATCTGGAACACCCTAAGGAAAGAACACCAGCTCCTATACCATACCCTGAATTTCCAAAAATATGGTTGTGTAGTAAGAGAGGAGAATCTCTACCTTATGTGAGTTGTTTAAGGTTGTTACCAGCACAAAGATGAATAGGGTCGATTACCCCTTCATTAGGTAAACGAATAGTGGGATCTGACTATGGGATGGGATTCTCACAGTTCCCCTTGCTAGAGAAGGTGGGAGCAAGACCGCAACATATTCCATTGCTCAGGTAGATAAGGATAACTTCAAATGTAAGCTCCCTAGTTTGACTTCAGGGCTGGGAAGTGGAAATATGAATTAGAAAAAATGACAGGGGGAAATACACTGGCCTTAGGAGACATTAAAGATCTACTGGCAGCTATTCTTGGAGAGAGAGCTGACAACATTTGGACGGGAGTGGGATATGTGGGTGTGACAGCACAAAACACAGCGCATGATGGGACACAATTTAATAATTGCAGAGCAGATGTTTGGAGGGCTCTCATGGTACAGCACTTGATACATCAGATATGTGTGCAAATATGACACGTAAAATGAAAGAAGATGAAGACCCTATTCCTTATATTCAGGATATTCAAGAGAGATAGCAGTTTGAAACATGTGAACCGTGGGAAAAACAGTCGCACTATTTTATCATATTTTGTGTCAGGGATTGCACAACAGGTACAGAGAAAGATGAAAAAACAAGTAGGGATGGAGGTGAAGCCATGGGCTGAGATACAGTTAAATATTGTGCATAATTGTCGGTTATTACAAAATAAGAACAAAAGGAAAGATGAGAACAGAAATATTGAGGAAGCTAAGTTAGTTCAGAAGCAATTGTCAAAGTTTGCTATAGAAGGGGCAGTATTGACAAGCAGAGAAGTAGTAGGAACGCAAGGTATAATGGGTATGTAACAGGTGAATAATGCACACCCAGTGGATCAAAGTGGGTATGGTTTCTGGGCACGAGGTAGAGGTGTAGGCTTCAGAGGAAGAGGAGGCAGATGTCAGAACACCCAAGGTGGATTTGAAAATACTCAGGCAGGAACTCAAAATGGTCAGGAAGAATATAATGGAGGGTTGGTCAGAGGACCACCCCCAGTATGTTGGAATTGTGGAATGACAGAGCATATTGCCCACGTATGTAGTAGCCGAGGAAATGCGCAAAACAAAATGGATAACCTTTAAGAGGGGGCACAGCTTATTCACCACCATACAGCATGCAAACAAGAGAGGGCTTTGCCAAGTATCACACGTTTTATAAGACACAGGCGCCGCAAATACAACAGGAACAACACCCACCACAAGGGCAATCACAACAAGCACCTATTCAAACACAGCAGAATATGAACATAGGGCAAATATTACCACCTAGGATTGAGGGTGTCACTGTGGTCGGAGGGAATCATTTCACAGGGACAGGGATGAATGTAAACCTCAATAGGACAGCTAACAGGGTGACTTTATGTGTTCAGTACTATCAGTAGCACCAGACCCCCAAGAGGAACCAATGGTTGATGTGACGATAGCAGGCAAATCCTTTTCTTTTCTTGTAGACACTGGTGCAATTCGCTCTTGTATATGGGAGGGAAAATATCCAATGTCAGAAATTGCCATGAATGCTCAAGGATTGTCTGTACCTATGAAATGAGTTCCTTTAACTGACAAATTATCTGTTTCTATATGGGAATGTGACATGTCTGTCTCCTTGTATTTGTGACAAACGCCATTCAACATTTTGGGTAGAGATTTGATGACGAAACCTAACATGACGATTTCATTCACTGATCAAGGAATAGTGTGCTCCACTCCAGGAATACACTATTTAAATGTAGGATGGTTTAAACTGGCACTTACAAGACAAGTGGTTCTACAAGGAGTCCCAGTAGATCTGTATGTTTTCATGTATGGGTGAGCATTTTATAACATGGCTACCTGGATTAATAGGGAAGATCAATCGTGAGGATACCTGATGAGTTCTTATTCAGACCACATGTACCCATGGATGAGGAAGAAGGGCAGATTATTCCTATAGAATTGGAAGCAGCTATAGTACGAGGAGGAATAGCAATGCTTGAAGGAGTAGATGATGAAGGCAGAGCATGGAGGACAGTGATAGCTCTTGAGGAGGGATACAAATTGATTGACATAACAGATGTAGATATGTTCAGAGATTAATACATAGATGATGAGGTAGTGTTTTTCATAAGAATTTCATGCTGGATGAAGATTGAGAAGAGGGATGTCCCGCAGTGAATGGCGCTAGTGTGGCAACAGCCAGCGTTCTTTCAGGAAGATCTAGAACAGGTGCAAGTGTCCTTTGGACTATGGGTCCATATGAAGTAGGCCTATTAAAGGGAATAGGCGAGGTTAAAATAAAACTGAAGCCAGGAGCAATTTTACCACAAGTGAGACATTATCCTATGTCTCAAGAAGCTGATGAAGGCATATTTCAGACTATTTCAGCGTTAAAGAATCAGGGAATTCTAGTGCCATCGGAATCCCTGTGTAATACTGCAATGTGTCCGATTAAAATTTTTAAAGGGGAGTCATGGAGATTTATCCAGGACTTGCACCCTCTTAATCAGATTGTAGAAGCTGAGTTACCATTAGTTCCTAATCCTGCAACTACACTGTGTAGTATCCCAGTTGAAGCTAAGTATTTCACAGTGATTGATTTGAAAATGCATTTTTCTCGATCCCGTTGCACAAAGACTCACAAGACCTTACTTGCTTTACATTCAGACCAAAGATACTAAAACATACTCATTTACCCCAAGGGTATTGTGAGTCCCCATCAATCTATAACAGGGTCCTACAGATGGCTATTTTAGAGAAACCCAAGGGTACACTGATGTCACAAAGAGCATCTGCATATGAGGTAATGATTTCTAATCCAGCAATTAAGGTAGTGAGGTGTACAATAGTGACCCCAGCCACTTTTGTAGTTGAACCTGTAGAAGAAGGTGATCATATTCATGACTGCTCAAATTATGTCGAATTTTATGATGATATACCTCGTGTGAAAGAAAATGCTTTAGCAAGAGGGTAAATTCTCTTTATTGATGGTTCTTCAAAAACTGACAACACTAGTGAGGAGAGGCATTCAGGCTCCACAGTTGTAAGACACATATTAAATGGTGGATTTGAGGTAGTGGTGAGTGCAAGACTACTGTCTAGTTTGTCAGCTCAAGCAGCAGAATTGGTAGCGCTTATTGTTACTCTCGAAAAACACAAAGGCCAGGAAGTGACGGTGTACAGTGACTCCACCTATCTGACGTCCACTGTACATGCAGGGCTGTCATGCTGGAAAAAGAGGGGTTATCTCCAAGCAGTCGACACTCCAGTACAACATATGTCTTTATTGGAGAGGCTCATTAAGGCACTACAACTCCCAGTAGCCATAGCGGTTGTAAAATGTGCAGCAAGTACTAAATGGGCAGACTTTATCTCTCACGGAACTTAAGCCGCAGATGTAGAAGCCAAAAGATTTGCATATTCTTCAGAGATTTTGAGTTTTGATACTGAAAATGTTAAGGAAGTACTGAATAGAATCATGCTAGCACCAGAAGGGTTTAATACGCTATCAATTACGCAATTAATAGAGATTCAAGGTAGAGCCCCACAAGATGAGCAGGAGATATGGAGATGTAGTGGGTGCACTTTATCCCCCACAGAAGCATTTTGGAGACAAGACAGCCCTTGAAGGCCAGTGATGCCAGCTGCATTACTGAAAGTCGCACTCAAACAGTTGCATTACCCCGTGCATATAACCAGAGAAAGTCTTGTTGCCACAATTGGAGAAGACTGGTTTGTTCCCAATCTATCCGAACACGTTGCACAGTTCATTGTGAATTGCATCATGTGTCAGATGTTTACTGCTGGGAGTAATACCTCGACCAAATGGTCCATTTCAACATTTGCATATCGGTTATGTTTATATGCTGCAGACATGTAATGGATAAAGGTATTTATTAGTGGTGGTGTGTCCCTTCTCTAGGTGGATCGAAGCTGGTCCTTGTGCACACCCTGATGCCACTTGTGCAGCAACGTTTTTAGTGCACAAAGTATTTCCAAGATGGGGTTTGTGCGAAGTACTGAGGTCTGATAATAGAACACATTTTGTCAATGAGCTATTTGAACAAATAGGACGTCTATTGAGCATAAAGCATAGGTTTTCTTCTGCTTATCATCCACAGGAAAACAGTATATATGAGAGAGTGAATGGCCTCCTCAAAGAGAGGATAGCCACAAACAAATTAACTTTGAAAAAGAGATGGCTTTATAGCCTACCCCTAGCTTTATATGCCCTTCGAAATCAGCCAGTTTCAGACCACCATCTTACACCCCACGAGTTAGTGACAAGGCGTTGCATGAGGGCACCTCTTACATCCCCATCTAGAGTCAGGAGTGATGCCTAGAGTGTAGCGCAGACTGTAGGTGATGAAATGCACGATCATTTGACTGGTATGACTACCAGTGCTTCTTTCATTGCAGATCAAGTCAAGCATCAGAGGGAGGGGTCAAGGAACGTGGAAGAGGACAGTCCAGTATCCAATCCAATTTAACTATTTAACTATTGCCACCACCAAAGTTGTATGTTGGAGACCAAATCATTATCAACAATTTCACCTGTAAATGGCATGAGCCATGATTTAATGGCCCCTTTTGTGTTAAGGAAGTGTCCCCTGCTGCAGTTAAGGTATCGGGAAGAAGAGCTTGGTTGCATTTAGGAGACATAAAAATCTACAAAGGCGCGACCCTCCCTCTAGCACTTGTTGACCAAGAAGCAAGACAAGCAGAAGAATTTCTGCGTGTTCAAACTCAATTGATGACCAAGTAGAAGGACGATAAAACAGTGTCTGGTTAGCATATATATCGTTTGGACTGTCATTCATTGGACACTCCTAAAACTTGTAGCAGGAAGTGCATCGACTTGCACAGAATTTTGGAGGTTAAACATACTTTCTAGATATTCTTTGAAGGAACAAATATTGCATCAGTACTATGCCAAAACATCAGTTCCTGATTAGAAATTGGAAGAGAAATCAATACCGAGATTTGTTTTTAGGAGCATATCTGTTTCAAGGATAATATATGATGCCTGTTGACAGTGACACACATCGACTTGTAGTTGCTATTTTTGTGTTTATATTTCAGTCATACCCTGCTCTTGTTAGGAGAGATGTTTATATTCACACCTTTCTTCATTACCCTAAAAATGGTCCAGTGATAAGGAAACTCTTAATTGCGATAATTGAGCAGATTGTGCAACTAAGAATGTAAATTGAACTCCTGTATTAAAAATTATTTGTGAAGAGGATAATATTATTATAGAAAGAGCACGGGTTCAACAAGTATTGGGATGGCACACCAAATGTTTTTCTAGACTTTTATGCCAATATACATATTCTTGTGTATTTTCTTCATCTTTCTGTATCTTACATTTCGAAGCGACATAAGAGGGATGCAGATGAAGACAGCCAGGGGATAAGTACCTATCAATTCAGCTCACCTGGGAAATAATATGTGGTACCAGCACATGAGAAAGGTGGGAGAGAGAGCATCGGATGAGAATTGCTACGTCTACTCTTTCATCCCCTATGCCATGACAACAGTAAGAACCTTTGTTTCAAAAGAGATGCCAGCGCAAGATGCAAAGTGCCTCAGTCATCTAGCAGCATGTACTACAAGAGGGCAGCTTCAAGGGAATTGAGCAACCTTACGATGGAGATCAAGGCAGTCATTTCCATACCAGGATGATCATATCAAGAAAACACAAATGGAAAAGGAGCCTGGATGGACAGAAAGGATGCTTGTGTATCCTGCTACAGGACAAGACAAGGTGATTGTCAAAGAAATGAAGAGGATGAACTGTTCTGACATGACGGAGAAGACTGGAATGCCTGGATGCTGGGGGAATTCACAGCTGCTAATCTATGGATGAGCAAGTACAACCAAAGGATGGGAAGATGGAGTGATGCTCTGTGCAGCTCATCTACTGAGGAAGGAAGCAGTGAAAGAGGTGCAGAAGCTGAATGATGAGTGTTTAAAGTTATAGGCCAAGTACTCTAAACTGATAACATGGGTGGAAGATTAATCAGGCCCCATGGATGTGGTCCCATTGGTTAATGTGACACTGTGCTTTTGGAGGAAGGGAAACATTCATGATGTACATAATAAAGGGTACTAGAACATAATTGATGTTCCAGGTACGAGGAGAGAGACGGCTTTCTTGATGGATCGATACTGGGCCTGCAGATCTAGCGCATATATGAAACTGCCCAGGAATTGGGGTGGAGTATGTCGCTCGGTACATATCCATGATCCAGCATTGGTGATTCCACAGACTGACTTGAACATTGAAGAATTTCCAAAAGTGGACAATCACATGAGGAAAATAAGGTCACTAGAACTCCTGCGGATGAAGAGAGGGAATTATTTCTCACAGAAATCACTAACGGCTTATGAAGACATTCCTGGAAAGCACAAATTGTTCAGCAGGACTGCAGTGATGTTCTCATCTATGTTCATGCCTGGAATTCAAACAGTGGTGAATGCCAAATGGCTACAGATCTAGGCAGCCCGGCATGCTCGATCAGAGACTTGAGGTTGCTACTGGTTTTATTCATAATTTGGAAGCTGGATGCTCTCTCTTATCACCTTGGAGCTCCATCTGCATTACCAACAGGATGCGCGCATATGGCACATTTAAATATGATGGAGGTATATTTATTAATCATCTGCTGACTGCAGTGGAGGCTTTTCATGTGATTCACTATCAATCTCTCCATTGGATATAACAAGGCAAATTGGAATGCTTTTCAACACTAAGAATGGTTGACTGTTTACATTCGAGCAAGCCTGTGAATGGACTTCCACCTATACACACTAATTTGCTTGTACATTAGTGGTGGAAGATTGGTCCATTGTTGTCATGATGAAAACGACTATCAGCCCCTGCCAACCCATGTGTTTGGGTCTGGGCGGAATTAGGTTCATTGGTCGAAACTACTGCATGATGAGATATCTTAAATTTCATATTTAATGTATGCAAGGTACTAATGTTTTTGAGTAAATGACTATTGAAATGAAATGTATATAAGTAGAATGCTTTTTGATTAACAGATATCCAGTGACTAGTCCTCATACATTTTGGGAAAGATAAATTAGAATCCTAGACTAATGCATTATTGATGCACTTTATTTCTATACAACATGTGTTCAATGTGTTCACCAATAGATAATATATTGCTGTTTTATGTATGACTCCATTTGGATATTTTTATAGAAAGTTTCAGATTTTTTGTATATATTTTATGTGATATTGTGTCAATGTTATTAATAAAATAAGTTTGGATAAATTTGCACTGACGGAGTTTATCCCCTCCGTTTACATATGTGAGTCAATTGAACTTTGTTTAAAATATGATTGGTTTGCGTGTGACCATCTTGCTGTTTTTCATTTCTCAAGTTCCCCAGGTCCACACTGAAGAGGATACCCATTATTTTCTTACAAATGGCTACAGAGCACCAGATGGGAGCTGCTACAAACAATCAACGTCACTATAAAAGGATTAAACGCCATAAAAGAAGAGCTGAGGGCCATACGGTTGATGACCCTACAGAATAGGTATGTCCTCGACATGATTTGAGCAATGGAAGGAGGTGTGTGTGCCAAGATCGGGCCATCATGTTGCACATTCATACAATCTCATGAAGGCAAGAACAGGACTTTGATGGAGACCATATCAATGTTGACAGATCTGCATGTAAAAATGGTGGTTGAGACAGAGACCATTGGACATGACATTTGATTCTCAATCCTGTTTTCATGGATTTCTTATTGGATGGCAAACCTATTGAAGATCCTGGGAGCAATACTGGTGATAATAATATTTGGATTCTGTATGGTAAGGATAATAATGGAACAATGTCAGAAAATGGCAAAGAAAGCTGTGGGAATGAAGATCATGATTGATGCAAAGGATGAGCAGGATGAGCCAGAAGACAAGGTGCTGACCGATGATGCCATCAGAGACTATATAAAAGCAAGTATTGTGACACATGAAGGAACAGAATTGTGATATCCAAAGAATCATAAGAATTACGTGAGACATCGAGGCTACTCTACCCCAAATGGACAATGCAATTACATGACTTGGAGTGTGGATGAACACATTAAAATAGCGGGAGCCCTGATGGGTGTGACGAAGATATTGACACCCAAGAAACACTTCTTCAAAAGAATATACAAAGAAGCAGGAAAACTTGACGAGGCGGTCGAGGACTCGACCAGAGGGGCTAATGTAGAGGAGCAGATGTATACCTCTGCAGGAGATCCCGCCACCCCGACGACCTCTGTATTGGAGACATGAAACTGTGCCTTGCCTGACACCAGCTGTCGTACCAATACCGCAGAGGGTATTTGGAAGGAGATACCCATTAAGAATCCCTATCGAATGCAACTCTGAAGAGATGACTACCTGCAGGAAGATCTCCCAGAAGGAATATGAGAAAGAGCTAAGAAAATGAACTGATGACATCATAAGAAAGTGTGCACGATGTCCCGAGATACTGAATGAAGAAAATGTATGGATTCTAGAAGACAAATGACGAAGTAAAGAATTGCGTGAACTATCAAACATGGAAAAGAAGAATATTACACGTTAGCAAAGTGCTGCAGAAAACAGAAGTTCAATGAATGCACAGACGCTGAAACGCAAGGTAGATTAAGTTATTGTATAGGCTAGCTATGAGTAGTGAATAGAAAGCAGGTGAAGCGACCATTGTACAGATACTGGACATTGGTATCATAAAATAGTAAGCCAAAAAACCATGAAAGGAGAATGAAAAGCTGAGTCACATCAGGATAAGAAGGATAGTGGAGCTGCGAGGTGAGACTGTCTGGCCTAAGGTCAAGATCCTAGAAATCGAGGTCACCTATCTTCTCTGAAGAGAATGAGTGTGCAGAGGATGAATCATCCCATGTTAAGTTGCAAAAACAGACCACAAAGGATGCCAAGTTTTAATTCATTTAGAGCATTTAATAGCTGCAGAATGGACAAAATCGTGGTCTCTTGTCACGTGAGCTAAAGATGGAAATAGAGCTTGAACTTGGAGTTCCAGACACGATAGCGAGTGCCCTCACTCCCATGCATTCCCAAGATGAGAATGCTCTGCAAGGCCAAGTAAAAAGACAATTTCATCACAGAAGGCATGGGTGATTAGAGATGCTGGGCTAATTGGGTGGTGAGGTAGATTCATGTCCTGTCTCCCCACACCTGGGGTTTGGCTTACATGCTGCTAAATGAACCAAATGTTCCAGACATGGCACAAGCATGGCAACCAATTGTATTAGTGCATATAATGAAGGACCTTATAGTTTGGAAGAACAATGAAACACAATGCAACAAATGTTTGAAGAGGTAGGCCTAAGTAGTCTACCTGATGTAGGACAGGCACTAAAAATCCTAGCTCCTATATGATTGTATATCTAGATGTTTCCCTTACCCAATCCCGACTACTGTTGATAGTTTTTTCACTATTGCCACACAGTATGACGTCAGTCTGACGCATAATTGAGTATATGAAGTATATTTTTTGTGGAAATCATTGAGAGCCTGAGCGTACCTCCGTTGATGTTCGTTGTAACCTTCCTGTTTTAGATCAGTGTTAATAGAACAGAAACGTGCCATCTTCTTGAATTGGTCCGGGTTATTTGGACTCAGAATTATTCTGGTGTTATCCCATCCATTACATATGCATGTTCCAAAGGGCCATAAGGTCAGCGTGGCGGTGAAAGTGCTGAGAGATTTGGAAGACAGTTATTGGTGCCTATGGAGCACGTGGCCGGGCAGCGCAGGCGAGAGCATGAGGTGCCAGTGGTTGGGTGCACCAAGTACCAGAGTGCCAACACTGTTGCACCTGCATGTACAGCTGGGCCTCGGTCAGGGCATGTGATGGCGAAGTGTCCTGGGGCCTTGGCACATGTGCTCTCACCCACCACAACATATCCAGGCAATCGGCAGAGCATGACCGCCTCTGTAGATGTCAGGGGTGCGCATTGGAGACCCACGTGTCCCTGGAGATCCTACTGGGTCAGCGGAGAGAGCTACAATGATGAAGTCGGCAGGTGTGTTAATGGCTGCACGTTACCAGCATTCTCATCAGCTGACTACATTAGCTTGTGCTGATGCATAGGGTGCAGCGGAGAGCCAGGCATGGATGGTGAGGAAGCGGCCACTGCCTCTTATGCAGTAGGGGCGGTGTGTATCTTCCCGTGGTGGTGCGGAAGGACAGGGTGTCTCTGTTCCTCATGGTGTTTCTGTTCTGAATGGTGGGATTAAAAGGTGTTGTGTCTCTGTTGTCACTGAGGATCATTTGGAGTCGCACGTCTGTTCGATTTGCATCGTGGGTGCATTTTTCAGTTTATTCATCTGCCAAAGGTGTTGCAGGCTTCTCAATGACTTGAAGATCTTGGATCCTGACGTGTAGGATTTTTAAATGCGCATTAGAACAATCAACGTTTCTGAGGACTAAAGGGACGAAGTTTAGTTGTGTCAGGAGGGCTGTCATTTTACTTCCCATGCTTCGTTTTGCATTGCAGCCTCATGAGGGGTTAGGAATATATGTTTATGTGGGCTGCTAGTGGGATGATGTGTAGTCTAAGGACTGTTATATGTTTAATGCTGTTGTGTTTATGTTTGCGGCCTTTCTTGATATTGACTTACCTGTTATCACTTGGAACACCGCTCCCGTCCGTTCCCGCTCACTTCGATCACTGGGTCAGCGTCTTGTATACCCATGTGGCTGCCACACGTTACATCCATAATTCCTGAAAAAGTGTACATTTAAAAAAAGCAGTTCCATTACCTAACTCATTACACATTCACGCCATTCAGCTATCCCACACATGATCTCACAGATAATCCGCAGCAATACCGTTCTTGGTAAGAGTTCAACCAAACGCTTTCAATGGATTCCAACCACTTTTTTATTGCACAAAGCATCTTTTTCGGTGTACTGTTTTTTTTTATACACGACTCGGCTCTATCCCCCTTTACTAGGAGAATCAAAGGGATTATGAGATCTGAAAGCACCTTGTAATCACACGAGGACATCCACTTATTCAAGACCCCCAACCAGTTTCTCATCCGCAGATGTGCACCACTAGAGGACCCTTGGTAGCACAGCATCATGGATGCATCAAACGTACACTGACACAGCATCTTGAATTGCCCACAACTTGCTGGTTTTGCAGGTCCTTTATTCTGAGAAATCCGCTGGGCCAAGTGAATGTAGCAACGCTTTTCTACGACTCGCGCGGCCGTGCTGAGCTTGTGCACGCTTGCACAGGTGCCTGTTCGACTGCACAGGATGACGCATCACCCCATACGTCAACATCTTCTGCACGCATAGTATGAGTAATGTATTTGCTTAACGGTTTGTATGCCCCAAACGGCACGTAACAATGCTGTGTCGAGGCATCTTCTTTCTGTCCCAAATTCGCAGTTACGGACTTTGATTTCTCTCTGCCATCTCCATCCGTTTCCCTTCTAGTGCAGAATAGCACAGCCCAGGTTCTAAACGTGTTTAGTTCTCCTTGCATTACACTTGCATTGTAGCTGCAGCATCCCAGCTATACTGATGTATTTTATAAGGCTAGTTACCTGCATATATCAGACAGCTCACACAAGCTTCCCAGTCTCCATCGACCACCAACCAATCACACCCTGACGGCTTACAGGTCCTATCTTCGGGGTACATTCTCTTTAGCTATGTCTTCCTACAGTCCTCGCTGCAGCACTGCATCCACACCCTACCATCTCTCTCCTTTAATCCCCCCTCATTGGTGTGACCTCCTTCAATGTGCGGGTCAGTGGGTCCTCAAACAGCAGTTCTCACAGCATCACCTGTGGGTTCGTTATTTGGCTGCTTCCTTGGACCAGTTCTTCGGCAGTGTTATGAAGAAAAATGAATGGAGCCACAGGTATGATCCACAAGCTCCTTTATTCAGATACAACCAGTACGTTCATTGCATAAGAGGAGGGCCTACCAGTGCCCACCACCCAGGCTACCTCTCTCCAACTGTCTCCAGTGGAACAACCAGGACAGGGCATTCTACATTCAGACATACACATTCCACTCATGACCTCACTCACTCTGACATCACCCACATCCAGCCGCGAAGTGCAGTGGTCTAAGGGGCTTCTACATTCTTACATCCTTATGCCACACCGAGGAAATTGACCACTGAAAACTGCATTTCGCGGAATGTATTCTGCCTCACCCAGTGATACAGGCCATATACATGTAAAAGGCATCTCATCTCTTCATTGTAGATCATTTTCAATGACAGGTTAAAGAAGACGCACACAGGACTTCTTGTATGCCCTTTAAATCATAAGTACCCCAGAGGAGGGGTGTGAGGGCCTCCCAGCCAATGAGGAAGCTTGGCACTGGGGCCTTCCCCACAAGGTACAGCCTCTGCTCCAAGCCTCCTCAGGGCGGGAGGCCGACATCTTCCATCTCCGACTTGCCAGGTAAATGTACTTCCCTGGTGCTCCGTCTCCCATCCCCCACACCCACCCCCCTTTTGCACACATTTCGGAACCTCCCACTCCCTTCCCACTTACCTTTGGCTTCCTTGTTGGTTGCTGATGCAGTAATGGCCCCCCAGCCCAGGGTTTATTGCTTAAGTAACACACAAGTTGTAGGATTCCATAGCCTGCATTAAATAGGTCTCCAAGGGGACGCCGAACGACTGCCAATGTTGTCACCTCTTCAGCCAGCTAGTTATTCCTCTAAACCCACCCGCCTAAAATGACATTGGGTGAGGAATAGGAGTTAGTATAGTAGTTAGTTGGAGTGGGTGCATGGCCTTAATATGCTCATGGTGAAGAAGGGGACAGTGGAACTGTTTGGGTCAAGTAAGAAAAAAGGATGTGGCCAGCCATTCCTGCCTTCCATCTCTACCACACAGATGCCCTCACTGAAAGAAATATACCATACCACCACAGAAACATTTAAGTGACCTTCCAATTAGAATAGGTGCACACAACTCTGATATGATGCAACTTGCTTTTTCTCGCACTCCGGAGGAACATTTTTGTCACTGATTTTGTATTCTTTTGTCAGATGCATTAGTTCATGCTGAGAGAACCCTTTAAATACAGGACTACATGCTGCTGCTTGTGGACTTGCATCTGCAACGAGAAAGGTAAATCTACCAATGGCAGCCTTCAAAATAATTGCAATCTAAACATCCCATGCCGGGTATTTACCTACATATGATATCAATTCCAATTCAGGCAGTTTCCAAGTCAAAGTAACACAAAAAGAGTTATTTTGTGAGTACCAGTTGAAAGTCAGTACCTATAACAATTCCACCCCTTTTGGAACCTAGAAAAAGCCTCAGGTTAATGTTGACTTGCTTGGACAAGTTACAAAGAAAAAATGGCTTGTTCCGCTGGCACTGTTAAATGGGGGGGGCATACATGTTTTCCCTGAATTGCCCGAACGAGCCTAGAAAATGAAACTGAACTAATTCAAGAGGTCTGTGGTGTGTTTCCCCTGCCATTGTTTTAATAGTGAGCCACAATGGTGGTTTTGCAAGTAAACAACGCAAAGTCATTTGATTAAGGGCACCAAGGCGAGTATTATGCAACTTTGTATCTCTTTGCTTTGCTGGCATCTATAAAAACGAATTGTGCTTTATCCTAATCCACACCCATAGAAGGTTTCACCCCCCAGCAATACGTCCTCTTTCCTGGAGTCGTAGGTCAGCAGCCTTCATAATCCCCAAAACTAACAGGCCGATTCATGGAATCAACGTGCGCCGAAAAAACGGCGCACGCGTGCGAAAACGTGCGATTCGAAGTGAAATAGCGAAAATCGCAGTGCAAGTGCGATTATCGCAGTGCAAGTGATATTATCGCACAGAAAACATTGCACATCTATTCATGGAAGTCCGTGCACGCGCAAAATGTGGGATGTGCGCTGAAAAAGTGCGTGGCGCATGCTGGCGCACGCTGGCGCACAGGTCATCGAACAGGTCATTCGCACATAGCGCGACGCACATAACAAAAGTGGGCGTAACACGGGGCGTCACACGCAGAATGGGGAACAACTCGTGAAAATGTGGGCGTCACGGGGGACGTACAGGAGGCAAGTGCGCAGAACGCCCACACGCTCGCCTACAACACGTATTCATGGAATCGAATAGGGAAAAACAGCGCACAGCCAAAGACGCGCACAGGCCCATACATGTCCGCCACACGAAAGCAGGCGGTAGCGTCCCTGCGCAGGAAAAAAATGTGCGCCAAAGTTCTACACGCGCGAGAAGTACCACACGCGATCGGGCCTGGGGGAGCGTGTGCGTGTATTTCAGGGGTGAGCGAGAAGTTTCACACGCGATTGGCCTGGGTGCGTGTATTTCAGGGGCTCGCGGGTGTTTCCACACACGATTGTCCTGGGCGCGTGTATCTCAGGGGTGTGCGAGAAGTTCCACACGCGATCGGGCCTGGGGGAGCGTGTGCGTGTATTTCAGGGGTGCGCGAGAAGTTCCACATGCGATTGTCCTGTGCGCGTGTATTTCAGGGGTGCGCGAGAAGTTCCACACACGATCGGGCCTGGGGGAGCGTGGCCGTGTATTTCAGGGGTGCGCGAGAAGTTCCGCACGCAATTGGCCTGGGCGCGTGTATTTCAGGGGTGCACAAGAAGTTCCACACGCGATTGTCCTGGGCACGTGTATTTCAGGGGTGCGCGAGAAGTTTCACACGCGATTGGCCTGGGTGCGTGTATTTCAGGGGCTCGCGGGTGTTTTCACACGCGATTGTCCTGGGCGCGTGTATCTCAGGGGTGCGTGAGAAGTTCCACACGCGATCGGGCCTGGGGGAGCGTGTGCGTGTATTTCAGGGGTGCGCGAGAAGTTCCACACGCGATCGGGCCTGGGGGAGCCTGTGCGTGTATTTCAGGGGTGCGCGAGAAGTTCCACACGCGATTGGCCTGGGCGCGTGTATTTCAGGGGTGCGCGATAAGTTCCACACGCGATTGGCCTGGGCGCGTGTATTTCAGGGGTGCGCGAGAAGTTCCACACGCGATTGTCCTGGGCGCGTGTATTTCAGGGGTGCGGGAGAAGTTCCACACGCGATTGGCCTGTGTACGCGATTCCATTGGACCAAAGGCCTGACAGCGCAGGCGCGTCTGTGACGTGAAACGCGCGGGCGTGTCCCTGTACCCGGGGGAATGTTACAAGACCAAAAACTGCACGTCCGAGTGTCAGGCCGCGTAATTGGAGGATAGTGCCTCAGTGCGTATACGCGGAAGTGACGTTGGATGTGTGGTGCGGTTTAAAAGGTGCGTGTAATACGTCATTTCCTTGTACGTGCTTCCCGTGGAGAGCGAGTGGGTGAAATCTGTACTTCTTGTCGGTTCACACGCGATTTACTTCACAGCGTTTCTAGTTCGTACTCCCTGTTACCTCTGTCAGTATTTTTCTGATTTTCTCTTTGACCTGTTTCTTCAAACAGCGTTGACTTCTCCTTTTGTCCTGTCTCCTCAGACAGTGTACAATTCTTCTTTTGGCGGGGGTGTTGCCAACGCGCACACGCGCGTATTTTTCACGCTCTTTTCCCAGGCAGACGGTGAGTCGCGCACGTATTTACCAACTGTGCTAGCCCCGTGTGTAGCGTACCCCTTCAGAGGTCATTGTGTGTGTGTGACACGCATACGTTCATTTTTGTGTTTCTGGGTGCCACAGCCTAGTGCAGGTTCCTTTTCCCACGCATGTGGTCTACAAGGGGTCGCGTGCACGTCATTTTATGTTTTAGGGGTGCCTGTGCGTTGCGTGACCCGTCATCTTTCCCCAGGGGTTACATACAGCCTTGCTAGAGCACTTGGGTACGAATTCCATCTAGTACCCTACCCCTTTGACCCCCAATTGCCCAGGACAATTGTCCACTGCAACTCCCATACGCACAACTCCATCAGTGCCATGGCTGGGAGGCGAGCAAGTGGTAAGGGTGGCAAAGGTGGCCGAGCCTCAAGAGGTGGGCGTGGTGGGCGCGGTAGGGGACGTGGCCAGGATTTGCAGACTCCCCCAATCCCCCCACGTGTGGAGGACCAGTCAGGGACACACATCCCCTCCCCCCCATGGTTGAGGGAAACGTGGCTGACACCATCCCTGCTCAGCCCTTGTTGGACCGGCCCGTTGTGGCACCTGACCTAGCAAAGGGTGACTCCCAGGCTGACTTCCAGGTCGCCAAGTCTAGGCCACGGGTGGCGGAGCAAGCCAGTGTCACCAGGCCACGTGGTACAGGGGCAGCCATGTCATCTGCTGCCCCGAGTAGGCGGGGTGGGGAGGCTGCAGGGGCAGCTGCAGCTCCGTCCACCCCAGCTCTGACTCCCCCAGTACATCAGACTGAGGTTCCCCCTGCCATCATCACACTTCAGCTAATGCCTGCAGAAAGTCATGTGGTCAGTGTGCCATCGCACACTACTACTACACAGTCCACCGGTGCTCCTGCCTCTGGTGTCCAGAGCAGCGTAGGGCACTCCGGATCCCCACCACCCACAAAAAGAAAGAGGAAGAGTGCTCGTCCAGTACAGGCTGATGACCCCGGCACGCCAAGGAAGCCTAGCTTCAATGATGCCGAACTGGATGCACTTGTGCAGTATGTGTCCGAACATGACGCCGAAATGTTGGTCACTTCAGGGTGTAGGATTACACCTGCTCGACGTCAGGCACACTGGCAGTCCATCGCGGACAGCATAAGTGCCCTTGGGTTTATGAGGCGCACAGCTGTTGAGTGCTACAAGCGCTGGAACGACCTTAAGCGTAGGGCAAAGAAAAAGCTGGCCTCAAGTCATGCCGCAACTCTGGTGACTGGAGGTGGGTCTCCACAAGAGGACATAGAACTCACTCTACATGAGCCTGTTGCTGGGACCTACGTCACAGAGGAGCAGATCCAAGGTGTGGGAGAACTGCCAGATTACGAGGCATTGTCCGGTGAGTGCACATGCATGTGTGTGTGATCCATGTGTATGTAGTTTGTGGGAGGGGTTCTGGTTGAGTGCCAGGTCAGGGTGTGTGTGCCTGAGTGTTTTGTCCAACCCATGTGCTTCATCCAATGCATTCTGCGCCCTGGGATTTGGGTATTACAGTATCCCTTCTGGCCACAGTAGGCATTTTGCACTACATCGCGCCAGTTGCCCTTGAAGTGGCATCTTGCTACCACATTGTTCCGTATTTAGCTGTGTTCATTCAGGCTGATTGTAGGAATTCACCTGGTTCTACTGCGCATCACTCTGCCCTATTGTCATATATATGACATGCCCATGGTACATGCCATCTGTGTGATGGCATGTGTCATGTATGTGTATTGGACATGCCACTCACAGGCCAATGTGTGATGGCACTGCTAGCCAGCATGCAGCTGATGTGTTGTTCTCCCATCTTGGTGTCATCAGTGTCTGACATTTTCCTCCCCTTCCAACTCATGGACAGTGCATGCATGGGAGGGTCATGGTCATGTGGGACATGTGTAAATCAAGTACTGGTACTGTAGCTTGTCTGGCCTAATAGCATGCCATGGTGCTAATGCCTGTTTCCATTTTTTGTCTTTCTTGTTTTTGCAGAGGATGACGCACCTGATGCTGTTGAGGGAGAGGAGATGGTGCAGGCCCAGGAGGGATCTGAAGCACGACCAGGCACCAGTGGGGGATGTGGTTTGGTGGTGGGGGAGAACCCTCTCTTGCTGCAGGCCATACTGTCCTAGGGTGTCCCTGGCTGCACCTCCCCAGAACTCTTTTCAGGTGTTGATTCGGATGAGGCCTATGTGGATTCGCAGGTATGTGTTCATGGAAGGTATACTGTTCTGTCCGACCCACCTGCACCAGGGGTAGAGCCCACTATGAGGATGTCAGTGTTGGTAGGTGCACCTGTGTTGGTTACGGATGCAGGGCCACACTCCGCAACATCTGATCCTGTTCCTGGGCCAGCAGTTCAGAGGGGAACTGCAGTCCTGCAGCCTCAGGCAGTGCCGACACAGCAAGGCGCAGTTCGCCTTGCCCCAGACAGGTGTGGTGCCCGCCAACGCGGTGGCCGTCCGCCACCAGGCAATACCGCATGAGAGCAATCCATTTACGGTATGGCCAACCAACAGGCAGCATCATCAGAAATGATTGCTCAAGCCATGGAGAGGGTGGCCACTTCCATTGTCCCCCCAGAAAGGCAGATGGAGCTACTACAGCAGGCAACAGACTCCATTTGCCAATCAGTCAGGGAGGACATGTTGGCGTCCAACAGGGACAGACAGGCGGCCCTGGACAATCTGAGGGAATCAATTTCTATAGATGCCCAGGGACAGAGGGAAGCCCTGAGGGGAGAGGTCCGGCACCTCAGGCAGACTCTTGTGGACCTTGAGGCTTCCACTGTCACCAGGACGGAACAGCTGCTGGAGCGCGTCACCTGTACGCTCTCAGCAGAGATGCAGGCAACTCGGGCGGAGGTCCGGGCAACACGTCGGGTGTTGCATGGGGATCTCCGCACCATATCCCTCCAGAACGAGGCCTTCCAGACCCGCATGCTTGCTGTCATGGAGGACCAAACTAGGGCATTGCGTGGGCTGCCTCCCATGGCACCACCACCTCCTGTGGCAGCAGCAGCAGAGGTTGAGGAGAGCAAATCCAGCAGTGAATCTCCCACTATTTAGTAGCCGTGCAGGCCATGAGCCCATGGAGGTGTTTTTTTTTTGCAACATTCACGCAGGTGGCTGTTGGTGGGCACCCTGTCCTCGGACCTCCTGGGTGGCCTCCCCCACACACCCTGGCCCACACATGGCCATTTTTGATTTTTGATTTTTGATTTTTTGTTGCAGTGTGTTGCCTTGTGTGGCTCCCGTGGGCATCCACTGTATTCCGGCTGGGCACATGCAGGCTTGTCCTGAGTTTGGGTTAGATGCTTGGGTCCGTGAGACACACACCCCTCCTGCTTCCCGTTTCCATGGGCTTGCAAAGGGTGTGCCCAAGTGACAGTGAATTACACAGTGACGTTGGACTCCCATGAGCTGTGTGGGCAGTCTGTAGTCAATACTGTGTATACATTCCTAGTGCATATTGTTGTTGTATTGTGCACTGCATGGTGTATTGATGTGTGCTTGTGCATCCATGTCTCCCTCCTAATTTGCAGGTTCATTCCTCATGTCTTCACAAGGCCGTCCACTTTGGAGATGGAGCTCATGTTGTGAGCAGTGGACTTAAAATGTGCGTGGCAACAACACTGTACAGTTGGAGGTGGTGGATGTGCTGGCATTCTCATGTTGTAAGACTACGTATCCTTTGCCTTAGTACTGTCATGTTTATGCTATGTCGATTGTATTGTGGTAAGTATTTGGTCATGTGTGTTGTTGTTTCTACATTTATGTGGGCATATTGTGTGTGGCCAGTTTCCATTAGGGACACTGTACTTTGTGACATGTGTCATGTTTGGGGGATGACTTTGTTTGCTCTCACATGGCATGTCATGCCATGGTGTGTTGGGTGGCGGTGCTGGGGAGGGGTTGGGTGACATGGCACTGTTGTCATGTTGTGTCTTGCAAGGGGGTAATGATTTTAGCAGCATAGAAGTGTGTCTTTTGAACACAGCATTGGTGCTGTTTGTGTAGGTAGGGAAGCACACAATGGAACACTTCCAGATGTACAATCTCAGGCTGGTATGGTTGTGACAGTTGACTGTCCATTGACACATCATAATTGTCAGTAACAATCATCATTGATTGTCAGCTGGTATGTGCCAGGGCTGTGTGCACTCCACAGGGGTGTGATTTTATGTGAAGTAATTAGCCACGAGCTGCGTACGGGCTGCCTCACCCCGTGCCCTTTCCCCTCCCATGCGCAGTGGGCATGCATGTGGTTGGGGATGTGGGGGCACCACCATGTCCACGGCCAGGCCCCGGCGTGTTGCAACGTTGTGCAGGACACATGCTGCCACTATGATCCTGCACACTACTGGGGGAGCGTATAACAGCTGCCCGCCAGAACGGTCAAGGGAGCGGAAGCATGACTTGAGCACTCCGAATGTGCGCTCCACGATGCCCCGGGTTGCAATGTGGGCTGTGTTGTATCTTACCTGGGGTGGCGTGGTGGGGTTCCGAATTGGCGTCATCATGTGGGTGCTGAGAGGGTAGGCACTGTCCCCTGGGGAGGTGGTGATGGGTATCATCAGTGGGGTTGTGACATTACTCAGTATCTGACATGCATGCATGCGCAGTGGCAATTATACTCACCGAGCAGCCATGTATCGCCATGCCGCCCAGCTTCTATGTCCCGGTTTAGGGTAGACATTCTGTAGATGAAACTGTCGTGGGTGGAACCTGGATAGTTGGCGTATACTGAGGTGGTGATTCCCTTAGCATCACATACTACCTGGGCGCTGATGGAATGCCAGTGCTTGCGGTTTCTATAGATGTGCTCAGTTGCCCTGGGGGGACGTAGAGCCACATGGGTGCAATCAATGGCACCTAGCACTTTGGGGAATTGTGCCACCCTGTAGAAGTCCTGGGCAACAGCCTGCCTTTCTGCAGGTGTTCTGGGCAGGTATATGTGCCTGCGGACTGATGGGCGTGCAGTGATGATGGCCAAGACCTGGTGTAGGCAGCGTGACTGCATGGCCTGTGACACCCCCCCCACTATGGCACATGTCCACTGAAATGATCCAGTAGCCAGGAAGTGAAGTACATTGAGGACCTTCTCCAGGGGGCTGAGTGCTTGGGAGCACAGGGTGGTTGATGTGAGGTCATCCTCCCACTCACTGACCAGGTCGAGTATTATGTGAGGTGGAAATCTGTACCTCCCATACACATGGTCATCAGGCATCCCAAAAAGGCTGGTTCTGGGTGTAAAAATTCTGGCCCGGACTATCCTCCTCCTCCTCCTGCGGTATCCCACGGCCACTGCTACTAGGAACGGTATGTTCATCCTGGCGTCTGAGCTTGTTTGTTGTTTGCGTGCACTTTTATGCTGTGCGGGTGGACCCTACTTCCTGCTGGCGTACGTGTTTCCGGATTGGCCACGTTCGTTTCCATGAATATGTGTTGTAGGCGAGCGTGTAAAACTTCCCGCGCAGCCCTGGAATACCCGCACCCAGCCCAATCGTGTGTGGTACTTCTCACGCACCCCTGAAATACACATACCCCGCTCCCCCAGGCCCGATCGCGTGTAAAACCACCCGCGAGCCCCGGAAATACACGTACCCCGCGGGCCCCAGGACCGATCGCGTGTGGAACTTCTCGCGCACCTCTGAACTACACGCGCCCAGGCCAATCACGTGAGGAACTTCTCGCGCACCCCCGAGATACACGCACACGCTCCCCCAGGCCCGGTCGCGTGTGGAACTTCTCGCGCACCTCTGAAATGCACACGCCCAGGCCAATCGCGTGTGGAACTTCTCGCGCACCCCTGAAATACAAGCACACGCTCCCCCAGGCCCGATCGCGTGTGGAACTTCTCACGCACCTCTGTACTACACGCGCCCAGGCCAATCGCGTGTGAAACTTCCCACGCACCCCTGTAATACACGCGCCCAGGGCAATTCCCGTGCACCCCTGAAATACACGCACGCAGCCCAATCGCGTGTGAAACTTCCCGCGCACCCCTGAAATACACGCACGCAGCCCAATCGCGTGTGAAACTTCCCGCGCACCCCTGAAATACACGCACGCAGCCCAATCGCGTGTGAAACTTCCCGCGCACCCCTGAAATACACGCACGCAGCCCAATCGCGTGTGAAACTTCCCGCGCACCCCTGAAATACCCGCACGCAGCCCAATCGCGTGTGAAACTTCCCGCGCACCCCTGAAATACACGCACGCAGCCCAATCGCGTGTGAAACTTCCCGCGCACCCCTGAAATACACGCACGCAGCCCAATCGCGTGTGAAACTTCCCGCGCACCCCTGAAATACACGCGCCCAGGCCAATCGCGTGTGGAACTTCCCGCGCACCCCTGAAATACACGCGCCCAGGGCAATCGCGTGTGGAACTTCCAGCGCACCCCTGAAATACACGCACCCAGGCCATTCGCGTGTAGAACTTCTCGCGCACCCCTGAAATACACGCACCCGCTCCCCCTGGCCCGATCACGTGTGAATCTTGTCGTGCACGCGTGTTCCCGACACCCGTAATACGCGTTCCCCGCTTTTGCCAGTCCGGTAAACTGGTACAGTGTTGGCGAAGCCCTTTGCGATGGTTTTGCGATCTTGATGGCTTTTCCTTGCGCGAGGGCGTTCTTGGGGGCGTAACTGGCGCTGCTGCAGGGTCGCTGTGCCACTCTGCGCCACGTCTGCTTTTGGAGGCGAGAATCCATGAATACGTCGTGCGTGGGAATTGATTTATCGCACGCGGCTGGCGCAGACATTCGCACGGGCATGCTGTGCGCCAGCCGCATGCAACACTTTTGAGAGGAATTACATGAATCGGCCTGTAAGTCCCGTGGTCAAAATGAAGACGAGACACCTTTTGCTCCCGAAGGTGAATGAAAATAAGAGTAAAATAAGGCTGGCAACGAGAAACAAGCATTGGTAATGCCAACAGTTTTGGCTTTTGTATAGGCAATCAATGGTAGCACCTGCAAAATTGGGCACATACTTGAGCATATAATAACAGTTAATACATATGCACACAGCACAACTGTTGGTTTTGCCAGTGCTTGTTATTAACAGGACTGCAGTGAAGGACACGCATAGTGCTTATAAATCTTGTGACTGAAGGAACACCTGGTTGACATTTTTATTACACAAGTAGCACGTTTACAGTTCCAAATAAGTCATTGACTCTCAGAAGACTGCTTTGAAAAAAAACGTCTTTTGATGGTAAGGCTTGATAAACCTAGATCAAAGAGATGCCAGGAGGAAGTGTTTTGGGTGGCGAGGGGCAGGAAGTGGACAGGATTGTCACTAGGGATTAACATTTCCATGGGCAGTCAATGGGTGGGTAAATAACCAAACACGTGGAGGTTTAGAGACACCCAATAATCAAAACGAAAAATGAAAGACAGAAACATTCTAGGGTGGGATAATACTGGACTCTATGGCCCTCATTACGACCCTGGCGGAAATCGTGGCGCCAAATGCACCATGGAGCACGGCGGAAAGCTGCCGATAGCGCCATGGGGGTTGGCGGATTTACCGCCCCATTCCGAGGTTGGCGGGGCGGTAAATCCCCATTCCCCATTTTACCCTTCCCCATTCCCATTTTTGCCCCATAGGGTATAATGGGAGTGGGGAAGGCGTTAATTACGCCACCGTAAAATACGGTGGCGTAATTAACAACAAGGTCCCGTAGCGCCATGGATTTCTCCGCCCGGAAAAAACAGGCGGAAAACGCTCCATGGCGCTACGGGAACTCGTAGTGGGGCGGACGGGTCCGCCGCGAATTCCGCTGGCGTAAATCCACTCCGCCAGGGTCGTAATGAGGCCCCATGCCTTTTATAAAATCTCAACTTTATGCCGTATACTAGCAAAATTGTCCTTTTGTAATGGCAGGCCTACACACATTTAACGGAGCTACACATGTGTTTCACGTCTGTGTTTTATGTGTGATAAAGCCAGATGTGAATAATGTTTTTTTAAAAAAAAAATGTAATTCCATTCCCTAAGCCAAAAGTTGTGTCTTCTTTTCACATTAGCACCCAGTATGGGGGAGCCAGCCAATCAGGTGGCTAGGAAAACGGGCTTGAACCGCCGGTGGAAGCCCACGTTCCAAGCCACCTGACGGCTGGCTCTCTCGCCACCATCTTCCCACCACCCCAGTCCCCTTTTTTTATTGTTAATCATGCCGCCCCCAAACTTACCTTATTGCGGATGCGGTGGCATTTGCCACCACATCCGCACCTTCCTCTCTGCTCAGAACGTCCGCCATGGAAAGGGAAGAGGGGTTCCATACCGAGCCATGCCTTTCCTTTCCATGGCAGCCATATTGGTAAAGGATTTTTCCTCGTAAAACGGGATGCCATGTGCATCGCATTGTACGAAGGGCAAACCTTTTTCTTTAGCACACCGGGTTGCTGCTTTGGTAACTCGGGGTGCTAATCCGGCCTGTCGGGTTGGGTGTTATCGGCACGGCGGCCCTCTTTAAACACCCTTGCTTCGCTCAGGCTTTTAACTCGGGCCCAGGGCCAATAACACGATCAGGTGTTAACGGCACTGTGTAATCCCACTCCACGTTTAAGGTCGCTTGTATCAATTATCATTTCATGTTTGATTTATTTTGTGCCACTATCTATGGCTCTCTGCACTGCTATATGCCTCCTATAGTATTCTATGCATGTTCATACAATGGAGCTGGCCAAGTCACATTCCCACCTGTTCTCTTGTAATTCCCTTGTAATTCCCTGGGTGAGTGGGCTAAAGTTTAACACTGGGTGTCTGTGTGTGTATTATGAAGGAGGGAGGTGTTCTATCCTAACTGTGTGTATTTGTGGAAAGGAGAGAATGTTTCATCCTGTGAATGAGCGCAGCTGGAATCAGTGACAGGCCTGCCTGGATATGAGTGGAATGTGGAGAGTGTTGTCTGGGTGAATGTTTAGTGCAAGTTAACTAGTGCCTTAGGCCTGGATGAGACTGTGTGCCCGGTGTCTTTGTACTTCCTATGAGCAACCTATGTGAGAGGGCAGCATGTGTCTTCTGTTCTCAGTGTAATCCCATATTCATCGCTAAAATGTACAGGTCTGGTTGTGGGAAAATAACTAAGGAGCCTTAGGTTCTTTTTCTATGTTGCTTTGTTGTAGTTGTCAGGTTACAGGTCAATGGTTGCATATTCAGAATAGATCATAGTAAGGAGAGAGACACAGTGCACACCATATCATCCATTATTATTACCCAGGGTGCGGGAGCACAGCCAATCAGGTTCTGTGGCTCGCCGGCTGAAATCTATGATCTCAAATCTATGATCTCATTCCATAGAACCTGCAGGCTGCTTGCCTCTGCTGCCACAGACGGCCATCTTTCCCGCCACCCTCCCATTTTTCTTCTTTTCATTTCCCAACTCCACTCCACTGCCCCACTTACCTTCTTGATGCGGTGGCGCTTGGCGCTGACACAGCAGAAGCTTCCCTCCTCCCTTTTCCAGACGCAATGGTAATAGACGAGGGGCTCCGTACACAGCCCCGTCTTCTACAACCATGGTGGACATTTTAGATCAGTAGTTTCATACATTGAACGGGACACGTGCAGCATCCCGTTCAATGAATGACATTGTATTTTAGCACCCCGGGTTACCAAAGCCCGAAGCCCTTGTTCACCGCACTCGCTTTGCTCGGGCCATTACCCCCCTCCTTCCAGCCCTTGGAACAGGGTGTTAACGCCACATTAAGGCACCAACTAACTCAAACAGAACATTCACACTGGCAACATTCTCAACATTTTACTCATTTTACTGTCATATATTACAGCTACACTCATTCACAGGATGCAACTCAGAAGACCTTTAGAAAGAGACCAAAAAAAAAGAAAGTCACCTACTAAGCATGCAAGACCTATAGTGAAAGGTCCCCCCTTGTAACATAGATAAAACCAAATAGTTTGGCAGAGACACCTATACCAACCCACTCTCCAACACATGTTGACCCATGGCTAGTCCATGCACCATATTATGTCGTGCAGAGATAACATATCAGTAAAAGTTCCCCGTCCAGTGGTAATAATTAAGTGCAAATGCCATGATAGACAACAACAAACCAAAATCTTCCAGGTAGATTTATAAAGTTTCCCCAGAACCCAGTGCTCATAATCCTGTAGGGAGACTGTAGCCCCCACAGAAAGAACATGGGTCGACCGAGCAACCTGGGACTTTGGAGGCCATCAACACCAGAGATTTGCCCTGGTGCAGAAATGAGGATGCCGTTTCAGTCTGAACAACAACTGTGGTAACTCCGAAGGATAACCTGTCAACACTCAATTTCAGATCTATTGTGTACAATGGTTTTTATGGGCAAAGAGGTTTTACCAGGATAGGCCTGCTGGGAGAAAACCTGCGGAAAAACCTTAGTTAGAAATGAAAAGGGATGTAAAGCAAACAGCTGGCCATGACCTTGAATCTGAATAAAAAGGCATCTGTTGCCGATACCTGTTGTCTGGCCTACAGCTGGAAAACCGGGCTGACTTAGTGTGTAGCTGAGATGGCAAAAGGTCCAAGGACATTGGAACCCAGAGATGTCACAGGGCCTCGAACACTAAGCAAAAAGGACACAGATTTCTGCAATTGTTTAGCTGTCTGGAGCATCAGTCTGTCACAGAATTGTTTGTGCCTGGTAGAAACTCTTCATGGACCATGATATTCATAGGGAGACAAAAGTCCTAAAAGGCCCTCACCACATCCACAAGGGATTTTGAGCAAGTACCTTTTTTGATGCCAAGTGTGATACTGGAAAAAGAAAACAAACAAATTGGGAATGTGACACAAATAGAGAAGTTCCATAGAGTTGTGGAATAGTCATCTAGCCATGGGTTAACAGCAAGAAAAGAGGACATTTTGGTAGGGGGGGGGGAACTGTTTATCGGTGTGGAATGGGATGAAGCACAATGAGAGTCTATGATCAAGGAAATGATGGGAATTGTAGTCCCAAGTTGTAAGATGTTTTGATGAATTGTATTACCTACTTGCTGCTGTTAGAAAATAAAATATATCTGCCGGAGGCCACCAGGGGGCGCACAGGCAATGGCAGCCTGATTTGCGAGCTCCTCCTGAGGCCGGGTCGGTACGGGGTCTGAGCCCCCCCCCGAGACCCCCCCACAGAGCGCAAGCGGGTCGAGTGGAGCGGCGACCCCCCAGCGCCCCCGCGGAGCGAAAGAACGGGGCCTGGGAACCGTCGGACGACGGAGTTCCACGGACGCGGCGGCGGCAGCGGGACCGTCGCAGGAGGCCGAGAGCACAGCCCTGTGCGGAGCCTGGGGAGAAGCGAGCGGACCCGTCGGCGCTGGCCTTCACCTCCCCCTTCAGGAGGCGCGAGCCGCTGGGACGCCTCGGGGTGAGGAGACTCCCGCCCGGAGCGGACCCCGGAGTGGCCCCCCCGCCTCAACAGGAGCGCCGAGGGAAGCCGCGAGGCCGCTCGGGGAGCCGCGGCCTGACAGGTACGAGACACGGAGGGGGGGCGGCCGGGCCTCTTTTTCCACCGCCAGCGGGACCCTGCGCGGGCCACGGGCGGGACACCAGAGGCCCACGCCGTCCCATTGAGGGTCGCGACCCGCCGCCTCGTGGTCGCACAGAGCGCCCCTCCCCCCACTCCAGTGGGCGCCTAAGGGACACTACAGGACCCGCTATCGCCCCCCCCGGGTGTGTGGCCCCCGCTGTGGGCAGACGGGGCGTGTGCCCGCCCGGGGGCAACTCTTAAGGAGCAACTTGAACACCCAGGAGGGGTGGGGGAAGGTGTAACCCCCCAGGAGAGGCCCCCAACGAAATAACATCACCACACCACCCTGCAGAGGCAAAAGCACCCCTCACCCATTCCAGAGGGGAAGTATCGTTTTGCGAAAATACAATCGAGGAGTACAGGAGGTATTGCGGTGGTAAAGCGGAGGCCACCCTGGGTGTGAGGCCCCCGCCCGAGGCTGGTGGGGCGAGTGCCCGCCTGGGGGGCATCAATCAAGGACCAGTAAGACCGCTCGGAAGGGGTGAGGAGGGTATACCTTGCCAGGAGAGACCCCCAACGAAAAGAAGACAGCATACCACCCCGCGGAGGCAATAGCACTCCTCCCCCACACTAGAGGGAAATTAACTTTCCTATAAATAAAATCGAGGTGCCGGGGGGTCAACCTAATGGACTGGCAGCAGAACCTGCAAAAATATTGGTACCGAGACCCGGACCCCCCCGTTACAGGACCACCCCACGGTGAGGGAATGGCCCATCTGGAACCTCCTGCACCCTCCACGGCCGCAATGGAGCGGGGCTTCGCCTCCATATTGCAAGAGATCCGAGATATGCGGGCGGACGTTGCCCAAAAGTTTGAAAAAATGGACCACCGGGTCGATAAAGTTGAGGACAGACTCCTTCAGGTCGAATCCAACCAATCTTCAGCGGCCACCCTGGAAGTAGAGGTAAACATGAGGCTAGCTGCCCTGGAAAAAAGGGAGGAGGAGAGGTCAAGACAGATGGACGACTTCGAGAACAGGGAGCGGAGAAACAACCTCAGGATCTTTGCGGTCCCGGAGACGGAGGGGGAGACAGAGAGGGAGCTGACCCGTGTGGTGCGTAACATAATTGCCCTCCTCTTTGAAGAAGAGATGACTACAGAACCCATATTCGATCGGATACATAGAGCGGGAGGTCGAGCAGGGGGCCCCGGATCGATTCTGGTGCGGTTCCATTACTATCCGGAAAAGACGCGGGTGTTGGAGGCCGCCAGGAGGGCCCAGGAGATCACATACAACAACTCCCAGATCTCCATTTTCCAGGACCTCTCAGCGTACACCCTGGCCAAACGGAGGATGTGCCGCCCCCTTACGCAGTTGCTGAAGGAGAAGGGAGTGCGATACAGATGGGGCTTCCCCTTCTCCCTAACATTTGAGTACCTGGGCCAGAGAACGACATTGATCTCGGAGGAAGATATTAAGGGGGCTATCCAGGACTATGTCTCTGATCCAGCGCCCCGTCGGGAGCCACGGGGGCCGGCCGGGGTCGGAGCTGGAGGCCCGGGCCCACCGAGAGAAGGACGGAAAAAGTCAGGAGAGAGAAAATTCAGGAGAATAAATACACCCTCCCCAGTGAAAGAGGGGCAGCAGAACAACTCTGAGGGGCAGTAGCTGGGCAGTCCCAGTGTGAACGTGGCCTCTGGAGCTCCCCAGGGGACACGGGTTTACTTGAGGGTGAAAAGTCTGGCAAAAGAAAGGAGAAGAGGAGGAAACTAGAAGCCCCACGCAAAGCAAGTTGGGTGGGTAAAATCGGGGAGGGGATTGAGGGGGGGGCTCATGATAATGTGCTTGTTAATGATCGCCTGGCCGAGAGGGGCAGGCTGGTGGTCCGGCCAAAGTGCCAGTGACGGCTGAACTATCTGGCTGGACGCCGGGGCAGGGGGTGGGGGGACGGAAACAAGTTGGGGATTGTTTGTTAAGGAAGGGGTTTGGGGCTCAGTTGGGGAAATATGTCAGGAGTGTCCATGAGACAATTTATGGGGAGCTAGAGAGGAGAATTGTTGTGAGGCAACCATCCGTTAGAATAGAATTCATAGACAATGGCTGTTGGTCTGCCGGCCCTGGGGGTGGGCACCCTGAATGTTCGGGGCCTGAATACCCCATCAAAGAGGTCCCTGATCTGCAGGGAGTTTAGGAGGGCTAAACTAGACCTTTTGTTTGTGCAGGAAACACACTGGGCAAGGGGAAAGGAGCCCAGGTTGCGGGGGGGGGAATCGAGGAGGTCTTCCATGCGTCCCATGGGGCCAAAAAGAGAGGGGTGGCCATCTTGGTAGCTAGAGATGCAGGGTTTGAGAAGGAAGACATCCTAAAAGACCCAGAGGGAAGATACCTGTTGGTCAGGGGCACCCTACGGGGCTCCCCCCTCACTCTGGCTGTAGTGTATGGCCCCAATGAAGGACAGGCCCTATTTTGGGAAACTGTGAGAGATAGGATCAGATTATTCGTGCAAAGCCCGCTAGTGGTAGGGGGAGACTTCAACATGGTCCTTGACCCGACTATGGATAGGAGAAGGGTAGACCCCCTCACTCCCAGAACTGCAGATGAAGCCATGGCAAAATCTTTCCAGAGGGTAAACGAGGAACTGGGCCTAACTGACACAATTCCTCTTCCCAGAGGGGGAATCCCTTCCTTCACCTATTATTCAGCCATACACAACTCCTTCTCCCGAATAGACTACGTCCTGGTAGAGGAGACACTCAGTCCATATGTGTCAGGCTACAGAATAGACCCTTTACCCTGGTCAGACCATGATTTGGTTAAAGTTACAATTGCGTTGGGGTGGTGTAGGGAGCGCAGAGGGCGTTGGAAGTGCAACAACGCTCTGTTAAAGGATGGGGCCCTCTTTCAGGAGGTCTTGGACTCCATAACAGAGTTCTTTGACCTAAACGACAATGGGGAGGTCGCCACTCACACGCTCTGGGACGCCTTCAAGGCGACCCTGCGTGGGGTCCTCATAAAACTGGGGGCCCAGAAGAAAAGGGAGAGGGAGATACAGGAGAAGGCCCTGAGAGTTAGGATATCCCGCCTCCAACCGGCGAGCTCTCCGGGCCGCCCATTAGAGGGTGACCGGGTGGCCGCCCTCGAAGACTGTAGGCTACAGCTTAAAGATCTGCTCCTACATAAAACAGAAAGGTGCCTCCAACTAACTAAACAAAAATACTATGAGAAGGGGGACAGGGCGGACCGAATCCTAGCCTGGAAGTTGAGGGAGGTTCAGAGGAATAGAAGGGTGAGGGAGGTGAGGGACGCGCCGGGGCGCCGTGGCAACGACTCCCCCCATATCGGTGAGGCTTTCCGCCAATATTACACAGCCCTCTATTCCTCAGAATATGATGGAGATGATGGACAGATAGAAACCTTCCTTGATTCAATACAGATTCCATCCCTCTCAAGGGAAATGGCAGAAGGGATAGAGGGCCCGGTCACTGAGGAAGAGGTGGACAAGGCGATCTCTGGGATGAAGGTGGGAACCTCCACCGGGGAGGATGGCTTCACAGTTTTCTTTTACAAAAAGTTCCGGTCCTCTTTGATCCCATACTTGGTGCGGGTCTTTAACCAAGTGCTGGACGGGGGCATACTCCCCGAGTCTATGATGGGAGCCGTGATAGCAGTCCTGCCCAAGGAGGGGAAGGACCCCTCGGAATGCTCCTCCTATCGGCCCATATCATTGTTAAATGTTGATGTGAAGATCCTGGCCAAGCTGGTGGGGAAAAGGCTGGAAGGCATAATGCCGAAGTTAATCCACGGGGATCAGGTGGGCTTCATAAGCGGGAGGCAGGGCTCGGATAACACCCGCAAGACCCTAGACCTGCTCCACTTTGCCCAAACATCGGGACTTGACGCTTGTGTCCTCTCACTAGACTCAGAGAAGGCCTTCGACCGGGTCGAGTGGCGTTATATGGAGCTTCTCCTTCAAAGAATGGGCTTTGGGACCCACATCATGAGATGGGTAACTGCACTCTATAGAGCCCCCACAGCGAGGGTACAGGTAAACGGGACACTGTCTGGGTCATTCCCCCTCTCCCGAGGGACAAGGCAGGGGTGTCCACTCTCCCCCCTGATCTATGTCCTCACCATGGAGGCCCTGGCAATTGCGGTTAGAGCGCACCCGGGCATTAGGGGAATAAGAAGGGGAGAGATCGAGTTCAAGCTTTCCCTGTTTGCGGATGACATTTTGGCCTACCTAGTGGATCCGGGCTCTTCCCTCCCCCCCCTCCTGGCCCTGGTGTCAGCATTTGGTCGATTCTTGGGCCTAAAAATAAACACTGCAAAATCAGTCCTGCTCCCAATGCGAATAATAGACCCGGTACTCGACCCCCTGAATAGGTTCCACGGGATCAAGGTGGAGAAGGTCGCTAAACGGTACTTGGGGGTTCTCCTCACCAGAGATATGTCGAATCTGGGCTCCGCCAACTATGGCCCCATGATGACGGAGATCATGGCAGACTTGAGGAGATGGGGTAAAATGATCCTCTCGTGGTATGGCCGAATGACGGCCGTCAAAATGAATGTCCTGCCACGACTTCTGTACCTATTCACAGCACTCCCGACCAGGGTCCCGGCACAGAACTTCAAAGACCTACAATCGGGGGTCCGTGACTTTGTGTGGCAAGGCAAGACCCCGAGAACTGGAAGGGCCGTCCTGACCCTACCTAGGGAGGAGGGGGGATTTGGGCTGCCAGACTTTCATCTCTACTTCTGTGCTGCCCAACTGCGTGTCCTTCTGGAACACATGAAGGAGGGGCTGAGAACGTACTGGTCCTACCTGGAGGATATGGATGCCCATCCCCACAAAGTCCGCGACCTCCTGTGGACGCCTCGCAGGGAAATCCCAAGGCGCTTACGGGCTCACTCGACCCTGGGAGTCCTATGGGACATCTGGAAGGAAGGCCCTCAGACCGCTCACCTCACCACATGGCCGTCTCCAATGTCATCTCTCTGGGGACACCCCATCAACCTGGGAGGAAGAGGGTTCAGGCACTCCCAGATCTGGTCAGACAAGGGGATGGAATGGGTGGGGCAGATGTTCAGGGACGGTGAATTCTTACCCTACGAGGAGCTCAGGGAGGCACTGGGTCGTGACTCAATATCTATCTTCGAATACCTCTGCCTGAAGGGCATCCTCTGTGACCCATCATGGGGCACCAATCTCCGAAGACAGTTGACCCCCTTTGAGAAGCTCCTTGATTTGGCAGCCTCCAGGAAGGGGGCGGTCTCAAGTTTGTACAGGGTCCTAAACACGTACAACCTTCAGGGCAGGAGGAGTTTTCGCTTGTTCTGGGAAGGCCTGGCAGGTGCCGAAATCTCTGAAGATGATTGGGCCAGGATATTTAAAATTGCATTTCACGGAAATCTTTTCACTGCTGACATGGAGCATAACTTTAAGATACTGCAGGGATGGCACAGAGACCCCGCAAAATTGTCCAAAATGTTCCCGGGAGTGTCGTCAAGGTGCCCGAGAGGGTGTGGGGAGACGGGGACCAGAAGCCACATGTGGTGGCACTGTTCGAAGGTTCAAACATATTGGGAGCAAGTGAGGGACTGGATGGAGGAAGTGACCGAGGTCCGTATACCACTTAATCCCCTGACAATGCTGCTGGGCCTCCCCCCAGAGGACACAGAGGTGCACCGATACCCTAGGATGTGGGAAACTATGTTAAGGGCTGGAAGAGTGGCTTTGGCCCAAAAATGGAAAAGTCCGGAGGCCCCCTCGAAGGAGGACTGGCTGAAAAAGGTCAAAAATATGTTTTTGATGGACAAATTGACAGCCATGGTAAACAACAATATTAGCTCATTCCTCACGGACTGGTCGGGTGTCCAGCAATCCTGGGGATGGGATGTGCACTGAACCCACCGAAAGGCCCCCCACCCTGGAGACGACGGGATTGACTCTATCTTGCAGGTCAGCCAAATTTGGGACCCTAGGACCCGGGGAATGGCAGAAGCCAGCCAACTGATGTCGTGTTTATGCATCGCAACAACTCTGTGACAAGGGAGACGGAGGCATCTCGTGAGTCTCCCAAGAAGAGCACTCTGAACTGGACACGGGGAAGGGGTGGGGAATCCAGGGGTGGGGTGGGTGGGTGGGGGGAGGGTGGGGGTTTCACTGTTCTTTTTCCTGGTTTGTTTGTTTGTAAAATTTAAAATGCCAATAAAACGGAAGTTTAAAAAAAAAATATATATATCTGCCCTTAATGAGCCATTTTCCAACAGAAATTTTAGAAAATGTATGAAAAAAGCAACACAATTTCCAAACCATTCTTTAGAGGCACTCCAATAGATGCCAAGCCACCATCCACAACGTGGAGTAACTTGCAACACAGTTTAATGCAAGCTGTGCCCAAAACAATCATGGGGCCTTTCTCAACGGTATATGGCAGTGATGCCCCCTTTCATGTTGGCTGTGTAGATAGAAAATCACAAGACCATGTCTGTACAACATAGTCCAGCATTGCCACTGTACAACACATTGTCATACTGCATGTGCCCAGTGGAAATGTTGTGGCCTATCTCAACAATATAGCCTAGCACTGCCACGATTTTATGCTGGCTGTGTCCCCAAAAAAAGAAATAAAGCCTTGTTGTAGCAATATATGCCGACATTTCCAGAGAAGAACAAAGTTGTACTAGTAGCTGTAATAGCAGTGACAGCAGGTTATCCTGCTCTGCAGTCTATCTGCACTTGCTGTGTTTTGGAAGGAGGAGCTAATCTTCAAAAACCCCTGTACACCACGGACCGGCATGGATAGCTGGAGTAGCACTCGCCACAGCAGGTTATCCTGCTTGGGAGTTTCTCTGCACTTGCTGTGTTTTGGAAGAAGGAGCTAATCTTCAAAAAACCCTGTATACCGCAGAGCGGCACAGTGTAGCTGGAGTATCAGTTACAGCAGGTTATCCTGCTTGGCAGTCTCTCTACAATTGCTGTGTTTTGGAAAGAGGAGCTAATCTTAAAGACATACATCGCTATCAGCTGAATTTTATAACTCTCTGGCTCACTCTACTGCTCCCAAACTCAAATCACTATTCTCCTATTTCATCTCCAATACATCTGCCTCTGCTTCTTTCTCTGAAGCCCTGCTCATAGTATTCCCCAAATCTGACAAAGACCCTACATGCCCTAGTAGTTTTTTCCCGATATCCCTTATCAACGTAGAAAGTAACATTTTTGCCAAAATCCTTACCAATAAAATTGAATGTTCCCTTCCTGCCTTGATGAAATCGGATCAAGTTGGGTATGTTAAAGGACGCAACATCTCCTCCAATGCTAGACTACTCTTAAATGCCCTACATATTGTTTCCAAAGATAAAAAGACAGACAGGGTTACGCGGCCATTGCTCTGGATGCACAGAAGGCTTTTGATTGGGTCAGTTGGGACTTTATTGGGGACATTACGACCCAGGCGGTAAGTACACCAACTTAACCACCATGGTGTAAACTATGTTTACACCATGGTGGTTGGCGGATTTACCGCCCCATTCCAAGGTGAGTGGGGCGGTAAATCCCCATTTCCCATTTACCCTTCCCCATTCCCATTTTTGCCCCATAGGGCATAATGGGAGTGGGGAAGGCGCTAATTACGGCACCGTAAATTACGGTGCTGTGATTAGCACCAAGGCGGTTTAGCGCCATGGATTTTAACGCCTGCTAAAAGCAGCCGTTAAAATTGGAATCAGGCGTTAAGGGTTAACGACGGCGTTAACCCTTAACGCCTGAGTTGTAATGAGGCCCTATGTTTGAATCTCTTAATTGGCATGGGTTTGGTGAAGAATTCATATCCCTTGTCAAACTCCTATATTCATGCCCTAAATCCTCTATCTACATCAATTGCCAGTTCTCCTCCTACTTTCCTTTATTAAGAGGCACGCGGCAGGGTTGTCCTCTTTCTCCCATTCTGTATATTCTTTCACTGGAACCTTTACTGGAACACATCAGATCTAATAGAAATATATCCGGAATTCCAGGAGGCACGTCACTTTTTAAGATTGCCGCTTATGGTGATGATGTCCTTATCTTTATCAAAAATCCCAAACTCCATCTACCTCACTTGCTTCACACGCTCCACCAATTTAGTCTTGTTTCCGGTTATAAACTTAACAAAGAAAAATCAGAAATTCTACCCCTTAACTCCTTTTGTATTAAACATGAGCTGGATTCCTTTGGTTTGAAATGGTGTAATTAATCTATCAAATATCTGGGTATTCATTTTGCCCCCACTATACATGAGACTGTTAAAATTAACATGTGTATTTTGTTTGATAAACTTAAAGACCTTACTACTAAATGGTCCCCCTTTTACCTTACATGGTGGGGCCGACTAGAAACAATTAAAATGATGCTCTCTCCTATCTTCTTATATTATCTTCAACTCCTTCCAGTTCCATTGCCTCTTTCTTTTTTCAAACCTATTTATTCCATTCTACTAGATTTCCTCTGGGGTCTGGGCAAATGCAAAAGAATAGCAGTAGCCAAACTCAAAGCTCCATAGGATATGGGGTTCTTAGGTTCCTAGACTTCAAACTTTACCATTCGGCCTTTCTTCTAAAACAATCCTGATGCTGGTTCAACTCTTCTCATATATCTGATACTCCTTCTTGGTTTAAATTAGAGAAAAAATAAATGTACCCATATGACCCTGCTGATCTCATCTATCTATTTAATTACACTTCCATGGCCCTATCTGATCCTGTTAAAGCCTCTATTGCTGCCCTGAAGATTTTTCTATTTCCAAATAATACAACCCCCTAACAAAAACCTATCCACCCTGCTCTGGTTCAACAAAAATATCATCATTAACAATAGATCATTGAATCGGAAATCCTGGGTTAAAAATGGCATTAGATTTATCCAACAAATCATAAATGGCCCCGAAATCCTTCCATTTCAGCAATTGAAAAACCTATTTTCTATTCCGAACTGTGATTTTAATTTTTATAACAACTTAGTCAAATCTTGTCTTGATACTCTTCAACACTTTCTTAATGGTATTCTCTCGCCCGATGTCCCTAGATTATGGCAGATCACAGCATCCCTTGATCTCAATGATTCTAAGATCTTACCTCAAAACCTGTGGCTCAACCAGTCCGTTCATCATGGTGACTTTGGTATGATTCTTGATGATCATACCTGGTCCTTAGTATTCTCCAAAGTCAAAAGTATTTCAGTATCAGTAAAATATCACACAATATGTTCTCTTTTTCATTCATAGGGCTTTTATCACCCCGGTCAAACTATCTAAGTCTAAAAATAAATCGAGTGACAGCTGTTGGGCCTGTGGCTATGCCCCTGCATCCTATGAACATATGTTCTTTAAATCCTCTTTTGTTTTCACATTCTGGCAACAGGTTTGGAAATACCTTAAACTTATATTCAAGATCGAAGTTCCTTTATCTTTTTTGAATGTTGTCTTAGGAAGCCTTGCTATTGAATGCCGTGATATGCATGTCTCTGGAAAACTCTATGATCTATTCATTATTATTGCTTTAAAACTTATAACCATTCATTGGAAGAACTCACGTTTACTTTGTGTCAGAAGTTGGTGGAAAAATATATGCAATATAAATAGAATGGAACAATGTATGGCCAATTCACGAGACTCTACTCTAAAGCATAATGCAAAATGGTCATTCTTTGATCATTACTTGAATTATTTCAGTGTCTCCTCACATGGAACATGATTACGTTTGACCATCTTCAGCCACTTTTTTCAACCAATATGTTTTCATGCTCATATATTATACGACATAGTTGTTTATATTCCCCTCCCTACCTTACCCTTCCCCCACTGTATAATTTCTTGTTTGTCTCTATTGTTTGTCTCCCCCTGTTTAGTTTTAAAACAAAAACAAATAATGTGTCTATGATAGCAGAATTAATTGAATAGTTGAGTATTTTATCTCGTCAAAGTAGTGTTTATTGTTAACCATTTACTGTTAATTTTGTTATCTTCAATTGTTAATCTATCTAATTTTTATTTTATTTTATCATATTGTATGATTTGTTATCTGCTATAAAGTGTTATTGCCATGTTATTATAAATCTAATAAATATTATTAAACCAAAAAAAAAAACACCAAAAAAACATACATCGCGGCGCGGAGTAACTGGAGTAGCAGTCACAGCAGTCTGAGCAGTCAGAGCATCAAAGCAGTGTTATCAGGTGAATCAACTACCATTCAACAGGAAGTGTACAGTAAGCATATCAAAGTCTGTTGAATGAAAAGGCAGAAAAGTAGCAGTGACATTGATTCTATGTATGCAAAATATATGATATAAATTCCCACTAGAGGGAGATTCAAGGAGCTAGTTTGTACCGGCTGATTATAGCCGGGGTCGGTGGCTGTGGGCTCTCTTGCCTTTGAGCCATCCCTTTCTTGTTATCTGAAATACTATTTCATTGTTTATACTTCCTACCCGACTGCCCCGGTACTAAGAGTGAGAAAAAAATCCTAAAGTAGATTGACAGTATAAGTACTCGTCTACCCGCTATGAAGAATCCTGGCACGGAACGAAAGACAGGACTCTGTAGTACTGCTGCAGGAAAGAATGCCTCAGGCCTGCTGTCTAATGAGGAACCCCCGAAGGTGGACGGCATCCCAGATCAAGAGAGTGATAATCTTGCAACCAATATTGTAAGGCCCAAAACAATAAAGGGCTATTTTGTTATACCCAATCGATGGAGAATGGGGCCGGTATAAACGGGCAAAAAAAAACCTATTGATGGTCTTACCTAAGGAACCATAGACAAGCCTTGAGGCACCCACTGTGGTTGCTATACCGAGACCAGAAGCACCGGCTCCTCTGGAACCATTAAAAAAATGGCTGAATGTAATTGTCTGCAGGGGAGGCTAGAGAAAGTTAGCACTGACACGTCGGAGGATTCAGGGGTACCAGTCCTGATGGAGCCACCCGTCTTATCGGATGATCTAAATTCATTACAGAGGAGCATTTCGGATACAATCTCACCTCCTGTGCTGTCTCTCCTATCTACCACCTTTGACAATGATAATTCCTTGTTGAAACTCTGTAATAGATTGAGTAGAAACTCATTAGGTCTAGCGGAACAGAATTCAGTCTTCAATTCATCAACCACTTTTGGTAACATGATTGGCACACAGCTGTCTGTTTCCCCAGACCTTCAGTAACTAGTATCAACTTCAGGTTCTACTAGTAGCTACCAAAGTGATAGTGTATCCGCTAGTGAGCATGATGTAGACCCAGGACCAACCAAAACAGGGGGAACTCTGTCCTCAAATAACATTCAACGCAAACTGGAGTATTGGGTGAATCCTACCCTGAACGCTATTGCAGCCTCAATTGATTCATTACTCATACTTTGTACCACCCTGGCTGCGGGCCAGGTGAATGTAAAGAAATTCTGGCTAAAGTTGTGGATAATATTTTATCTGCCAATGAACAGACCCAGCATTCAGACTCTGTAATTGTACTCGGGAATACAGTGCTGCCAGTAAATATAATTGATAGTAGCCCAGTGAGTTGGACAGGGGCCCATGAAAGTATGGAGGAAAATAGAAGCGCTGTCCCCGCTGACTACACTGATCAAGGGAAATCACTGTCAGGGTCTGATCAAAAGTGTGCAGAGCCACAGGACCTGACATTGTTAATTCAGGCCTGGAGACTGCTCTGTTCTGTTGCTGTTGCTCCTCCCACCTGCTCGCCTGCTTCATAATCCCAGGCTTTCCCTGGGAGAGAAAAGGGTGCGGGATGTTGGCGTCCCACTGGGGGTTTTAGCAAGCCCACAGGGGCCCTCCACCCTGACACCATTGGACGTTCCTTTACCATACTCGTGCAAATTTACGCGAGGTGTGCCTCACAGCTGAAGTTGCATTTTTCCAATGCAGGATTGGTGGGGGATTTCAAAGGAAGGTAAACAGCAAGGCAAATGGTGAGTTGCCGTACCATTCATCACTGTGAATGCTTAGCCTTTTTCACACACCCTTGCCACTTTGTCATATGTTTCTATATTCTCAGGACTGAGTGTGTCCCATGCCCCACAGCCTAACCCGACTATGATAGTACACCTTCCCATATTGGATCATGTCAGCCCGGCCTATTAAGACACTCAAGGTTGTATCCAAATTTTTCGATGTCTTTGGCTCTGCAACTGACTCTGAACTTAACACTGGTCATGGATTGGGCCCAAAAAGAAAATTATTAAAGCTCAGGGAGAAGAAGCAAACCCCGGTCCTACCCACTGCAGGTCCCGTAAATTCAACCACCTGAGACCAGCAACCACCGATGGCCCCAGTGCTAATTCCTTTGATGACGCTCACCTTCTAATGAAAGAAATCCAGCCGTTTCTGGGACCACCCAGTGCCCACCTTAGCTTGGACGATGGTGGGGGGCATTGCTGAAGCTGCGGCCGCTACTGTGGCCACTACACTACGCCCCTTCACATTCTGGCAAACTGCTGCTAACACCAGCTCTAAAATCCAGGAGGGCGGGGGGCTGCTGTCCACTGGCTCACCCCACAGGCCATTTATAACTAACAACTTTGTCCAGGAGGGCTCCCCAAGGCTCCCTGTCAACCTGCACCAGGTCTACACGCTGCCATTCCTGCCGGTGACATTGGTTTGCACCCAAATCTGCCAAGTGCAACCCAGGGGTGACAGAGACCCCTACGTTTACAGGGACCAATAGCGCCAGAGAACCAATGGCCCAAATGGAATTTGTAGGACGGAGCACATTTGAAAAGGGACTTGATGCTATTGTGGCTGTTTGGAGCAATCATTTGATGGCCTTGAGTCCAGGGGAAAGCCACCCGCCCTGTTTGCCCAGGCCAGTTGTCCCCAAACATCTGGGCCCAAGCACTTTTTCCACCATAGATGAGCACCCTAATGATGCCCGTTCGGCTCATGTCTGCAACTGTGACCACAAGCAAGTACTCGCAGAGCTAATGGATATTAAAAGGCTCCTGCTAACATTGATCGATGCCCATGGGAGAGAGGGAGGTGGAGCCAAGGAGGTGCTAACCTTCGGCCATACAGAAGCCACAGTCCTATATAACCATCTAAAGGATCCAGAAACATATGTCATCAAAGACCATCCAGCTGTCGTAACAAACACTGACCACCCTACAGATGCCACTGATATTGCAACCCAGGCTTCAACCCATTGTGCACCTCATGTATTTTCACTTGAGCAATAAAATCATAATGAACAGCATGTATGACAGTCGTTAACTAGGGATCTCAACAAGCCATCCCGTCTCCATCCTTTGTATGCAACAAGGGACAATAGGGATGTGGGGACAATAGCCCTAATTGCAATTTTTGTAATACCCCAGATTTCCAGCCTGGGAGGGCTTGACCAAAGACAATGATTGCTGGAAAGAACAAAGAGGCACAGTATTCCTGTATCGGTACTGAAACTGAAACCCAATCAATGTGAACCAAGGGATGCGCTGCTAGATAAATGCCGGCATTGGCTCCGGACAACAGGGGGGGGCTGTCCTTTCATAGCCAGGGAAGCCATTGCAAACTGTTTCAGACTGAATTATGAGGGCAAGTGACCTTGTGAATTTGGAGTTTTGGGACTAGAGGGTGGAGAATGGTGTGTTGGGCAGCGAAGGGGATGGTGGTCGACAAACAAACAACCTGAACTCAATTAGTCCCCATCCCCCCACCCTGTTATCATGCACAACCCTGTCCTCTCGGGTGCAAATGTACTTACTTTGGGGAGGAGATCCATAGGCAACTAATATGTCTCAGGGATCATGTATCCATAATCCCAAAGGGAATTCTAAGGGGGGATTGGGTTGTATCACCATGTCTGATTGTTTTTTTCTGTTTACAATGCATATTAGAGATTATTAAAAATGTTCTTCCTGTGTTAGGATGTACTTTGATGGCCTTATGGCCGAATAAAGTTATTTGATTGGTTAATTCAGGAAGTGGAATACCCATCGAACATCTCACAATTTAAGACAAAGGGCCTCATCACGAGTTGGACAGTAACGCCGGCGCTAATAGTGCTGGCGCTATCTGCCCTACCGCCAAACCCACTGGCGCTATTAGCGCCAGACCACGGGTTTGGCGGATTTGGAAATCCCCATTCCCCATTGAGCCCATTCAGGAATGCCCCATTCCCCATTGGGCTCAATGGGGAAATTTCACGCTAATACGGTATGAGCGCAAATTTTCAGCGGATTTCACCCCAGCTCAGAACTGGGGAGAAATCTGCCGAAGCCCTGATTTGGTGGACCCTTAAATCTGGCAGTAACAGTGCTACCGCCGGATTTAAGGGTTACCGCCAAACTCGTGATGAGGCCCAAAGTCTAATAAATGGGGGAAAAACAGAAAGAAGAAAATGTCACTGCCACTGCATCCGATCTGGAAATATGCTGAATAAACTGCAAGCTGGAAGAATGGAAGATTGAACTACACTTGAACCAAGGAAGGGGGGGAGGCAGTGAAATATTGGCAGCAGATAAAGTGGCAGGATTGCACAGCTTGAGGTGAACAAAGTCCATTGTTGTTTCCAACACATTGTTGGACGGCACCAAGTGACAAGTAACTGTGCATGGCCTCCTAGAAAGATAGTTTCAGCCAAGACAAGCCAATAATTCATTTGAAATTCCTGCGTAAAGCTTGCCACCCATGGTGATTACTGGTCTGCAGGAAGAATCTAGCAATCCATGGCCAGGAGAGAGAACTGCGCAAATGGAAAGCCTCTATCTGGTTGACACTAAAGAGCAAAATGCTACTGAGTATTCCAACAGCGAGTCAATGGGTTTCTAACGCTGGGGAGAGCAATTAAATTGGAAGAGACTCACCCCCTATCCACCAGCCCATTCTTGAATAGGAGTTTACTAATGAATTTATTTCACTGCATACCAGCCCTCAGAAATATTAATAGAAAGGAAATTGCACGATTAACCCTCCCTGGTATACATAGTCCAACTAATTGGGTAATTGTGGAATTTATTACACCTGCCATAACCACTTTGCTAAAATTTCATCAGAACACCTTAGGCAAGATGGGATATCAGCTTACACTTTTTTGGAAGCAGAGTGAGAATCCGCAAGAGGTGGATTATAACTCGGATGCAGGGAAACCTATTAAAAGCAGACAAAGGAGGTGTACTGACATGAAGAATAATAATGTATCTTGGTCAATGGAACCGTTCAAGTATGTTGATATTAGCCAAGCATGAAAGCCTGGGCATTTAGCACAAATTAGGTGGATATCCTGGAATACACGAGGCTACAATTCCTTTTTGACAAACCCAATTGGCCTGCAAGTATTAACTTCATGTGATGTGTTTCTATTACAAGAGACCTGACAAACAAATGCATTTTTTATTGATGGTTTTAAAATAGTTTGCTGTCCAGCCACACAGAAAATGTGTGGACGCCCTATGGGCCGTAGCCATAGGTGCAAATCTCCCCCCCCCCATGTTTGGAAATTTTGAAAATGGCGTTGGCCTCGTCATATATATTGCCTGATGTTTTATATGATAAAGTGCATATGCAGACTCTACTCCTACTTATAAATATATACAAACCTCCTAGTATGGCCCATAATAGTATAATAATTAAGCAAGTGCTTAATATACTAGATCATAGGCATGAGTGTTATCCTCGGGTCAGAGTGATTGTAGCAGGGGACCTCAATGAACATATATATAGAAAGGAGGATGTCCCGTCCTTAGTAGAGGGCGCAATTGAATCTCATTCACTTAGTAGACCGATCGAGGGGCCTTTGGAAAATGAATGGGTCAGGTGTCTGGATATGCATTATTTGGTATGTTTCAATATAAAAGCAAAAGCCAAATGGACTATTGAGAATACATGGACTAATGAGAAGTCCGCCACCTGCATCGATTATGTCTTTGTTAGCCAGGAAATCTGGTCCTATTGAAGCCCTGCAGTACTCTTACAGACTAATCTTAGTGATCATCTGGCATTGTCTTGGAACTATATCATAGAGAGTAAGTGCAAGAAAGTACCCAGAAAGTATTGTGTGGGAGTTGCTGTTACTACCCAAGGGAACCGCATTTGTTGGATGGAGAGGAATATAGCAAAACCTAATTCCTATTTTTGCAAAGACTTATCTCTGTTTATGAAAAAGTTGAATGAATATGATAGAGATGTGAGTAATGCACTGCCACTTCTTTTTGATAGTCTAAAGCTCTGTGGCACCAGTACAGGGACTAATAGGCTAATGCATAGCCCGCTTGATATGGCAATATTTAAAAAGAAAAGTAAATTTGCAAGGATCGAGCAAAGGTTAAGAAGCAGGCTGATATCACTAACTCGATGAGTATAGCCTACCTATAAACATTAGCTACAAGATATAAAAATTGAGTTAGGCAACATCGGAGATCCCTTTTCAGGGCACATTGGAAAATTATGTTTATTTTCCTCCATACTAATTACACCAAACCTTGTGGTCTTTCTTTAGGTCTTTCTTGGCAGGTAATTCAGCACAGGAGCTTAATCCTAGGAAGAAACTGTATGGACATCATATTTGGGGGCCCTATACTATGATCCTTTGAGGCAGTGTTTACCATTGGTAGTAGGTTTTGGGAAAAGGGAAACACTACAAGGTTTTGAAGCTGCTCATATAGAGGTAATAATAAAGGGCTAAAAGCATCTAGAGCACCTGGCCCAGAAGCTAATCCATCCTGCTGGGCGCTGATTTTGGCCAAGTGGTTTGACAGGATCTTGGCGCGAGGTGAGATTCTGGATAGTTGGAGGGAGTCTATTTTAGTTCCGGTATATAAAAAGAGTGGAGAATGTGAGACTACCAACTATAGACTCCTGCCAATGCTGGACACGAGTGCCAAGATCTTTGCCACACTGTTACTAAAAAATACTAAAAAAGCTTACTAGAATGGCAGAAGACACAGGACATCTGCTGAAGTGCCAGACTGACTTTCCTAAGTCGCATAGCACGATGCATAACAATTGCGCGCTGAAATATTTAATTGCAGATGCCAAACATTGTAAAATAACTCTCTATGGGCCTCATTACACGGACGGCGGTAAGGGTTAACGGTCACCGTTAATGGTACTGGTGACGGTTAACCCTTACCGCCTTACTACGAGGTCCCTTTGCGGGTCAGAGACTTTAACGCCTGCTTTTTGCAGGCGTTAAAAACCAACCCGCAAAGGGACCAGGGAGCTAATTACGGTACCGCAATTTGCGGTGCCGTAATTAGCACCTTCCCCATTCCCATTATGCCCTATGAGGCAAAAATGGGGAAGGGCAATGGGGGAAGGGGGAATTACCGCCCCACCAACCTTGGAATAGGGCAGTAATTCCCCTTTCCTCCAAGGAGGTGCCGGTATTTTACCGGCATGGACCAAGGTTCTAATAGCACCTTGGTCCACCGCCGTCCGTGTAATGAGGCCCATGTGCTATGCCGACTATTCGTAGGCGTTCGACACAGTTTCCTGCCCGAAACTTTGGAGCAAACTTGTGAAGTGGGGACTGGATCCTGTGTTACTACCTTTTATTAAGGCCTTCTATAGTGAAACAGTGGTATCCTTACGGATGTCACAAGATGGGAAACAAACGTGCCAGGTTCGGACTAACGTCGGATTAAAGTAGGGATGTGTTTTTGGCATTCCTGTTTTATAATATGTATACTTTGGACTTTGGTCAGTGCCTGGCAGAAGTGAGGAATTTCCCTCCTTAGATTGGTAAAGAGTTAATTCCTTGGCCAACGTCCACAGATGACACAATATTTAGGGACCATACGCCCATTGGACTTCAGCGTAGTATTGATGCCTTAGTCAGATATGTGAGTAGGAATAACCGCTCTATTAACATCTCGAAAAATAAAATAATGGTGGTATGTAATAGAGCTAAAAGATCAAGATCCTTTAAGTGAAAATTAAAAGGTATTAATCTTGAAATAAAGGACCAATACATTTACCTAGGAATTCCAATTAGTGTGGCGCCAATACATTCATATTATGGTGACTATATAATCCTGCGCATCTTGAAGAAATGGTATTTATTTAAATATAACATCGTTAGTGCAGGTGGCAATAATAAGAAGGTGCCATAAAAATATATCAAAGCACCATAATACCTGCTTTATTATACAGACTAGAATTACTCTTGGACAGACATGTGCAATTTCTGGACAAATTGGAAGGTAACATTTTAAGGTCTATGCTATCTGATCCAAAAGGGACTCTGGTAGGGGCCTAGCTTTGAGAGCGTGTCCTTCGCTCCCTTCGGGCACATTGGCTAGTAAAGCATTGTAAGCTTTGCTGCTCTCTGTTTCTTAGATCAGCAGAGGAAAATACACTTATGGGGCTAGTGGCAACCAGATTACAAACAGGTCCCTTAAACTCCTTTTAGAACATTTGCAAAGGAAGGTTCATGAACATTGTAAAAATATACATTTTCTGTCAGCGGACCTTTTGGAAATCCCTGATTACGAGAAGCAGCTTAAGAGGAAGACCTGGGCATGGGACAGAGGTGAATGGATGTCCTTACTTTGCAAAAAAAGACGTTATTTGGAATATACTCAACAGGTATTTGCTGTTGATGATCCCGATTCATATTTGCTTAAACCTTGTAATGGGAGAATGAGGGAGTTTTTTTTATCTTCCTTCATTTAAATATTCTCCCTGTATATGAATATACGGGTAGTTGAATAGGTGTCCCTCAGGGAGATCGAAGGTGTAAACTGTGTCAAAACTCTATTGAAACTAACCGACATATTGACACAGTGTCTGTGGTTGAAGGTTTGATATGAGAGGCCGGTCAGATACCACAGCGTGCAGAGCCTGCTGACACAGGTTCAAATCCCTGCAGGGCCAAACTGAGCCGTTCATCCTTCTGAGGCGATAAATGAGCACCACACATCGTGGGTAATAATAAGCAGCACCCAGATGCCTGAGGGTCTATATAAACGCAAATCATTATGAAGTGCATATGCCTCTTTTGTAAATGATATTGATAATATTGAAGGAAAACAGTTTGGGAGTACTTTATACGGTGCAACGTCGTTGGCTATAACAGGGGCAGGGTGTTATGCCTGGAAAGAAGCTGTAAAACACCTTCTGGCTCTTTGAATAGAGAATTAGAACAGCAGGTATAGGTCAATTTTCTATTTTATTTTAGGTTTTATTAATTAGGTTGGACAGGTTTTATATGGGATATTAGCTGAAATGTATTAACGATAATGATGAATTGTGAATGTAAATTGCATATAATACGTATATTCTTTTTTAAAGGATATTTTGAATAATACACCCTTGATTATGAATGTAAAACACAAGGGGCCTCATTACGAGGAAGGCGGCCATGGAATGAACGCTGCCGGTAAGGGACCGGCACCGTTCATTCCGGGCCGCCCTCTTACGAGGTCTGCAGCGGGTCTCGCTAAGGACATCTGGTTAGACCAGGCGTCCGTAGCGGGACCCGCTAGCAGACCAGGATGCTAACAGTGGGCCAGTCATTAACTGGGCCGTTGTTAGCATCCTCCCCATTCCCTTTGAGCCCAATGGGGGCTCAAATGGGAATGGGGATGTACCAGGTCCGGGTCCCGTGAATGGGAATTACCGGGCCCGCCAAAGTCAGCATGGCCTAGTAATTCCCTATTCCTGGAGCCCCGACCCGTTTTAGATTGTCTGTGCTTACGTTTTATTTATTCTTTTGTAACCAAAGTGCCCCAAATGAGCTCTCAGTTCACCAAAAACAGCATTCCGCAACCGAATCACACACTCCTGCAAGCAAATAAACCCATTCTCTGTCTGCACACAGACTCACAGTCTGATTACACCTTTTCATTTTCTGACACACGGAAATCGACTGCCTTACCTGCATGCACTAGCACTGGCAGTCTTCTTGCTCTGGCTCCAATCAAGCATGATCACATACCTTGTGCTGTTCTATGCCACTTCCCCCAACAACCATTCATGTCCAGAAGGAGAGTGATCCAGCACAGTGCAACTCTCTTCATACCACCCTCCCCCTGCATGTGCACTTGCTTGCAGTGGAGATAGCATTTTGGCCCCACCACAGCATAGAGGACAGGGTAAAGTTCCCTCTGTACCTCATGAAGGCTTCACTTTCAGATTCATAGGCCGCCATTATTTCCTGGGTTGTGGAGCCCAGTAGCCAGAAGCTGGAAGAAAACTGTTCTGCACATGTGTGATGTGTCGCCCCAGAGGCTACCAGTCACTCATAGGCAGAGCTTTTCTCTCAGTTGTGACTGAAAGTTGCTGAGTATCCACAGCATCCTATTGGTGGCACTTAATATAGAAGTACAATAGACAGTACATTTCTTTTTGGGTAATTCTTTCAAAATTCAACCTGGAGGAGGCTTACAATTGTGAATAGGAGCAAAACAAAAATAAAGACAATGATTTGAAATATCTGCTAAAGTGCATAACCCACCTTGCAACAAGCGTTTTTCAAATAAAGTGGGTCCAAATTGGTCACTGCAGGGGTAAACTTGCTCCTGTCAGGTTTGCTGATAGGCAATTAACCCAGGAAAAGCTAATGAATGCATCCAAGAAATCAATATTAAAATTAACCCAGTGGGTGGGGCATTAAGTGGGCTCTGCCAACTACATTAGTGAGTTTCACATTTTCTAAGTTATGCGTTGTATTTTACAACCTACAAGCTGGGATACCCGACGTTGCCTGTGTCCTGACCGGGTGGTGTCTCATGCCCCCTGGAGGATGTTGCTCTTGTCCTCATGTCAGCAAGTCTTGCTTCAGGTTGCTCTGGCATCTCATTTGCCCTGGAGAAAGTTGCTCTTGTCCTCTGGTCGGCAAGTCGAGCTGCTGTTTGTTGTTGTGTTTCAGAAGCTCTTGATATTGATTTCGCTTTGCATCAGATGGAGTTTTTCCAAGTGATGTTCGTTTTTTTGTGCAACATGTTTCAGTCACTCAATACCTTCAGCACATTTGAGAAAGTGTCCAAGAAAGATTGATTGATTGTGCTCTCTTGTTGTGAATGAACTTAAATAAACTGTAACTTTGCCATTTCCCATATTCTTTTTTTAATTTTCTTTAAAAATGCTTTAATAAACACTTTCGAGCTGCAAACAGTAGTAATACATTTCAAAGGAATAACCAACAAATCGAACATTTTGCTACAGACACTTTTCCAAATTTTGCCTTCTTCTAGTACCTACTGTAGTGCATCGTGGTGAGCATCATTAAATGAGGGTGTCTATGGAGTGAATTCTTTGCATCCAAACATAGGCCCTCATTAGGACCCTGGCGTTAAGGGGTTAACGGCGCCGTAAAAGGTTGCGGTGCCGTTAACCCCTTAACGCCTTACTACAAGGTCCCTTTGCGGCTCCCGACCTTAACGGCTGGTCTGGACCAGCCGTTAAAGTAGGGACCCGCAAAGGGACTCTGAAGGTAATTATGGCACCGCAATTTGAGGTACCGTAATTACCGCCTTCCCCATTTCCATTGAGCCCTATGGGGAAAAAATGGGAATGGGGAAGGGCCAATGGTAAATGGGGAATTACCGCCCCGCCAACCTTGGAATGGGGTGGTAATTCCCCATTTAACCATGGCAGAGTCGGTAAGTTACCGGCGTTAACCATGGCGCTAATAGTGCCATTGGTTAATGCCGAGGGTCCTAATGAGGGCCATAGACTACAATCTTGCCCAAGACAAATGAGGAATCCATGAAAAATTTGGTAGCATTGGGTTCAACGGTGTGGATTTGTATCGCCAGACAAACATACACACCACATACATACATTCCACTTTATATATAAAGATGCCGGGATTTATTTCTTCTGTTTTGGTTCTACTTTCAGGCATGGCATGCTCGAGTTGTCCCATGTCAGTCAGAAGGTGCTTATGCAGGCTTGGTTTTATATTTTGTATTCTGGCAATCCTTTTTTCCTTTGTAATCCATGGATAACTTTTTTCATTTTATGTGTATTGGGGAAGATATATAACCATGTAATAATATGGAATATTATTTGTCTTCTGAGCATCTATCACAGCATGGGTACCCATCAATACCCATTTGAAAAATCTTTTGGGGGGCGTAAGAGTTAAGACAAATTGGAGTATTGTTCAATAGTGCAGCATTTCACATTTTGTGGACAATATTAATGAGTGTTTTGCCTTATGAATACTATACTGTTTCAGTTTATGTGTTCATCCTTACCTTACTGGTGAGTTGCTCAGATTGTATTAAAAGATCAATGGGCATAAGTAGACACATTTTCCATAGAGATGCGTGTCACTAGTAGAAGCAGAGCGTCTTCATTACTGCTGAAGCCTCCCCCAGGTGGCTTCCTCTTTTGTCCCCCTCAGTAAAATACTCCCACGTTGATCTAGGAGTTCTGGCTACCTAGCGCCTTTACATTGGATGGTGCTTCAGGCAATATAGGCCAGTTTTCAAATTCCTCCCCTTGTAGTCGAATCTATTTGCAGGATTCTCCCCAGGTGGCTAAATCGGTCTACCTTCATAGCCCATCTTGCACTCTGTCAGTCCCTTGGTGACAGCACACTGATTCCAATTTCCGCGGCTTCGTCCTATTTGCTACGCGCCACTGAAACTCCCAGACCACAGAAATCATGAACATACATAATTATAAAATAATAATAATGTTAGCTCACTGTAGCGTGTCATGCCCGGTCCCTCCTGCTTCACAGCACTTCAATACAGAAGCCGAGATTACAGATTTTGCATGGTATTAGCACTAGGACAACGTTTTCCTTTGAGCAAAAATCTATTCTTTCAACGCATTTTTGCAGCAAGGTTTGCTCTAGTGCTAATATGGAATGGTATTACGAGAGGCATTTCTGCTATTAAATGTGCACAGGCATAATTCACCCGATGGAAACACTGGACACAGAGTAGATCAATATTTGTTCCAGATCATGGAAGCAGTGCCTGATACCCTGTATCACTATCAGAGAAATCCCAATCATAAATCCCAATCATAAACTATATGCCAGTAGCAACTAGATCAGAGATATATTGGGCTTACATAGATGATAAATGCCCAGTCACTCCTACATACTTATTCAAAACCCCCAATCACTTCCCTAACCCAGCTAGGCATCAAACACATAGCCACAGCCTACCTATGATAAAGCCCAGTCACAGACATAACCTACCTGCACAAAATCACAAACATGATTTTCTCTAGAGAAATGCACGTTCAGGCCTAGCATGCAGTCAATGGGAATATCCTGGGCTCCCCTACAGACCTGTCTGCGAACATAGTAATAGGTGTGTGTCTCCCTTTTTTCTGCAAATTAAACTATTTAATGGACCATGTGAACCATCATTTAAGAATGAAGCCCAAGCCAGCGAAGGGGACGTCAGTCGTATGCTGGCCCAGTATTACAAAGTTCATCAACCAAGACTGTTTACGGAGCGACTCCCTAGCCCCCAATCTCTCACTATCTCTCTCACTGGTGAACCTACTCCCTGACCAAGTGAGGAGCTGTGTGACAGGAGAAGGGGACATTGAACCCCTTATCCATGGGCCCACTTCTGACCTTCTGGCTAAAGTCTCTGGAGCTCAAAACCCTTCAGTTCTCTCTTCGGGGCATGAGGAAACAAATAAATGAATACAGTATTGCTCTTTATTGTATTATATTGTTACTTAGCATGTATTTCTAAGTCACAGTTAGAGAGACTTTCTAGGGCACTTCATTATTTTATTAATTTGGAAAACTATTAGCGCATGCTCAGTTATTGGCTATTCATTCTAGAGCACATCATGGTATTGTAAACTGAAATTATAGCTACAATGATTCAGTTGTTACCTTAACATTCACTGTTCTCTTCTCTGGGGGTTGAAATACCCCTCATTTGCTAACAACAAATATTCTTAAGTGTGTACATTTAAAAGGAAAAAGAAAGCATAGCCACAATGGTCATGTGCTAAGTTAATACATGCCATAGCAAATTGTACTGAACTACATTTTCACAAGTTTAAGTTATATTTTGGGTAACAACAGGGATACATCTCCTCCCTCGGTCCGGCTCTTGCAGATGCAACTGCTCCCTAGCATCTGGCTCTTTCCCCTCTTCTCTCAAACACTCCCTTGTGCACCCCCTCCAAAAAAAGCCTTGAGCCGACACCTCATGTCCGGCCAACTACCGCCCTATCTCTACTACACCCTTCCTTGGGAAACCCCTGGAGAAGTTGGTCATTCCCCAAGTGACCCAACACACTGAGCTTGTTGGTTGTTTACATGACGATCAATCTGAATTCTGAGCATCCAGAGTCATGGGAACTGCTCTCCTGAACACACCGTGAGGAACTGCTTGCCAATCTTGACTCTAACTTTCCTGATGTTCTCATTCTCCTTCACCTCTCTTCTGCCTTTGACACGGTCAACCATTCTATCCTCATAGAGGGGCTCCAAGATACTCCTGGTATCTCAGACTGGGCACTGGATTGGTTGACCTCTTTCTTCACTGACCACCCTTCCCAGGTGCTCCTGGGCTGTTTCTCATTCTCCACCACTCTCTCTACATGTGGTGTTCCACAGGGTTCTATCCTTTCGCCTTGGCTTTTCAAAATCTACCTAGCACCTCTTGCTCACCTGATCTCTGCGTTCTCTCCTCATTTCCAGTGTAACACAGATGACACACAACGCTTCTTCAAGCTCGCCTCTTCCTCCTCCTCTTCCTCAGCTATCATCCCTGATTGTTCGTCTGCTATACAGTCTTCGTGCACCTCCAATGATCTCTGTCTTAATGCCAGTAAAACCGAGATCCTTCCTGTCAGGACACCTGCTCCCCATTTCCCACCTGCACTTTGGCTGTCCTCTATGGGTGCAGCTCCCTCTCCTTCCACTGAGGCCAGAAACCTTGGGTCATCTTTCGACTCCTCCCTTTTCTTCACTACTCACATCTTGGACCTTGCCGAGAAGGCCCACTTTCAACTTCACCTCCTTACGGGCATTCTCCCTTTCCTCACCTTTCCCCAGAAGATCAATGTCTCTAGAGCTCTAGCCCGCAGCAGGCTAGACTACTGTAACATCCTCTTCCTCAATTTGCCTCTTTCTTCGATCCATCCTCTTCAACTAATCCAGAATAGGGTTGCAAGACTTATCCACGGCCTCAAGCCCTGGGATTGTATCTCTCCAGCTTTATAAACTCTCCACTGACTCCCAGTTGCTGCAAGGATCAAAGTCAAGACCCTTAGCATCATCCACAAGCCTGTCTGGGGCCTGGGACCACTCTACCTGCAACTGCCTCTCACTAAATACTCTCCTTCCAGATCCCTTTGATCTTCTGGCTCCAATGCTCCGCTGATCAAATGCTTCTCCAAGCAGAGAGCTGGGGGCAGATCATTCTCCTCAGCTGGCTCCCTCCTATGGAACAGCCTCCCTCTCTCTCTCCATCTTGAACCTCTCTCTCTCCATCTTGAACCAAACCACCTCAAGTTCTGCAAACAACTCAAGACCGTTCTCTTCTCCTCCTCCTTCCCTCTCCCCCTCCCATGCTAACCATCCCCTCTGTCACTGAGATTGGCGGCCTGGTCCCTTAAGAGTCCAAAAGAGTCCTTGCCCTATGCCCAATTGCCTCCAGAACCTCCCCCTGTTGGGAAAAACTCCCAGGTATGCCAGAGGGCCACTAGGAGATTGCAGACACTCAAAAGGCCCAACCTCTTCCACAGGATAAACAAAGGATTCAGTCAACGGCAAGTTCAAACTGCAGTTTACTACAGACAAAACCAACATGGATCAGCACAGAAACACGAGAAATCCATGCACCACTCAACTTCTGGCTCGCAGGCCAGTTTTGATGCAAAATTACATCACTGCTTCGTCATTACTTTGGCATTTCTCCAGAAACCTATCGGCCCTCCTAATTGGCTACTGATCCTCTTACCACCTATAGTGAACACTATTCATGTTATTCTACTGGCCCTCACATGTCAACTGGCTGGCCTGGTCCATCCCCAAGTCACTATCTATAACAATGTTGCAGTGTGGTGGTTTTACCATTGGTTCTTGTCTGTTGCTACCCACCCCTAAGATACTGAACTGTGGTTGGCTAGAGCTGACGTCCCCAGGCCCGGTATCCTCAAAGGTTCTCAGCTCTCGGTGTACCTTTTCAAGGTAATAAGAATGACTAAGTGTCTGCATTGTAACTTGTGTGTACCACCATAGTCTATATGAGTGCTCTTTTCTCAATGCAACACTTGCCTCACATTGTAGCATATTTGTTGCAGTCCTCTGTCTGGCAGTCTGAGATCTGCTCCCTTTCTGAGCACTGGTCGCTGTCCATTGTCTGCTTTGGCCGGGTCAAGTGTTCAAAGAGCATGATTTGGAGCTGTGCAGCTCTGAATTATGAGGAATTATTCGTATTTACTGCAGCTGGTGCCTTTGTCGCCCAGGGAATGGAATGACATCTGTATCTTGTGGCCTTGGCAGCGGGTCCTGTCTCACGTTTTGCCCTTTGTCCAGACTGAATTCAGCTCAGCTCGGCTCTTGCTGAGAGGCCAGTGGCCTGCTATAATTTTCCTAAACCATTAAAATGCAGTTTCTACAATGTTCGTGCTATACTATATTCTCCATAGGTTAGTCACACTTGGTTCTGTCAGGTCCCGTAGGTGCTCCTGCAGTTCCTTGGAGTTATTCGCATGTAAGCATCTACAAGCCTTGCTCATGATCTCTTGCTTATTGTGGTTTCTGTGGTGCAGTGTTTAGCTAATGGCAAAAATAATAAAGCAATACCAGTATGTGTATGTGTCTGTCCTCTATCTATAAAACTGTACTCTCATGTTCTTCATGTATTAAAGTGTGTGTTTATGTCCCGGAGTGCGGATGGCACGTGTGCTTCATGTCTAACCCTGCTAAGTCGTGCTGTTGCTGATGACATCATCAACATGGTTTCTTAGCGCTTTAATCAAGACTGTCAATTGAGGTGTCTTTGGTTATAGCCTAGGGCTCCTCATCCACTCTGGCGTAAATTTGTGCTGCACCTGGCTGTAGGGATGGTTGTGGGCTAATGACTGGCTGAGGGGTTATCTCTCGACATATTTGTCAACCATTGGTCCATTGGGAATTAATTAAAAATAGAATGAGTGAGTGCAGTGTCTCCTGGCTTTCTTCCGTGTCATGAATTTCGTGGGAGAGGCAGGGGGTGGTATCCCTCTTTGCCTGGGATGTCTCCGCCCATGCACTTACCTGTTGTCTCCCCAATGGGCACCTCTGGCACTTCCTCCCCTAGGGTACCCTAACAGCACTTACCCCCCACTCCACCTCCCCCTTTTTTCCTTTTACTGCACTTGCATACTCCATATGTCACAAGGCCTAGTCTGACCACTGTTCATTTCTATTTATTCATTGTCAATTACTTTGTTTATTTGCTCCCTTGTTCCCTTCCCTTGTGCCTTGTGGCGATTTGAAACACTGTCTTGCTGTATAAGCTCCTTATAGATATCAAATAAATAAATATTATACTTTCAGTTTTAAATTTCAAGCCCAATATTTATCTACAGTGCTTACTTTCAGAGTAGTTCTATGCTACCAGCTACTCAAGTGCTATATGTAGATTGAATTAAGTTCTAATAGCTTACATTAATGACTGTGTTTCTAAATTACCACCTTGGCCTCTATAACGAAGGTACCATCAGATGCACTTGTTACCAACCTGTGAAACTTTTGACACTCATTGGCGCTCATGTTCTTTATGGTGTAATATAAAATGCACACATACAAATTCTACTCATGCATTTCATGCCTTCAGTGATTTGTATGGTGTAGAGGAGGCACATGTAGAAATTTCCATTTCCACCACCTCCCTCCTCTCTGCCATACAACTGTGATAGCATTTACAACAGCGTGACATTTTCACCAGCATACACGCAGCGTAGCTTTTATGGAATACGCCTGCTTTTTACACCAGTAAAAAGCAGGCAGATTCCGTAGGAATTTATTGCGAACGCTGCTTGCCATGGAGTTTATTTTTTATTGCACTGTGAAGTGCAAAAGGAAAGCATGCAGGTGATTGTGCCTGTTCTTTACACATCCATTTCACTCTTCGTAGTGCAAAGAATGAAAATTGTATAGAGAGTACCTAAGTACAGGCGTAACAGGTACAGGCGTAACAGGTCCCCTCCGTTCAATTTACTGGAAAATGAGGTTCATTCAGCTCATTGTGTTTTTCTTTGCTAAATTCCTAAATTCAATATACAATTATGGGACATTGAAATGTTTCAAACCAATGTAACCAAATACTGCACTTTGCGATCCGGGATACTAATCTCAAGCATTACATAAATGTGTCCCTACAGATAGGTTTTACATAGGAGAGAAGTGATCATTGCTAAAACCCAACTACATCATTAAAGTAATGGTTGCTGAGCGTATACATTTTCATTATAGTGCTTAAATGGATAAACAATGATTTCCTCTTAAACCTCATACAGCTGCATTCTTGGTATTGCCCGGTTGTACAACAAGACAACATTTCCATTAAAATGCAAAAAAATCATTAATACCCTTATGATAAAATGAGCAAGAATTCGAGTCTTTCACAATGAAGTGCCAAAATCGCCCTCAGTGAGTAGCAAAGCAAAAAGAAACTCCCCACCCACAGGGTTCCGTAAAAGCAGAATTTGCCAGTATTTATGTCTTATTGTTAGAGGGGTGGTTTCAAATCATGCTTTGTTTTTGATAACTAATTCACGAATATTTCAGCATTACTGGAAGTTTAGCCCAAATGCCCTTAAATGAAAAAATCTGAGAAAGTGTTAATATAAAACTGTGTGGTGGCTGTAAGGTAAACCTAAATCTAGATGTTGCTCAGGAACATGTGAATTCAATCCCACAAATCATATCTGATGCATAATGACTCTAAATTCAACGAACAAACACTGTTCATCTTTTTCCAAAAAATATGTGTTTGCAAATCTCACTGACAAGATAAGAAACCAAGTTAAAAGACTAAAATACATTTTCCACTTCTGTGCTGAGGCAGTCAATCTTTGTTGGTTGTGTTTTACATAATCTAATTAGTTTTCATAACTTCCCGATTGCCAAGTGTCCACCAAAATTAATAGCTGGATCTTTTGTACCTTTCCCTGAACATATGTGAACTTTGACTAAGAAGTAAAATGTAGAATAATGATTCATCCATATTATGAAGAGGACTTTTGATGAATCCATTTTTATTTCTATTTATTTTTTATTATTATTTATAATGCGCAAAACGCCTGTTGGCCTCAGTGCACACATAAAGGACAAACAGCAATGCATCATAAATCATAAAACAGACAGCAATAAATTGCAAAAAACACATAGTCAATGTGCAGAAAAACCAATAGATGAAGATTTGCATCTTAATCATTAGAGTTCAACAGGAAGGTCTTAATAGTTTTCTTAAAGTTCAAAAAACAAGAAATTGGACGTATGGCAGGAGGAAGAGAATTCCAGAGCCAGGGTGAAGTGTTCCCAGTGCTTTCGCTTCCGAAAGACGAATGAGAAGAAGGTAAGTGGGGTTGGGAGGGTGGAGCGGGGGATGAAAGCAGCCTCCAGCCGCGTGGAGGCTCAGAGCGGGGATGGCCCCGCTCCGAGCCTCTACACGGCTGCAGGCTGCCACGCTGCCCGCCATGGACAAAGAAGGTAGAAGGGAAGTGGGGTGGGGAAGGCGGGGAGGGGTTTGAGGAAAGGGGAAAAAAACATACCTGAGTCCCCGGCGGGGGCACAGGCAGCTTCTCAGCCGTGTGGAGACTCGGAGCGGGGATAGCCCTGCTTCGAGCCTTCTCATTGGCTGAGGGGCTGCCTTGCCCCTCTGCCTGGAACAATGGCCGTGGAATCCCAGCTGAGGGATTCCCGGCCGGGTAATACCCCGGCGAGGGCCAATCAGAATGCTTGTTTCATTCTGATTGAGCCCTCGCTGGGTACTAATACAGCTTATTTCACAAAAACGTTCTAGTTTAAAACAGGAAAGGTAAAGATTATTATTGCTGTTAGATCGTAAAGATCTGACAACAGGGGTGTTGTGTAACCATCCTAACAAATAGGCTAACAAATACCTACACAACATTTATACGAAAGGGAAAGGATCCTGTAGGATATTCTTTGAAGCACAGCTAGCCAATAGAGCGATCTTGTAACCTCAGTCACATGGGCATTCCTGCTCAATCCACAGACTTTTCGAACTGCGCCATTTTTTGCCAGTTTGCGATGTTTTAATACTGGCTTTCATCATACCCACAAGGAGGCCGCTACAATAGTCAGTTTTAGAATTGACCAGGGTGCAAGCAACAATTGATAGATTGCTCTTGGATGAGAAAAGCCTGATATGCCAAATAAGTTTGGTGATATAAGCACACAAAGATCTCACGTGTGCCGCATGTTTTTTTCATAGGAAGGTTCAAATCAAGGGGAACTCCTAAAGTTTTAACAGATGAAAAAACTGGGATGAGGCAATCAGCAATCGTAAACTGTATATATCCCACATCTTTTTTTATGTGTTGAGCAGAGTCCACAGTTTTGTCACCGTTGAGTGACAGGGAGCTCATGGACATCCATGTTTGAATCAGAGCATAAACTCGATTTATAATGGAGGCATCAAGATACCTGACAACTCAAAGATGACCTGAGTGCCATCTGCGTAGTTTGTATATTTTACTCCAACACTGCCCAGAAGGTTGAAAAGAGGACGTGTATGAATGTTATTAAATAGAGATGGGGAAAGGCAGGAGCCCTGTGGCACACCACAGCAGAGTGGCACAGCTGGTGCCCTACAACCACTGATAGAGACCCCTGAGGACCGAGGACCCAAAAAGGACCCAATGCAGGCTGTAGCTGTCTCAGAGCAATTAGCAAACTTTGCCAGCCCTTTAATCATCCGACAGTGAACAACAAGATCAAAAGCCGCTGATAGATCAAGCAGCATAAACATGGCTAATTGGCCTCTGTCAACAGTCTCAGCAAGGTTACTTTTCAGGTCGAGCTTGGCGGTTTTGTGCAAAGCACGACATTCGGATTGCAGATTACCAAGCAGGTGATTCATGATTTACAGCTAGGGTATACTACTTTGTCTGTTCATTCAACCCTGCTACGGTTGTTTGAAGATAATATATTATTTTATTTAGTATTTTATTATTTTAGAAGTGCTGTATAGGATGTCAGAAGCCCATCATTTGGGCTGGCTTCTTTTAACAGTAACGCATTACTCTTAGTTGTGGTGTGTGCATCCACTAGGATTAGTCATCAGTTAGGTGTTGTTGAAAAAGTCACATTTTGAGATATACCACCATTGTTCCTTGTGTAGTAGAACCTGTGTGAGGTCACAACCTCCGGGGTTCGACCCTAATTTCTCACAAATATGTGTGACGAAGGGACACGTTTTATCCCCTCTTCTGAAATTAGAGTGATGTTTGTCTATGCACGTAGCAATCTAACATGATGTCATACCAAAGTACATTAAATTGTTGGGGTGCCCAATTTCATACACTACAATAGCTGATTGGTAGCTTGTATGTTCGTTAAGTTTCCACATTATGTTACAATATTTAAATATCTTCCATATTTTTTGAGCTTAGAATTCACGCAGTGCCTGTATGGGTAGTTCCCGCTTACCGGTTGCAACCACCATAGTGACATTGCGGATAGCTGATCATTTTTAATTTAACAGTATGTTCTAACTAATCTTTGTCTGATTATTACAAGTGTTTTTTATTCAAAATGTTGGTCTTAGCATATACATAGTCATATACTGTTAAAATCCATTAAAACAAATAATACATTTAACAAACACTCAGAGAAACTAAGAACTTTTCAAGTGACCCAACCCCCCACGCCCTTCCATTAAATCAACATGACTTTTAGAATGCAAATGCTGTTGAGAGAAAAAAGTTGTAATGATTATTATTATATAATTAATAACATTTTAACATTGAGGTTCCTTCAGTATCTTTTCAGACTGCAAATCACTCTAAATATAATTCAAGACAATTGCTCCATATGCTATTGAAGGTTTTGCTTTTCCTCTGCAATCTCATAACAATTCTCTCAATATTGCAAACAGAGCACATATCCTCCAACCACGCATTCTTCGATGGGAAAAATTCCAGATTTCTAATTTCTTAGAATTATCTGTTTTGCAACCATTGAAGCTCTCCAAATCCAAGTCACTTGATGATAAAACAATTCCTCCAAATCTGTATCTTCACCTAAGATCAAAGTTCCAAAATCATATTCTCTGTCCACTCCCAGGACTTTAATCACATGTGTTACATCTCTCCAAAATAATTTGACCTTGGTAACAATCGCACAACATATGTTCTAGTGTTCCTCACATCAGTCCACATCCCCAATAGGCATCTGAAAGACTCAGGCCTTATTTACACATATGTTCTGGTGTCCAAAATACTCTGTTGAGCAACTTCACCTGTCAAGCTCTCTCCCCTACATTGATCGACATTCATAGAATATTTTACATAAAGCCTCCCATCTGGATTCTGTCATCGGCTCTTAAAGGTAATTTGTCCACAAATCCAGTCGTTTTGTATTTCTTCTGGAACCAGTACCCGTGTGTTTTTACATCTTAGATGCCATTTGTTCCTTGCTCCCCATGTAAGCAATGGTGATCAATGGTTATCATTAGATCAGATCCCCAGAGCTCCGCCAAAGGTACAGCCACCCTGAGCGAGTGACACTCTCCAAATGAAAAACCCCCAAGACCCTATTTGACCTTCAAGGCTTGAAAGGAGAGCCAGTACCTTCCTTCCTTCAAATAGGTCACCAATTGTTCTTACACCTTCCAAATACCAATTTGGCCAAAACAGGGTTTTGTTGTTGACTTTATTCAAAGGATTCAGCCCTAAAGATGCAGAGCATATTAAGCCTGGTTCCATGGCTAAGGACATCGCAATATTCTTCCAAGTAGACCTTAAATATTCAGTTAAGATTGATTTCTCACCCCTTGCCTAGGTACAAAGCAAAGCTGATTGCCTCAGTGGACCAGCCATGCTCGTTTCAGCAATCGACCAGTCGTGAAACGGCTCTCTCAAAAAATGGCAAAAAGTGTCTTATCACGATTGCCTGGTGATATGTTGAAAAGTCCAGGACGCATCGTCCCCCCTTTCCTTCTGAAGCTGTAATTTCCAAAGTTTCAATCTCAGTAGTTTGTGTTAGACCGTAAAGATGTTCCCACCATTTTAATCATGGGTTTACTTGGCAGAAAGGGGATCATGCTCATAACATATGTGACCTTTGGCGCTGATGTCATTTTCAGTACACTCACTTTGCCCCCTAAAGATAATTTTAGTGATTCCCACCGCACCAATTCCACAGATAATTTTTCCTTCACTAATCTTAGGTTCAAGTCCATCACATGGCTCACATCTCCCATAAGCCATATCCCCAGATATTTCATCTTGATTTGCACCATTTGAAACCAAGGCCAGTTTGCTGAATTGAGAACATGGCAAAGCCTCCGATTTCAACCAATTGATGTTATAATTTGAAACTCTACCATACTTCTCGATGAGATCAATCAAAGCCGGGCAGTGCTGGACTGGCCTATGGTGAACTCTGGAGATTTACCGGTAGGCCTCGGCACTCTGGGCCTCTTTTGTGTTGCATTTCCAAATTTAGGTATGGGTTTGGGGAAAATATGTACTATGGGGCCACTTTGAAAATTATTTCCAGGACATATTTTGTTCCCAGTCCACCCCTGAAACTGGGGTAGACTCTGTCAAGTCCTGTAATACAAAGAGTAATCATCTGCATAGAGTCATAGTTTCTGTGTTACTTCATGGTAGTTGATCCCAACTATCATCTCCTCTGACCTGATTGCAACAGCCAGTGGCTACAAATATAGGACAAAAAGCAAAGGTGATAATGGACAACCTTGATGAGTCCCATGTTGTCATTCAAATTGTGATGAAATTGTTGCGATTAGTTAACACTTCTGCTGTTGGATTCTTATACAGTAACTTCACCCAGTTCATTAATTCCCAACCAAAATTAATTCTTTCCAACGTTTGAAACAGAAAATCCCAGTGCACTCTGTTGAATGCTTTCTCTGCATCCAGTGAAAGAGCAGCCACCCCTACATTTAGCTTCCTTGATTCAGACAAAGTCAACAAATGTTTTCTCATATTAGTTGCTGACATTCTTCCCTTTACATATCCTGCCTGGTTTGGGTGTACTAGTTTCGATAACACTCTCTCTGTTTGCTAGGACTTTTGAAAGTATTTTGCAGTCTGAATTCATCAAGCTGATTGGCATGTAGCTTCCAGGCTGTAAAGGTAATTTCCCCCGCTTGTAAAGGACTGAGATAGTAGCATCTCCAAGTGAAGGTGGAAGTCTACCATTGTCTTTGCAATATGTGTAAATTGTTTTTAAAAGTGTAAACACCCCCTCAGGCATTGCCCTATAAGGTTCTGCAGGCAACCCACCAGGACCCAGGCACTTCCCCATATTCAAAGCACACACAGCCTTCTTGATCTCATCCAGCGTCATTTCTCCTGCTAATAGCATTTTTCCCCCTCCGCCAGACATACCAAACATTGATTTCTCAAAAATGTATCTATCAACTCTGAATCATCCTATGGTGTTTTCTGGTAAAGCCTCTCGTAGAAATCTCTGAACTCATTGTTAATCTGGTCAGAGTCATATGTAACACAACCCCCCATCTTCTCAATCGCACAAATGGCCTTAATACTAGCAAATACTCTCAGCCAAAGTGCCAGTAAACAACTACATTTCTCTCCACCTTCAAAGTAGCTGCACCTTTTTTTAAATAGAGCTTGTTCAGCAAACTCACTAAGGTGTTCTTTAGAATCATATTTCATACATGGCTGGATATTCCTCACAGGAAGATAATGCTATCTCTGAGATAGAGAGGATTTCCACAATAAAGTGATTGTATTATGATATTAACAATCTCATAAGCTCAACTGAGGTTCCTCCTTCTTCATTGGCTGAGTTATTGACTTTTGACGAGGAAGAGATATTATATATCATCAAAGGCCTAAAGAATTCATGGGTCCCACCCCCAAAGGGGTTGCTTACGCGCTAATTAAAGCAACTTTGATCTTTTTGGGCAACTACTATGATGTGTTTGTTCCACAGATTTTTGATCTTTGGAGAATTTGCTCCCAGCTGGCAGAAATCTATACTTATCTCAATATGCAAAAAATGGGATAAGAAAAATCCTAATAACTACAGACTCCGAGCTATGCTGGATAGCAGTCAAAAGATGTTCACTGTGCCACTAATGAGAAAGTTAAACAAATGAGCCGAGGAGAAGGTTTTGCTTCACAAGCTCCAAACAGGCTTCAGAAAGAACCATGCTGTGCCCTCCATGGTTTAATGGCTGAGACGGACCACACTAAGGAAAATAAACTATAATTTTGTTTTGTAGATTTTACAAAAGTGTTTGACTCAGTGTCTCCAGATTGAACTTGGGTAAGAATCCATAGTTGGGATATTGACCTGAGTTTATTGTATCTCATAGAAGTGTTTTACCTAGATACATCCATGATGGTTCACATTACTCAGGAGGGTCAAGTGACACAATCAATTTGCAGTAATCGTGGTTTAAAGCAGGGGTTCGTTCTCGCACCCCTGCTTTTCAATTTATATGTTTCAGATCTAGCCTCTGCAATTGGTGCAGTGTGTATCTTCCCTGCGCTTTTGCAGTGCGATCTGGTATCATGGCTCTGCTATGCTGATGATATTGTACTGCTGGACCGCACCACAATTTGCCTCCAGCGTTTCATTGATGCCTTATCCTCTTATGCCAAGGTGAATGCCCTAAAAATCAATGTCAACAAAACTAAAATAGTAATTATTGGCACGGGAAATAGGGAAAAAAAACATTCATCTGCCATTTAGAGAACACACCTCTTGAAGTGGTGGATTGCTACTTGTATCTTGGGGTCCCTATCAAATCACACCTTCATTGCACTTTTTACAGTGATTTCATCATGCCTAAGGTTCTCAGGAAGTGGTTGTCCTTAAGGAAATTCATTGGTAATTTAGGGGCTTCAATATTGAAGGATTAATATCGATCTACAGGACCAGTATTGTGCCAGGTAGTCTCTATGGCAGAATTGTGTTTTCCAAGACAAAAATGAACTGGCTGGAACTTTTGGAAGGAAAGATTTTACGCTCCTTCCTGGGTGTTCCTTCCTCAGTTTCTGTCGAAGCCCTCAGGATGGAACTTAGCCTTTCGTCATTGTGATCACTTTGGTTGTGCCAGCGTAGCAAATTTGCTTTATCTTTTTACTCTCCCAATTTGCCTACCAATTCTTTTTTGGGTTTAATTACCAATCACTATGGTCAAGCCAGCTCTAACCCTTTTTTGCAGGATCTTCTGGAAACTTCTAATACGTGTTTGGCCGACATAAGCCAATCTTTGGGACAGTTGATTGATTCTCCTGATGCTATGAGGAAGCTGAAAGATAAAGCTAGAACATGCGATGCAAATGTAAATCTTAGTGCATTACACAATAAGAAGAATCATGCCCTTTTTACCAGTCAGGGCTTTTGTTTAAATGATCCGTGTACTTATTTTGTAAAGTCTAGTACTAGCCAGTTAAAGAGGTTAATTTTGTACCTGAGATTAAATATTTTCCCCACCAGGTAACACACGGGTCGATGGATGGGGATCCCATATGATTATAGACTCTGTTGATTATGAAATAACGAAGTAGAAACCCTACGACATTTCCTAAGCTCACTGATCTTTATATAAAATGGTATTCTGCCACTGCCCTGAGTTTGGAGTTTATAGAATCAGGCCAGCGTTGGAATGGTGCGTACTGAGCTGAGTCTACTGTAAGAACGCATCTGCCTTTTATATCTAGAAAGAGGTATTGACTAAAATAGCTCAACTTTAGTATTTCAAATCATTTGTCATTAACATATCTCTTGGTTGGCTCTGGTTGAATTAACTATTGTACATGCATTTCAATTGACTATGTTTTACCCAACTCTAATTGGCATATCCTCCTTCTTGGTTTAATTTCTTTCTCAATGTATTGGCCTGATTTACTTTTAACTACTGTTTCATGGGTTTTTATTCTATTTGTCAGTTGAAATGTGGATGCAGCTACTTTTGTAACTGTATTGGTGCTATACTATCTACATTTAATTGGAATACGGATGCAGTCATATTGTTTTTAATCTACATTAGTTGAGTTAATCATTGTCTTTGTTTCTATTTAATTTGTGCTTCAGGTTTTATCTATAGCCAATGCACAATAAATACAAATAAAAAAATAAAAATAAATCGTATTTCAGTTTAAAAAGTTTACTTCTCTTGTTCTCATCTGGAAGTCTCATTATATCCTTCTCCAAATCATCCACAGCTGTTCTCAGTGCAATCAGCTCCTAGTTGTTCTCTTTTCATTTGGCTCCTGAGAGTGTCATTAGAACCCCAGCATCACACACTTGAAGCTTTGCCATACAGTATCCACTTACACTTCAACATTCATATTACATTCAATGTACCCCTCTGCTTCCCTTACTAGCTCCTCTCTCAACTTGTAATACAGAAGTGTTCATTCTCCATGTGTATGATCTTCTGGGTGAATAATCTAAAGGAAAAATCATCTCTATTGGTGCATGATCCGAAATCACAATGTTCTTAATCTCACACCCTCTATTTACTATTTTTTTTTTAAGTTGCGGGACTCTTTCGGCAATTTTGTTGACAAGCCAATTCTTTTTGCTAGTCTGACAAATTCTATTACTTGCTTAAGAAAACATTGTCATGCAAATAATCCTGTCATTTGACTTGGTAAACAAGGCTTCTCTGTTGCTAGTTGATGCCTGTCCATAAGTCTGATTAATCACTTTCTTCAGGTACCGCCTCTGCCTTAAAATGTTCTTTCAAAACGTTGGCATGTCTTTCAAAATCCCTTCTGTCAGAACAGTTTCTCAGTGTACGGAAGCACTGACCCACAGGTAAGTTACAAGTACGATTTAACAGATGATTGCTTATATAGAGTAATAATGTATTTCGATCCACCGGTTGTGTATGCAATTGAGTTATTAACAGGCCATTGTAAGGTCAAATCAATACATTCAAAAAAATTACTTTAATGACACTGTACTGCAATGTAATCTTTTGGTTCTGATTTATAACCAAATTTTAAATTCCTTCAAACCCTCAACGTTCCTGGCCCATATTTAAGAATATCATAAATGGAACAATGCCATTTTATGATTTGATCATTAAGTGGGTTATTTACATTGGACATGCATTTCTCCTCATAATCTGGCATGTATAAATTGGCAACATTAGGTGTACAGGTGAAACCAATGCATGCGCCTTTTATATGCCATTAATACTGGTGAATCTATGCCATTTTTGTCCCCCAAATAGAATTTTGCTGAATTTTTGCATCCGATTTTACCACTTTTTTACTGTAAAATTCAGGGGAACACCCCTGCACTCCTCTTTCCTCCCACCACTCCCCTCTCTACAAACCTTACCCCAACTTACTATCTGCAATTTTGCTGAAAAAAGTGGTAACAAATGCATGGTGAAAATTCGGCAAAAGTGTATTTTTTGGTAAAAGTGAGGAATACCATATTGGTTGCTATTGTGGTGGGTCAGAAGCATGAGACAGACAAGGGTTCACCATGCTCACCTTAATTTTATTCAAATAAAGGAAAATGGCCGAACTTTCCCTAACCCAAGGGTGGTCCTACCTAACACAACTAAACTAGGTTGCTCATTATCAGTATACATGTCTAAATGAATGTACGTCCTCAGGCACAAATCTACCCTGTTCTGCACTACCACTTATACTAAAGAACTAAAGACCAGGGGAATGACTCCCTTCTCCTAGGCGGAAAGATGTCTTTCCAATGAATGTTCAGATCCAGTAAGGGATCTTTAAATAGTGGTTTGCTATTTTCTTTACCAATTCGTTCAGTTCTGATATAGGACATTTCCACATCCGGTTTAGTGTTTTTTTTGGTATCCTTAAAGTCTCTTCCTCAGGGGTTCTGACCCCTGTCTTCCTCAGTACTTTGTTCTTGTCATTGAATACTCTTTCTTCCTCTGATAGTGTTGGTTTCTCTACAATGAGTCTAATTTTTGTGTCTCCCACTTTCTTCTCTTTCTCCCTGAGATTTGTATCTTGTACCCAGGGTTTAACCTCACTCTTTTTATGGTTGTCGATACTATTGGGAAGAGCAGGAGGTGTCCCCCAGAAAACATTACTCTTCTTATGGCTTTCGGTGTTACTGGGATGAATAGGATTAGTCCTGTAGTAAGGCTCCCTCTTTTTAATGCTTACAGTACTACTGGGACGAGTATGATGAGCTCCACAGTAATGCTTGTACTTCTTAATGCTTTCGGTATTACTGGGACGAGTATGAATAGTCCTGTAGTAAGGCTCACTCTTCTTACTGAACTGCCAATTAGAGGATTGCCATTCGCTCCAGCCACCCATCTCCCCGGGTCTCCTGCTCCACCGTATCCTTCTTGGCTTCGGGTATGTGTCACCGGGTTGGCGTCTCTCTGCTTCTGGGCTGATTCATTTGGCCTTTGCAGGATGGCATCAGTACTTCTGTGCTTCTCTTCCAGTAGACCTTGCTGTACCTCCTGGATTGTTCTACCAGCTCAAAGAGAGCTTCCCTCTCCCTCTGTCTCCTGGTAATCAAATGTCCCGTGTGTTTCTCTTTGCGGGTTCACTTCTTTCTCCGGGATCTCTTGGAATACATCTTCTTGCAAGGCACCAGCACAAAGTGTCTCCTACTCTCCTTCGCTGATCCAGTCGCCACCTTCCAAGAGTGCGTCCCTCCTGGAATACTCGTTTGGCTCAGAACTTCTGTTAGGCTCTCTTGACACAGGTGATTCTCGTGCACCTGTTTCTGCTTCTGACCCATTTGAAACTCCAGGGTCTCTCTACATCTTTACTCTGCTCCTCCCATTTTTATGTTGTGAGTTTGAGGTTTTCCCAAGCACACGCAGTAGTCCTTACTTTGTGTTTGGAATAGGTTTGGACCAACTTTATTGGGCTTCCTCATCTTAGTGTCAGACAGGTTCTCAATCTCTCCTCCTCTATAGGGTTTGATCACCTCAGTACCTACTTGATATGTGTTTTCAGTAAGGTACCACAGGAACACATATAGGAGGATTCTGGCTTCATCAATACCTCTGGATAGTCTTTTTAATTGGATAATTGGGGAGTCCCTTCTTTGAAACAGGAGTCCCTATCCCTATCCCAAACACGTGTGTATGGGTGCGTTATAAATGCCATATCATATCATCATAAGAGGGGAATCTCTCCCGGTGAGATTCCGCTTACCGCCCCACTTGGGGGGAATACTGTGTAGCAGGCTCACCTCCCTTGTCTCACAATAACAGGCTCCCTTCTGGGGAGAAGTGATCGAATCCCACGATTGGTCACACTATTTAAGAAGAAATTCTTAGCAAAAACCACGTTGGCTAATTGGACTATACAATTACTTTGGTCCACAAAAGTACATTTGAATAATACCATCGTTTGATTTCCATATTACTTTGAAGTTATTTTCCCCAATAATTAATGGTATTGATGGAATGCCAGAATGATGTTATTGTAGGAGCCCTCTTTGAGTGGAAAGTGAACATGAACCTGTAACACAATTTGAATAGTTTTCTCAGAAGGCTATACAACAGGAGTTCTAATCAGCCACAAAAAAAATGTATACGATGTTTTAAATGCACTTCAAGTTGATAATTTAATGGTACGGCATTTGGAGTAATTGTTTTAATTAACTTTAGGAATAGGCAAAAAGGTGTTTTTTTAAGTAAGGTTTTGTAATAACTAAGAGCCTGGTTTAGGTTATGTTGCGGGTAGAATTTAAATCTACTCGATCAAACAGCCTATACGGCACACTTTAACTATACATTTGATGATTAGAGCTAGGAAATATATGAGGGAGTAGCATCCTTATGAAGACCCCCACACAGAGATGTTATAAGCTGTTTCAAACATTCATGTCGATGCAAATCTGTCACTGTTTTGCACTTGGGAGATCGTATGTGTATGCATGGTAGTGCCCTTCACAGCACATCCTCACTTTTTCTTTCCGCACAATATTTGCAAACATGCAAGTGATTTGCTTTTCTATGGTATTTTGTAGTTTCAATATATGTGTGCATGAATCGAAGTAACCGATTATTTGATGGTTTAAAAGACCAGAATCTGATGTTTAGAGGATATATGTGTTTCAGCACAATTGTCATATTGCAGAGCTAATATAGCCCTGATGTGCAGATGCTAGCAGAGCTTCACTACTGGTCTGGAATTTTCAGTAGGAGACTATCCCTGTTTGTTATGAGGAGGCCCCTTGAACTTATAGGTGTTCATCCCAACCCATCCTGTTGTGGGAACATAACGGTGTTGAAAGAGTGAAATAAAAGAGAAACACTAACAGATGGAACCAGGAGAGAGCATTCCTAGAGCATTCCTTCTGAAGCTGTAATTTCCAAAGTTTCAATCTCAGTAGTTTGTGTTAGACCGTAAAGATGTTCCCACCATTTTAATCATGGGTTTACTTGGCAGAAAGGGGATCATGCTCATAACATATGTGACCTTTGGCGCTGATGTCATTTTCAGTACACTCACTTTGCCCCCTAAAGATAATTTTAGTGATTCCCACCGCACCAATTCCACAGATAATTTTTCCTTCACTAATCTTAGGTTCAAGTCCATCACATGGCTCACATCTCCCATAAGCCATATCCCCAGATATTTCATCTTGATTTGCACCATTTGAAACCAAGGCCAGTTTGCTGAATTGAGAACATGGCAAAGCCTCCGATTTCAACCAATTGATGTTATAATTTGAAACTCTACCATACTTCTCGATGAGATCAATCAAAGCCGGGCAGTGCTGGACTGGCCTATGGTGAACTCTGGAGATTTACCGGTAGGCCTCGGCACTCTGGGCCTCTTTTGTGTTGCATTTCCAAATTTAGGTATGGGTTTGGGTAAAATATGTACTATGGGGCCACTTTGAAAATTATTTCCAGGACATATTTTGTTCCCAGTCCACCCCTGAAACTGGGGTAGACTCTGTCAAGTCCTGTAATACAAAGAGTAATCATCTGCATAGAGTCATAGTTTCTGTGTTACTTCATGGTAGTTGATCCCAACTATCATCTCCTCTGACCTGATTGCAACAGCCAGTGGCTACAAATATAGGACAAAAAGCAAAGGTGATAATGGACAACCTTGATGAGTCCCATGTTGTCATTCAAATTGTGATGAAATTGTTGCAATTAGTTAACACTTCTGCTGTTGGATTCTTATACAGTAACTTCACCCAGTTCATTAATTCCCAACCAAAATTAATTCTTTCCAACGTTTGAAACAGAAAATCCCAGTGCACTCTGTTGAATGCTTTCTCTGCATCCAGTGAAAGAGCAGCCACCCCTACATTTAGCTTCCTTGATTCAGACAAAGTCAACAAATGTTTTCTCATATTAGTTGCTGACATTCTTCCCTTTACATATCCTGCCTGGTTTGGGTGTACTAGTTTCGATAACACTCTCTCTGTTTGCTAGGACTTTTGAAAGTATTTTGCAGTCTGAATTCATCAAGCTGATTGGCATGTAGCTTCCAGGCTGTAAAGGTAATTTCCCCCGCTTGTAAAGGACTGAGATAGTAGCATCTCCAAGTGAAGGTGGAAGTCTACCATTGTCTTTGCAATATGTGTAAATTGTTTTTAAAAGTGTAAACACCCCCTCAGGCATTGCCCTATAAGGTTCTGCAGGCAACCCACCAGGACCCAGGCACTTCCCCATATTCAAAGCACACACAGCCTTCTTGATCTCATCCAGCGTCATTTCTCCTGCTAATAGCATTTTTCCCCCTCCGCCAGACATACCAAACATTGATTTCTCAAAAATGTATCTATCAACTCTGAATCATCCTATGGTGTTTTCTGGTAAAGCCTCTCATAGAAATCTCTGAACTCATTGTTAATCTGGTCAGAGTCATATGTAACACAACCCCCCATCTTCTCAATCGCACAAATGGCCTTAATACTAGAAAATACTCTCAGCCAAAGTGCCAGTAAACAACTACATTTCTCTCCACCTTCAAAGTAGCTGCACCTTTTTTTAAATAGAGCTTGTTCAGCAAACTCACTAAGGTGTTCTTTAGAATCATATTTCATACATGGCTGGATATTCCTCACAGGAAGATAATGCTATCTCTGAGATAGAGAGGATTTCCACAATAAAGTGATTGTATTATGATATTAACAATCTCATAAGCTCAACTGAGGTTCCTCCTTCTTCATTGGCTGAGTTATTGACTTTTGACGAGGAAGAGATATTATATATCATCAAAGGCCTAAAGAATTCATGGGTCCCACCCCCAAAGGGGTTGCTTACGCGCTAATTAAAGCAACTTTGATCTTTTTGGGCAACTACTATGATGTGTTTGTTC